>NC_044982.1:91981650-92731054 GCF_008728515.1 Papio anubis
GGTTGATTCCAAGTCTTTGCTATTGTGAATAGTGCTGCAATAAACATGCGTGTGCATGTGTCTTTATAGCAGCATAATTTATAATCCTTTGGGTATATACCCAGTAATGGGATGGCTGGGTCGTATGGTACATCTAGTTCTAGATCCTTGAGGAATCGCCATACTGTTTTCCATAATGGTTGAACTAGTTTACAATCCCACCAACAGTGTAAAAGCGTTCCTATTTCTCCACATCCTCTCCAGCACCTGTTGTTTCCTGACTTTTTAATGATTGCCATTCTAACTGGTGTGAGATGGTATCTCATTGTGGTTTTGATTTGCATTTCTCTGATGGCCAGTGATGATGAGCATTTTTTCATATGTCTGTTGGCTGTATCAATGAGATCACTTGGACTCAGGAAGGGGAACATCACACACCGGGGCCTATCATGGGGAGGGGGGAGGGGGGAGGGATTGCATTGGGAGTTATACCTGATGTAAATGACGAGTTGATGGGTGCAGCACACCAACATGGCACAAGTATACATATGTAACAAACCTGCACGTTATGCGCATGTACCCTACAACTTAAAGTATAATAATAATAAATAAATTTTAAAAAAAAAAGAAATACATTTGGAAGTCTATACCTGTCATAGATAGTGATTTCTCTGATGGATCTGGGCAAAGCACATTGAAAATCATCTGGAAAAGATTCACCATTGTAGATGCCATCAAGAGCGTTTGTGATTGATGGGAGAATGTCAAAATATCCACATTCACAGGAGTTTGAAAGAAGTTGATTCCAATCCTTGTGGATGACTTTGAGGGGTTCAAGCCTTCAATGAAAGAAGTAACTGCAGATGTGGTGGAAATATCAAGGGAACTAGAATTAGAAGTGGAGCCTGAAGATGGGGCTAACGCTGCAACCTCAAGATAAAACTAACAGATGAGGAGTTGCTTCTTATGGATAAGCAAAGAAACTGGTTTCTTGCAATGGAATCCACTCCTGGGGAAGATGCTATGGACATTGTTGAAATGGCAACAAAGCACTTAGAATATTACACAAATTTAGTTAATAAAATAGCAGCAACTTTGGAAGGATTGACTCTAATTTTGAAAGAAATTCTACATGGGTAAAATGCTATCAAATTGCACTGCATGTTACAAAGAAATCTTTTATGAAAAGAAGAGTCAACCAATGTGACAAACTTCATTGTTGTCTTAATTAAAAAAAAAATTGCCACAGCCACAGCCACCCCAACCTTCAGCAGCCACCACCCTGATCAATCAGCAGCCCTATGCATCAAGGTAAGACCCTCTCCAGCAAAAAGACTACTGCTCACTAAATGCTCAGGTGATTGTTAGTGTGTTTTAGCAATACATTATTTTTGATTAAGGTGTGTACATTTTTAGACCTAGTACTATTGCACATTTAATAGACTATATATAGTGCAAACATGATTTGTATGTGCACTTGGAAAGCAAAAAATTCATGTGACTCATTTTATTGTGATAGTCACTTTATTGTGGTGGTCTAGAACTGAACCCACAATATCTTTGAGACATAATTATAAATGCCTCTTCCTAAATTTATACAGTCAGAAATGAAAAAAGAAATGGATACTTGGGACATCATACACCTATGCAACAATAAACATACTCACTCTTTCCCCCAAATGAAGACACTTCAGCATCGTATCACTGATTTCACACAACTCTAAGTCCAAACGAACTGGATGATGTTCATTCTTCCTCTGCAGTCACAATCCCATGTTTAAATTCTGCTTTCATGAACAAGTGTTTAGTAGCATACCCCAAATGCGGTACTAAAAGACAACATGAATTAGAAGCTAAGATATATAAATGTATTCATCACTCTGTAAAAACAGAAAGTCTAGAGGACAGTAATCAAATTTCTATGGCAGTATGTGAAAGCACAATTCATATCTATGACTTCTCTCCTTTCTTGTCCACTCTGCATGCTCTGCCTTCAACCAGCACCCCAGCTGACCAGTTAGGTGTTGACGTTTAATCTAATGAGTTACCCCAGCGTTTATTGTTGTTGATTCCAAGTCTTTGACAGCCTTTCCTGTTTGTAATTTTTTTCTACCATCTACTTTTACTACTATAAATGATAGGATAAGAAGGTACACTGAGAGACTACCTGGGTTCCACCCATAATTCTCCTGTTCCCTTGTAAAGTAGTAACCCATTTTGTCCTTCATGGTTAGGATCGATTACACCAGCCTGCCCTAAAATCCCTATCATTTCCTCTTTTCCTTGAGTCATAAGAAGCTGAGAATGGCCAGATGGCAATATGAGCTTCCAATTCAATGGAAACATTGTTGTATGTCTTAGTGGAAACATTCTTCCTTGTGGATTAATACCTCTAACCAGCAGACCCCAACTTATTGGAACAAGATGCAAAAAAATTTTAAAGTCATACTATAACTGTAACTGAAACTTCAATAGGCCATTTCCAACATCCTATAATGATAGATGCTTCTGAGTTATGGCAAATATACTGAGGATAATGAATCAAAACATGGCAGTCTTTCCCCTGTCCTTTTTTCTTTTAATCGTTTTCATTAGAAGCAATGTTATGTGAAAATCTTTACCAAGGGTAGAGCAATAAGGAAGTCCCCTAATAGAACTGTTTGCAGATGCTTGATGACCAAGGACATCACATCCAAATTCACATTAAGTATCTATTCCAGTGTGGAAATTGTTTGCAACCTCTATCTTAGAAGGATTTCAGCGTTATTATCCTGCTACCAGACACCTGACTGTTCATGTCAGGTGTAATACATATGTGGATTTTTGTGTCACTCACTGGATGGCAAATTGGACATCCATTAGTAGAAGTGGCCTGAATAGTCTTGGTGAAGGAAAGTCCATGTTTATAAGCCCATCTTGAACATCTCACCTTGTTTCATGACACTTGAAGCATTTATGTAACTAACATGAGGGAGAGACACTTCTAGAAAGCCACCACTGATTACCAAGAGCCTCCTCTTCGGTGGGTATGATCTTAGGTAAACATTCCAAAATAATCTCAAACTGCAATTTTTCTGAAAAGTATATACCTCATCCCTAAACCCTCTTGTTATAATTTTTCAGACTTGTCCTTTCAACTTCCTGGTCACATGGACAAGTCGTTGGCCATTCCCCATAGACTGCTATACACACAATACATCGTGATTTTAAGCCATCTCTTCATCTAGACACACTTTGCCATGAAGTGAAGGAACAACGTACAGAACTTAAAATTATTCTCTACCTTTTTTAGGGACCAACTCTCCTGGTGCCATATATCATGAAAAGTCATATAGAAAACTTGCTCAAAGCTAGTTAATACATATAGTTTTTAAGGAGTAAGAAAGTCAGATGCTACTTACTTGTCTTGTGTCCTTAGGACCTGCTTGATTCCAATCCTATTTGAACCACTTCTATTTTATGATGGAGGGTAGTTGGTGTGTTCACTTTATAAATAGGCAGACCATATAAAACTCCATCATAATAGGAAATTTGACTCAAGTGTCATAATTATATGGCTCTTACGATCAGAAACTTAATCACCATGAGAAATGAATAGCAAACCAAGAACTTGTTCTTAGAAGTGGCATGATTATTTGTTTAAAGAAGGTGACTTTGTCCCCCAAACTAGGATTTCATCCTCAATGACCACAAATATGTCCAGCATTATTGAACCTGGTGCTTTATAAAGACCAAGGACCATAGCTACTTGTCTTGAAGCCTAGATCACTGGGGAAAAGTAATTTGTTCTGGGCTCCATTCATATTTGGAAGCTCACATAATTGGGAGAGAGTAGAACCCTCACTTGTGATACAATTTGCTTCCAAAAACAAAAAGCCCCACTAAGCATTTTGCTCCTTGGAGTTAGGTGACAAATGTTCATCACCCTTCACTTTGAGGTTCCAGATCAATGGATCACCAGAAAATTCACTGAGATGATATGCCTGCACATTTTTGTGGAACTGATCTCCAAATCTATATCCTGCATGTGTCTTGTCAAGGCACTTAAGATACCTGTTAATTCTTTCTCTCCAGGTGCTATCAATATGATAACATTCATGTAGCAGACTAACAATATGTCCTTTGGAATTAAGCGATCGTCAAGGGCCCTAGAAACAAATTTGGACACTGTTGAAACCGTGAGGCAAGACAGAGAAGGTATATTGCTGCCCCTCTTTGTTCAGACAAATTTCTGCTGATTTTTTATTTATTGAGAGAGAGAAGAAAAGCATTTTCAAATCCACAGATGTGTTCCAGGTGCCAATGAATGCACTGAGTTTCCCCAGCAGAGAAACCACATCTGGAACAGCAGTTACAATGTAAGTCAAATCTATTTATTTTGAAGATAACTCACTCCCATTCTACAAGGTCCTTCATTTTCTGCACTTCCGCAACTACAGAGATAAGTAGAGTTATATTAGGAATCACCACGCCTGCTTTTCTCAAGTCTTTGATGGTAGCGCTAATCTCTCTCTGGAGGAAGATTCCCCTAGGGATGGGTTATTGCTTTTAATTTACTATTTCCTTAAGGACAAGAAGTTCTAGGGGACATAATAGGACCATAATACCTTTTATTTTATGGGTCACAAGATCTAGTAGGGGTTTTTCTAGTACCTAAGTGTGAGTGTGTGTGTGTGTGTGTGTGTATGTGTATTTTAAAATATAGAATCTTAAATTTCAGATACATACTACATAATTAGGAAATGAAAACAGAATAACTTTGGGGCCTATTGAGCCAAAAATTTATTTATTATCTAACACGCATGAACTACCACTCTAACCTATGGACTATAGAGGTATTCCAGGTTTTGGAGCAATACTGTAGCATTGAGCTGTATACACTAATCCACAAAAGATGTGAATATTTTCCTTTTCCTAGTGATAAGTTGTGCCACATATCTTTGAAATAGACTTGGAGAAAATATCATAATATACCCTATCATATCACTACAGCATCCAATCGCAATACTATCTCCCTCCATTTCATTCTAGGAGCACTAGGTCTAGGAACCGACGCAGCCATTGGGATAGCAATATAGGTTTAGGATAGCAAATATACATTATGATTTCTCAGGTCTGGTCTAAGTTCACCAAATATAAAGCTCTTCCCTACCCCAAAATACCCAACCAATTGTACATATCATTTAGGAAACTTGTAGCAATTTTAAATCTGCTTTGTCCCAAGGAATCACATGATATTAACTAAGGTCAAATGTTCCTGAAGTTCTGTTTCCCAGATTGGCCTTTTGATTCTGGAGTTTAAATGGAACTACAGTCAACCCTCTGTATCTGTGGGTTCTGCATTCTCATTGTCAACCAACCACAGACTGAAAATATTGGGGGAAAATAATAAAATTAAAAATAATACAGATTTAAAAAAAAAAACAATACAGCATAACAACTATTTTCATAGTATTTACATCGTATTAGGTATTATAAGTAATCTAGAGCTCTTTTCAAGTATATGAGAGGATGTGCATATGTTAGATGCAAATACTATACCATTTTATGTCAAGAACTTGAGCAACCCCAGATTTTGGTATCTGCAGGGGACGTTGGTCCCTATCCTCTGTAGATACTGAGGGTCAATTGTTATTTTGCTTCTGCTCTGCAATCCTCCTCCTCACTGAAACCAGGAACCTACTTCAAGTGCAATCTCTCATAAGCATCTTGAACCCTAAGCAAATTATCACTAAGCATCTGCTCTCATTACATAATGTTTTTCTCAAAGTCTTGGTAAAGAGTGTCTTCTCGTGTTTCTCAGGGGATAAAGTTAAGAAATTATCTGAAGTAACACATGGTGAATGGACTCCCACCTTCTAAATTCTAAGTCTTTACAGTGTTCTCTCTGTACTATACCAAGAGTTTTCTGCATTTCAATTGTTTTCTTTCTTTTAAGTGCAGGCCACCCTTAGTTCCAGGTTGCAGATTTAGGCATCTATCCAAACAATTAAATTCACTCCCAGGGAATCCAGCAAGCATACTGAAACCATATCAAAAATGATGATTGTTCCTCATTTTACAAATAAGCTCAGATTCATTCCTACACACATTTCTCAGATTTTGATCAAAATGAATTAGTAAAGTTATATAACTATTTTTTAGGTGAAAGCATTCTTCTTAAGGTTGGACTTTGCAATTTTCTCCAGGAGCATTCTGAATTATAATGCTAATTACATTTGGGGAGGCAAGAAGGGTTTAGGAAAGAGCAGAGAAAATGGCTAAGAAGAATGATCTGCTTTTAAGGTAAATAGGTAAGAGATTTATTCAAAGTTCTTTCATGCAAGTGTGAAAGAGTTTCATCAACAAGTAGAAAAGGACTGCTCTGGCTGCCATAGGAGTTGCAAGGCTCTGATTCTCTCCCTACACATCCTCATTTAGCTGTATTCTTTTCCATCATTATCCTACTGATCTAAGATCTGGTGAAGCTTTGAATTTATTTAATATTATCATTTAGTGTCCGGCAACTCAAATGCTAAGTTTAGGTTATAATTACCCCATCTTCCTGTAAGCATAAAACCAAACAAGAGACAAGAGGTTCTTCTGTCCTCCAGGAGAAATTTAAGACCTTTGATTTCTCATGTAATCTCATTTTAATATGTGGGGTTCTAGTCTTTCCCAATCATTTTCCTAACTTAGACATAAAAGATGGGGAGAAGCTTTGAATTCAGTAGATGTTATAATTTAGCTCAAACGTTAAGCATAAACTTTGGCTGTTTTCACTCTACGGAAGCATGAAATGAGATCAAGATAGTCTCTAGATTTCAACTGGTATCTTTAGCAAGGTCTTCAGGATTTTAGCCTGCCAGGATCTTTCAGCAGCCATCTTGACTCCCTTCTGTCTTTGATTCATGGAAGTGGCAAAATGGCCACTCAAAAATTTTTCTTCAGGAAAGCTTTTCATTCAAAGTAATCTCAGGCAATCACAGTGATATTTCATTACACATCCTGAGCGACCAGTCTTCCAACCTAAAAGACTATTTTAGCTCAAAATAGGTAAGATAGGTCTTTTCAAATACCTGTACTAATCATGGGTTCTATTGCTTATAAACCATTCTCTATATATCCCTCACCTTATTTCTGCACCTTTTTTCCACCTCAGCTCCATTAATTGATGGTTCTGCCTCCCTCTTCTGTTTTTAACGATTCCTTTGATTTCATTTAGCCCATCCAGATAACACAAGATGATCTCCCTACTTTAAGGTTAGCTGATGAATAGTCTTAGTTCCATGTGCAAAGTCCCTTACATTAGTTCCTAGATTAATGTTTGATCCAATAACCAAAAGAAGGAAATCTTGGAGTGCACTTTTAGAATTCTGCTTACCACACTTCCACATGATAAAAACCCCAATTAGATCATACAACTGAGCAAGACAAAACATCACATGCTATAACCTTCACTAGCTAATAGTGAGCAGATAGAGGATCTAGAAGTTTGGACCTCTATAGTCTGAGGCAAGGCTTTTGTTGTTGTTGTTGGAGTTTCGCTCTTGTTGCTACAGCTGGAGTGCAAAGGTGCAATCTTGGCTCAACACAACGTCTACCTCCCAGATTCAAGCGATTTTCCTACCTCAGCCTCCCACGTAGCTGGGATTACAAGCATGCACCACCACACCCAGCTAATTTTCTGTAATTTTAGTAGAGACGGGGTTTCACCATGTTGGCCAGGCTGGTCTCGAACTCCCGACCTCAGGTGATCCACCCACTTCGTCCTCCCAAAGTGCTGGGATTACAGGCATGAGCCACTGCACATGGCCAAGGCTTTATCTTGTACCTATTCAAACACAATGGGCTTATCAATCAAAGAAACATGTAGGTTAAGATACTGAGTGACCTTCCACAAATGAAACAATGTCCACTATTGGAAGCAAAATTTCTTTTGTTCTTTGACTTGGCACGTTTATTATTTTTACTATCTTAGTAAAATTAAACTATTAAATTTACATCATTCAAACATACTTCTATTCATGCTAATCAACTAATTGAGGAACAATTTGCGAAGTCTACTAATTAGCACTTAGTTCCCCAAATAACCATTTTCAATGAATAATTTATCACTTAAATGTTTCTTAAAGAAAAATGAGAGCCTGAATCATAAAAATTTGGTGGGTTTTCCACACTTGCTGTTGATTTAATGATACATAAAACATGATGAAATTGTAAGGCTGTCTAGGAAAATAATTGTTAGAACATATTGCAATTTAATTGATAGAAAAGTCTTATCAAGTGCACTCACTTAAACAGGTAAACTCAACAAAATATGACAAATACACAATCACTTTTTTCTTTATTAGGATAGTTACATTAGATACTTGGTTGCCAAATAAAAGTTATATAATTGAGTTTATTTCTCAAGTTGAAGAGAGAGGCAGTATGAATTGAATGCTTCTAAATAGGAACAAGTCTTATAAATGTCTTTTGTCTAGTGGTTGCTCTCAAACTATTTCAAAAAAAGGTAGAAGAGGAAAGAGTACTTTATAACTCATTCTACAAGATCTGTATTACTCTGAAAAAACAGATAAAGGTATCACAAGAAAAGGTGCTAAATGGCAATATGCCTTATGAACCAGCAAAATAAATCTAACAGCTCATTTAAAGGATTTACCCCACAACCAAGTATGATTGATACCAAGAATGTAGAAGTGGTTTAATACACAAAAAATCAATGTACTAAACTTTACTCATGGAATGAAGAAAATAGATCATATGATCGTTGCAATTCATGTAGAAAAAGCATTTAAATCCCTTTTACTTAAAACATTCAAAATTAGAAATAAGAAGGAACTTCATCAACTTGATACAAAAGGAATCTGTGGAAAACTGACAGAAAATATCATATTTAATGGTAAAACGATGAAACATTTCCACCGAAGATAAAGAACAGGACAAGAATGTCTGCTTTCACCATTTATTCAACATTGCACTGGAAGTTGTAACCTGAAAATTAAATTAGGTGACGCGGGGTGTGGTGGCTCACGCCTGTAATCCCAGCACTTTGGGAGGCTGAGGTGGGTGGATCACTTGAGGCCAGGAGTTTGAGATCAACCTGGCCAACATGGTGAAACCCCGTCTCTACCAAAAATACAAAAATTAGCTGGGCATGATGGCACACACCTGTAATCCCAGCTAGTTGGGAGGCTGAGGCAGGAAAACCACTTGAATCTGGGAGGCAGAGGTTGCAGTGAGCCAAGATTGCATCACTGCACTCCAGCCTGGGTGAAAGAGCGAGACTTCATCTCCAAAAAAATTTTTTTAATTAAATGAGGTGAGAAAAAAGAAATAAAGGGCATCTAAATTGGAAAGGAAGTAAAACTATCTCCATTTGTAGATGAAATGATCTTTCACATAGAAAATTCCAAAGAATACACAGAAAAGTTACGAGAGCTAACAAATGTATTAATCAAAGGTTCAGGATGTTAAATCAACACATAAAAATCAGCTGGGTTTCTATATGACAGCAATGAACAATCTGAAAACAAAATTAAGGAACCAATACCATTTACAGAAGCATCTAAGAGAATAAAATAGCTAGGAATAAATTTAACCAAGGATGTGAAAGACTTATATACTGAAAACCCACAAAACATTTCCGAAAGATATTGAAGAAGACAAATAAAAGAAAATTCACCCCATGTTCATGCATTGGAAGACATACTACTACTAGGATGGCAATATTTTCTAAAGTGATCTGCAGATTTAATGCAATCTCTCTCAAAATTTCAATCCACTGTGTTGTGGTAGACATGAACAAGCTAATTCTAAATTTCATTTGGAATTTCAAAGAATATTAAAATGGCTAAAACAATCTTGAAAAAGAGAACAAAATTGGAGGAGTCACACTTTTCCATTTCAGAAATTACTACAAGCCTACGGTAATCAAAACATTGTGCTTCTAGCATAAGAGAGACATGTTGATCCATGGCATAGAATTGAGAGTTCAGGAATCAACATCTATGGTCAATTTATTTTCAACAAGGATATCAAACCTTTTTAATGGGGAAATAATAGAATTTTCAATAAATGATGCTTGGAAAACTGGATATCCACATGCAAAATAATAAACTTGGTCTCTTACTTCATACCATATGCAAAAATTAACTCAAAATGGATCAAGAATTAAAGCTATAAAACTCTTAAAAGAAAATACAAATATATTCTTCAAAACCTTGAATTAGGCAATTTTTGTTGCTGTTGTTGTTGTTATGACCTCTAAAACACAAGAAATTAAAGGATAAAGATAAATTGGACTTCAACAAAATTAAATATTTTCTTCATTTCAAAAGATCCTATCAAAAAAGTGAAAACACAACCCAAACAATGAGAGAAAATATTTGAAAATCATGTATCTGATAATAGTTTATTACACAGAATACATGAAGGACACCTACAACTTAAAAAAAAAAGACAATCATTATGATTAAAAAATGAACAGAGGACTTGAAAAGATGTTTCTCCAAAGAAGATATGGATATGGCCAATAAATACATGAAAAGATGCCAAACAGCATTAGACATTAGGAAAATGGAAATCAAAACCACAAAATTTAACTTCACCTACAAGGATGAGTATACTTTTTTCTAAGAAAAAAAGGAAAATAACAAGTGACAGTGAGACTATAGAGAAATTGGAAGTTTTGTGCATTGTTAATGTGTTATAAAATGGTGCAGTTACCGTGGAAAATAGTTGGACATTTTCTCACAAAGTTAAACACACAATTCCTGTATGACCCTGAAATCCCACTCCAAGGTATATACTTAAAAGAATTAAAAATAGATGTTTATTCAACAACTTGTACATTGAAGAATTATTCATAGTGGCCAAAAACTGGGGAAAACGTGAAAGTCCATCACTGAGTTGCACATGGATACATGGATAAATCATGGACAAACAGTTAAACAAAAGTGGTATATCCATGCAGTGGAACATTATGCATCTATAAAAAGAAATTAAGTAATGATACATGGTACAACATAAATGAATCTTGAAAATATTATGATAAGTGAAAGAAACGAGACAAAAGGCCACATTTAATGTGATTCTATTTGTATGAGTTTCGGTGAATTGTCCAGAATATACAAAGTCATATATATAGAAAGTAGATTAGTGATTGCCAAGAAATCAGGAAGGGGAAAATGGGAAATGAAAAGGAAATAATAGCTAATGAGTACAAGGCTTTGTCTTTGGAGTGAATCCAATGTTCTGGAATTAGGTGGTGATGATGGTAACATAAAATTCATGAATGTACTAAAAGCCATTGAATTTACAGCTTAAAATCATGAATTTTATGTTATGTGAATTATACCTTAATTTAAAAGTGTTTGTTGAAGTGGCTTAATAATATGGGGCAAATAAAATATTTAGTTGATAATGGTTTATGTAAGCAAAAAATGAAAATATATGAATAATCTAAGATTGATTCTGGTGTTCATCTCCAACTCCTCATAGGCAGAGCACTGGTGAAGTTTTATGCTAGTAAGAATACTGTAGTAAATACCAATTGTCAGGGGCCTAGTTTGTTCCAGACACCCTACTTACCACTTCATATAGATAAGTTATTTTAAGGTTATGACCAAAACATTACTATCTCCATTATATTGATAAAGACTTTGCATTTTAAAGAGGCTAAATGATTTGACCAGATACCTACAACTATTCAGGAGTGCATCATTCATGTTCAAGTCTGTGTGATACATAATCCATTCTTGCCCTTTCTACCATGCTTCTCTCATTCTCTAAACTGGATATGACTTCTGCCAGCTCTATCTTTAATTTCCAAAAGTAAACATTTGCTCTTATCAATCTGCATTATATCCTGTTCTGAGTTTCTATACAAACTTCAGGGAATCCTCTCTTTTGAGAATAACCACTGAAATTTCAAATTTTCCAGATGACTTGTGCCATTTAATTCTTAAAATTTTAGAAGCTAACAAAACGAGTTCTTCTCTTAATCTAAACTCTTTAAAAACTTTTCTGCCTGGAAAAAAAAAAAAAGAAAAAAGAAAAAGAATCTATGTTTGGTATTATTCACATTACATTTGGGGAGAAAAGTCAGGCTTCCATTTTCAGAATGGAGTGGAATCAGAAGAGATACTGATACCAACATATTTACACTTTTAAAAATCCACTAAATGTTCAAGAAAACATTTTAAACAGTTTTTAAAGAATTGGATGTACCTGAAAGAAAGATGGGAGATATGAAGTCACAAGTAAGAAAGGAACAGAGGCTGGCAGGAGAAGCTAGCAATTAGGCAACTTGTTACACTAGGGACACACAAAGATGCTAGAGTATCAGTGGCAATGGGTGACTAAAGATGATACACTAGGCCGGGCATGGCAGCTCATGCCTGTAATCACAGCACTTTGGGAGGCTGAGGCAGGCGGATCATGAGGTCAGGATTTTGAGACCAGCCTGGCCCACGTGGTGAAACCCCATCTCAATCAAAAATACAAAAATTAGCTGGATGCAGTGGTGCACACCTGTGGTCCCAGCTACTAGGGAGGCTGAGGCAGGAGAATTGCTTGAAACTGGGAGGTGGAGGCTGCAGTGAGCCGAGATTGCACCACTGCACTCCAGCCTGGGTGACAGAGACTCCACCTCAAAAAAACAAAACAAAACAAAACAAAACAAAAAACAGATGATACACTGAAATTATTGACTGAGAGATCCTGCATAAAGGTGGACCCTCAGATAGGTCTCAACCTCAGAGAAAGGTTAAACTTAGGGAAAAACAACCATGTAAGAGAGTCAACAAGACAATGATTTATTGCTTCCAGTTAGAAGATAAAAGAAAACATCAACACAATGACCAATGACCTGCCTTCATATGAGATTGAGGACTGAATTTACAATATTTTATGGCTTTAAAAACTGCCAACAAAAAAAACATGATTTAAAATGGACAAGATCTCTAGTGTCCTCGTATACCTGTCAGAAACAAATATAAATCTTCCCCACAGGAGGAATGCATCCTCAAAACAGGTGTCTAAAATCTCATATAGTGAGTTCGACAAAACCTGGACTCATGATTAAATCCCAATACACGATAGAAAATAAGCCACCATAAGTAAAAGTCAGTAGAAACAACAATAAATAAAATTAGATCTGTATACCACCTCATTATTGAAATTACTAGATGTATAATTTGAAACAAGAACATTTAATACATTTTTAAAATGCAAAAAGAAATAATGAATTGGGAGCAAATTACTATCAAAGCATAATCAATGAAATAAAAAGGAAGGAAACACAATTTCCAGAAATGACAAATAAAATAATTAAAATGAGAAAATCAATGACTGATTTACATGTTAGTTAAGACATAATAAAAGAGAGAATAACAGACCTGGAAGACTAATCTGAAGAAATTACCAGTAATTCTCCTCAAAGAGACAGAAAATACAAAATGATATTAAAGACATATGGAGAATAGAGTCTAATCATATATATGTCTAATCAAATATATAGGTGCGATCATAGTTCTAGAAAAAAAATACAGAGAATGGGAGTAAAGAAATATTTGAAGAGACCATGTCTAAATAAACATATTTCCTTAAATATATGAATCTTCAGTCTGGAAGACCAGTGAGTCCCAAGTATGATAAATAGAAACCAACAAGGAGACACACTGCAGTAAACTATAAACCCCACAGGGAGGGGGTCAATTTAATGTCATTCTGGAAGAAAAATATTTAAATGTATTGCTGTCAAAGGAATGCCATTTGTGCTGACGATTTCTCAACAGCAAAAACGAGAGACTGAAGAGCACAGAATAACATTTTTAGAGAGCTGGAGGTAAATATTGTCATCTATAATTGTTAAATCCAGTGAAATAGTATTTTAAGAAGTAAAATTCAATAAATAGTAATAATAATATATTCACCAAGAGAATATGACATATGTACCAGACACTATCACTTCAAGATATGAAGAAAAAATGAGAGAATCATAATGAGAATTTAGCAATTTTACCATAGTAATTATTACTTGCAATCTAACACCCTCAATTCAGCAAAGTGATAAAAGCGAGGAGATAAAAGATATTTAAAAACAATAGTCTAATAAACATACCAATTATGCTCCAAAATGTTAGAAATACACAATACGTTTTATCATACACAAAACTTAGAAATTACTACCAAGTCATAAGGCATTAAAACTATTCACAAATACTAAAGGAAAAGTGTCATATACAGTATAGTTTATTTTATATATATATATATATATATATCTCCCAAGAAACAAAGGGCAAAGGATGTGAACAGTTATTTCATACTCAATCTCATTAACAATCTGAGAAATGCAAATTAAAACCATAATTAAATATCACTTTATTCACTTTATTGGCATATGTTTAAAAATCTGAAAGTGCCAAATGTTGTCAAGGATACCAGGAAATGGTAACTTTTATACTCTGCTTGTGGGATCATAAAATGGTACCATCATTTTGACAGAATTTGCACTAATCTCTTAAAACTTGGATATTTGCATTGGCTTATAGCCCAGATTCTATGCCTAGGTACATACACTCAGAGGCACTTTAGCACCTCTGAATTCATTTTCTCACCGTCTTAAGTTCTTTCATCCAACTAAATATCCACCTTTTAAAGAGAAAGAAAAATAAACCTACCTGATAATGTTAATCAGGTATCCCCACACAAAAGGAGAATGTTGGCCTAATTATGAATACATTGTTTCTCGGTGAGAGGAATGACAAAAAGCATCTTCCTCTGCCAATCACAAGTGAATCTCCAACAAATTGGTGGAAATCCTCCGAGAGAGGACTTAGTTTTCCAAACTCAACTGCGTATTCTTTAAGGGACTGAAGTGGGATCACTGGTTTCTGCTGGTGATGAGGAGGCTGTGACACTGGAAAAGGTCATATGTAACCCTTAGTGGTAATGTTGGGATTCGGTTTTATGAAAGCTAGACTGTGAGTGTTAGTTTTTTTTAAGAAAACTGAAGGATAACTAGCTAGCCCCTAGTTTCTTAAAAATTGAAGGACATTTTTACTTTGTCATACCTGTTGGTCTGTAGACCACAATTAAACTCTGTATTTATTTTATGATTATTTTATTAATTTATTTTAAATTAAATAGAGACAGGGTCTCACTTTTTTGCTCAGGCTGGTGTCGAACTCCTGGCATCAAGTCATCCTCCTGCTTTGGTCTCTGAAAGTGCTGGGATTACAACTGTGAGTCACTCCACCCAGCCATTCAACTATATATTTTCTACACCTATTCAACACTCATTTCCTTCTATTAGACCCATCTCTGTGCTCCAGCCACTGAATGTCACCCTAGTTTTGGTAGGGCCTTATGATGTCCACATAGCTTTACTGATAACTGGATAGTTCATTATTAAGAATTCTTTAACATGAAGGAAGAATGAACACAAACATGAAAATAGAAAATATCACTTTTCAGAATGATGTTAACTCCAATAGAACTGAAGAGCTCTGAGTAAGGGCTCTCATTTCTGAATCATGCAACAGACAAGCATTGGGGACCTATTCTCTGAATGGCACTGTCCCAGGTGTTGGGAGAACACAAAGCTGAATATGATACTAATTTTTCTGAGATCATTTACTTTGCAATGAGGAAACCACAAGTCAGTACTACAGCAGAAGGTAAAACAAAATCTGTATCAAAAGAGGTCAAACATCTTACAGTTGAAGCAGAATAAGGAGGAACTGTTTCTGACCACAGCAGCCAAAAGTCTCCATAAATCAGTGGCGTTTGCACATGGGAATTTTAGAAACATCACGGGGAACGGAGGTATGAATGTGCATGCTCTGCAGTGAGGAGAGAGAATGCTAGTGGTGAAATTAATAAAATGGGGTGGAAAGTGAGGCCAGAACAGTTTGGGACTAGATCACAGAGGTCTTAAGTGCCATTTTAATGCATTGTAACTTTATGCAGCAGGCTGTCAGCCCCTGAAGACTGTGATGGAGGGAAGAAATGTCAATTGACCTAGGTTTTAGGAAGATAACTGGGGCAGCCATGTGAATGACAGATTTGAAGATCTGGTTAATGAGGAATAGCTGGTAAGATACTTAAGGAATCCAGGTTTACTCATGTGATCTAGTGGATAAGGAGTTCCTCATAAGAAGCTTTTAAATGTGTGGGGTTTTTTTTCTCATTTTATTTCCCCAAGTTTTACTTTTGCTCAGGCTCTTATTCAAATTCAAGCAACTATAGAGTTTTCTTTAAAATTATGATGACGTTTTCAGATACATAAATACAACATTTCAACAGGAATTATGAGAAAGATATTAAACAACTGATATAATCTGGCTCCTTAAAATTGGATTCTGATGGATGTAAAAGTCTGCTTTGCTGTAATAAAAATTCACATTGCAAAACTATTTGATTTATGAATCAGGGAAAGCTGGTTATAAAGAGCATGAACTACAAGTAAGTGGAGAAAAGTACCAAAAAAAAAAATAGGTGAAGGGACAGTTAAGGGGTTAAAGTAATATGCATATTTTAGATAGTAGGCCTTGTCATTCTTACATTGTATTTAATAGATTGGAAACATCTGAAAAAAATACCTGCTTTGAGTATAAGAAGTCATAACAAAGCCTTTTTATATACAGAGTCAGTGTTAATTAGATGTGACTTTGAGAAGTCTTTTAAAGTGCAGGTGAGATCAAGAGCACTGCTGGTGCAAAAACCAGCCAGTCAAGAACAACCTACTGGGTACATCAGGAGGAAAAGTCTTTTCCCCAGAGACTCGTTATTTGATGATTGAAAAAGAATGTCTGGACATCAAATGGGTTTTGGAATGTTTAAGATACTAAAGTATATTTCTGGAGAAAAAAATTATATTACAGACAGATCATAGAGCTATACAATGGTGGAACAGATTGAAAGATGAGTAATTCTCAGCTTCTAAGATATTAAATGTCCCTGTAGCAACGTATATGTGCATTTTCTCCAATAATCTCATGAAAAAAAATCTCATGAACTGTGGTATGTTTACTGAAGATGTTTCCTGGGTAGTGAAATCACACTAGTGAATTATCCTATTAGTTCATGCAAGGTAAGATTCTCTGCACTCAAATCTCAACAAAAAATTAAAGAAAATTAGCCTGCGATTTTTTCCTGCCACACTTTTCTCTACTGCCCTTCTCATCCTCTAAAGTAAGGTGCCACTTTAATTTCTGCAGGCTGTGAATGAAGGAATGAGATGTGCCAGTAGAGGTTCTGGTGGCTATTGCTTGGGCAACTAAAGAGAAAATTGGTTGATGGGTTGACCCTAATCAAGGGTCTGTGTGATGTGATGTGCTACGACAACCATGTGGTCCTCTCTGCTGACCATGCACCCTCCTTTGAGGAACATTGTACTTTCTTTTGTTTGTTTTCTCCCACATTTGCTGTGGTTTTGGTATACAATTTCTGCCTCGTTGATGAGAATGCAATGCTAAGGAAATCAAGACCTAGGGCATAAGTCAGGAAATCCTACCATTAATCTGACTTTACCAGTAACAGCCTCACTTTGGGAATGGTAAACACTATATGTGTATCAGGGCACCTGATTGGCTAAAACCATAGCTTGACTACTTTAATAAAATATAACCTCCTCCTCCAAGTGTCTAAGGGGCCTTCTGTTATTTATTGAAAGGGGCAGTACACTTTGTGGCATATATGTGTTTGCAGATCAAGGCAGATGAGTGAAGAAAAACATGACTGTGGAGTTGTGGCATGTTGTTTTCCACTGTGCACCCTAGCCTGACAGACTGCTTCCATGCCCCTGTTGGGGGACAGCTTGGGATGGAAGTGAGAATTTGAGAAGTTATTCACGTTGGGTGGGTTTTGAAGACAAATAGTCCTTCTTCCAAGTTTCAGTAATGCTGTGTGACAAGCTGCTTTCCAAGAAGCATAGTGAATGTTGACAACTGAAGCCATCAGCTAGCCATATCTGCTGAATAAAGCCTTAAGGAGGAACACTGAGACCAGAGCCTGTGCAAGTAGTCAGTAAGCTAGCCCTCCATCCCTAGGATCTGTTGGTTGGGGAAGGTCTAAAAGTGGTTTTTAGATATTCTGCTTGCAATAGTTAAAAGTTATGTAAATATTTTAAAATTTTGAGATCATGAACCCAAGCCCACTCAACAGAAAAATGTTACGTCTTTCATGTATGTTTTACTCTGTTTTCTGTTGCTTATAACAGAGTACCTGAAACTGGATGCTTTATGAGGTAACAAAATTTATTTCTTATAGTTCTGGAGGCTGGGAAGTCCAAGGTAGAGGATGAGGACCTTCTTGCTGCTGGGGACCCTCTGCAGAGTCCCAGGGTGGCACAGTGTACATTCACATGGTGAGGGGGCTGAGTGTGCTTGCCCAGGTCCCTCTTTCTCTTCTTAAAAAGTCACCAATCTCACTCCTGTGATAACCCATTAATCCATTAACCCATTAATCCATTAATCCATGAATAGATTAATCCACTCATGGGTTCACCTCTTAAAAGCTCTCTATGCTGCCAAATTCTGATTGAATTTCAACATTAATTTTGGAAAAGACAAATATTCAAATCATCGCAATATATATCAGGAAGACTGGTGAAACTTTCATTTTCCCAAAGAATTTTCATAAATTTACACTGGTTCCTCCACATATTCTCTTCTAAGACCATCTTGTTTTATGTCAGCTTTTATTCTAACTCCTTGAATAGGGATGTGCAAGTCCTACTTGCCTTCAATCTTGGTCATTCACTAGTCCATAAAAGTGGTTAAAGGCCCTGAGGGAGGTAAGAAATTCAAGGTCAATTTAATACTGGGGTTTGAGCCGGGCGCGGTGGCTCAAGCCTGTAATCCCAGCACTTTGGGAGGCCGAGACGGGCGGATCACAAGGTCAGGAGATCGAGACCATCCTGGCTAACACGGTGAAACCTCATCTCTACTAAAAAATAAAAAAAAAAAAAAAAACTAGCCGGGCAAGGTGGCGGGCGCCTGTAGTCCCAGCTACTCGGGAGGCTGAGGCAGGAGAATGGCGTAAACCCGGGAGGCGGAGCTTGCGGTGAGCTGAGATCCGGCCACTGCACCCCAGCCTGGGCGACAGAGCGAGACTCCCTCTCAAAAAAAAAAAAAAAAAATACTGTGGTTTGGCCCTTGACAGGGTTGCCACATAAAATACAGGGTGCCCAACTTAGTCTGAATTGTCAACCATGAAAAATAATTTTTAGTGTAAATAGGTCCCAAATACTCCATGGGACATACTTATATTTTGGGACATACTTATAGTTTGGAAAATTAATTGAATATCTGAAATTCAAATTTAGCTAATAATACTATATTTTATTTGTTATATTTCCATATGTAGATTTAAAAAGCTGAAAATAAATACATTATCAATACGTTAAGAGAACCACGTTTTCCAAAAAAGTATTCATCATACTTGTATAATTACTACAAAGTTAAGATGGTCAACCAATGAGGGATTCAGCAAACATTTACGGAGTTGGTTTTGTGCTCTAAGCTTGATTCTACCACATTCTCACTCATGGATGGATATTTTGGATGCTAAAGTAAATAAGAAGAAGTCCTAACATGAATATTTGAGCAAAATGACAAACACCCAATCAAGAAAAAAGTTATGAAATCAACAGCAGGGTGAAACAGTTAGTATCCAAAAAGAACGTCAGATTAAAAAATATAGATATATGTCATAACTTTTGGGAGAAACTGTATGTGCACTGTTTCAAAGAAATGTGAATGTTACTTTTTTAGTTTGATTTTGTTAATATTATTTTTCCTTTTTCCAGAAATAAACAGTTTATATTTAATTTAAAATTAAATGAAAATGTGGAGGTGTTGGGGTGGTAACAAATGCATATTTTAACAAAGATCTGAAGAAAAGCTTTATATATTTTATTACAAAATACTTTACACAGAATGTTATAAAGACTAGCATAATGAAAGTCTGTGTACCTACCTCATAGCTTTTTAATTTATAAAGTATTAACATTTCACTACATTTGCTTCTGATGTTAAGTTATAAAACATTGCCGATAAAGTTAGAACTTCCTATGTTTTCCTTCTAATCACATCTTCCCATTTTCCCTTACCTGGGATGCTAACAGCTCTCCTGAATTCTGTGCTTGTAATTCTCAGGCAAGTCCTTATGCCACATATGTATACATATTCATAAAATATAAATACTATTTTATTGTATGCTTATTAACATTTTAATCAAAGGTACAACACTATTTACACTGTTGTGTAATTTGCTTTTTTGACTTAATATTATAGTTTATTTTTCCAAAGTCCATGTTTACAAATTTAGTTCTAAATCATCATTTATAATTGCTGCGTACTATTCCTAGTTAGAAATTTGTTTACTCAATCACTATTCATAGACATTTAGGTACTTTCCAAAATTTATTTGTAACGTTCTTGTACTCATCTCCTTTCACATAAATGCAACAGTTTCTAGTAGAATTGGAAATATTGAACCAAATTGTATAGACATCTTCAGTTTCTATAGATATTGTCCTATTACTTTGAAAGCAGTAGGACCAATTTACACATTCACTGAAAATCGTTGAGTTTATTTCCCCACATTCTAACCAACCATTGTTATTTCTATTATCAGACTTTAAGATTTTGCCAATCATTGGAATGCCATCTTACAATTTTATTTTGCATTTTCTATTTGTTAGTAAGCTTAAACATTTATCCTGATAGCTATTGGGCATGTATGTGTTATTTTATGTAAATAATATGTTTATGTCTTTTGCTCAACTGTTTATTTGGCTCCTTGGATTTTCTTATTGAACTGTAGGTGTTCTTTATAAATTACTGGCACTAGGCCGGGCGCGGTGGCTCAAGCCTGTAATCCCAGCACTTTGGGAGGCCGAGACGGGCGGATCACGAGGTCAGGAGATCGAGACCATCCTGGCTAACACGGTGAAACCCCGTCTCTATTAAGAAATACAAAAATCTAGCCGGGCGAGGTGGCGGGCGCCTGTAGTCCCAGCTACTCGGGAGGCTGAGGCCGGAGAATGGCGTGAACCCGGGAGGCGGAGCTTGCAGTGAGCTGAGATCCGGCCACTGCACTCCAGCCTGGGCGACAGAGCGAGACTCCGTCTCAAAAAAAAAAAAATAAAAATAAAAAATAAAAATAAATAAATAAATAAATAAATAAATAAATTACTGGCACTAATGTTTACATGTGCTTTCCTGAACTGTGGACTGTGCTACTCAACTTTGTATAAAGTATTTTCATTGAAGATAAGTAGGGCTTTTTCATATTTTATTATACTCAAATGTACCCATTTTGATCTTTATATTTGTATATTTTTATCTTATAAAACTATTTTGGGACAAATTATTGTAAAGTCAGACCCCTAAAATTAGACAGAAAAAAGTTAGAAGATAGATAGATAGATAGATAGATAGATAGATATGTCTGTGTAAATACATACACAGTAGGATTCAGTCTTGCTAGTCTGTTTTAGGATTTTTACTTTTATATTCAGTATATGAGATTGGCTTTTAATTTTTTCTTATCCTCTGCTTAAGATATTTATTTTGTACTAGCTTCATAAAAATAATTGTTGTAGCTTCTCCTTTTTATTCTCTTAAGAAGATTGTGTAGGCTAGAAATTATCTATAGCCTGATGATTTTATAAAAGTTACCTATAAAATAATCTGAATCTAAAGGTTTTGGTTACTAACTTAGTTTCCTTAACGGTTAATGACGTATTCAAGTGGTTTTTAAAAATCATTTTAATGACTTATTCAAGTGGTTTTTCAAAAATCATTTTAATATAATATAAATCATTGTAATATAATTGAAAAAGTGATAAATCATATCAAGAAACCAAAACAGAGTAATAGGGTGCTCATTTTCATAGGATATTCCAGAAACAAGTCTCTGGGGATGTGATATTTACAGAGATGACAATGAGCAAGCCTTCTCCAGACAAAGAGTTACAAGACAAAGTTCTGAAGCCAAATAGAGCTTGGCATGTGAGTGAAACCAAAGAGTTCAATATGGCTGGAGAAAAGTCTCAGCAGAGAGGAACTGGAGATAAAGATGAGTGAAAACAAAGGTAATGCAAAGCTCTCTAGACACAGTAAGAGGTTCAGACCTCATGAAAAGCAACAAGAAGTCATGCAAAGGCTTTACATCTGGAAGTTACAAAATCTAATCCCCATTTTAGACAACCATGCTCTTCTGCTTTGGGGAGAGTAAGGCTGTAGGGAGACAAGAATGAAAATGAATAACCCATGTGAAAGGCAATTCTGCCAATCCAGAGGGACACTGCCTATGATGCTGAGGAGAAGTGGGTAGATTCGGGCTATATTTTGAAGGAAGTCTTCACAGGAATTGATACGGACAGGAGGTAGGGAAAATACTGGGTAGAAGAGGGCGGTTCCCAACAAAGGCCCCACCCTTAAGCCTGGAATCCGGGTCCCTAAAGGAGAAGACTTATCCCTGTTTTCCTGCCCAAATGTTACTTTTTTGACCTTCCACCCCGCGCCCATCCTGTGCCCATATAAACCCGACATCAGCTGGCAGAGAGACAAGCGGCTGCCATGGAGAGAAGAAGCAACTGAGCATTGGAAACTACAGACAGTCTCAACTTAACTTCAGACAGCACTTCAGAATGGAGCCTGGCCCGAGAAGGCCGGGCTTCAGGGAAAGATCACCTCCTTCCCACACCATAGCCTTTCCAGCTCCCCTTCCACTGACAGCCATTTCCACCGCTTAATAAAATCCTCCGCATTCATCACCTTTCAAACCAATCATTCGACCTAATTCTTCCTGGACGCCGAACAAGAACCCGGGTACCAAGAGGGCACGGTGTAAAACCAAGAGGGCAAGGGGTAAAAGGCTGTCGCCTCGTCTCCTCACCGAGCTGGTTAACACTTAGCCGTCAGTGGATGGCAACTGCTAAGAGCATTAATTGTTAACACACCCTTAGATGCTACTGTGGGGCCGGAACCCAAAAGCTCTGGGCCTAGCCCCACACCTGCTCACCTGTGTCCTCCTCCGCCCACCAGGGGTTCCAGTGCGCGGCGGCCAGGTAAACAAGCCACACCCCTATTGCAATCCCACGAGGGGGTCAAGGGAATTCTTCCGCCTCAGAACGACTTGCTAACAGACCAGATATGGGAATGCCAAGTAAAAGTGCACGTTCACAGTATTTTAAAAATTCAGATTACCTGAAGGTACAAGAATGTACCACATTAAGACACAACTTAAGAGGAGAAAACTCGATTCCACATAGACAAAGTAACATGTTGATAAACTGCTTATTATATTTTCTTGATGTGTAACTGAGGATTTTAGCTTAGGTGTTATACCATGGAACTTTCTCATTTCACAGATTAGTAATGCCTAAAGTCTCAGTAAGCTACAGAATGCCACAGGCTCTCAGCTGTTAGGTGAGCCCACAGCAGGCGCTGCCTCTTTGCTTTTCAAATGATGCCTTGCACAGAACCTGGAAATCATTAAAACAGGTATGAGACAAGAACTTGTACCTCATGCAGGTGTTCTAGGTTATTCTCCACTTCGTTCTACTGGAGAGAAAAAAAAATCCCAAAATAGTTGTCTAAAGGAACAAAGTGATTCCAAACATGTAAACCTTAGGTAAATTAGAAATGTGAGCTACATCCAGGAAGCCATGACCAGAGAAATAGTATGGGAAATACAGGCTGAGAGCTGGACATAAATTTTTCTCAAAGTCTTTAAATCCCCATTCCAGCTTCATGAAGCTAGTATAATGATTCTGGCTTTCAGATAAAGAAACTGAAACCAAAAAACAAAGAAAAAAGAAATGAAGAAACATGCCTAAGTTCACACAACTGTGGGAGGCACAAAAGAATCTGGACCCAAGTCATGTGAGGTCAATGCCATTGAAGGCTGTGTCCACAGCATCACGGAGTCCAAGGATCTGCACTGGGCTGAATATTATGCCTTTGGACTGACAAGAGTTCACTCCCAGCTCATCTGAGGGGAAAAGATGAGACAGGAGGAAATCAAGGTATCTACAGCAAATTTTTAAGGAAGATTGTAAGAGAAGACAATTCCCACAGGTGTATGTGGAGGTTGAACTGCCTTCCAACTTGCTAGGACTAAGTTCTAATTTTTACTTTTGTTTTCTTGATTTAAAAAGATTTTTACCTTGGAGTGAAGGTGGATGGAGTTATAACAGGTTCATCAGGCAAACACAGCTCCACACGACACGGGTCAGGATTTCTCGTTTGAAATTGTCTGTATCTTCTTGACTCCAATCCTCTGCCCCTCAAACAATCAGAGATGATTTTCTGCCAAGACAAACAGTTGCTAAATCTTCCCTTCTGCTTCAGCTCAGGAGAAATCCCAAACTATAGCCAGGCAGCTGCCCTCTATGCTAACTCCATTCACCAATTTTCCCTTGCAATCTAAAACTGATGGCCCCAGAGCTAGCCCATGTGCAATATTTCTGTGATTCAATATTTTGATTATGTGTCTCTCTCTGACATGTTTTTTCCTGCCCACACAAAACCAAGTAAATTACAACTAGCTTTGAATAGAACAATCAAAGAATAGTCTACCAATTTCTACCTCCTGCAGTAGTATCAGGCAGCCAGGGCCAGAAGACAGCCTGCCACCCTCATTCTACTACTTGCTACGATTAATCATCTAGTTTCCAGAAGACACAGAGTCATGATGAGTAACTCCAGAAATCTTCATTAACTTGACAGTTTTCTCCATATAGAGGTAGCATTTAACTCTAACAAGCTTCTGATCATCAGCCCTATTAAAGTTCAAACTGTTAACTCTCCTCTCAAAATCTCAGAATACAGGCTACCTTTCTCCAGTTTGGTTCTCTCTGTTATGAGATTTTGATATCATTCTCATTTTATATTTTAGAGTTGAGGTCTCACTCGGTCACCTAGGCTGGAGTGCAGCAGTGCAATCATAGCTCACTGCAGCCTTAAACTCCTGGGCTCAAGCAATCCTCTTTCACCTCAACCTCCCTAGTTGCTACAGGCACATGCCACCAAGCCCAGTTAATTTTTTTTTTTTTTTTTTTTTTTTTTTTAGTTTTTAGTTTTTAGAGAAATAGACTGGTCTCAAACTCCTGGCTTGGGCTGGTCTACTTGCTGTTGCCCAGACCAGGGTTGGTCTCAAACTCCTGTCTTCAAGCAATCCTCCCATCTCGTCCTTTCAGATTGCTGAGATTGCAGGTGTGAGCCACTGCACTTGGCCTTCATTCTCATTTTTATGATGCCTTTTTTAAAAAATATTGAATCACTTTGATCCATCTACATTCTAGAGAAATGAAGATGCTACACCAGGTACAGTAGCTCACACCTGTAATCCCAACACTTTGAGAGGCCAAGGTGAGTTCAGGAGTTCGAGACCAGCCTGGCTAACATGGTGAAACCCCATCTGTACTAAAACTACAAAAATTATCCAGGCTTGTGGTGGCACATGCCTGTAATCTGAGCAACTGAGGAGGCTGAGGCAGAAGAATCACTTGAACTCGTGAGGTGGAGGTTGCTGTGAGCCAAGATTGCGCCACTGCACACCAGCCTGGGTGACAGAGTGAGATTCCATCTCAAAACAAAACAAAACAAAACAAACTAAAAAGAAATGAAGAAGAAGCATGGAGTCATGAATAAAACCCTCAGCAATAAACATTCCTAAGTGTACACAGATCTTTCAAACATAAACTCTTCTTAGCATCACATCTTGGGGAAATGATTTCTACTTTTTCTGTTGAGTCTTATTTTTCTCTCTTGTTAAAAGGAAATCCATAATAGGAACTGTCAGGAGACAGTTCCTAGGCCCAGCTTTTTGTAATACTTGCTTTTCACACTGACTATGCTGCTTAATCTCTCTGACCCTCTGTTTCCAAAGAAAATTCACAGATTATACAAGATCAGTCATTCTCAAACTGTTATTCACAGGACCATATAGTTCCATTCCTTTGCCTTCAGGGTTGGCAGAGAGAAGGGGATGGGTCAACATGGAGGCTGAGTAGGCATGAGTTGAAAAATCCCTCATAGACCTTTTTTTTAACCAGAATTTATATTGTGGTTTGGTATTAGATTCCATCTGAAAATTGAATTCTAGCCCTAACATTTGTTTTAGCCTGAATTAGATGATGTCTGAAGACTAAAATGCTGTGGTCCTGGTACCTTCAGTTTATAGGCATAGTAGTCGGTACATTCCAGTAGACATATGGTTATAAGATATGAGACTGTCCCGCTCTTCAAGAACAAAGCCATTTAATTGGAAAAGTCTGTGAAAACCAGGACCATGTAAGTGGACACAAGGAGTCAGAACTATCTTTAAATGTTGACAGATTCCCATCTGAATTAGAAGAGACTAAGGAAGAAATGATGTAGGGTAGGGACGTTTCTTGGATACCAAGCTGTGAACAAAGTATTGAATACACTCAGCAAATTTTTATTTTATTTCTGGTCCTTGTCACATGACCAGGAAAGATTAGGCTCCCAGACACTTTGAAGGGTGAGAAAAGATGGAATTTATTGGATGGGAAGGAAAAAAAAAGGGAAGCATGGACTCTCAGCAGAGTGAGAATCCTGCTAGTCAGTTTCCCGCCTTACAGATTGAATCCCAGGTTACCACCCCGAACATAAGAGGCCAGGCTCCTCCCCGCTGCAAAGGGTGTGAACTTCCCATGGCTCCACCCCATTCTCCCAGTGCCAGGGAGGTCGGAGGTTCTCCGGGGATCCCTTTATACTTGGCTGTCTCGCTATGAGGCTGTATCCTTCATCCCAACATTAAGATTCCTTTGCAAATCAAATATGGACTTTCCACACACTTCAGATTATAAACAATGCTCTCAAAAAATGCCATAACATCTACTCTGAGCTTCTTAGACTATTGTTGTCTGTATCTGACAGACGTAAATGGTCTGCAGTAATAGCTGTGTTACAGAAATATTGTGCACCCATCATCTTGTTTTAGTTTAATCATATTACTAAATTGTTCTCAGTGAAATTTCAGTTATGTATGTGCTTATTTCAAATCTGATTCATTTTCACCAGGCTGGTATTGAAAAAACTCTTTCAACCTATCTTCCCAACATACATACCTTCTAACGAAGTATGATCAAAGGTAAAGAGACTGAAGAACAAGAATTTAATCCAGAGAGGAGTGGTACTGGAGATCTGAGTGGGCAGAGACCATTGGAGAAGTCAATGGAAATAGGAAGAAATTTTATAGGAATACAAGGAGGAGCAGTAGAAGGAGACTGGTCCTAAAGGAAACTGACAGTAAAGTGAATAGAAGTCCTCCTGCCCCAGGTATGTAAAAATGGGCCCCTGAGATGCTTTTATCACTTGGGCGGGAGGACAGCCTGGGCAGGTGACCATTACTATGCATATGGCAGTTCTCTGAAGACTGAGAAGTGAGGACATTGGAACATGAGTCTTTAGAACTGGCAGCTGGGGTGAAGCAGGGAGGTAGCATTAGACTGCAATGCACCTAACCAGTTTCTCCTCCTCTCTGAGATTTCATTTTTTTTCTGGAGTCCTGTGAAAGCCGAAGAAAAGCACAGCTCTTGTCTTAGGTGCCCCATGGCCAAAAGGGTGATAGTAACTTCAGGAAACAAGGAAGAGTGTTGTAGACTGAGCTTGAAGTTAGAGTTTTCTTATAAGATACATAATTCCGGCAGGTAGCGGTATCCTGTAATCCCAGCACTTTGGGAGGCTGAAATTTGGTGAGGATCCACAAGGAATCAGGAGATCGAGACCAGTGAAACCCCGTCTCTACTAAAAATACAAAAAATTGGTATGGGTTGTAGGCGCCTGTAGTCCCAGCTTCTCGGGAGGCTGAGGCAGGAGAATGCGTGAACCCGGGGAGGCGGAGCTTGCGGTAGCCGAGATCAGCTCCACTGCCTCCAGCCTGGGCGACAGAGCAAGACTCTGTCTCAAAAAAAAAAAAAAAAAAAAAAAAAAGAATGCATGTTCCATAGTCAAGATATTCTCAGCTGGGTGCAGTGGCTCCGCATACTCCCAGCGCCGGGATGCTGAGGCCAGGTAGATCCCACAAGGTCAGGAGGGTCGAGACAATCCTGTAACATAGGTAAAACCCTGTCTCTACTAAAATATTTTTAAAATTAATCCAGGCATGAGTGCAGTCTGTAGTCTCAACTTCTCGGGAGGGTTGGGGCAGGGAATCAGCAGACCCAGGAGGTGGGGGTGCAGTGGAGTCAAGATTGTGCCACTGCACTCCAGCCTGGCAGAGCAAGACTCCATCTCAAAATAAATAAATATATACACACACACACACACACACACACACACACACACACACATATATATATACACACACACACACACACACTCAGGTCTGCTGGGAAAGAAAAATAATCTCTTCAATAATAGTCTATAAATTTAATTACATATGGGAATTTATGCAAGATTATGTGGATTATGGTGCTACCTATAAATAGACATTTCAATAGCTGATATGAAATCTTACTTATGGGAGGCCAGCAGTAAGTCGAATCCCTGTGTGAGTTTTTTTAAACAACTGGGAGAAGAAATAGTGATGTGGAGAATACTCAAAATTGTGATGTGGGAGAAAATGAGTTATAAGATGGTATCATTGTATAATCCCAAATTGGCCAGAATATAGGTTGCATACACACACACACATGCACACACACAGAAACACATATTATATATAGTTATAGCCATTAATTAGTTATAGATTCATAAAAAGATATATGTGTTAGTGGTCATTCTCTTGGTGTGGTGAGATTTGCTACTTTGGATATTTGTTATTCTTATGATTAGAAAACATAATGTGACACTTATATTTTATAGATTAACGAGCTAGCTATCCTCAGAATTAGTAGTGTAAAAATACAGCCAGTTTTACAATTCACTTCTTGGATAATTTTTATGTGTATTTAAGATTCATTCATTTAAATATTTCTTCAACCCTATGACTTCCTTCCACAGAGACCTGGAGTTAGAAAAAGAATTCACATAAGCATTAAAACCTCCCCCCACAAAAAACATCATAATTTCCCAAAAGCTGTGTGAGGAAAAAAAAAATAAAACAAATGGATGCAAAACCTAGTTCTGAGTTTTCTAGCAGTGACAACAGAGAAATGTGATGTGCTATAAAACTCTCATCACATCAAGAAACATACTAACTCAAGAAATATGAACTGTTTTCTGCCCTGACTTTATTATGGACTAAAGATGGCGTTGAGGGGGGAGTGCATGAAAACGTGAGCAAACGCTGTTGATGGGTGTGGGATACAGGCAAGAAAGAGGTGTCAGATGAACACGTCTGGGAATATTATATATTTGAATTGAGATTATGCCAATTAAAAAAGGGGTTTTCCTGGCAATTTACTAAATACATAGCTCTCATTGCTAATGCTTAAAGATAAAAATGTATCTCCATTCCTCTGGCAAGAGAGAGTACTATGTAGTGATTAAGTGTTTGTCTCTGAACCAGCCTCCCTGGGTTTAAATCTCACTGCCATCACCTACCTATTCGGTGCCTTTGGACAACATATCCAGTACCTCCAATTTCTATGTCCTCATTTATGAAATAGCCACAGTAATAGAATATAGCAAGCACTGCATAAACACTATGGTCTTCCTCATCACCATCCTCATCCTCATCCTCACCATCACCGTCGCCAATCAGAGCTATGGAGAAGCACATTAAATAAAATTAGTGAATAACTTTCGCTGCAGTATGATGACATTTTAGTGAAATTCATTTGTTTCTTGAGTCAAGGGACCATCCTAGTCCTGCCAATGCAGCTGAAACATGCACAGAAGTTTCTGTCTTCCAGTTGCCTTGGGATCACATATGACCTAAAATTAATCCTGATTTCCCAGGATTTTGACTATGATCCCTATGGAAGACCAACCTGCGGTCAATTTACAAAATATTTTCAAAAGTTATGTGAAACTCTTCTACATCTCTTCTCATTGTATTTCTTCTTGCTGGCTTCTCCTCTCTCACATGCCCAGAGGCCATCCCAACCATGATTCTCCCCTAACACATGCACACACACACACACACACAAATTCATATACACATGCACACACATCCACACACAAATACATTTACACATGCACACACATCCACACATGCATCCACATATTACACATGTACACATACACATGTACACGTGTCCACACATATATACATATAGCACACATGCATGCATACACATGCATGCACATCTGTGTATACATATATACACATACACACATATACACACACAACACATATCCACATAAACATGCACACACATGCAAACATCCACAAACACACACAGCACACATATACACATACATATGCACTCACATACACATACACATCAACACAACACAAATGAGCAAATACACGCACATATGCACATATCCACATCCACACATAAATACATTATACACATATGCACATACACACATGGACACAAATATACACACATACACACATATGCACATCCATGTAAAAGCACATATATACACACATACACATGCATATGCATAAACTCATGTACACACTTACACACACACACATATACACATACACATACACATACTGCTTAACTCTCTAAGCAGATCCAAACATCTTGAGAATTCACCAAGGATGATTTTGGACTTCACTCTTCTCATCAGAGGAGACTGGCTTTTACTCCCCAAACTCCAGTCTTATTTAATAAAATTCAAAATAATTATATGTCAGAAGCATATCTATGCAAAAGAATCTGCATGTTTATATGTGTGCCCATAAGCGAGCTGATAGGCCTTCATGAACCCATAACTCTGCAAAGGTATATTCTAGGATAGTCATTGCCATGGCCTCCAGCCTGCGTTCCCCAACACATACGCTTACACACATGCACACATATACATATGCATACACAAATATACATTCACACAAACACCTGTGCTGTGTTTCCATTGTATTCTCCATTGATGGTGAAGGAATCAACATTGATAATAAATAATGCCATATCTATTCTTGTTTTTTTCTCTTCAATTCAGCATTCAGTTAAAATTCCAAAAGATTGTTTTCAATGCTTAGAAGTAGAAGACAGTGCCATCATCTTTTTTTTTTTTTTTTTTTTTTCTGAGATGGAGTCTCGCTCTGTCGCTCAGGCTGGAGCGCAGTGGCAGGATCTCTGCTCACTGCAAACTCCGCCTCCCGGGTTCACGCCATTCTTCTGCCTCAGCCTCCTGAGTAGCTGGGATTACAGGCGTCCGCCACCATGCCTGGCTAATTTTTTTGTGTTATTATTATTTTTATTTTTAGTAGGGACGGGGTTTCACCGTGTTAGCCAGGATGGTCTCGATCTCCTGACCTCATGATCCGCCTGCCTCGGCCTCCCAAAGTACTGAGATTACAGGCGTGAGCCACCGCGCCCGGCCCATCTCCATTTTTAGGATGTAAAAACTGAGGCTCAGTGGCAAGCTGACTTTCTTTGCTCTCTGTAGCTACTATCATTGTCCAGCCGCGGGAACTGTCGGCAGCGTTCTAATCTGGGAAACAAGCTGGTAGGAGAATCTACAGCGTGGGATCCTGGACACTGCTTTGGGAACGCAGAACCTTATATCAGCTTGCTGGGTCTTAGCTTCCTTCTTTTCAAAGGAGGAGAAGGTGGAACTGGGAAGGTTGGAATACAAGATCACACAGGTTGAGAACTTCAGAAATTATACAGTTTTCTCCTCAAGAATATTCTTTATAACTTCTTTTATAATCTGTTCCTCTGATTTAGCATTTTGACTTCAATCCCAGTTTTTCATTTATGTTAATATATTAACATTCTACTCTTTTAATTAACTTAATTCAATAGATAAATAACGTGCCCAAGAGACACTTTCATTTAGGCTAAAACTATCATGTGAACAAGCAGTTAACACAGTCCAATACACCACTGTCCAAAAATGTCCACACAATTACTTGGATGTATTTTTAAGGCAAGTACATTGTTAAGGGAAAAATTTGAGTTAAAAATGACTGGGTATTCAGCCAAGTTTAAAAGATAAACCCTGGTGGTGTGGGGGCTGTTGGTTTGGTTTTTTGTTTTTGTTTTTTTACTGAGTGATCCTACACAGGAGGCCTGCAGATGCCGTATCTCAAATCATAGGAAATTACAACTTAGCAAGGGCTCTCTCCCTGTGGGCTCAAATGAAATTTCCTCAAGGAAATTTTCTAGCTCAACCACAGGCGGGCAAGGCACTGTAAGTGCTCTGAAAAAGAAATCTCTCTGTTACACTAGAATGGCATCCATGATCCTTCTCTCCCACCCAAATGTCCCTGCAATGTTTTAGACTTGAGACTACGACCCTTAAAACTGTAGGGTCTGTCCAGGAGCCCTGAGTCCCAGTTGGCTTCAGAACTAAGCAGGGTGCCTCCCTCAAAGTGCCCAAACTGCATCCTCTTGAGACTTTATCAGTCCTTTTAGACTTCCCCTTTTTCTAAGTGGTAGAAATAAACCACACTTTTTCTAAACAGTATTAGTTTGAAACATTTTACCATTTACTTAAATTATGCCCCTGTAACTCTAATAGTTTTACAATTGGAATTTAGAGATAGGAGACTAATATTAGACTGAATTTTGAACACATTTTTCTTCTATTAGACTCCCTATATAAATGTGATATAAGAGCATACATTTATCTAAACTGGCTATCAATTATTTTTCTATTTTAAATAACTTTTTTTGTCACTAAGCTTTTAAATAGACGATATATTATGCAAAGTTTAAAGTCGAACTGTACTTAATATTTTTCAACTATCTTGTTCACTTATGTTTCTGGACAACAGGCTATTCAGTATTTTTCCTAACTTATTTTTTTAAAATTTATACCTATTCAGAAATTGCCTTTTAAATATGATACACATACACACACACACGCACAATCTCCCTTTTCAAACTCAAGGACCATGATAATATTTTATATTTCACATAAAATAAAGCCAGTTTCATTTCCGTCAAATATAATTTAGACTTGATCAGCACTCAGCATCTATGTTGCCAATTAAGCTACAGTACACTTTACAATGTGAAAAAAAAATTCACAAGGAAGGATAGATACAACATGGAAAGAATCTTTGAGATAAAAGAAATATAATTGATGCACCCTTCAGTCTCCAGCATTGATTTCTATTTATTATTACAAACTCTTCAAAACACAAAGATTGGATGTCAACATGTTATCCTGGAAGCATACAATTGAAGAACGCATTACCTGCACGACTTACTTCATAAAATTTGTTTACCAGAATTGGAGTTGCATGTTCATTTAAAAGGACTTTGAAGTAAGAGGAAAAAAGATGATTTAAGCTTTTTTTCCTCCCTAATACTCTACTTTTGAGATTTACCAGACTTCAGTTAAATAGATGCCTCCTTGACAACCAAGAATCCTAGTAATAGGAGTGAAGTGGTAAAGTGTAGTTTGCCTAAACTTCCCTGCAGGCAGAATGGAGCTCTATGCAGGACTACTTTCATCAAGCACAGCTAGCTGACTTTGAAAATTCCTCCTGAGGAACAATGATCAGCGGACCCTTCTTACATTCATCTAATTTCCAAGCCTTGATGTGACATATGAAATAAGAAGAAAGTGACAACAAAAATCAATGTGTCTAAATAGTCTTGCTTCGAAATATACCTGTCACTGGCTTAACTCAGAAATTGGGTGGGATATTAGATCTGATATCTTTGTTGTTGTTGTTGTTGCTGTTGTTGCTGTTGTTATCTTGGCTTCAGAATTTATTTTCGTATCTGAGGAGAGAAAATGACAGAAAGCCTCTTCTTAATTTTGCATAGGAGAGAAGTCCACTTATTAAAACTAATTCACAATTTTAAACAAATAAAATGATCAGTGACTGCCCATTCTTGCACTGGGCCTTTCTTCTCTTCCGTGTCAACATGCTTGTGATGAAAATGAGTTCTGCTACATCTTAGTGGAATCGTGAGGTTTTAGAATTATTCAATAAAAATAAATCTCTAGGAAGTTAACATATTTTAAGTTACAAAAGTATAATATATTAGAAATTATGCCTCTATGAATCTGACAGTTTTACAATTGGAATTTAGAGACAGAAGACAAGTATTAAACTAAATTTTGAGCACATTTTTCTTCCATTAGATTCCCTATATAAATATGTATAAAAGCATACATTTCTATAAGCTGGCTATCAATTATTTTCCTATTTTGCATAACACTTGTTGTCACTGAGACTTTAAATAGAAAATATATAATGCAAAGTTTAAGTAGTCCTCAGAAAGAAAATGCCTTGCTTCACAGTCTGAGGAAAGAATTTAGGTTTTCACTCTGTAGATTATGAAATTTAAAAACTACTTAAACACTTTACTGAAGAAAAGACTCCCTTTGAATAAAAAAGTCACCACATCAAGAACAATTAGCGATCTTAAACATGTGATCTTTTATGAGTCTCTTTTGAAAAATATACAACTTGTCAAAAAAAAAATTACAAAGATGATTGTCTATGTTTAAACAAAGCAGTAAAAGCCATTCAACCTCCCATTCACACATAAATGCATTTTCTTTTCAAAGGATATTTACCCTTTAAGGAGACATTTTTAACCTTGTGACACCATAAAATTCCATGCATGCAAAGTTATTTGTTTTTATTTTTCTGACATTCATTCTTGACCAGATATTTTCCATGGGCTTTCTCATGTTACTCAACTAACGGCATAATTTTAATAGTTTATTTTAATACCTTGATTAATAGGAGCAATCTGTTTAAAAATAATATTAGTGTTGGCATTTTGTAATGAATTGCAGAAGCTGAGCAGACATGCTCTTTTGTGCCTTTTTCAATTTCCTTTGAAAATGTGTTGAACTCCTCAGTATTTTTTCAAACCTACCAAGTTTTAACATGAGCTAAGCATTAAATGGATTTGGAATCTGAGAAGGGTGTTCGCCTACAATGTAGCGACATGGGGAGAAAAGGTTTGGGTTGAGACCGGAGAATTTCAGAATTATAAGTGCTGGCAAGTAAGAACCACAGCCCCGCAATTTTGGAGGCCCCCAGCATGGCCACTGCTGCTAACCAACCAATTTTAAAAGACTAAAGACTGGGTTTTTTCCAAAGTGACAATAGTTGCAAATTTGCCATCTAACTCACAGTGGCACTAGCCCAATCGAGGCAATTTCCTGAGAGCTTATGATAATATGTCCCTATTATACAAGACCTAAAAGATTTTTAATGGCCTGTTTAGGATTTGTTCCTACAGAACTAAAATGAAAATGGCTGGCCTGTATAATAAAATATTTCACTGGAAATGAAACATAAATGTACTAGTACTCCATTTTGAAAAGAACTTTGTAAACTTATTTTTTAAATTCTGAAATATGTTCAAATTTACAACAATAAAACTCTAGGAAAAACAGTGATGCAAATGTTTAACATGAGATTCATACAATTTGATTCACCCTATCTTGTAAACAGCTAGACTAGCTAGCATCTAAATACCAAGGATGAAAAAGAAAAGGTATATGTGTGTTTTTTGTGGGGGTGGCGGGGGGCGATGTACATCCTAGAACAAGGACATATCAGAGGCTTTGGAAATATGAAAGAATGCATTCGCTCATCAACAATCCAATGACAATTAATATTTGTGAAATATAGTCTTGAAAACAATTTTGTTCATTGTTTATTTTTTGTGAAACTGACAGAATAACTTATTCTAAATCATGTTATAAGTGGCACTTATAAAAAATACTGAGACGTGGCACTGTTTGTGACATATTGAGGGTCAATTGTGTGAAGAACCAAGGCAACAAGCCCATCAAAAAGCAGTAAATGGAGGTCTTTGTCTTTAAGTTATGAAGAATGTGTATGTATTTGATCCTGCCAGCCAGCAGTCCTGCAGCTTTCTGGGCATAAGACAGATGGCAGTGCAACCAAGCTAGAATTCAGACCTTCCTTCTTTCCCTCTGGGTCTAACTCCTATTATCCACTTGTAAATTAACCTGTCAATTTATCAATCAACACCATCTTGATTCTCCCCTGTTCCACAGCCCAGCCTTGCAGTGAATTTGCCTCGTAAATAACTGGGAGCCCCGTGTTTGTTAGTATTGTGAATGAGTTTATTATCACTTTGATGGCTGCTATGAATCACAAATGCTGCTGAGAGGCTGATAAGAAAAAAGTACATGCACACATTAACAGGGTTGAAACTATTTTAGAGATAAAAGATGGAGTAACTGTGATAGCAAATCATTTAAATTGAAAAAAATGACTAAAAATTGTGTGTGTGTGTGTGTGTGTGTGTGTGTGTGTGTGTGTGTTGGACAACCCCCTGTAGTAAAAGAGAGAGAGAAATGAATCAACTTTCCTGTGTACTGTTCAAAAAAAGAATCTGCAAGACTACATTAGTAGACAGTAATAGTTCTTGGGTGTTGCAGGATAACTGTTTTATTTAATGGTTTAGGTTCAAACTTCAGGAAGCACCCAGCTCTGTTCTAGCAGACCAATTGGCTAGGTTTACATTTAGGTGTTGCATGGGAACTTGAAAAAGAAGGGAAAAAAATCCAAATTGTATACTTTATTAGAATAATATACGAAAGTATAGCAATATCTATTAAGTTAAATGAGGCAGTTTGGTAAGCTTAACACATTAACAAACAATTAACATTAAAGTGCTAATTAAATTCTTTCCCCTGTGTCAGTGAAATAGTTATGTATTTGACATGTAAAATTAAATTTAAGTGATCTTTAAGTTAGAAATTCTTCAACAAATGCTGTACATATTAAAAACTTACCTTTAATTACAAAATTACATGTTGTCTTCAGTTTCCAATGTCAGATTTTTCTCAGCATGATTATTCTTTTACATTTTAAAATATCATATTAAGAAAAATCAGTGTTTTTAAGGAATACATAGCATTACATTCTGAGGATTAGGACCCATGTTATTAACTCAGAATTACTTTGAAGGATTAAATTAAATATACTATATTTAGGACTACTTTAAAACTATATGTATAATCATGTACATATTTTTCATTTAAAGCAACATTCATGGTTTGTAGTGAGCAAATATAAAAATAAGACTTAACTTCTTAGGTTCAGGCACATATGTTTTTCTTTAAAAATTACATTCTATATTCCATTAACTGGGTATTTCATTTTTAATCACAATCGAAATATTTCTTTCAATACTTTCAACTTAATGTACATATGTCTTTTGTTGGAAAAGTGTCTGTAAATGAATCCTAAATACAAGCAATCACATCATTTATTAAAGAAAATAGAAAGCTACATGTAATATACTTATGATGTTTTCATTATGCAAAATATATATCATTTGTAGGTGATTTTAAAACAAAAAATTATTTCCTGATAATGTAATTTAAGCAGATCACCATGAAAAATATTGCAAGGCATGACATTAAAGTTACCAAACTTGTAAGTCAGAAATAAACTATTAGTTGTCACATGGGAAATACTTTGGCACAATTAAGACACTGCATTAAAAGGGAATATTCCCTGAACATTATTATACCCAATATGTCAATGGTAGAAATGTGATAAAAAACGAAACTATTTGTTAGAATGCAATTTAGAAAACCCGATAGGTTGTCCATTTTATTCAGTTTATAATTAAGATAGTGTTTAAATCTGAAATGAATTCTATATATGCATGTTCAATAGACTATAGCACAACAATAAGAATGGAATCACATCTCATTTTATCGTAAATTGTGTAATAAGCGATAAGGTAAAAACTAGGGCTAAAATCCTTCCAGCAAAAATGAAACAGAGCGACCTCAATTGCCCTAATTCATTCTGCTTTTTTCCTTTTTTTTTTTTTAAGTCTCTTCATTTTCCCTCTGTTCACATTATTAGCTTACACATGAGTGCATTATTAGAAAATAACAAAGCCAAACAGGGGGGCTTCGAAGGAGCGGGAGATAGGTTCCTTCTACAGCTGAAAGGTATTCTCATTTCATTTGTTAGGAGTTGCAAAAATAGTTTTATAGCCAGGGAGGGACAATGACCTTTCTCTTTCAACAAGCTTGGTGGTTGGTCTTTTGATGGAAAAACTAGGGGATACAACATCTGGTAATTTGTGTTACTGAGCTTAGCTGAGGTCTTAACGATGTAAGCAGATTATTCTTGAAGAAGAACAAAAAAAATTCCGGAAGACTCAATGGACTATTTAAAGTTATTAGGCAGTGCATTCTAGCACTTCAGATCTCTTTTCTGATTCATTTTCCCTTTAATGCTATGCCTTCGAAGCAATTTTTTTTTTTTAGGTCTACCTTCTTCCAATTCCAGTTGACTTTTTTGGTGGTCCACAGCTGTTTTGTCATTCATACCGGTCTCCTTTTTTCCATCACAGCAGAAATGATTACTTTGCTGATTAAATTTTCTCCTTCAGAACTTTAGGAAGCTCTCCTTCACCCCCGGGAGTCATTGCTAGACCAGAAGGGTCAAGCAACACCAAATAGCAACAGCCAAGCCTCGGCAATTTTAAAGGAAGAAAAAAAATGTGAACAAGAGCAACGCGTGAAGAAAATGACCCACCCTGTCCAGGATTCTAGGCAAAAAAATAAGTGAAAGATGGTACTAAGTAGTTGCTGTGAGATCCTTTCCCCACATGCATCATATTAAAATCACATCTAAAGTTTGTGTTCCTTACTCTGATATAAATGATGTGGGGTTCATTTAGTGTATTTACCTTGCCCCTGTAAGAAAAAAGAGACCCAAATGAGACGCATCGTGCAAAGCTCGGAAAGATTCTTAGCACTCTTTTTAAAGAAAAAAAGAAATATTCTGTATTGAAGTAAGTCAGTAAATAAACATTAACTTGAATATTCAAGTTTATCTGACTTAACTCTGGCCAAAAAAAAAAAAAAGACATTGCTGTAACTTTAAGTTTTATCTGAAAGTCTAGGCAAGTCAAAGTACAGAACACAGAAGGAGCCTCAGACTGTAGCCCACCTGGAAATCAGGGGTTCTGCTCTGCATCAGGTCTGCCTCCCGGACAGAGAGATCGCATGTGCACACAGACTGGCTCTTTGATTAGCACATTGCTTTACAGTTATGAAATGAAGGAAGCAATAACATTACACAGCAATTTCAATCTCTCCCGTGCCCACAATTCTTCGGGATGGCAGGACATTATCTTAGATCACTATTTCTTCAAGTCAAAGGGCTTCACACAGAGCAAAGTATGCTACCTTAAAAGGGAAATAGAAAGAGAAAGTGCAAGAGAAAGAGACAGAGAGAAGAAAAAAAAACCCAAAAAAACCCACCAATATTCTGATGAAGGATTCCATTTGGAAAAGAACACCAAACAATTTTCTATCTTAGAATAGCTACACAATAAAAAATATTTCTGTTAACACTTAGACAAACCATTGTATGTTGATTCATTACATATTTAATATTAAGTATAATTTCCCATGTTACAATAGTTTTTCACGTGACTTCTGGACTTTCTGGAATTGCCAGGAACAGGAGAGGTCTGTGCAACGTAAAAAGTAATTCTAGCTCAGATTATTTTTGAAGAATGCAATATAATAGATATATTTGAATTTTATATGATATTTATATTACCTTCAGTATTGCTTTGCTACATTTTAATTTTATTATGTATGAATCTTTATAATTAAGATCCCTTTAGGTAAGAGAGTAGTCAACTTATTTCCAATGTACTTTAAAAGGTTTCTTCTTTTATTAAGATGGGCAGTTAAATAAATATTTTTCAAATTGAACTAAAATCTACACTGATCATTTCAATTTTATCAATATTTGCCCGACATAGTGTTTGAATTGACACTATTTAAAGTTAACAGAAACAGTTGGCTCCTATATAATCTCAATTTACCTCTATATTCTATAGAGTTTTTGTAATTAAATGTAATTTACTCAAGTTTACTATTTTTTCTTTCATTACTAAGATACAAAATTCTTCAAATGCGTCATGTAGGATACACTTGAGCATTTATTTGGTACTTGTCTTTCCATCAGTTCTGCCAGCTTCAGATTCAAAGCAGCATTTGTTGAAGTTCTACTGCAGGAAGAAAAAAAGTATCCATTTTTGGTTATAAAGGGCAACTGCATAATCAGGGTATTGGCAGATAAACAATGGCAAAAAAGAGACCATTTAAACAGAAAAACTGATGAAATCCACACACATAAGCACAAAAATAGTTTATCCTTCCACCTAACCTAGCTAAATCCTTCACAGAAAGTTATGCTCACTTATCAAACCAAAATTTTCACCACAATTGGGTTGGTTAATTTTCTTGGTAAAAATTTAGAACCCTAACCCATCTTAACGGCAGATACGTTTCTGAATCAGCAGTGGGACTCTAGTAATGGAGACAGGCAAAGGAAAGCTCCAAAGGCAGTTTGTGGTCTGGTAAATTGTGCTCATAAACAAGGATTTCATCAGAGGATTTTAATTTTTTTCCTTGAATCAGTCACATGGTTTCAAGTACTCTCTGTACATGTCAGTTTCTTTACATAAAACAGGGAGGGTGGCCTAAGAAAGAGCTAACTAGGCCAGGAACTTCTCATTTGATTAATTCCCCTCCTTGGTTTTATCAATATCCAATCATGTCCTTTTTCACATTTCATCTTTTTTCATCTCATTCTGAATCTACTCTCCCACTTCTATCCTTAGAATCCCATTCTTAAATTTACCCTTTTAACCATATTCTTTCGTCTTCATATTAACCATCCCATGGCACCACTTGGATTCTATCAAGATCCTACTCAAAGTCTTGGTTGGTCACTGAATACAATCTAAATCTGGGGCTGATTTCAAGGCTATTCACCATCTGAGCCTACCTCTCTATCCAGATTTCTCTTCCAGTTTTTCTAATAAGAAGATCATGTAGTGGAAAAGAAACGAGACATGGATTCAGAAAACTTAAATTTGAACGTAATTTATTATACGATCACTCTGTACCATTGGATAAGTCATCTAGTCTCTCTGAACTTTAGTTTCCACATACCAAACATTGACAGCTGGTGGTCTACAGGCCAGATGTGGACCCAGGTGTGTAGTTTGCTTGAGACAATTTATTTTGCCCTTTGGGATTATCTGTGTGGTTCCGTGGTCAGTGGCATGTGGGTCCATGCCTCATCTCCAAAAAAGGGATATTGATGCCTATCACACCATATTGCTGGTGGATTAAATTAGGTAATATAAGGAGAAGTCCCAGGCTAGTGCTTGTTACAGGAGAGATTTTCAATAAAATTCAGTTCAATTTAAAACTGTTTCACTTGACTACATCCATCTTCTGATGTGAGTTGTATGGATAACTACAAATACATTCTGTCATTGTCTATTTCTGGGCTTTTGCTCTGATGTCCTCTAAAACCACTCTCCCTTCTCTGCCTAGAGAAATCTCAAGAACAGGCCTGAATGTCTTTCTCTCCATAAACCTTTTCTTGAGCCCGTGATGACTCAGTGACCTTCAGCATCAGTCTGACTGGCAGTAATAACGCTACTGGACTTAGAATCTTCTGGCCCAGTAGAAAACTTGAGATCTTGGAAACCAATCTTTTCACTTTCCAGATGAGGAAACCAAAGGTTAGAAAGTACATAGGACAAACCCAAGGCCACAGAACCAACAAGAGTCCAGGACTTACATCCAGCTGTCTGATCTCTCACGTCAGTTCCGTCTTTCTACTTCGCAGTTTACTATATGATTTTTTTAAATTTTCATTGTTTTATATACAGATATTCTCTTCCTTCACTCAATTACAAGACTCTGAAACACATGGATATTGTCTTAAACACATACTTGTATATCACACACAAACCAGTCCAATGCCTTGCAATATTCAATAATATTTTGAATAAAAAGAGAAAGAAAAGCAGGCAACTTTTTATGGTTGTGGTTTCCCATGCAAGCACCCAAGGGCTCAAGGTATAACTACTTCATCCCTGTTCTTACAGAGATTTCTATGTTTCAGATGCACAAAAAATAAACATTTTTTAATTTGTTAGTCTCTACTATTACCAGGTATTAGTATAAATGCTTTAAACTTCTTGTTTTGCTTAAAGTTCCCAACACTTTACAGTAGTTCCCAATATTGTCAACCATATTTTAAAATGAGAAAAATAAGCTGAAGAGGTTTAAGTACCTTGTTCTAAGCCACACAGCTACAGTGGATCAGGGCTCAAACAAGATCTGTCTCGGCTCACAGCCCTACTGCTTTTTGTAATGCCAATTTCCAAAGCCACCTTTGTTGCCCTGGTTGAGTTCATATTGCTCCATGTCACACTTGCACCTGTTGTCATCACCTAGGATAAGAACATACATTAAATAATATAAATCATCTTGTCCTACCAACCTTCTCCTTTCAAAATTTCCAGGTGCCTACAGAAGCCACCTTGGTATTGACTTGACCATCTTAGCCATTTTGATCTGCCCACCACCACAAGCCCTCAATCAACCTGCTGTGAGGTCACACAATACACAGCTTGTTCTATAGCATCTTCCGAACTTGACTTTGGGGCTCTCTTTTTGCTTTTACAGTTTCTTCAGCAAGCCCAGCATAGATATTCCTTCTTTGCTGTGCATCTTATGCCAAAGTCCTCATTTTGTTTTCTTCCTTCATTTAACCATTGCACCTTGTTGAGTATTGCCGTGTGACACAGTCTTGTTCTAGAGGGTGAGTTAGAGAAAGGGAAGTAGGCGCAGAAACCAAGTGATGCAGTGAATCATTAAATGAGGTATGAGCAAACTTTCTGCGGGACATAAAGCTGTGAATACAAATGGGCAGTGGTCACTTGAATGGCTTATTGGAGAGAGGGTCAAGTGACCATTGGAGAAAGAGTCACTTGATGTGGGTGAGGAAACATTGGCAGGTTTTTCTCATCTTGACGTAGAAACAATTATATAGACTATCTCCCTCTGAAACGTTTTAGGCAAGTTGATCCCCACTGCCATGGTGCTACAGTATCCCTCTAATCACATTATTATTTGGATCCTGTCAAATTTAACTCCTTAGGTAAGAATCTCTGCACAATGAGTACAGAAATTAGGGCACTCACTGGAATAGAACAAAAACACCTAGAATTTAAGTTATATGTTCAGTCTCTTTACTTTCTATGCATCTAATTATTATGCTTTTAGTATAAAAATCTTTAATAACATTTACATATATAATCCAATGTAAAGTTCATGATCTTTCATTTACACAAATTAAGAAACCATGTCTTTAAATTAGAAACTTAGAGATAAGGAGGTCAAACACAGGTAAGAAAAATGAGTCCTAATGCTGCCTGAGGGTTAAGGGAGCTGCTGACTCAGAAACTCAGGCCCCACAGTGTTACTAATCAGAAAATCAGGTAGCAAAGTGAGATTTAATAATAATTATACTTTGGATTTCTATAGTACAGTATGTTTATAGAGTACACACTTTCTCATACATATTTTCACCCTTGATTGTTATGATAACTTGCTAAGATCAGTTATCTTCTACTACTGCCATTGTACAAGTGCAAAAGGTGAAACTTAGATGGGTTCAGTGATTTTTTGAAGATCACATCACTAATAAGCAGCAAAGACAGAGCTAGAGAAATGACTGGCAGACTATCATTTCTATTTTTCTTCCATGATTGCAAACAGTTACCCATATTTATGCAACAGACTCAAGGACATATATATAGGATTCAGTTCAGCACACCCTTAAGGAATCCTTGTATGGAAAATACTGGGTAGACCTCGGAGGATGAAGCAAAGCTAGGAAACAGACTTGCTTCCTATCCTTGTGAAGCTTACCAACTTTTGGGAAGCTCTGCAAAACGAAGAGTTTAGTTTCCATGAAAAAGGCTGCAAGGATACGACGATCCTTCAGTGGTCAGAACAATAGTTTCCACATAAAATAAAAGAATATTACAAATCTAATCCAATTATTCTAAACATGTAAAGTTGCAAGGCTAGAATAGCCCTACAGTGCTAAGACCAATCATTTCTACATAAAACAAAGAAGTTATTACAAATTTAAATCAATTAGTCCAAAAATTCCAGACCATTAGCTGCAAAACCTGAAACAATGGTACTCTCAAGAGAACAATTTGTTAGTGAGATGCCACCCACCATGAACCAAGATAATTATCCAAGTCCCTGGACTGGGAAAAAAGTGCTAGTGGGTGCCAAACTTATGAAACAACTCTCGTCAATGGTATTCCAGCTTTTGCATGCCTATATTCTACCCCAGGGCTAGCAAGGCGTGGAAGAAATTCTCACTCACCATGCCAACTAGCGAAACCAGGAATTGAAGCCATAGCTGCACAGGGCTCTTCCTTCTTCCTTTTGTCCTGTCAATTCCATCTCAGTGCAACAGGCCAACGTTGAGGCCAGAGATTATCATAGAACTGAACTCCAAAGGATTTGTGTCTGCAATTATTTTGGACTCCAACTCATTAGCAAATGGAAATCTTACATTTCTAAAATTCGACAGAAACCAGGACTTTGTAAATAGTAAATGATTTAAAAAATGGTTATGAAAATTTGTATTTTTATATGTCTCATACATGTAGATAATTGAGATTTAGTTAGAAAATTCAACTTTCACGGTGTTTCTTAGGTGCAGTACAATACCTGTACAGGATAACTTAAATACTATCTCACTATCTCTGACTTTGAAGACAGGGAGAGTGGGCAAGTTGTCAGACTGAAAACGTATCAACTGGTTTTCATTTGTTTCTAATCAAATTCTCTTCATTTTTTTCCCTTCAAAGGGCAACTGCCCATTTAGGAGAGGAACTAGATCATCAGCTCAGGGTACAGCAAGCATCTCTTAAATAATTCATGGCAAAAATGAAAAATTTACCCTACTTTTGTGATATGAAAATGCCTCATTGCTTTTCTGGGCTTGTAAGTAGATTCATCCAGTTGACTGTTTTGGTTTCTTGGAATTCAGCAGTAGGAAAGCCTTCTGAAATTTGACTCATACTGCATATCCCTCCTGAGTAGTTAAGTGCACACCCACACACAACTTTTCCCATAAACACCACATGCCTAAGCACACAGTTAAATCTGATTTTTTTCCTACCAAGTGAGTGGGGGCGTAGAATATGATCCCCAGAGTGAAGCACTCCTTTCTGCAAGATGTAGTAAGAACATGAGGCTTCTTCAATAGGTGTACATAGCGTGGGCCACCTTAACTGCATAATTCATTTTTCTTCGTTAATAGTTTTTCAGTCTTAATTTCTTGTGAAACCTAAATTCTCCATCTTACTTAGAAAATGTGGATTCTAAATTTTAATCTGATATTCAAATAATCCATCTCACTATATTTCTCTATATTTCTTTCTGGCGTTGGATGGGTTTATTTTGGTAACTTTATTGACCTTGAATGTCAATATGTGTGATCTTCTGCTAGACTGGTTATATGGCTGGAAGAATATGGGAACTGAGTTTAACTCATTCAAAAATCTCTCTTCTATATAAATCAAAAAATTCAAAATTATCCAACATGCTACATCTCTATTTATTCAAATAAACTTTGACATGTGTTTCTGTAGTCTTGTAATGAGTATAGATCCTTTTTTGGCATTTTCTATATTTGCTTCTAAAGTGACTCAGCTTTTCAGGTCATAGGGTAATGACAGCCTTGGGGTTAAATGAGTGGTCTTCAATAGCTTCTCTGTTCTTTCCAACAAGACAATGTAGTTGCTTCTGCCAAGGAGAAAAGGTATGTAAAAAGTTGATGATGAAACTGGGAGGGAGAATTTCAAGAGTTTTCCCCCAGATAAAGATTAGTAGAGAAAATTCATATAAGGGTCACAGCATGTGAAATATAACTTTCTGTGGAATCTTCACTATACCCTAAGGCAGATGTTTTTCATCAGCAAATCCTTTTCCTATTAGATTTGTGGGGCCAGTTAAGAACAGCTTTGGGAGTTTCTCTATAGGGGTGGGAGCTGCCAGTGCTCAAGTTTAAGTCAGTTAAACTGAGTTAGCCAAAGCCATTTTCTCCCCTCACTGCCAAATCTTGCCTCTGAATAAACAACCTTAACTTTGTTTGTGCAAAGCAGGGATAATGTATAACTCTTTCAACAAACAACAACAACAAACAAAAACAAACAAAAAACCCATTGGCTTTTATTTAGATAATAAAAAAGATATAATTTATTCACTTCAATATCAGGCATGTGCCTTGAAATTAACTTTCCCTTAGTGTTTGAGAAGAGCAGTTCAGTGGAGTATGAGCAATGATATGAATATTTGTATTAGTAGCTTAATTGCTAACTTGCAAACAATTTTGGAAAATAATAGGCTCTAAAAATATTCCATTTGGATTCTAACACCAAAATTAGCTCAAAGTTTATTTTGCATTATAAACCTTAAATATGAAGTTGTAATCAATTTTGATAGAATCTTCTGACTAAGAACATACTTACGTATTCAGCAACCATTTATTGGGCATCATCTAGGTGGCAGGCACCAGTCCAGGTGCTGAGAATGCCTAGCTGTAGCCTTTGCTGTCTTGCTGTCTAGCACAGGAGACAGATAAGAAGACAACTAGCCCAGGGAAGTGGATCCAGATTGTAAAGGACCTTGTGTGTTGGGTTAAGAAGAGCTTGGTCAATGAGCGCCAGCAAATAACTTTCAAGAGGAGAGAATGTAATCAGAATATCTTTAGACACATCATTCCTATTACAGTGCAGGCAATGAATTTCCAGATGCCCAGGCTGGAGCAAGGAGGCCCATAGAAGGTGATGGCAGTCAGTGATCCAGGGATGAGGTTCAATTTAAGTTGTAGACAATGAGATGGAGTAGGAGAGAGAGATGTGAGATGAAGGCTTAACCATATGGTCAAAGATCTCTCTGAACGTCAACTAAAGTGGGAAGGATGGGCCTGAAATCATTCCTAGGCTTCACACTCTAGTTTGCTCATTTGGTGATATGTAGACTTACAATGTTTGGTAAGTCTACATTTCACCAAATGAGCAAAACTTACAATGTTTGGTAAGTCTACATATCACCGAATGAGCAAACCAGAGAATTTTGCTGTACACTTGCACCCAGGTTGCTATTACTTGCAATTCTTTGGGAGAGAGTATCTCATCTAAAATGTTGCTTATGTGGAGGCAGAAGTTTGTTGGAGTCGCACACTTTCACCCAGTTTACTCCCACTCACAATTTCTTTGGGATCCTAATGAGGAGAGTATAGCAGGTTGAGGGAGTGGGAAGAAAGTCGGCCTCCTTCTAACTCTATAAACATGATTGGCCTCTGTATGCCTCAGTTTCCTCATCTGTAAACTTCCTATGGGGTGGTTTCCTACCAGGGCAATCATGAGCAGCAAATAAATAACACATATGGATGAGTATTAAATAAGATGACACATATAGAGAGTGGGCTCGAAATGAACACTCATTATTAGGACCACTTCTTTCCACTAACTAAAATTCCATGTGTCCATCAAACCCTATATTGTGTGAAAGCATGTTGTAATCTAGACATACTTAAGTAAATATTCTTGGACTGCAGACACAGGTTCAAAGAATTTTGGCCGATTTAAGCTTCCTTGGTTGAAAATTTCCCAGAGGTGTGGATGCCATTCAGCAAGTGGGAGTTCACTCAGCCATCTTCTTTCTCCCAATGGAGAGTTGTTTTTTCAAAAAGAAAGAAAACTCCTTTATTCTCTCCTTTCAGAAACAGCTGGAGTAGCCCCCCAAATAATGCATGATTACAAATCTGGCACCAGGGAGGTATTGGCAAGACTTTGGTTAAATCTGCCTCTATTTATGTCAACAAATGTTGCCAGATAAGTGGCAAAGAAGGTTGGCACACTTGTGCCAAGGGGTAGCAGGGAAAGCAGCTGCTATATTGAATATGTTGACTAAGAGGAAGCAGAGCTTTATTATGGGAAATGGATTGTTTCTAAAATAATGAAAGGTGCTTTGGTTGCTAAAGCAATTACACAAAACGTATTCCTTAAGAAAAATTGTTAACTTCTTTTAAAAAAATGCCAGAAAGTTGGAGTTAGTAAAATAAAGAGAAGACAAAAAATGGAACAAAGGCATTGAAAAGCTGGCAGTTGTTCACTAAGAAATCAAAATCCCTGTTCAGTGTCCAGAAGTAGAGGGATTTAATGGGTCCACATTGAAAATACTACCAAGTACATATCACACTGCTTCGTGATCTCCATTTCCAATGAGCTGGACCTAAAGAATTGGAGGTTTATAAAATGATTTTTCTTCACAAAGAACATTCATTCAAAGGATGCCTATTTGACAGATACATGAGTGGCAAGTGTTTGACAGACGTGATCAGAGTCAGGTTACAGATAGTATGGTGTCCTTGTGTTTCAGGATCACAATTTACCAAGAAATATGGATCATGTAAATGGTCCTTAATTAAATAAAAGTAAACATACATACATACACTTATATGGTTTATCTTGGTGTTTTACTCCACGCATGTAAAGACCAGACTCCTAACGAGAGTATATCTAATTTAGTCATTTCCAAATATTTCATTTACTCCTATACAAAAAAAAGTATTGTAGGAGGCTTCGATAGTTCTTTTTCTACATTCTAAGGGTTGGCAAAAATTTTCCGTTAAAAAGCTAGATAGTGCATATTTTAGAATTTTCAGGCCATGTGGTCTCTGTTGCAACTACTCAGTTTTCGGTGAATGCAGTCATAGACAATGCATAAACTTTTAGGTCTGGCTGTATTCCTACAGCATTTTATTTACAAAAACAGGTAGAAGGCAGGAAAATTTAATCTTCTAGACATACTTTGCTGACCTTTGCTGTATAGGCAGGGACTCTCCTGAAATGTTCTCTGCTAAGATAGAAATTTCGACAAAACTGCATCTACTAGTTTTCTATTCCAGTATTCATTGTCCACACTCTTCTATTTCATGGGCTTTTGGTGAGGAAGGAAAACGAGCAGTATGTTGCTTTCCTCTCATTCACTGCTTCAATGCACAAAAAAATTCATATTGGCATTTAAATTTTCACAAGGTCTAATGAAAATGCATCATGCATCTTACAACATACATTGACCTGCTGAATGGCTAACAGAATATTCCATCTGAAACTTTACTGCATAGCAGCATGATCAGTGATAGAAAGACAAAAGAAGGGACCCAAGCAAGCAAGCAAGCATGAAGAAGCCAAGGGGACGAGAGAAAGACAAGCAAAGAAACAGCTTAGGTGAAAAATCATTCTGACCTCAAATGCTTACTGGAGAATAGATCTCATTTTGACCCTTGGTAAAATATAATAGTTGAGGGACCTTTCTTGGAATATGAGGTAGAGGAGCTCTGAGATGGCCTCACTGTTTAAAGATTTCTGGATATGGACAAGGTAACAAGAATGCATCCCCCATCTCACAATGCATCTTTCACTGCTCTAGGTTCTGAATCACTGCAAGCCTGAAGTTTGCTTGTTGCATATGGTGTAAATAAAGAGATGATGAAAACTTCATGAATCGTGTAGTTTACTGCCGAACAAAGGGATTTTTCTTCTAGGTTCACAATGCTTAATGAGGAGGAGAATAACACAAAGAAATCCTACAAGGAAAACACAGTAAATGAGGAACACCAACCACATAGTGAGGGAGTTCCAAAATTATTAAGGTCTAGTTGCTCAATTAGGAAGGCCACAGGCCTCTGTGAAAAGTGAATTCTAATTAAAGATTGAGGTGTACCTTTATAGGAGTGGTTCTCTGGAGAAGCTGGCCTGACCACCACAGCTGGGATCCCTAAAGTCTTCATGCCAGCGATCAGTGCCGGTGCTGGTAGACGAGGCTGCGGGGTCCCTAGGTCTGCCACAGCCTGAGTTCTGGGTGTTCTGAGAAGTGACTGGCCCACAGAGTGTAGCTCTGCCACGAACTAATCTCCCCAAGGGCCTGTCAAACTCTTAAATGTGTATGTGTTTTGAAATCCACTAGTTGAGGTCAGTAGCTCACATGTGGGGATGTCTGATAAGGTGACATTCCCAAGGGGAAGGGGAATTCACTCCAAATACTCATTATGGGGGTGTGATAAGACAATCACACTCTCAAAGGAAGTGGGGAGTACACTTTAAAACATCAGACAGCATTTTGTAAACAAATCAAAACTGCATAACAATGCCACAGTTACTATACATTGCAGGACAGGGCTGGCATAATTAAAGGCTTATCATGACAGCCAGGGTAGAAAGCCTGGTGATGCAGCCCCAGAAGTCCACAAGGGCAAAGTTTGTCCCAAATGGTCTGAAAAACAGCCACCGGTGGCTATGGAAGGGTGATCCCCACAAAGAGGTAGGGACAAATAAGGAAAACAAAATCATCATGATGTCCAGGGCCAGTCACTCAGTAGCAAAGGACTTTTACACAGATGAAGAAGGCAATCCTCACGTCGGCCACATTTGAGTGTTTTGGCTAAAAGTAAAAGCCAGGTTTTACCCATTTCATTAGAATAAAGATACATTTCCTCTTCCTCCTCTCTTACCCCAGTGTGCTATTTACAGGAAGGAAAACTGAATTCTACAAGTGGCCTTAGTTCAAAAGTATCAGAGAAAATGGCAATACTTTCAAAGCAGAGAAACACAGGTGAACCTGAAAACTGGAAGCTGTGCACACAGATTATTCAGACTCTTCCTGTATCAGGCCCACGGCTTTCAAAATGCCGGGAGAACAAAAGTGGGAGTCCAGTAACCCAGGATGTTTATTAATAAGAACTACCTTGAACTAATATGTCCTGACAGATCAACCCCACTCGTGTACCATTGGACTTGATGGCTCTTTGACCGGATCATATTTTATTAATGTGTCTCCCTCACCTGGCCAGCCCCGTTTCCCTAGTAGTTAAGAAACAGCCTTGCTTACAAGAAATATACTCTCTAAGAATATTTCACTTAATACTCAGATGCCTGCCAGGTGTGGTTCTTCATCAAATTGATTGTGTTATTGTTAATTGTAGTAAAGAATAGGGGGAAGGACCAGGACAGGATTCCAAATAAGCCAAGTCATTTTAAAATCAATTTCCACAGCTGCAACTTTGAAACAATTCTCCAGTGAATAAACATTCAGTTTCATTGTGTCCAGGGCCAGCATTCTTTCCTTGTGGAATATCTTATTGTGAGTTTCTTTGGACTTCAAGGATAGAGCCTCTTAACTTTGAGAATTTGCACACACTTTAATTTTTCAACCTAATGAGAAAAGCAGAAGGCGACTCCATTTTGATAGGTGCACTATTGTAGGTTGCGTCTCACCCCATCCCATCCCCCACCCCAACTCCCAGCACAGCAAACCAGTGTGTGAAGATCAGTTTCTTGGATATCTCTGATATCTTTTTATTTGTATCTTATTTTGACAAAGAACACAAGGAAAATTGCATTTTCATTTTCAAATAATACTAGAAGGTTTCCGTGCATACCTCCAACGGGAGCCAATCACGGCCTGTTAACAACAAGAAAACCAGTGATCTGGGGATATTTAATGCCGCATTGGCCCTGGAAGAAGGAGTACTCTTTCATTTCGCATACTTTGTCTCCGCCATGGAGCTGGCTGACATAATGGACTTTTACAAGGAGCTCTGAAGCAATTGGCAATTAAGTGGTTTGAAGGGGTGCTTCTAGGCTGCTGTGAAAGGCTTCAGGTGTGAAACGCTTGTTTTCAAGAGCACTGAACAAAATGTATGGTTGCTTTCAGCTCCCCCCTTGTCCTTCCCGAGGAAGGGGGAGAGCCGGGGGAAGCAAGGACACTCAAGAGCAATTTGCTATTCAGCATCTGAATGCCGGGCGCTTTCTTCCCCCCCAATCCTTGTGCGGCTGGTGAGGGGGGCAGATTGAGATGGCACAAACAGCTCTCTGCACAATGGTAGATCAAGAGAGAGGCAGGGAAAATGAGGCCCGGGAGAATGGACTCCTGAATGCAGGGAAGACGGCTTGATTGTTAATTGTGGGTAAATGTGTTGCAAGAGTGAAAAGGGTTCATGGGCTACTTTAAAGCTATACCCAAGCAATAAGTATAGAGAGTGGGGAAATAAGGAGATGGTCCTGACCCTTTTAAGGGCTATAGTAGTACATCTGGCCCACTTGAAAAAGTAAATTGAGAACTGTTCAAAAAGGTAGCCAAATGCATATGTGTGTTCGAATCCCATTGCTTATAAGAAAAAAAAAATCTGGCAATTCCAATTCACATGCAATGTGCACTTTAAACTCTGTGCTATTCTTTTTGAGTATTAGTCAATAGGACAAGGATAATATGCAATAAGGACGCTGCCGAATAGATAAATATTTAAAATATGACTTTTCCTCAAGAATACAGCCTTCTATTCTAGGATAAAATATATTTGCACTGAAGCTAGCACAAGGGTAAAGGAAACTTCAAACAGTCTTCATGAAGGATATTGTTCCCTTAGTTCTGTTTCATGTCACTTTTCCTCGTCTGACCTTTACTTCCAACATATTGATTTTTTCCTAACCCAGCCTTGCTTTGCAGAAAAAAGGGGTATTGAGTCTTTGAGCTGCTTACATATCACTATTGTACATGCATCCTTAAAGGTGAAGGAGCCCCTTTCAGGAGATGACTATCTGACTGACAATGTGATTAGGATTGTCTGAGGACTTTTCATTTTAAATGTAGGAGGCCACATGTATCAATCTGGGAAAAGAGACAGAAGGGGACTCAAATCGAGTTGTCTTTTAAATGCTTCTCAAAGACTTCCAGTTTTGCTCTAAGCAAGAGCTTCTCAGATAAAGTGTATACTATATAAAACTTTTGTCAATCAAGATGGGAATTTTATAATTTTCTGATGATTTCTTTTCTGAATATATACTTTTTATCCAAAACATAATTAATGCTAGAGTTCTCTGAGATAGAGCCTCTTTTTTTTTTTTTTTTTTTAAGCGTTCTGATTTCCAGTAAGGACATTTGTAAAATATTATTTCACCAAATGCCATGCTATTGAGACCGAATTTCCAACACTAATGTAATCAATAATGCTAAAGTATAGTGAGCGGTTAAAAGCTGGATCTCCCCTAAAGCAGGCTATTAAAACAATTTGATATACTACAGAATTCTGGAAATTACTTCATGCCTGTTACTCAGTCCTTTTCATGGCCAGATGAGAGCCATGAGAGGAGGAAGGAAGTGACTCATCTTTCATTCTTCCCATTCCATTCCAGAATGGTGTTATGACCATGTCAGTACTAGGCTCACCTTGTACAGTAGGCAGATTATAGATGATGCCCTTAGGGTTGTACAGTAAACATTTTCATCTGTGCCCTTGTAGGAAACCTAAATCAAGGTTTCAACACAGCATCCATTCATCCCACACACCATCCCGAACTTGTTGAATGAATTGTGTGTTTTATATAAAGTATCAAACACACTCTGCAGTTCACTTCTGCTACTATTGTACAGCCTGGCCCTTTCACACCAATTCCAATCTTCAGCACATGAGACGGCTCATTGAAAATTCTTTTAGCTTCTACCACTCCTTGGGTCCAATCTCTTTTGAGATTGTGAGGGTCTTATTTATCCCAACCTCCACCCCCTCAACAACATCATAGTTGAAACTGACACAAATAAACCTGACTTTAATGTTTCTTTCACAAGTAGAGAAGGGACCTTCTTCATCTTATCTGAAACACTTAAGGCATCAATTTTCTAAAGGTTCTCAATCTATTACCAAGATATTTCCTTCCATTTATTGCTTCACTGATTTAGTGATTCTCTATAGACTAAGCAAAATCTCTGGGATCAGTGTGTTTCCAGCCCCATTCATCCCTGTGACCATTTTTTTCAAGCACGAGTTGGTCTCGTAACAACTGAGCTAGCATCAGCTCTTACCCATGGAGATAAAGTGAAGTCTACACCAAGGTTCGAGTGGCACCCCACTGTATTGAAAGATCTACAAAGTGACTGAGTTAAAATCACAATCACACTCCTCAAAACTCCCTAATTTACCCCAAAGCCAGAGCTATAAGACCTGGTTCAAATTGTGGCTCTCTCACAAACACATTGTGTGGTCTTAGGCAAGTATTTCTACTCCTTAAGCCTCAGCTGCCTCTATAAAATGAAGACAATTGAACCTGCCCTACAAAAATAATAAAGATAATATGAGATAATCTACATAAAGAACAATACTTCACACACAGTAATAGCTCAATAAGTATCACCTATTGAAGCAGGATATTTCCTTGACCCCTTCACGGGGCTCACAACAGGGGTGCCTGCAGCTCTCAACTCCTCGTGGGAGGGAGCATGCAAGTGAACAAGATGGGAACTGGAGTTCCTACGTGCTGGAACCAGCCAGCAGCTTTGGCACTGGCAGGAGTGAACTCCACTCACTCAGACCCGCTGTGCTCCACCCCTAGCAGAAGCAGCCCGCAGGTGAGCAGGTGCAGGAGCCAGGGCTAGTGCTTTGGGTGCTGGCGGAAGCAAACTCCATGCATGCCCTGCAGCAGTAGCTAGTGGGGGTGCCTGAAACCCCTGAAGCCCCAGAATGAGTGTTAACAGTGCTCTTTTTGCTCTGCTGTCTGTGGACTGCTTAAGTGTTAACAACTCAGTGGGCCCTCTGCCTTTTCAGGTGAGATGGCTGCCTCCTGCCAGTGAGGGCAAAAGGCCTTTTATATCCACAGTCATAGCTCCCACGCTCTTGTCTGGCATCCGGGAAAAATGAGGTTGCATGAACGAATTGAAGGATGGTAAATGCAGGGGATTTACTGCCTATGAAAATGGCTCTTAGCAGGAAGGGGAGCTGAAAAGCGGATGGGACAGGAAGGTCATCTTCCCCTTAGGTCCAGCTGTCTCTGGCCAGATTCCTCTCTGAAGCTAGACAGTCAAGCTGTCCCTCTGATGTCAAGCCACTTCTGTCCGATGTCCAACTGTGTCCGGAATTGGGGGGGTCTTAGTCTCTCTGACTTACAAAATGAAGCCTCAGATCCTACGGTGAATGTTACAGTTCTTCAAGATGGTGTGTCCCGAGTTGCTCATTCTTCCTGGTGGGTTCATGGTCTCACTGACAGAAGTGAAACTGCAGACCTTGCGGTAAGCGTTACAGCTGTTAAAGGCAGACTGGACCCAAAAACTGAGCAGCAGGAAGATTTATTGCAAAGAGCGAAAGAACAAACCTTCCAGCTGGGTGCAAAGACACCGGACTGCCTTGCCTCTGGCTAGCTGGGGCAGCCTGCTTTTATTCCCTTATCTGGCCCCACCCACATCCTGCTGATTGGTTCATTTTACAGAGAGCTGATTGGTCCATTTTGACAGAGTGCTGATTGGTGCATTTACAATCCTTGAGCTAGACACAGAGTGCTAGACAGAAAAGTTCTCCAAGTCCCCACTAGGTTAGCTAGATACAGAGTACCAATTGATGTATTTACAAACCTTGAGTTAGACACTGAGTACTGATTGGTGTATTTACAAACCCTGGGCTAGACACAGAGTACTGATTGGTGTGTTTACAATCTTTGAGCTAGACACAGTGCTAGACAGAAAAGTTCTCCAAGTCCCCACTAGGTTAGCTAGATACACAGTGCCAATTGGTGTATTTACAAACTTTGAGCTAGACACAGAGTACTGATTGGTGTATTTACAAACCCTGAGCTAGACACAGAGTGCTGATTGGTGTATTTAACGATCCTCTGGCTAGGCAGAAAAGTTCTCCAAGTGCCCACCAGATTAGCTAGATACAGAGTGCTGATTGATGCACATGCAATCCTCCAGCTAGATATAAAAGTTCTCCAAGTCACCATCCGGCTCAGGAGCCCAGCTGGCTTCACCTAGTGGATCCTGCACTGCGGCTGCAGGCGGATCTGCCTGCCAGTCCTGAACCACGCCTGCACTCCTCAGCCCTTGGGCGGTTGATGGGACCCCGCGCCACGGAGCAGGGGGTGGCACCGATGGAGGAGGCTCGGGCTGTACAGGAGCCCACCACGGAAGGTGGGGCTTGAACATGACGGGCTGCAGGTCCCGAGCCCTGCCCTGCGGGGAGGCGGCTGAGGCTTGACAAGCACAGCACCGGCCGGCCGGCACTGCTGGGGGACCCAGTGCACCCTTTGCAGCTGCTGGCCCGGGTGCTAAGCCCCTCACTGCCCTGGGCGGGCTCCGCAGGCTGGCCGCTCGGTGTGCGGGCCGGCGCTCACGCCCCTGCCCACTGGAACTCACACTGGCCCACTAGCACCGCGTGCAGCCGCAATTCCCACCCGTGCCTCTCCCTCCACACCTCCCTGCAAGTACAGGGAGGCAGCTCCAGCCTCAGCCAGCCCAGAGAGGGGCTCCCACGGTGCCGTGGTGGGCTGAAGGGCTCCTCAAGTGCTGCCAGCGTGGACCCCGAGACCGAGGAGGCGCTGAGAGTGAGGGGTGCTAGCACATTGTCACCTCTCACAACCACAGTTGCTAACATCTAGCTGCTTCTCCCCTCTGCCAAGCTGAGTCTGGGGTCCATATAAGCACAGGATAGGGGAGCAGGGCAGACTATGGGTTTAGGAAAAGGCAACATTCAAGTGGAAAACAGGGATATACGTTCTCACTTTGGGCCACAGTCTCAGGGTTTTCGGCTTGAGGGTGTGGCTTCTCCAGGACCCATCTTTTTCTCCCTAGAATTTCTCTGTCCCCTGTTCATAGCACTATCGATATTACTATGATTGTATCAGGCTATTAATACCTGTTTGACAGCCTCTTCCTAATTGTCTGCAGGAATACACAGCTGAAAGTTATCAACAGACTCTCCTACTTAGGCAGCTCAAGTCTCTTGATGCTTTGAGTGAATAGAAAGCCCAACATCAGGACTGCCAGTGTCCTCTCGCTGAGACACGGAGCTCCAGGCCAAGTTCTAAAGGTAGTGCTGTTTTCAGTCTCTACCAAACTGATGGATCCGGATCTCCGCTATCGATACACTGGAATTTCTCAATCAGTTTCACCAGTGCTGCTGATTCAGAGTGAGTAGGACTTTGTGCCTCTTCATGATCTTTTCAGCCACATGAAGTTCTTAAAAGATTGAGAAATCTCTTCACATTCCAAGGTCATCAGCAGGGAAAATGCCATTTCAGAACTACTGTGTGATTTTGTAAGGAACATACCCTACATCTAAGTCCTAGTCTGCTTTTTGTTTATACTCCTTGTAGAATGTAACTTTGTGTTAGTTCATCTTACCTTCAATTACCTCTACACTAGCTAGGAAGAGTTGTCCATTTTCTCACACATACCATATACATTTGTTCAACTTGTTTCCCAGGCAGATGCTCTCTCAATTCGTCATTTCTTTTGTTTTAGAAGCTAATTCTTAACTTTTTTTTATTCCCCAGGACATGGCATAATGTGTGTTTCTGAAAAGCGTGTTCAGCAAGACTAGCTTTAATAGCTGATACAGGGGATACAAATTTATCCCATTGTCAAATAAATTTGCAAAATGGAAGCTAAACAGAATTAATAGTTTTTCCTCTCTTATACAACTTCTCAGAATCTTTAGTATGCTGAAATGTGTTCTACCAGTATGTATTTGCAATACTTCTTAAACTTATTTCACCATGAAACCTTTTTTCCCTCACTGTCTCTAGGGTCTGATATTTCATTGAACACACTTTTGAAAATTCTGTTTTAGTATCATCCAATACATGGCATCAGCCTTTTCAGGCTTTTTCCTTCTTATTCTGGGAAATACCCATTCTTTCTCCATCCCAAGCACACATCATTGTATTACTCTTTAAATCCTTAATGCAGTTGTTCTCTTTGTGGACTGTATGGTAACATGACTTGTTAATACAAATGTATGAACATGTTCAGTCCAATATCTTTCACTCTAAGGCTATCTTTTAAAAAGACTAAAATTTACATCAGTGATTTTTATCATTGATCAAAACATTGTAGAGATACACTCCTCTGTTAGAAAGTATTTCTAACTACTCTAAATCATTTTTACTATTACCAAGAAAATCAGATTTTCACAATTTGAGACACAATTTCAGATCCAGAGAAAAAACATAAAAATAATTTTAAATGCAAAAATGGTGAATATCCCAGGCAGTGCTAAATTTTAAAGACCCTCTAACCAGATGGCCTATGAATAGCTTTAGAAACTCCATGAATTATTTGCAATTGTGTGCAAAGTTGTGTGTGTGTGTGTGTGTATGTGTGTGTGAACCTTGTTCATTTTCCTAGGCAGTGTGGGTGCATACCTTTCACAAGAGTCCTAAAGACATCTGTGACTCCAAAAGTTTAATCACCAAATCAATTTTTTTTTTTTTTTTACAAATGAGGAATGTTAAGTCCAAAAATAACTTGCCTGAGGTCATAGCAAGAGTGTTTTAGAAGTGGAATTTGAGAATTTGGATCCATTTTTTTCCTTTGTTGCTTTGTCTTGTAAGTCAGTGAACTAATAAAACCAGGAAGAGCAAGAGGGCTGATGGCACAACGCACCTACCTGCCTCCAGGTAGGAAAGTCCAAACACCTGAACACTTCAACTCCAAATTTGACCAAGAGGTCATGAGACCAACTTTTCCTTTTTTTCTTTTGATTTTTCTTCTATTTTTGCTCTGCCCAAAACTTTGGGCAGCAAGCTTCTAGTCAAGTCGAGTGCATAATAGAACTTGTAGAAGCTTCCTTAATGGGGCCTAGGTATCAGCAAGCTGTTGAGAGTGTATGTGATCTAAAGAATGGACTGTAACATCTTCGGAAGCATTACAAGTGTTGTGAAAAGGATGGGGAAATTGCCTGTACCTCAAGCAAACCAAAACCAACGAAGAAATAATTAAAACATATATTTCTTTATGAGAGAAAAATAAGTCTATTTTGGTCACTGGTGTGACCCCAGTGCTCATCGTGGGGTTTTGCCCATAAGTAGGTGTTTTCTGAATAGTGGAAGATCAATGAATATACCTGTCTGCTGACAATTTCTGAATTGAACCTCCTCCCTACACATTCCTGTGAGGTCTCCATCACAATGTCTTTCACAAGAATAGGAAAGATTTATCTGGGATAGTAGAATAGAAATCCTAAGTAGCAAATGTTGGCTTTGTGACTTGTGTGTGAACACTAAGCACCAGGGAGAAGAATGCAAGCACAAAGACATGGGCCTCAATCAGCTTTCACTAACCCACTCCACTGGTCTGTGCACCCTCATTTTAGATTGTCAATTTACAAGAAAATAAATAAAGTCTGAGAAACTGTCACAGCCAAGAGAAGCCTAAGGAAAGAGGATGGATAAACGGTATCCTAAGCAGGATCCTGAAACAGAAAAAGGACTTTAGAGAAAACTGAGAAAAAAATGGAGCAAAGTAGGGAATTAAGTTAAATATTAATAAATAAACAAGTGAAACTTCAGGCAGAAAAGAAAAAAAGACTAAGGGAGTTTTAAAACATGGTTTGAACACTGATTCGCCAGCCCTTGAAATCTGTAGCCAGAAAATTCTGGGAAAAAACAAAAAACAAAAAACAGGAAGCTTACAGGGAATACAAATAAAAAATAATTTTATTCAGAGTATTTTAGAAAAAGGCCATAAAGTAGTTTCTGGAAATCTGCATGATCCTGAGAAATGTGGACCTGTTAAAAACAACAACAACAACAACAAAACAAAACAAAAAGCCTGCCTTTCTCCAATATGTACTGTGATTTCATGAACACCTACATGCCGCCATGTCCCCAGGTAGAATGAATGACTCCTTTCTTTATGGTTCCACTTTATTTATTCACATCTGCCTCCTCATACTTCCCTTCTCACCGTCATTCAAACTCTAGTACCTTGCACAGGATTGGCATGTGATAAGGTCTTAATAAATAACCGCTGAAAGGATGAACTAGAAATGTTAGGACCCCAATGAAACCTAGGTCCCTGCATTTTGTGGACTTTCCTTCAACCCAAAATACAGGCACAAATTCTTAGACTATATAGATGAAATCCAGCCAGTTTTTCATGGCTGTTCCATGATTCAGTCTTTTTTGAGTCAAACACAGAAGAGAAAAAAAGAAGGGGGCTTTTTTTTTTTTTCTGTTTTCTTTATTTTTATGTGCCTCCTTCCACTCTAGACCCTAATTCTTTCCAGCTCACCCCAGGGGAAACAAAACTTGTAAATCCATTCTAGCAATTCAATTTGTTTAGCAAAATTGTGCAAAAACACTAGAACCAAAATATTGCCCCAAGTAGAGGCAGAGTCTCTGCATAGAGAATTTGTCTAAGGATGTTAAAACACTTTCCAAATAGTTTCCTTATTTCAATGGCACACCTGCTTTTCTATCATAATATAGCTCATGTGTCTTTTGCTTGTCTTTGTTTAGGTAATTACCAGAGTTTACAAATACTCTGTAAAATATAATTACTGTAGATTTTCCAAGGAAGTTCCACAAGCTTTATGCAACAGTTTTTGAATTGTGTTGTATACACAGAACTATGTTCGTTTTAAATCATGATTACTTGCTCCCACTGGAGCTGTATAACAAAAGTGGAGAATTGTTGGAAATTATGTAATTTTTTTTCTAAATTTACAATGACTTTTTTTTCCACTTCCAACCCTCAACCAATCTTCTTTTTAATGCCTTCTTAAAGAAGAGGAAAAGCAACCATGGCCCATATTCGATACAGTAATGCAACTCAGACATTGCTACCCAGTTCATGGGTTTCAGGATCTATATCAAGTTACCGTTACCCATCCTGCCTGTGACATTTCACTTCTGTTTCATTATTATTTTTGGAAGTTTTATGTCTTTGCTTCTTTTTTTATTTATTTTTTATTTATTTATTTATTTTTTTATGGATGGAGTCTCGCTCTTGTTGCCCAGGCTAGAGTGCAATGGCATGATCTCTGCTCACCACAACCTCACCTCCTGGGTTCAAGCGATTCTCCTGCCACAGCTTTCCGAGTAGCTGGGATTATAGGCACCTGCCACCACGCCTGGCTAATTTCGTATTTCTAGTAGAGACAGGGTTTCTCCATGTTGGTCAGGCCGGTCTTGAACTCCCAACCTCAAGTGATCTGCCCACCTCGGCCTCCCAAAATGATGGGATTACAGGCATGACCCACCAGGCCCGGTCATGTCTTTGCTTCTTATCAACACGTACTTATCAAATCACAGTCGACTGCTATCTACTACTGTGGCTAGCAAACACAGGGTAACACCTAGGGTAACATTGATCCAAGCATCAATGTTCTGGTGAATTCAACGGGTATAAAAAGAGTGTCTGCTACATCAGATGCCTTTGTGGGTTGCAGGAGGTAATTCATAGAAAGTGCTTAGTATAAAAGTAGGTGTTTGATACCTGTTAGTTATTTATATTATCACAGCCTAGTCCTAGTGGACAATTTCAACATTTCCTCAGCAGCCTTCAGGATTCAGCAAAAGCAAATTCTCCATTTTAATATTCATGTAAGCAGTGTTTTCCAGTTATATTCTGAATATGAGACTATAAAATGGAAAATCCATTCAGAAGAGTGCATTACCAGAACCAACATTTTTAAACACCAACTCAACTATCAAAGCACTTTCACACTTGAGTTTCAGTCAAAAGAAGGAAGATGCCACCACTCCCACAGGCCTTTGAGCTCCAGCATCATGACTTTGAAGCCCAGTACAAAGGCTCCGCAGAGGGCAGCCACATATACCTTCACACGTGCGGCCACACAGGAACAGAGACTTTACATATCACACTTCCTGCTGCATATTCCTATCCCTCAAGGCAGCTAAATGTATCAGGGAATTCTTTTTTACCATCTTTTTTATTTAAATGCATAATCAGAATAGTTACCAGGGAAGAGCTAGAGAGAGAGAGGAAAAAAAAATAGTTCTAGAGAGTGGAGTCTTCTATTGATCTAAGAGCTGCTTTATAAGCTCTGAAAGTTTTATCCTCAGCACAAAAGTGCCTGGAGTCTATTATTTGTGAATTAATAAGCTGCATGAAGCAATACAGTGCTGAAAAATGTAGTCATGCAGTTTCAACCCTGGTATCAAATTTCAAGAATTTAATTCAAGCAGCTTAGATGGTAGAAAAGAACTTCAAAAACTTTCTTGACGTTACATCCTTGACCCACAACCTTTCTTCTAACCTGTGTTGTCACCCTTGGCCACGACTCTAGTGTCTCTAACCTGATGCTTCCCCTGTCTATGCTTTATATCTCAACCTCTCTCCCAATCTCAGATCCATATTTTCAACTGCTTTACCTGTGGAGAACCTTCAAACACATGAATCTCAAAGTGCTACGGCACCTACAGCACCTGTCAGTATTTTTCTCCTCTTACATGTTCCTCGTGATCAAAATGTAGCCAATCTCCAATGCCAGAAAACTCATTTTTCTGGAGGTCCCCATTCTGCTTCTCTGTGTATCATACACTGACCCAACACTCACACTTCCTAGCAACCTTTCAAATAGGTGTAGTCATATGACACCATTTTTTTTTATTCCTAGGAAAAATGTTTGCATTCCACCTACAGGCACCTCCTCTCTTGATTCTCTAACAAAAAGAAATTTTTTTTGGAATTACTTAGGTTTCCCAGCAATTTTCCTTCAGTTTCCCACTTCTCCTTTCTAGTCTTTTGCAAAGACCACTTCCTCCACACTTTTAACTTACTGTCCTATTATCTTCTCTTGCTTTAATAAACCCTTTCGGACAACTCCATAGAAAAATTACCACAGGGTATTAATAGAAAATATCTAGAAAATAAGTAACTTGTACATGTATATTTTTTAAATGTTTAATCTCATTAATAATCAGGAAATGCAACTTGAAACTGTGAGCTCCCATTTCCTTTTGTCCACCAGATGGCCCAAAAATATTAAAGGTCCATAATATTCACTGTTTCTAGGGAGGCAGGGAAATAGACACTTGCACATATTAAAAAGAATGGATCAGGAGCCTGTAATCAGGCATTGGCACTTTGCAGCCCATTGTTCTTACGACAATATAACATGCTGGTCCTGGTCTTTGAAAATGCCACATGGACTTCTTCCTCTCTCTCTCACCCAACTTGTTTCCAATCACCAGAAGAGAACAGATAATCAGGACCCAATGGATGGGTAGGGATTGGAAGGAAGGAGAATGAGAGCTACAGCAAAGGCTGTAGCAGGCATGTGAGATGCTGGCCATAGCTTTGGGGAAGTATCTTAGAAGGCCCTGTTCTATCAGGCATGCGTCCTTTGGATTTAGATCATGGGGAGCTCCGGTGGTCTTGGAGGTACCAGGGTGGTAGGGGCAAGAGAAATCATTCATGGGGCTCGGTGAGTAGGTATATTGTACCAATAAACAAAATATAATACAAAATTATAACAATCTGTGCAGCTGTACTGGTGGCTAACAAGTAACGTAAATCCTGGTTTCCTCTCTTCTTTGGGTTCCTTTATTTGCCTGTCCTTCTTCAGAATATATTGAATGAATAAGTAAATAAAGAATCAAGGCAGCTAGTCAAGGGATAATGAAGTCAAATAAGTAGAAAACAAGAAAAATAATAATATTGTTGCCAATTGTTCATCATTGCCATAACCCTCCCTGTCTTGTTAGAGAACATACCCTGCAAATTCTCTCATTACCCCACAGAGCCCCTGTGCCCAACTGTCCCAAGAGGAGCCAATCCTGAGAACAAGTTGAGCCAATCATATTTCTCAGTCAAGAATTAAAAGAGACACAGAGACACCTGAGTTGGATAAAAATGGGCACTTGGCCACTGATAGGCAATCTTTGTAGAACACTTGCTACATGCCGGGTACCTTATAGAGATTATCTAATATAATCTCTATACTTCCCTACTACCTAGGAAGTAGGTACTGTTAATATCCCCCTCTTTCACAGGCAAGCAAACTGCGGCTTATAGACCTTTATATACGTTAAGAACCTTTGCCCTAGGTCATATAACCATTACGTGAAAGAAACATGATTGGAATCTGGGCAAGTTGCCACCAGAGTCTGTGCTTTTAACCACGAAGCCAGACTGACAGCAGAGGCACTTGTGTTGGGGAAGTAGAAGCTCCATGCTGATGACTGTAATGAGGAAAAGAGGAGCCAGTTTCTAAGGCAAGTGTGGGAATGGAGCAGACACTGGAAGATGCTGAACCCTCGTAGGAGAGAAGCCAGGGACCCAGTGTTCCACTGCAGTCTCGATGAACCAGAAATGGAATTAGATTCCATCCTTTGGATAGTACAGAGATAATATAAGGAAATGTTGCCATCAACTTCCTCTGCATGATTGGGTGTGTTTTTGAAGATGGTGCTAGCTCCAGGAGTGACCAACTTTTGAAAATGGATTGGAACCCAAATCTGTAGAACTCTACTTCTAAAGGATTTCAACAGAAGCCCCAACATAGCTCTCTGTCTTCCTAGGAAATCTCAAGACTTCAGATGCTTCCGGAATGCTATCAGAGCGCCATCTTCAGCAGATGGATTGAAACAACATGAAAGAAAAGAAGGAAGGGGGAGGAGAGGGGAGAGGGAGGAAAGGAGGGGAGAAATGGGGAAGGAAGAAAAGAAAGAAAGAAGGAAGGTAGGCAATTATTAGAAGTACTTCGTTTCTCCTAAATACAGAATATGAAACGAAAACAAAAAGCCACACAACAGAAGCACATTTCCAGCTCTTAGAGCCTTCTGCTGCAAGTTCCTGGGGAGGCCACAAGCTGCTGCTTGACAGTGGTGTCCGTCTCTTAATTAGCATTTTTGGATCCACCACAAATCAGCTGGATGGCCATTTCCTCACAATTGATAGTCGCCTGGAAATGGCTGTCACAGCTGGGCCACAGATCCCTCACCCAGGGAGCCTGTAATTGAGCTGCTTAGCAGCCTTGTTCAGGCATAATTAATATTTCTGGAACCACTGCTCAGAGGCTTCTGTAACTGTGCTGCACCGGGGGGAGCCAGTTGGAAGTGGATTTACTGTTGGACGATGGGTGACCCAGCTGTGCAGACCCCAGGCCAAGGTGACAAGAGAGCTTGGAGACAGTCACCCTTCACCACCTGTAATGTGAGAGTGATGGAGAAGGGAACGAGCAAAAAGGAGAGTGAGACATGGTCGTGGCTTCAACTCCTGGCTCTGATGATCATGGTCTAAGGCTGCGGAGGGGATAAAGGTAAGATGACGACTGGCGTTTTTGGCTGGCCTTCCCCTTTCCTCCCTGGCCATATGTACATGTCAACTACCAGCCTTTCTTCTTGCAAGCTGGAGCTTCCATAGCTAGCAGGGAATAGTGTACAACTGGAAGGAATTTGCAACAGATTTTGTTTAACACCCTTGAATTATAGTGAGACCGAAGGAGGCCCAGATAAGTTAACTGGCTGGAGCTCAGGTCGATGAGTGGCTGCTTAGACATACTGGAAGGAGGAAGACCTCTCAAGTTTTAGTCTGTCCCTTTTTCTGCCACTACAAGCTTGAAGGTGGGGAGGAGATGCATATAACTGAGCTTTGCAGTGACATGGGCCTTAGTTGATACCCCTTCTGTATCACCTGGGGTTGTGAGACCTTTAGGGCTGTGGGGAAGCTAACTAACTCATGAATCATCAGTTTCCTCAAGGAGAAAGACACACACACACACACACACACACTCCAATATATCGATGATATGCAACTGGTAGCTCTCATAAATCATTTGCTGGTATTCTTATGTGGTCATTACTGTTACCACCAATTCCTGTGAGCTGTGAGCTTGGTTGAATCACAGAAACTCTTTGAACTTCAGTTCCACATCTACAAAATCAATACAAGAGAGGCGCCATCTTCCAAAAGCTATTGTGAAAAGTCTATAGCTTACTCTATGTGATGCACTTGTAACAGTGCCTGGCATGCAGTGAGATCTCACTAGATATCTGCTACTTTGTTATCTTCCTTAATATCATTTTAATGGCAAAGTTCCCTATAGCTCTGACCTTATTGGCCCCCTTATAGCCCCCTGACCTTCAGACTCAAGTCTCAAATTCTTAACTGGACACTGTGGATCCTCAAGACCTGAGTGCCGCATCTCTGTGCAACTAATAATTTGGTAGCCCTTTGAGGGATCTCACTTTGTCACCCACGTCCTGCCCTCTGCTCAGTCTCTGCTTCACCTTTCTTCTCTCTGCTTCACCTTTGTGCCTTAAATACATAGCTTTCTCTTTCTGAAATTCCTTTCTTCTCCTTCTTTCTTTTTCTTTTCTTTCTTTCTTTTTTTTTTTTTTTGAGAGAGAGAGAGATAGGATCTTGCTCTGTTGCCCTGTTGCCCTGTTGCCCAGGCTGGAATGTGGAATGCACTGGTAAGATCATAGGTCCCTGCAGTCTGAAACTCCTGGTCTCAAGCCATTCTCCTGCCTTAGCGCCCTGACTAGCTGGGAGTACAGGTGCACACCACCTCGTCTAGCAATTTTTTAATATTTTTTTTGGTAGAGATGGGATCTTGCTATGTTGCCCAGGGTGGTCTTGAACTCCTCGCTTCAAGTGATCCTCCTGCCTTCTTTCTTCAATTAACAATTACTTGCTCATCAAGGCTTAGTTTACTTGTCATAGACTTCAGACTTTTTTATGCTCCCACAACCCTTCCAGGCTGTGCCCCTAGGATACGGCTCTGTCATAGCACTTACAATTCAATGGAAACCCTGGCTTATCTGACTATCACATGCCTACAATGGGTCCTTTGAAGACATGAACTTGACATTTATCTTTGTTTCCCCAATTCCTAACATATATTAGGGCCCAATGAATGTATGCAGTCGAAATAACTCAAATCTAATGAGAAGAATATAGTGTATGCATTTAGCATAAAGCTTGTCACATTTTTAAATACTTGACAAACATTTATTAAATGAGTAAAGAAATAAGTGAATAATCTGAAGATTGTTATAATCTTTATAACAATGCAACATTCTCATCTTCTATAGGATTTCAAATAAAAAGAAAAGTACTTGACTACAAAATTACAGAAGTGTTCATCTTTTTAAAATATTCAACTCTTAGCTCAGCATTGTCAAAAGTAAAAGTTTGGTGAATCCCTAAGCTACCAAATAATGTTTGAGATAGTTTAGGAAGGAAACCAAATAATTTGGTATCTTATAAGAAGTATAAGGTGTACTATTTACTTATAGGAAGTAAATAATAGGAAATTTTTACCTTTATAACTTCTTTGGGTTCTTTTAGTGGCAGTTACACTGTTTTTTTTTTTTTTTTTTTTGAGATGGACTCACGCTCTGTTGCCTAGCCTGGAGTGCAGTAGCACGATCTCAGCTCACTGCAATCTCTACCTCCTGGGTTCACTCCATCTCCTGCCTCAGCCTCCCAAGTAGCTGGGACTACAGGCACCCACCACCACGCCTGGCTAATTTTTTTTTGTATTTTTAGTAGAGATGGGTTTTCACCATGTTAGCCAGGATGAGCTCAATCTCCTGACCTCGTGATCCACCCACCTTGGCCTCCCAAAGTGCTGGGATTACAGGCCGTGAGCCACCTCCCCCGGCCAAGTATACTCATTTTAAGATAAAGTAGAAACTGTATGACAAAGGATTACTAACAGCTGGTTTCCTCTTCCTGGACATACAACTTAAACTTCTTTTCCCAGATTCCCTTGGGTTTAAGTTGGAACCATGTGATAGAGTTCTAGTCACTGACATTAGACTGAAAGTGATGTTAACATCCTGATGTCAACCCACCTGGGAGCCTCCATCATGAATTTTCCTTTTCCTTGACAGCAATTAGTTTGACAACAGCAGAATTACAAGATAGAAGCAGCTTAGAGTCTCGAATAACTACCTGGAGAAAATATCCTCTTCACTACTGATCATATTAGACAGTAATATAAGCAAGTAATCAGCATTTACTCTTTGAATTTACTGAATTTTCAGATTTTGTATACAGTAGTCCTGCTTATCAGTGGGGGATACATTTCAAGACCACTAGTGAATACCTGAAACCACAGATAGTAAAGAACCTTCTATGTTGTTTTTTTTCTATAATGCAAACCTATGATAAAGTTTAATTTATAAATTAGGGACAGTAAGAGATGAACAAATAAAATTGTTCTAACAAAATAAAATTGTTCTAATAAAAATAAAATGAAATAAAAATAAAATAAAAATAATTTTTTTCTTATAAAATAAAACAATTATAACAATATACTGTAATAAAGGCTATGTGAATGTGGTCTCTCTCTCACTTTCAAAATAACTTGTTGTACTGCACTCACCCTTCTTCTTGTGATAACATGGGATGATAAAAGTCTACGTGAAGAGATGAAGTGAGGTAAATGACATAGGCATTGTGGATAGTGTTAGGCTACTATTGACCTTCTGCTGATAGATGAGAAAGAAGACCATCTGCTTCAGGTAATCTTGGATCATCAAGCCATGACGATGTTGATGGTAGGATATCAGGATCAGACAATGTTGAAGACTAAGGGGCAGTAAGTATATATGGCCTGTATATGCTGGATGATTCATGTCCTAGGTGGGATGGAGTGGGATGACGTGAGAGTTCATGGAGTGGGATGGCGTGAGTGTTCATCACACTACTCAAAATGGCATGCAGTTTAAAACTTAAGAGTTGTTTATTTCTAGAATTTTCCATTTAATAGTTTTGTACCATAGTTGACTGTGGGTAATCAAAATCTCAGAAAGCAAAACCATGGATAAGGGGGAACTACTATAGCCCTCCTTAGTATAGAATATGACAGTTTGAACTTGAGAGCTGTCAAAACATTTCAATTTTATCACATTGTCTTAGGAGTAAGTTGGTAAAGAAAGAGATATGATTGGCTGGAAATCCATGTCAGGTAGTGGCAAAATACTCTGTAAAACCACTAGCTGCTATAACTTGGAAGGTAAATCACATGCTTACTGAGCTTGTTACACTAGGGAAAGATGTTGGAAAGCAAAATGTGATGCACTTTGTTGGTTGTTACTGGCTGCATTTGGCAAGATAATTGATGAAAGAGCTGAACTCATTGATGGCTTTATAAGCAGAAATGATTAGAATACAGTTCAAATATATGAAGACTTGCAGGAAAACACAACTATTTCTACACCATGAAGAGTAAACTGTGGAATTATGACAGTCTTACTGGGATAAAGACCAGGTGATATTTCCCGGTTGAACAGTTGTTTCAGCCTTGAAAGACAGATCAGATGAAGGGTGTGGTCTTCCCACTCAAGGAACCCATCAGTAAATTAAGAGAAACTTTTAAGAACTATGACAAAAACATAAAACGTAAATGGCACAAAATCCAGAAAGAGCTTTGGGTGTGGCTACTGACGCACATAACTAAATGAGAAACACATACATCAGAGTTCCACGGAGTTTCTAAATGAATTTTGTTGCCAAAGAAACCACAAAACTAGCCTAAGAGATTGGAGTTGTTTGACAGAGCCCTAGAACAATCCTGGGGTTGAAAGTAGACTATAAAAACAGGGCTGCCCTCAAAGAAGCCAACTTCCTCAACATCCTGATGTGACCTAGGAGGAGAATAGGAGGTTTCCATAGGTTGGAGCAGGACTCATGAGATCAATTCATGAGGCCAAGGAGCTACTCCCAGACAGCAGAACCTAAACAAAGAAGTCATTTGCCCAAGCTTAAGGAATCCTCACATTGTTTTTCCAATGTGTGGGATTTCAGGGATGTTATGGACTCGTGATTGCTGTGCCCTGCTTTTCCTTTTCTGTGTTTTAGGATGAGCAGATAGGGGAGGGGATCAGTTGCTTTTCTTTTTAATTCATATATCACTAGTCCATGGAAGTTATTTCCAGACCTAATAGAGAAGAATGTGCATCTTGGACATATTGGATGCAGGATGCAAAACTGGATAAGACTATGGGTTGTGTCTCTTGGTATGAGGCTGAGTGTGATCTTTGTAGGGAAGAAGAATAAAACTTATTGACAAGGGAATAGATTTTGGCAGAGACAGGCTAGAGGCTTACCAAAAATATATAGAGAAAAACAGTAAGTTGGAGAGAAAAGTATCAGGTCTTCTAGAGTTAACATCCCATCCCTAAGGATTTTGGGGATTTCTCAGCAATCCACAAGTTAGGGTGGCCAGATTGAAGAGAACCAACATGATCTTTATGATCTATCACAGAAGCATTTGAGGAATCCATGAAAACCCATCAGAGAGACCTGAGCAGGAAGAACTCTCATATATTACCTATTTTAATTCTTTCCTTTTGTGCTCCTTCATTCTTTTGTTTGAAAAAATATTTATTGAACACCTCCTGTGCACAATAGCCAGAGGTAGCTACTGGTATACAAGTATCAATCAGACTCAGTTACTACTGTCCACTCTAAGCACTCCTCTAAAACAATGGGAGCTGTGGTAACCATGTCCATACACCACAAGGCCATAAAAACCAAACTGTCTCTCTCCTTCTGAGTGTCCTGGAAAGACTCAGAGGTCAATTGCTTGACCAAAGTCCTAGAAGTAGCAGAGGTCAAATCTAAGGTATTAGAAGACAATAATTGATTCATGTGACATTTAGGTAATATAATAAATTACCATAGCATTTTCACTTTCTGTGCAAATTTCTCATTTCTGTCTCTAACAGTGTGGCCAGTATAAACTTGTAGGCTAGCCTGCTAAAGATACATGTCTATATTCTGCTACATTCATATTTCTTTAATACCTATTTGTTTTACTAGGTATACAAAAATGCAAATGTCATAATCCCTAAACTCAGAATGGCCACAACTTAGTGCTACTCTCTTTCAGATGTAGCACTTTATGCCTCGATTTCTTCTTTAGAAAACTAGGAATAATCAATCAAGGGAATTTAAATAAATCAACAATGCTTGTTCTTTAAACTCACGGGAGCACCCTATCCCTCAATCCCTCCTGTTACCTCAATCCATTACTGTTCGGCTCTTCCTCTTTCCCAGCCAAACTTGGATCCCATGATGGCCATTTAACTCACTCTTTCACCAGCCCCTTTTATTCTCCTGTAGCCACAACTTTCAACTCAAGTGAGCCAGCCAAATGCCGAGCCGAAGCCATGCTATATTCTGCCCTCTTTGCTCCTATATCTGCATGCCTGAGCTCCTTGGACAACCACTCAACCACTCAGCATTGCTCACCAACTCTTTAACTTGTTTTTGATCAGTTACTACTCCTTTGCTCCTATTGTCCAATGCATACCTTCCCTAGTATCATCAAGCCACATCACCTCACAGGGGACAATCTTACTTCCTTTGTCAACAATCTTCTGTGCTGGCTACAAACACACATTTATAACTACATCCACCCTAGCTCCCATAACTCAGAGTCAGCCATTGGGACCTATCTGTTCAAAATCAAACCTCCAACTTGGGCCTTAGACTTTGATCTTTTTTTTTTTTTCACTTTTACCTACAGGGGCTAAGTCCGTTAGAAGTCACCTCCTGGCTCTTACCCTTTGTCTTAAAGACTTTCTTAGGCCTCTGCCTTATTAAAAATAAATATATTTTTAAAAATCTCCCTTGACTCGGCTGGACGCGGTGGCTCACGCCTGTAATCCCAGCACTTTGGGACGCCAGGGCGGGCAGATCACAAGGTCAGGAGATAGAGACCTTCCTGGCTAACAGGGTGAAATCCCGTCCCTACTAAAAATACAAAAACAAAAAAATTAACTGGGAGTGATGGTGGGCTCCTGTAGTCTCAGCTACTCAGGAGGCTGAGGCAGGAGAATGGTGTGAACCCGGCAGGTGAGGCTTGCAGTGAGCCGAGATCGCGCCACTGCACTCCAGCCTGGGCGACGGAGTGAGACTCTGTCAAAAAAAAAAAAAAAAAAAAAAAAATCTCCCTGATGCTGTGCTTCTTTCTAGATGCTATCAGTCTCTTCTCTGCCCTTCTCAACTGAACTTCTTTCAAGTTCTCTGCTTGCCCACTTCCAGTGACTCATGAATGTTCTGTGATCTGCCTTCCAATACTTAATGATCTCCTTCTTGCCAAAGCCAACAGATCCAACTTAGCTGTCATCTGGCCAGAGCTCTCAGCTGCTAGGGACACTATTAGTCAGCCTCTCCCAGGCTGTGGCTCTTGACCTCTCCTCCCCTTAGGCAATGCTCCCACCTATCCCAGAGCTTCATGAGCCTTCAATACATGACTGACTCTGGTATTGCCATTGCCAGCTCAAGACCGGCCCTCAATCTGCCGAGTGAAATAACCAGCCACCAACTGACTCTGCCAAACTGGCTGTCCACAAGCAATTCAAATTCAGCAAAAACTGAAAGCCCCATATTTTCCCCTAAGCCTGCTTCCACTTACCTGATCACAAACTCAGTCTCTCAAAACAGACAGCCTGTTGTGGATCCCCATAGCCAATCCATGGCTAGTTTCTGCTGACTTCACTTTGTGGCTATGTCTTGAATCTGGAGCTTCTTTCCAATTCCCTGTCCTTTCTGACATGAACTGTTACCATCCTCTATATATCGTCACCAGAATGATAGATCTTAAATACAAATCTGATCACATATCTCCATTTATAACCTGACAATGCTTTCTCCTAAGGTACAGAATAAAGGGTAAAATCCTTCACATAGCACTCAGAACTTCCCAAAAGGAAGCCTCTCCTAATTTCTACCTCTGTTTTCTGTCATTCCCTTTACACTCCATGCTGGTTCCCTACTTGCATGTCTCTGCCTAAGCTGTGCCCCTACCTGGAATAGCTCTCCTTCCCTCTCTAATTTTGTCCCACCTGCAAGCCCCCAACTGCCTCCCCAGGTCTACAGAGTAATGTGCAAGGAATTCTTCAAATGGATCTTTTACCCCTTGGGTTAGGCATACCCTACACTAGAAAAGCCATCATCACTGGCCATCAGAGAAATGCAAATCAAAACCACAATGAGATACCATCTCACACCAGTTAGAATGGCAATCATTAAAACGTCAGGAAACAACAAGTGCTGGAGAGGATGTGGAGAAATAGGAACACTTTTACACTGTTGGTGGGATTGTAAACTGGTTCAACCATTGTGGAAAACAGTATGGTGATTCCTCAAGGATCTAGAACTAAAAATACCATGTGACCCAGCCATCCCATTACTGGGTATATACCCAAAGGATTATAAATCATGCTGCTATAAAGACACATGCACACGTATGTTTATTGAGGCACTATTCACAATAGCAAAGACTTGGAATCAACCCGAATGTCCATCAGTGACAGACTGGATTAAGAAAATGTGGCACATATATACCATGGAATACTATGCAGCCATAAAAAAGGATGAGTTTGTGTCCTTTGTAGGGACATGGATGCAGCTGGAAACCATCATTCTCAGCAAACTATCACAAGAACAGAAAACCAAACACCGCATGTTCTCACTCATAGGTGGGAACTGAACAATGAAATCACTTGGACTCTGGAAGGGGAACATCACACACCGGGGCCTATTATGGAGAGGGGGGAGGGGGGAGGGATGGCATTGGGAGTTATACCTGATGTAAATGATGAGTTGATGGGTGCTGACGAGTTGATGGGTGCAGCACACCATCATGGCACAACTATACATATGTAACAAACCTGCACATTGTGCACATGTACCCTAGAATTTAAAGTATAATTAAAAAAAAAAGAAAAGAAAACCAAACCCTTGACCTCTTCCCATCTTCTTATACTCCACCTCTAGAAAGTTTGGTTCCCTCTTCTCTGGTACCATTATGCCTTGTGTATTGCTTTATCATTTTAAATAGAATTTTGTTTTGGTCTTCCCTCAATTGGACTGTAGCCACTTGAAAGCAGGGACTGTTCTGCTTGTCTCCAAACCCCTGCCACCTAGTATAGTGTCTGCTCAATAAAAGTAAGAACATCTTACTCTCCTAGTTTTTATGACAAAAAAAAAAAAAAGATGATGTGAAAGAACTTACATGATCTACCTAATCTCCTCCATTAAGATTTTCTGTATGATGGGGTCATTCCTAGGGTTTTAAATCAAATCCGCATCCTTCATCCTTGATATAGTTTGGATCTGCATCCCCATCCAAATCTCAGGTTGAGCTATAATCATTCGTATTGGAGGTGGTGCCTGCTGGGAGTTGACTGGATCACGGGGATGGATTTCTCATGAGTGGTTTAGTGCCATCCCCATGGCGCTGTCCTCTTGATAGTGAGTGACTTTGGACAAGATCCGGCTGTTTAAAATACATGGCATCTCCCTTCTTCTGTCCTGCTTTCTCCACGTGATGTGCCTGCTCCCTCTTTGCCTTCTGTCATGATTGGAAGCTCCCTGAGGCCTCCCAAGAAACAGATGCTGCTATGCTCCCTGTACAGCCAGAGGAACCAGAAGCCAATTAAACCTCTTTTTGATAAATTACCCAGTCTCAGGTATTTCTTTATAGCACTGCAAGAATGACCTAATACAATCCTCTATGAGATCACATCTAAATTTGAATCAGCTACATTTCAAATCTTCAGTAGCCACACGTCTAGTGACTACTATTTTGGAAAACACTGCTCCTAAACACAGAAATTATAGTGCTTGGAGCTATTATCAAAACTATGTGGAACAATATACAGGAAATATCTACCATAGGCAGTGACATACAAAGATGCACACAAAAGTTCAATTATTTCTCCCTGCCCATGATACTAACATTAAAAGATAATGCCACCCATAACATCATTTTCCTCTTGGGGAATATATGGAGGAAGAAGTTTTTGAATTTTTTTTAACTAGAGACAGATAAAATACACAGTTAAAATGTTTATCTGTGTGATATTTGTCATCTCTATGAACTCAACCAACAAGAATAGAATAAAAGGAAACGCAGATAACCATTATCCCCTCTAAACTCCTGGCATTGGTAGAGAAGAATAGCAAGGGAGAATGGGAGTGATGCTCAGGACACCGTCAGGCTCACATCGTGTTTATGATCCAGCTTTCAGACTTGATGTGTTTGGCTGCATGGATGTCTTCCAAGACTCACTTCCTTTTATGCCAAAGGCATAGGAACGTAAAAGCCTCTGAGTAAAATTTAAGCCACATAACAAATGTTTTCTTCCCACAAATCTTGTTTCCCTTGTAGTGAGGAAACAAGGGCTTTAACTCTAACCACAAATTATAACCGAAGGTGGGGAAAATGTCCATGAAGAAAAGTGGAAGATCACAAATAGGTTGGAACAAAGAGGGACTCGGAGGGGTGGGTGGAGATTAATCTTATTAGGATCGTATATCATGAGGGTGTCAGGTGTGAAAGCAAACGAATGGCCTGTGTTTATCTGAGCTAAACCGTGTGGTTCACCCAAACATTCACTCCCCAGAGCGTTTTTTTTACTGGTAATAAATTGGCCAAGTCGTCGTAGGGCGTTGATAATGAAGAATGCTAGGTGCAGTTAGAGATTTCTGGCCGGGTTTTAGATGCAACCACCCTCTCCTACTCTCTTTTTCTCTCTTTCTCCCTCTCCCTCTCCTTTTTATCACAGCTGATTCGAAAAGCCCTTTGGAAAGATGAAGTAGGTAGAAATCAAAATAAATGGATTCTATTAAAACCGGCAATGCATCAACTGCTTGATAAAGTGATTAATAAACAGCTTAGGATGGTGATTGATTAAACTCTTTAATCAAAGTGCTAAACTGACTTAATATGGAGAGTTTCAACATGTTCAAAGTGTACATTTTGCCTGCCTAAGGTTCACAGTTGTTTATGTAACTTTTCTGAAGTGTATCCCTTAGGTCTAACCTTCAGAGAGCTGGGGCTATGGAATGTGTAAGGATTATAAAGTATCACAAACTGCATTAGCTGCTGAAATGTGCTCATGAATTATAGGACCTTTCTACACAGCAACAAGTCATTTTTCAGAATTCTGAACCTCTTCACCAAGCAAGTTCTTCGCTTGCATCACTTCATATCTCTTTAAGTCTTAATGTGTAAAGCAACACAGTGCGTTTTAAAAAGTCCCTATCACTCACATTTCATTCTCTCCTTGAAGCACTTATTGTTTTATTGCATAAGGTCAAGATTTTAATGGTGAGGAAGAAGGTTTATTTATACCGTGAAAGTAATTTCATGTTCATTAGAATCCGGTGTGTTTCATTCAATATGTGTAATTCTCAATATCAGGCATCATTTTTGACACAAGTAATCATCTGCACACCAATTTAGTAAACCATTTGACTCCTAAAAGTTTATGAAACCAAAATAATGTCTTGCAAATCATGTTCCTCAGAGGCTACATAATGACTTTTTTTAATTTTTAATTTTTACGGGTACATAGTAGGTATATATATTTGTGGGATACACGAGATATTTTGATACAGGAATACAATGCTTAATCATCACATTGATACATGAATATGATGCTTAATAATCACATCAGGATAAATGAGGTGTCCATTGCCTAAGGCATTTATCTACTCTTTGTGTTACAAACACTCCAATTATACTCATTTGGTTATTTTAAAATGTACAATAAATTATTGTTTACTATAGTCACCCTGTTATGCTACCAAGTACTAGTTCTTATTGCTTCTATCTACATTTTTGTACCTGTTAACCATTCCTACTCCCTGTCCCCTACCCCACTACCCTTCCCAGCCTCTGGTAACCATCTTTCTACTCTCTGTCTCGACGAGTTTAGTTGCTTTAATTTTTAGCTCCCACAAATGAGTGAGAGCATGCCAAGTCTATCTTTCTGTGTCTGGCTTATTTCACTTAACATAATGACCTCCAGTTTCATCCATGTTGTTGAAAATGACAGGATCTCGTTCTGTTTAACGATTGAATAGTACTCCATTGTGTATATGTAGCACATTTTCTTTATCCATTCATCTGTTGATGGACACAGATTGTTTCCATATCTTGGCTATTGTGAATAGTGTTGCAATAAACATGGAAGATATGTCTTTATAAAAATGTGTTTGAAGTTGGCATTGGGGAGAAGAGGGGAGAGTACTATAGCCCAATGCATCAATGGAACAGCATTTGTGACATACACTGCATCTATGTGATGGATGAAATTCAAGGAATTCATTTAATGCCAGACATAGTTCTCTGTGTAATGAAGAACCATGCTGGGCCTTGTTTGCAAAAAAAAAAATAACTCTGCCCCCATTCCAGGGATCTTAGTACATAGTGAGGGAGATCCTGCAAGATGGAAAAGCTGTGTGTTTTAATAATTTAGAATCATTTATTGAAATTTAATAATTTTTAAAGGGCTTGACTAAGGCAAAGAATGGAAGGGAAAATTGGGAAAGCATCTAAGATACCATTGCAGTTGATTTGACTTGGAAAGATAAATAGAATTTAGATAGGGAGACATATGCTGAGGAGTGGGTCTTAGAATGTGAAAAGATCATTACTCAAAAGCAGTGAGGCATCTTTAGGGACCCCTGAGTAGCCCACTCTGTCTAGACTGCAGTGTTCACTTAAAAAGGTGGGGGGGGGGGGCGAAATTGTGGGCAGGAATCCTTGTACAAAGATTCCTGAAGTCTCCACTTAATATGTTGGGGAATGGGCAGCTATTGAAGGATTTTGAATGAATCACCAGAACATAGGTGGGCTGATTTATGACTGGTGCATGATGCTAGAGCCACAACACATAGGCTTAAATCTTAACCCTGACACTTAGAAATTGCATGACCTTGGGCCAGTACTTAAACTAAATGTGGTTTCCTCATTTTTAATTGCAGATAATAACATTACAATCTCCTTGATGGGGTTGTTGCATTTGACCATTTAAATCATGCAAAGATCTTAGAATTGTGCCAAGCAGTAAGGATTCAATAATGTTAGCAAGGATTCTCATTGCTATTTCCAAAGAAAGTCTTCTTAAAAGTAGAACTGCACTATAGGAAACTTAAACTAGAAGGAGTTTTTAAAGACCATTTGGGGAGAAAAGCTACAGGAAGCAGGCAAATCTGTCCAGGGCCTATCTCAGGAGCCTCAGAGCTATCATATGAAACATCCAACAAGGAACTAATATCCAGAATCTACAAGGAACTCAAACAAATTAGCAAGAAAAAAAAAATCCCATAAAAAAAAGGGCTAAGAATGTGAATAGATTAATTCTCAAAACAAGATATACAAATGGCCAAAAAACATGAAAAAATGCTCAACATCATGAACTATCAGGGAAATTCAAATCAAAACCACAATGCAATACCACCTTACTCCTGCAAGAATGGCCATAATAAAAAAATAAAAAATAATGGATGTTGGCAGGGATGTGGTGAAAATGGAGCACTTTTACACTCCTAGGGGGAATGTGAGCTTGTACAACCACTATGAAAAACAGTGTGGAGATTCCTTACAGAACTAAAAGTAGAACTACAATTTGATCCAGCAATTCCACCCTGGCTATCTAACCAGAGGAAAAGAAGTCCTTTACAAAAAAGATACTTGCTCATGCATGTTTATAGCGGCACAATTTGCAATTGCAAAAACATGAAACCAGCCTAAATGCCCATCAATCAATGAGTGGATAAAGAAATTATGTTATACATGTACCATGTAATACTATTCAGTCATAAAAAGGAACAAAATAGTGGCATTTGCAACAACCTGGATGAAATCAGAGATCCATATTCTAAGTGAAGTAACTGAGGAATGGAAAACCAAACATCATATGTTCTCACTAAGCTATGAAGATGCAAAGGCATAAGAATGATACAATGGACTTTGGGGCCTTGGGGGAAAGGGTGGGAGTGGGGAGAGGAATAAAAGACTACACATTGCATACAGTGTACACTGCTTCAGTGGTGGGAGCACCAAAATCCCAGAAATCACCACTAAAGAACTTACTCATGTAATGAAATGCCACCTGTTCCCCCAAAAACCTACGGAAATAAAAAATAAAAATTAAAAAATTAAAAAATAAAAAATAAAGAACTTTTCTTTAGGTATCACCAGGAACCAGCAAGACAGAGATAGATGTGAGACAAGTTAGAGAACACAGGCAAAGAAGGATAAAGGCAAGTCAAAGAGGCCCCTAAGCTGTTGTTCCTATGTTCTGTTTTATATTTTTTGCTGTGGTGCCATGAGGAGAAGCTAGTGGCTATATGAAACTTCACACCATACAGGACATCCAGCAGAAACATTCTGGGCCTCAGTAGACACGCTGGAACTTGCCACACAAATGTGGGGGCCACACACCTATTTAAAGTTAGTGTTTCATAGCCTGAGGGAAGGGGAACAGAAGGGTCTGAGGAGAAGCTTCTGGAGAATGCCTGTATTTAAGATGTGGATGGAGAATTAGTGGTCAGATAGAAAAATCTGAGGAGAGGTAAAGTTTTGAGACTGAGGGACAAGGAGTATTGAATGCCAATGAGGATTCTAAAATGGATAATTGATGGGCCCTCATTCATTCATTGTGTTTTCAATAGTAACCCAATTCTACGTCTAGCCAGGATTGCTCTAATTAGGCGATGTGACTCTTTCAAGGGATCATCAAGTCCAAGTTCCATGCCTACTCAATGGTGCCAGGTTTGGTGAGGAATACAAGAGCTTCTTTCCCTTGGTAAACTGAAACTGTGATCAAATGAAAGAGGACATGAAATTGACCGCCACTATGTGCTAACACCAGAAGTCCTATCAGATTCCAACAGTGCGTTCACTGAGTGATGTATTCATTTGGTAAATATACAATAAGTATGTATCAAAGGCCTGCTATGTATCAGGCTCTGGAGCAGGCAACGAGAACACAATGCTAAAGATGGACATTCCCGGCACTTGGGAAGCTTAGAGTGCTATAGGGAAGACAGTCATTAAACAAATAAGAAAGCAATTATCCATCAATTACAATTCTCGTGAATTTCATGAGGAAGCAGTGCAAGGTGCTATCAGCAAATTGGACAGGGATCTGGGTCTTTCTGGAGAGTCCAGGACATTTTCCTGAGAAAGAGACATTTAAGCTGATATTTGGGAGATGCATTATAGCAAAATTATAGGAAGAAGAGGCAAAAGGAAAAGGGCCTAGAGACAAGAAGGACTGTTTCTTCTTTGAAAAATAGAAAAAAGATCAATAGGATGAAGCACAGAAAGAGGGAGGGGACAGAAGAAACTGAAGGGACGGTGAGGTGGTCAGGGTGATAGGCCCCGGCAAGAATGCCAGCTTCAGTCTAGTCAACTTCAGCAGTGGAGAGCCATTGAGAGGTTTTAAACACAATCACATTTTGCTGCAGAATGAACAGTGAAAGAGAAGGTTATTACAACTGGGCTATTATAATATCTGAGGCAAGAGATCATGGTTGCTGGAAATACACAAATGTGAGTGGTATTGAATGAGTCACGTAAACCTGAATTGTGACTGAATATAAGAGGATCAGAAAGTGAAGATGGCGATGACGATCGTCGGGTTTCTAGTAAAAAGTCAGGAGTTTCTCCCCTCCCCTCCACCTCAACTGCCTTCCAATATACACAGAATAAAATATAAAATCCTTAACGTGGACCTTCAACTCCCTCTATTTGCTGGCTCCAGACTCCTTCTCCAACTTGATTTTTTCCCTACCTTATTCACATCTCTGCACATCGACTGCTGTGGCCTACATGCTGTTCCTGAAGCACATGAGAAACACAAGACACCAGGGCGACTGCAGATTCAGTTCCAGGCCACCACAATAAAGCATATATTGTAACAGCAAGTCACAGAAATTTTTTGGTTTCCCAGTACACACAAAAGTTTTGTATATAGTATAATTATATACATACTTAAGTATATACTTACATGTGCAATGACAGTGTGTCTAAAAAAAGTACATGAGATTAAATTAATTTAAAAATTAATTAATGCTGGACACAGTGGCTCACACCTGTAATCCCAGCATTTTGGAAGGCCAAGGCAGGCGGATAACTTGAGGTCGGGAGTTTGAGACCAGCCTGGCCAATATGGTGAAACCCCTTCTCCACTAAAAGTAAAAAATTAGCCGGAAGCGGTGGCACACGCCTGTGGTCCCAGCTACTTGGGGGAGGCTGAGGCAGGAGAATTGCTGGAACCTGGGAGATGGAGGCTGCAGTGAGCTAAGACTCTGTCCCCCTCAAAAAACTAAAAACAAAAATAAATTAATTAAAAGTTCATTTTTGCTTAAAAAATGCTAGTCATCTGAGACTTCAGGAGGTAGTAATCTTTTACCCAGTCATAATCTTCTTTTCCAGAAATCATCATCGCTTGCCTGGAATATTATAATAGCCCAATTGTAATAACCTTGCCTTGATGGTTGTGGCTACTGATAGACCAGTGTTATTGTTGTTCCTGGAGGCTAGAGTGGCTATGGCTATATCTTAAAAAAAAAAAATGAACTTTGCCTCATCATAAAAATATTTCTCTGTAGCATATGATGCTGTTGGATAGCTTGTTACCTCATAGTAGAACTTCTTTCAAAATTGGAGTCAATCCTCACAAACCACACACTGCTTAATCAACTACATTTATGTAATATCCTAAATTCTTGGTTGTCATTTGAACAATGCTCATAGGATCTTCACCAGGAGTAGATTCCATCTCAGGAAACCATGTTCTTTGCTCATCCATTAGAAGCAAAGTTTTTTTTTTGTTTTTTTTTTTTGTTTATTGTTTGTTTGTTTTTGAGACAGAGTCTTGCTCTTGTTGGCCGGTCTGGAGTGTAACAGTGTGATCTCAGCTCACCGTAAACTCCACATCCCGGGTTTAAGCAATTCTCCTGCCTCAGCCTCCCGAGTAGCTGGGATTACTGACTTGTGCCACCACACCTGACTAAGTTTGTATTTTTAGTAGAGACAGGGTTTCTCCATGTTGGTCAGGCTGGTCTTGAACTCCTGACCTCAGGTGATCCACCCGTCTCGGCCTCCCAAGGTGCTGGGATTACAGGCATGAACCACTGCACCCGGCCAGAAGCAACTTCTTATGCACTCAAGTTTGATCATGCAATTGCAACAATTCAGTCCCATCTTCAGGCTCCACTTCTAAGTGTAATTATTTTACTATTTCTACCACATCTACAGTTACTTCCTCCACAGACGGCTTAAACCCCTCAAAGCCATCCATGAGAGTAGGAATAAATTTCTTTCAAACCCTTGTTAATGTGGATATTTTCAGCTTTTCCCATGAATCATAAATGCTTCTAATGGCATATAGAATGGTGAATCCTTTCTAGTATGTTTTCAGTTTACTTTGCCCAGATGCATCTGAAGAATCACTGTTTATGATAGTAATAGCTTCACAAAATGTACTTATTTAAATTATAAGACTTGAAAGTCAATATCACCACTTAATCCATGGGCTACAGAATAGATGTTTTAGCAGGCATGGCAACAACATTAATCTTCTTCTACATCTCCATCAGAGCTCTTGGGTGACCAGGTGCATTGTCAATGAGTAGTCATATTTTGAAAACCTGTTTGGAAGTTCAAGCAGGGGAGTGCAGCTAGTCTTATACCTATGACTGAAGACCGGTCCTCGTCAACTGGGGATGGTCGATCTCTTCATCTGAGTGTACAGCTTCAAGAGGAATACACATAGAGTGGTAAGGGGGGAAGGCAAAATCCTTTTAGCCAGCCAGATCAGCAGAATCAACCTTGGCAATCAATGGAGTGAGAGATGTTGCAGCCAGATTGCCCTCACATCCAATAAGCAGTAATATTTTGAAAGAACCCTTTTTTTTCCTGAGCAGTAGGTCTCAACAGTGGGCTTAAAATATTCAGTAAACCATGCTATAAATGATATACTGTCATCCATCCTTTATTGTTCCACTTACAAAGCATAAGTAAAGTAGATTTAGTATAACTTTTAAGGGCCCCAGTATCTTTTGAATGGTAAATACACATTGACTTCAACTTAAAGTCACCAGCTTCATTAACCCTTATCAAGAGAGTCAGCCTGCCCCTTAAAGTTTTAAAGCCAGGCATTGACTTATCCTCTCTAACTATAAAAGTCTTAGATGGTGTATTCTTCCAACAGAAGGCTGTTTTGTCTCTACTGGAAATCTGTTGTTTAGTGAAGCCACCTTCCTCCATGATCACAGCTAGATCTTCTGAATATCTTGCTGCAGCTTCTACATGAGCACTTGTTGCTTCACCTTGTGCTTTCGTGGTATGGAGACAGATTCTTTCCTCAAACCTCATTAACCAACCTCTCCAAGCTTCAGACTTTTCCCTTGTGATTTCCTCACCTCTCTCGGCCTCCACAGAGTTAATGACAATCAGTGCCATGCTCTGGGTTAGGCTTTGTCTTAAGAGAATTTTATGGCTGGTTTGATCTCCTATCCAGACCACAATAACTTTCTTCACATTATTAACAAGGCTATCTTGTTTCCTTAACATTCTTATGTTCACCAGTAGCACTTTTAATTTCCTTCAAAATCTTTTTATTTGCATTCACAACTTAGCAATTTGGTGCAAGAGGCCAACTTTCAGCCCACTGTGCTTGCTATCTCAGCTTTGAGCGTATCTTTTTCACTAAGTTTAATTATTTCTAGATTTTGACTTAAAGTGAGAGACATTGGACTCTTCCTTCCACATGAACACTTAGGGGCCATTGTAGGTTATTAACTGACCTAATTTCAATATGTTGCATTGCAGGGTATCAGGAGACCCAAGGAGAAAAAGAGAGACGGGGGAATGGCTGTTCAGTGCAGCAATAAGAACCTACACATTATTCAATTAAGTGTGCCATCTTATATAGGCATGGCTTATGGTGCTCCAAAACAATTACAAAGTCACATCAAAGAACACTGATCACAATGCTATAACAGATATAATAATAGTAAAGTTTGAGATATTTGTGACACAGGGGCGTGAAGTGAACACATGCTGTGGGAAAAATGGTGCTGACAGACTTGCTTTGAGCAGGGTTACCACAAACCTTCAATTTGTAAAATAAATAAATAAATAAAAGTAAAATGCAATATCTGTGAAGCATAATAAAACAGCGTTTACCTGTATTTTTAACTTATGGGACTTTGCTCCATACCTGCCTGGTTTCCAGCAACATTTTCTTCCCGTTAGTTCTCCTCCCATCACATTTCAAAACATAAATCTGATAATGTCATTTCCCTGCTTAAAACCTATCATTGGTACCAAATTGACATGGGATAAAGTCCAAGTCCCCTAACAGGGTTTCTCAAAACTGTCCACTAATAAAAACTAATAGTGGACAGGATTAAATGAGAGACGCCACAGGCTTTGAGGGAACAGGGAGTGATGCCTGGTAAAATTTCCTTATATTCTCAAGTTTTATGTTAAAAACTCAAGAAAAGTTGGCATTGTATTATATAATATAGCTATGTTTACTTAAACATGAAGATACTTTTTTAATTGTGGTAAAATGCATATAACATATAATTTACCATCATAAACATTTCTAAGCATACCGTTTAGTAATGTTGAGTGCATTTCCAGTATTGTGCTACTATCACTACCATTCATCTCCAGAACCTTTCTTCATTTTGCATAATTGAAACGCTATATCCATTAAACACTAATTTCTCATTTCTCCCTTCCCCCACCCCAGGAAACCACCATTCTACTTTCTGTCTCTATAAATTTGACTATTGTAGGTACCTCAAGTAAGTATAATCGTACAGTATTTATCTTTTTGTTTCTGGCTTATTTCACTTAGCATAATATCCTTTAGGTCTATCCATGTTGTAGCATGCATCAGGAATTTTTTTCTTTTTTAAGAAAAAAATATGCATAATATTCTACTGTATGTATGTATCACATTTTGTTTATCCATTCACCTATCCATGGACAATTGAGTGACTTCCACATTTTGGTTATTGTGATTAATACTGCTCTGAATATTGGTGTACAAATATCTCTCAAGTTACTGCTTTCATGTCTTTTGCATATATACTCAGAAGTGGAATTGCTGGATCATATGGTAAATCTATGGGTAATTTTTTAGAAACTGCCATACTGTTTTCTGTAGCAACTGCATCATTTTACATTAACAACAATAGTACATGAGGGTTGCAATTTCTACGCATCCTCACTGACATACATGTTTTTTGTTTTTGGATTTTTATTTTAATAGTAGCCAATCTAATGGATGTGAGGTGATATCTCATTGTGATTTTGATTTGAATTTCCTGAATGATCAGTGATGTGGAGCACCTTTTCATGTGTGTGGACACTTTTACAGCCTCTGTTGAATTGATGCTCTCAGAATCTCCAGCTCCCACATAAGTGCCCCACGTTGAGATCTGAGCAGACATTCAGAGCCCTGCAGCTTGAGTGCTCACCTACCTTTTCACCTTGAGGTCTGCTCCTTCACAGGAACGATCTTAGAAAATCTTTCATAGTAGCACAACAACAGTCAAAACAGAAGACTTCTGTGACCCCAAAATATCTGGAGATTTCTTCTCACCAGCAGGCAAGCAGTCAATTCTGCAGGGGACCTGAACTAGGCATTGTCCAATTCACTTCCCACACTGTCTACCTGGAGATAGCATCAGATCCCACAGGTTGAGGGCTCAGCCCCCAAGACTGCACCTGACTTCAGACACCAGTCACAAGTCCAGACCTCAAGAACTTCTGACTGATCAGCTTCAAGTTATGGGTCCCATGACCCTAACTAGGTTTGCTGGAGCAGCTCACAGAACTCAGGGAAACATTTCCTTATGCTTACTGGTTTAATACAAAAGATATTACAAAGAATACAGATTAAGAGATGCATAGGACAAGGTACAGGGAAAAGGGCCCTGAGCTTCCATGTCCTCCTTGGGTATGCCATCATCCAGGAACCTCCACATGTTCAGGTATCCAGAAGCTCTCTGAATCCTGTCCTCTTGGGTTTTTATGGAGGCCCGATTACATAAACATGATTGATTAAACCCTTGGTTTAATGGCTATCAGTGATGAACTTGACCTTTAACCCCTCTCCCCACCGAGGACACTGAGGGCAGGTTGGACCGAAAGCTCCAATCTTCCAACCATGCCTCTGTCTTTCTTGTGACAAGCCTCATCCTGAAGCTATCAGTCAACATTAGCACACAACAAGACAGTGCTTTGGTGATTCCAAGGATTTTATGAGTTGCATGGCAGCAAATGGGATGAAGACCAAGTCTATATTTCACAAAATAACAGGTACCATATACTCTGGGGATTTCCAGTGCTGTACTTTTTATGCTACACGCCCTACTCTCTTTCACCTCTTGCACTTTGTATGTGGTTTCCTCTGATTGGAGGCCTTTATTTCTTTCCCACTTACTCATCTTTCAGGGCTAAATATAAATTTTCCCTACCACCATATTGGTCCTGGTTCAACATTTTTAGAGAGATTAAATACTTTCACTTCTAATTCCCATAATAGCTTTTTCCCAATTTTTCCATTCAGCCAGTATCGTGATTGTGTCATTTTCCTCATGAGACTGGCTTTATTATCTTTGCAATCTCAGCTGGCAGCCCAGGGCCTGACTCATGGTTGAAGCTCCAAGAAATGTCTGCTTAGTGAATAGATGGAGAGGGCTTTGCAAATGGGAAGAGCATAAGCCAAGTTATGGAGTGATGAGCAGGACTCAATTTCAGAAAAGTTAGTGCCTGCAGGATTTACATCTACATAAAAGTATAGGGATTTGCAAAGTTTAAGACATTGTAGATAGCTGGACATTTGAATTCTTCAGAGGCTAGAGATCTTACCGATGTGACCTGGCCTCACATAAGAAACATTCAATAGTTCAATCAAAGCCAAGGAGTGAGGAGCAGAGGGACCAATGGCTTACAGAAAGAGCTTACGGCTTGCCTAGCAAGAGTCAATAAAACTTTAAAATCAATATGCTGATGAAGTGCCAGCTAGAAGACATCACGGAATAGGTTGATGTGGCCATAAGGGATCTAAGAATAATCTTGTACTGCAGTATTCCAGTCTCGTCCCTCATCACTGTTCCCAGGTATCTGAATACTACAAAATCTTTGTAAGCTCAGTGGTTCCTTATAGAAAAGACAATAAGAGTTCTATTTTCGCAGATTTTATTCAACAATAAAAGTGATGGATAATTATGGGGAAAATTTAGAAAACATAAATAAAGCTAAAAGAAATCAGAAACTGTCTAGAGGTTACCACAATTAATAATTACCTGAGATCCCTTCCTTCCTTGCTTCCGTCCTTCCTTCTGTCCTTCCTTCCTTCCTTCCTCCCTCCCTTCCTTCCTTCTTTTCTTCTTTTTTTTTTTTTTTTTTTGTAGAGACGGAGTCCTGTTCTGTCGCCCAGGCTGGAGTGCAGTGGCACCATATCAGCTCACTGCATCCTCCACCTCCCAGGTTCAAGCAATTCTCCTACCTCAGCCCCCGTCCTGTCCCAAGTATCTGGGACTACAGGCACACGCCGACACACCCGGCTAATTTATTTTGTATTTTAGTAGAGACAGGGTTTCACCATGTTGCCCAAGCTGGTCTCGAACTCCTGAGCTCAGGCAACCCCCGTCCTCGGCCTCCCAAAATGCTAGGATTACAGACATGAGCCTCCACGCCCAACCGAGATCCCTTTGTTTCTTAAACACATGTTTTGGCATGACTGAGACAATTCTCGACATGTATTTGATATATTTATTTTGTAATGAAACAACAGCATTGACTTATGCTGCAGAAAACGCTTTGCAAGCATCATTTTTAAGAGCTATGTAAGTCCCTCATTAAAGCATAATTTATTAAACATTGTTCTATTTTTGGACACTTAGATTATTTCCAATATTAAACAATATTTACGTTCATGCAACTTTTAGAAATGTTTTGTGTTAGTTCCTTAAATAATGTGAAATAAAGATGCTTAATACCCACCTACCAGTGCTATTTTGAGGGTTATGAGACATTAATCCACCTACTATACACTTTTATGCATCCTGAAATCTGAGGATAAGTAATATAATTTTGATTTAACCTTGATAGAATAAGAGAAAAATTAGTAATAACAGAGTTGAAATCAGGGAACCAAAATTCATTCTAGCCAGTAAAATATAAACAAATAGTCATAAAACTTGTCTCAGTGAAGTACATTCCTTACCACAAACATTTTTTATGCCCTCATCTTTCTTGAATACAGTAGGAATATTATCATTCTAATCATATGCATATATGTAGATGTGCACACATACACATAGTTGTCTACAGAAAACCATATTGCCACTCTTTCAGTTTAAATACTGTTAAACCATTCTACATACCACAAAATAATAAATAGCATATTATGATTCATCTGAAAGAACCAACCCAAATTACACTCAGCCAAAGTGCATTCGAGCACAGAAGCGATCTTAAATAATTTAAATACAGCCTTTAGTTAAATTAAACATGCTTATCAAAAAGGTTTCGATAACTCAGTTTTAATAAATTTAATAAATTATCTCTAAATCATTATTTTTTACAAATAATTTGATTTTATAAAATAACCTTTATCAAGCCTCCCTCTGAATTGCATGTATCTGAAAATACAGTGTTTTTAGAAGAAATTTTAACCCTGTTTTTCATGGTTTAGAGAGCCTATATTTTTTAGTTCTTCGGCTCTTGAGTCTATTAGTCTTATCGTGTTCTTCTATGGCACACCATAGATGCCATCTATGAGGCAGCTATCATGACATTGATAGAAAATTTCTAGTAGAAAGGAACAATGCCTGTTTAATTGAAATTTAACAGCAGCTAAAAATGTGCAACGTCCAAGTAGACCCTTAAAATCCACTGTGATCCCCAAGACTCAGAGGTGAGGTGCACTTCTGAAAATAAAAAGCCATTCAGAAATTGCTTAGCTGGAGAAAGTGGCTTAAGAGGCTTCTGCTTTTAGGCTGAGCTTATCAGAATGGGAATTACCTTTACTGTAAATAAATCACATTGTTTTCTTCACAGGTGACTCAATTTAGCTGTTTAATCTGAGAGAAATGATAGACTTAAGAGCAGAGGAAAAAACTCTTGGTTCATCAGGTTTGGAGGAGTATGAAAAATACTTTATCTCCGTTTCAATATTTCTATCTGATAATCAGTTGTGTAGACTGTAATTTCAGAGTAATTTGAAGCATAGAAAATAGAAAGTCTTACATATAGGTGTGTCTTGGAGTGTCATATAGATGGCAGCGGGCTAAGGTATTTGTTTAGAAATAATATTTTGTTTTTACTGTCATGTTTAATAACTTGCCCAAAATTTATATGTGTACATATTTTCTCAGGCAGTTTTCCAAAGGAAAAGGTCATTCAATTTTGATGACTGGCCGTGTAATGTACTCTATGTGGTCAAGACAGGAAACTGGCTGAGGTAGGAAAAAGATAGTTTAGAAAACCATGCATGCTTTAAACTAAGAATAACTGAAAGTAATGCAAATCTAAATCTCTATTAGGCTAAACTCTATTACAATTATGTAAACCGCAAATGTAAATGTGATATACACAATTCAAAAGGAAATGTAAGGAAAATATATTAAATTCAATACAGAAATAATTATAATGTTTAATAGAGAACAAGGAGTCCATGCCTACTTTTAGAAAATATAACACGTTAGAAAACACATATAATGCAAAAAAAATTGTTAACACTTCCTCATAATAACATATTTTGCATGCAATACCATAAGTTGAACTAGTGAAATAACAAAAAGTACATGGTTTTAGTTGATTTATCTAATTCTGTGACATAAAGCCTAGGAACTGACCTAAGGGAAAATCCTAACAGGGTAAAATGCAGTTTGAAGAGACTGGAAAGCTGGGAAACGTCCTGAGAAAACGCTATACCCAAGAAACAAATGTTTTAAAATAAAAGACAAAAATAAATAAAGTTTTAAAAGTGATCCATTAACAATACTTTTAATCTGTAATGTTATGATAAATCGGCATTCTAATTAATTATGAATTAGAACTTCAGGCTGAATGTGCTCAAGAGCTTTTTGACTTGAATGTTCCATTTCCGTGTACCATATTTACTGTGGGCGGTGGGTAGAAATAATGACCATGTTGGGGCCCTAGTCCATTTGCAGTGCCTGTCTCTGTTTCTAGACTCCTTGAAAGAAGAGACTTATGCTTGTGGGTGTGTATCTGCTCTTCCACCTCAGGGCTCCACAGCATTTTGATAAAAAGGCATTCAACAGACATTTATGCAAGGCATTACTGATCGTTGACAGAAGCAATTCTAGAAAGCTAGACACCTCTCCACAGGGGCTGGAGTAAATTGGAAATGTCTAATGCTTTCTGAGATACCTGAGGTAGCTATGAGGAAGACAGGACAAGATGGTAAGGATGGAGCTGAAGAGGAATACACCCTAAAGGGAAAGGATCAGCTACTCCCCCCCATTTCACACCCCTACAGAAAAATGCTGTGTTGTGTCCAACAGTGCTCCAGGAACTTGGGGATATAGTAGAAAACAAAACCAAAATGGCCGGGTGCGGTGGCTCACACCTGTAATCCCAGCACTTTGGGAGGCCAAGGCGGGCCGATCACGAGGTCTGGAGATTGAGACCATCCTCGCTAACACGGTGAAACCCCCTCTCTACTAAAAATACAAAAAATTAGCCAGGCGTGTGATGGGCGCCTGTAGTCCCAGCTACGTGGGAGGCTGAGGCAGGAGAATGACGTGAACCCAGGAGGCGGAGCTTGCAGTGAGCCAAGTTCGCGCCACTGCACTCCAGCCTGGGCCACAGAGTGAGACTCCATCTCAAAAAAAAAAAAAAAAAAATGGCGGCAAGGAGCTCACCTAAACTTTTAATCCAGTGGAGACAGACAGATGATAAATGCAGTAAATACGTAAATTATGAGTTCATCAGAAGGATAAAATTGCTTTAAAAATAAGAAGGATGGGGCTTGCATTGGTTAGCTTGTAATTTAGTTACCAAGGGAAGGAAGGTCCAGGTATTGAGGACAGTAAACACAAAGAGCCTTGATGCAAGGGTGGGTCTGGCGGGGTTCATGGAATAGTAGACTGATTTTTCCCTTTAAGTAGGTAAGAAAGAGTAATAGTCCTTTGTGGGTTTCTGGCTATTTCTTGACAAAAGCAACTCTTATTGATGCATTTGCTTTAAAGACATCTGAATTATTCTACCAGATGAAAAACAAGAAGGGCCTACAATCTGCCCCGTACACAGATGACACTAGAAAGAAGTCAGGCCTGCTGCAGGATGAGGGTGGGAATTTTTCATGGCAGAGATGAAAAGTCTGAACAAATCATAAAGGCTTAACTCCAAGATAGAAGGCCACAAAGGAACTGTCTTAAAAGAATGACAAAGGCACAGCTAAAGGAGAAATGTGAACGTACCCAAGTAAAGACAGGAAGCTCATAAATCAACAAACTTTGCATTTGGTAAAGGCAAATGGCACTGTAAGAATTTGAGAGATAACCTTTCTGTCTCCTAATGCATGATTTCCTTATTCTAAATTATTCCATGTTACAGAAAAATGGAACTAAGGAAAGGAACTAGTGAGTACTATATAGGCAGAAGCCCCATTTCTTATGCAATTCCTGTTTTAATCGCTTTTCACCTCTTCCTCCAAATATAGATGTAGTTTCCATTTAACATTATTGGGAAAGTAGTTGAAAGTGTCAAAAATCAAGAGAAAGGTGAGATGAGCTGAGGGTGCTTCTCTGAGAAACATCTCCACAAGCTGCCATTTTGATGAGGAGACTGGTGACTCATTAGAACGTCTCTTCTATATGATGGCAGACATGCTGGTTTGCTGACTAGAGGGATTAAACACAAATCACAACATTTCACCAAGTTAATAGATAATAGAGTCACATGGGCTAAGGGCAGATCTGTTCATTTCAATGCAGAAAAGGATTACACACACAAACAAACAAAAAGTAAGACAGGCAAACTCCTTGGCAGGTAATACAGCTCTGGGTTATTCAGTGTAATGTTTTGGGGAGTGCAAATGCTGTGACTTCTTAATCCATGCATGGATTTTTATACATGGATGTATGTTCATGTAAATATACAGTATTAAGCAGGAGAAGATCATGTTTCCCACAATCCCTCTCCTCTTCCTTCTTCTGCAATAGTGGATAAAGTTAGATTATTTGAGAAAAAGATATTAGCACTCATCCAAAATATGGGTACGGAAATGTAAATAATAATGTATGCGACCAGAATTTGTAACCTTGAAACACTACAGGTTTTGGTTGAGAAGATAATGCAGCCTACTGCCTTAAAACTTACACTCCTTTGCCCCAGGAAAGTTGATTCAAAAAGATTTTGAATTTTTTTGAGTCAAGTGGGTAAAGTCAGAGATATCTGTAAAGCTCCCTGTCCTGAATTCCTTAGCACGGTGAGAATCAGACCTCCAAGGACCCGGGGTAACCTGTCACATACTACCTGTCAAAAGGTAATACTTTCTTGATTGCTGAATATGTCTAAGTGAATTCTTTTTTTTTTTTTTTTTTTTTTTTTTTTCAGATGGAGTCTCCCTCTTCTGTCACCCAGGCTGGAGTGCTGGATTGCAGTGGCACGATTTCGGCTCTCTGAAACCTCTGCCTCCCTGGCTCAAGTGACTCTCCTGCTTAGGCCTCCAAAGTAGCTGGGACTACAGGTGTGTACCACCATGCCAGACTAATTTTTGTCACAATTTAAAGACATTAGAAATTTATTTATTTCACCTGAGAACTAGCTTTTTCTGCCTGCAGATATGTTAGCTTGCTCAACTCCTAGATTTCCAGAATAAACTCTTAATTTCCTCTTTAGCTAAATGATAGTGTAGTTCAGAAGGTATGTTAGATGACCAATGAATGCTTTTTGCATCTTAGCACTATTTAGCCACTGCCTTGCCAACCACAACCCAAACTCCAGATTCAGGCCTACAGTCTTTTCTTGACGCTGTTCTAGAGAGAGAAGAAAATGTTATTGATCCACAACTTTGGGGGAAGATAAGCAGGAGGCAGAGTCAGCTTGGAATTGAGTGAGTCCTGTGAAGATTTTCCATCTCAGATGTCTAACAGGGCCTTCGCACATGAAAATTATTAAGTTTCACAATTATGTGTTAGTTTAAGCAAATACCTGGAAGGCAATTGACAAGCGTATTTAAGCCTCTTTGTAAGAGGAATTGCTATGCACAGGGATTTAAAAAACATCAGCTTTACTGGGCTAGTTTCTTGTGTAATGATTGTAATGTATTACATTTACATATATTTTAAAGCCAGCAAAACTCTTTCACAAATGGCTTGTCATTGCCAACCATGTGTTAGAAATGATTGAAAACTCTACAAAGTGAATTAAAAGTGTAAAAATGCTACATATTTTTATCATGAAAAATGAAACCAAATGTTTTAAAAGCTGAACATTTTAGGACAATATATGGCAATAATCAATCAATGGTTTCAGCCTTAGTTTTGCCACTGGTCTACTTTGGGCTTAAAGTTGATGTCTTATTGCATTGCAAATTATCTGATAAGAGAAAATAAAATAAAATAAATTTTACCAACATGAAAGGGTACCAATAACAAGAAAATTGTGGCCAGGCGCGGTGACTCATCCCTGAATCCTAGCACTTTGGGAGGCTGAGGCAGGTGTATTGCCTGAGCTCAGGAGATCGAGACCAGTCTGGGCAACACAGTGAAACCCCATCTCTACTAAAATACAAAAAAATTAGCTGGGTGTGGTGGCAGGCACCTGTAATCCCAGCTACTCTGGAGGCTGAGACAGGAGAATCGCTTGAACCCAGGAGGCGGAGATCAAAGTGAGCCGAGATCACGCCATTGTACTTCAGCCTGGGCAACTGAGCAAGACTCAGTCTCAAAAAAAAAGAAAAGAAAAGAAAAGAAAATTGTAAGGAGTTTTCTCAATTAATAACCCACATAAGATAATTCTTTCCATGTATCAGTCACGATACTAAGCACTTTACATTCATTTATGTTATGTAATCATTATAGCATGCATGCAAGGTAATGAGTATTATTTTCCTCATTTTATAAAAGGGGAAACTGATGTTTGAGGCTAATTTGCTTAAGACCACAGAATTAGCAAAGGAAAAGATAAGTGAATGTATCCCTGATCCCCTTTAACACTTCATACACAGCCTCCCCACAATGTCCAGTATTAACTTCATAAATGAGCCATACCACCAATGTGAGAAAATAAGTCCACATGTGCCAATTATTCACGTATGATCTCTTAACTCCTTCTATACTCTGCCCTGTAATGTAGGCATTGAGACATTGTGAACTGCCTTTCCAAGATTCCTTTCTTAGCTGTCTTTCTGATGGATTCTGTCAATATGAGGCACTACAGGAAAATTGGAATGAGAAAGAAGATAGAAGGGACTTCTGACAGCTGCCATTGTAGTATCAGTTGAGCTTCCTGGCAGCAATTATTTCCAGCCTCCAGCTTCTTCAGGCAGTCTCAGAACCAGTCTTATCAAACCTTCTCCAAAATACCAACACCAACTAGTCCTGCTCAGTGGGGCTCCTCATCCAAGCTCCTGTGTCCTTGAAGTTCAACAATTCTCTTTGTTCAAGCAGCCCTGGAAGTGACTGATGGCTCCATCCGTTATCTTCGTTTCTTCGGTGTTCTTTTCTTCTCTCTTTTCCTTTCTTTTGCCTCCTTCTACTACAAAACCTATACAGCTAATTTCAATAAGCTCTATTGAAATATTTGGTTTGGTTTCTCTTTTCCTCGTAAGGCCCTGAAAAAAACAGTACTTGGTACCATGAATAAAACATTCAAAGGAGATATTCTAGGATTGATTTGGTTATGCCTTTGCCCATGAGCACAGCTGATGAAAAATAGGATACTGCTGATCTCTGTTATGTAGTGACAGTGGGAAAAATTAAATTATCATCTTTGTTTGCTTAGAGTGAAGCACCTTTTGAAACAAGTGCTTTGGAAGACCAAGTAGCTGATGCGCTTACTGTTATTATAGTAATAATGACCACAAGAATTACGTAGTGGGTTGACTGCTTTCAAATGCGTGGAAGAGTTTACAGGAAAAAAAATCAAAGCCCTGTGTTGTAAAGCAACAGCTCAAGTAAGGGCCAGATGATCAGTAAAGTTATTACAGTAAAAATACCCAAGAGAGGTTGGAATTTCTTTTTTCCTCATGATGGTAAAGCAAAACTATTACCATTCAGGGAATTATAGGAATCACTGTCATTAAGAAAGACTTGAAAGATGCAGATAGATTCCTACCTCTATTTAGATTCTTTAATAGAGACAGGAAATAGAGATTCATATCTCTATTTAACTCTGTCATTGGACCAGATCAAAAGGATATTGGAGAATAATGGTGGATTTCAATTAATTGTATAAGGTTAACTAATTATAACAGTTGCTCCAGATATTAATTATTTACCAGGGCAAGTCTATACATCTCCCAACACCTGACACCTTTTTTTTTCTCTATACCAATTTGTAAGGATCACCAGAAGCAGTTTGCTTTCACTTGTCAGGAGCAACAGTATACCTTTACTATCTTGCCTCAAGGCTATGTCAAATATCTTACTCTTTGACATAATCTAGTTCACAGAGGTCTCAATCACAAGCATATCCCACAGAACATCATGCTGTTCCTCTTCATTGATGGCAACATGCTGATTGGATCTCATGAGCAGGAAGTAGCAAGTACCCTAAACAATGTATTAAGACACATGTATGTCAGAGAGTAAGAATGAAATACCAAAAAAATTCACAGGCCTGCCACCTTGGTGAATTTCAGGACATCCAGTGATTTGGAATATGATGGAATATCCCTTTAAGTGAAAGATAGTTGCTACACTTCACGCTGCATGGTAGGCTCTTTGGATTTTAGGGACAATGTAGGCCCATTTGAGTGTGCTAATACAACCCATTTATTAATTTAACTATAAAGTGACCAGGGCTTAGTGAGATCAAGGGGAAAAGGTAGCATTTCACCATCGAGTCCGCAACTCTGTTCGTTCATCCTTGTGACTCAGAAGATGCTTGGGTACTCCTTGTATCTGACAAACAGGCATGTTGTGTTGAGCATCTTACAAGCTACAATAGAGAGATCACAGTGCAGATCCACAGAGATGCAGTTAAAAAAAAAATATGATACCCTCTTTGGCAGACATCTATTCTCCTTTGGAGAAGCAGCTTTTATATTTTGCTGGGCTTTTATAGAGCCTGAAAGCCTAATCACGAGACATCAAATGATGATGTAGCCTGAGATTGCTGTCATAAAACTGGTGTTCTAAAAACTGGTGTCTTTGGCCAGGTGTGGTGGCTCAAACCCAGCACTTTGGGAGGCCGAGGTGGGTGGATCACCTGAGGTCAGGAGTTTGAGACCAGCCTGGCCAACATGGTGAAACCCTGTTTCTACTAAAACTACAAAAATCAGCCGGGCGTGGTGGCATGTGCCTATAGTCCCAGCTGCTCCAGAGGCTAAGGCAGGAGAATCGCTTGAACCTGGGAGGCAGAGGTTGCAGTGAGCTGAGATCGAGCCACTGCACTCCAGCCTGTGCATCAGAGTGAGACTCTGTCTCAAATAACAATAATAATAATAATAAAACAAAACCTGGTGTTACTATAAAGCTGCATGTACACAACAGCAATTCCACCATTATTCCACCATCAAATGAGAACCATAGATAAAATATCTACCTTGAGCAGATCTGAAAGTTACATTTTAGGATCTCGGGCTCGTAGCTCACCTCTACCTGCTTCCTTGCCTCCTCTTACTCAATCCCTCAATCCACACCTCTGACCTCATGTCAAAGTGTTACTGGGGAGGAAAAAATCTTGGGCCTGACTTACAAATGTTACTGCACAACACTTTTGTACCTACCAGAAGTGGTTTTAGTACTGCAGGTACAAATGGGAAGTTCCTGAAAGAAAATCCTCCCAGTGGAGAGAAATTTAAACTGTGCATTTGGTGATCCATTTCATCTGGACTGAAAAATGGTCAAGGATGTAGGTATATATTAAGTCACGGGCATCAGATTAGCTAAATGACCAGAAATTTGCAAGGGAAAAGATTGATAGTAAGGAAGTCTGGGGAGAGGCTTATAGATGCAGCTCTTAGAATGGACAGAGTTTAGAGATCGTTTTGTCTTGTATGAATTTCTGCCACATGGCATTCTTTGCAGAATAAGATCCCAATCATCAAATAGAAAAAAAAAAAAAATAAAGATTTTGTGGACAAGGGCCAACCCCCCTCACCAGGAATACCTAATTAACTATCATGGTATTCCACCTAACATTGCTTCTAACCAAGAGACACATTTGTCAACAACAACAAAAAGAGCCATAGTGGTCTCATGGACACAGAATGAGCTAATGTTCTCCATCACTCAGAAGCAACTGGCCTGATAAAATGGTGGAGTATCCTACAGAAATCTCAGTTGGGAGACAACACCCTGAGAAAATGTATAGAATTTATAGAAGATTTCATGTATAGGATGCAATATACTTTTCTGCATAGTAACCAATATAAGATGCAGTTTTTCCCATAGCCCAGATACAGGAATTGCAGAATCAAGCAGTGAAAATAGAAATGGTTTCTCCATTACTTCTAAAAAATAAATCCACTTACAAAAACTTTGCTGCCTTTTAAACTTTGCTGAACTAAAGGTATTTGTCCCTAAATGAGGTATGTTCCCAGTAAGCAACACAACAGTTTTATTGAATTGGAATTTGAGACTGTAACTGGGCCAATTTGGGTTTTTAATGTCAATGAAACAGGCAAGGATGAAGCCATTTCTACTGGCTGAAGTGATTCCCTGATTGTCAAGAAGAAGTTGGATTGCTCCAATACAATGAGGGAAGAAAGGGTGTCTGAAAGTCATGAAATACTCTGACATGCTTCTTAGTACTTCAATGTCCAGTAGTAAAAGTTAATTTAAAATTATAACAAGTGAATAAATTCAGTACCACCACTGAAGCTGCCTGCGGGGAAAGGCGACATGAAATGGGTAGTGTAAGAATGATATTATAAAGACTAATGACCGCTTTGTGACCAATTACAGTGAAAGAACTGTAGCAGCTTGGCGAGTTGTTTCTATACAATTTTATATTCATGTTATATGTTCATATGAATCAACTAATTCTACCTTCCACATCTTCTCTTATTATTTTATGAGTTTTTGTCTGCAAGTTACAAATCACGTAGGAAGTTAAGACTGCCTTGGGGCCGGGCATAGTGTCTCATGCCTGTAATCCCAACACTTTAGAAGACCGAGGCGGGTGGATTACTTGAAGTCAGGGGTTTGAGACCAGCCTGGCCAGCATGGTGAAGCCCCATCTCTACCAAAAATACAAAAAGTAGCCAGGCGTGGTGACAGGCACCTGTAATCCCAGCTACTTGGGAGGCTGAGGCAGGAGAATCACTTGAACCAAGAAGGCATAGATTGATTACAGTTAGCCGAGATTGTGCCACTGCACTCCTGCCTGGGCCATACAGCAAGACTCAGTCTCAAAAACAAACAAACAAACAAAATACATTGGAGAGGATCTGCGCCAAGATGGCCAAACAGGAACAGCTCCAGCCTACAGCTCCCAGTGTGAGCGACACAGAAGACAGGTGATTTCTGCACTTCCAACAGAGGGACCAGGTTCATCTCACTGGGGCGTGTCAGACAGTGGGGGCAGGACAGTGGGTGCAGCCCAATGAGCCATAGCCGAAGCAGGGTGAGGCATCACCTCACCCGGGAAGCGCAAGGAGGAAGGGAATTCCCTTTCCTAGCCAAGTGAAACCGTGACTCACAACACCTGGAAAATCAGGTCACTCTCACCCTAATATTGCATTTTACCAAGGGTCTTAGCAAACGGCACACCAGCAGATTATATGCCGTGCCTGACTCAGAGTGTCCCATGCCCACGGAGCCTCCCTCATTGCTATCACAGCAGTCTAAGATCTAACTGCAAGGTGGCAGTGAGACTGGGGGAGGGGCGCCCGCCATTGCTGAGGCTTAAGTAGGTAAACAAAGTGACCAGGAAGCTCAGACTGGGTGGAGCCCACCGCAGCTCAAGGAGACCTGCCTGCCTCTGTAGACTCTACCTCTGGGGACAGGACATGGCCAAAGAAAAGGCAGCAGAAACTTCTGCAGATGTAAACGTCCCTGTGTGACAGCTTTGAAGAGAGTAGTGGTTTTCCCAGCACGGAGTTTGAGATCTGAGAATGGACAGATTGTGTGTTCAAGTGGGTCCCTGACTCCTGAGTAGCCTAAATGAGAGACATCCCCCATTAGGGGCAGACTGACACCTCACACCTCACACGGCCGAGTACACCTCTGAGACGAAGCTTCCAGAGGAACGATCAGCCAGCAACATTCACTGTTCAGCAATATTCACTCTTCTGCAGCCTCCACTGCTGATCCCCAGGCAAACAAGGTCTGGAATGGACCTCGAGCAAACGCCAACAGACCTGCAGCTGAGGGTCCTGACTGTTAGAAGGAAAAATCACAAACAGAAAGGACAGTCACACCAAAACCCCATGTGTACATCGCCATCATCAAAGATCAGAGGTAGATAAAGCTGCAAAGATGGGGAAACAGCAATACAGAAAAGCTGAAAATTCTAAAAATCAGAGCGCCTCTCCCCCTCCAAAGGAATGCAGCTCCTCACCAGCAATGGAACAAAGCTGGGCGGAGAATGACTTTGACAAGTTGAGAGAAGAAGACTTCAGCCAAACTTCTCCGAGCTAAAGGAGGAATTATGAACCCAGCACAAAGAAACTAAAAACCTTGAAAAAAGATTTGACGAATGGCTAACTAGAATAACCAGTGCAGAGAAGTCCATAAATGAACTGATAAAGATGAAAACCATGACGCAAGAACTACATGACAAATGCAAAAGCTTCAGTAACTGACTCGATCAACTGGAAGAAAGGGTATCAGTGATTGAAGATCAAGTGAATGAAATGAAGCAAGAGGAGAAGTTTAGAGAAAAAAGTAAAAAGAAATGAACAAAGCCTCCAAGGAATATGGGACTATGTGAAAAGACCAAATCTACGTCTGATTGGTGTACCTGAAAGTGACGGGGAGAATGGAACCAAGTTGGAAAACACTCTGCAGGATATTATCCAGGAGAACTTCCCCAACCTAGCAAGGGAGGCCAACATTCAAATTCAGGAAATACAGAGAATGCCATAAAGATACTCCTCGAGAACAGCAACTCCAAGACACGTAATTGTCAGATTCACCAAAGTTGAAATGAAGAAAAAAATGTTAAGTGCAGCCAGAGAGAAAGGTCGGGTTACCCACGAAGGGAAGCCCATCAGACTAACAGCGGATCTCTCAGCAGAAACGCTACAAGCCAGAAGCAAGTGGGGGCCAATATTCAACATTCTTAAAGAAAAGAATTTTCAACCCAGAATTTCATATCCAGCCAAACTAAGTTTCATAAGTGAAGGAGAAATAAAATCCCTTACAGATAAGCAAATGCTGAGAGATTTTGTCACCACAAGGCCTGCCCTACAAGATCTCCTGAAGGAAGCATTAAACATAGAAAGGAACAACTGATACCAGCCACTGCAAAAACATGCCAAAATGTAAAGACCATTGCTGCTAGGAAGAAACTGCATCAACTAGTGAGCAAAATAAGCAGCTAACATCATAATAACAGGATCAAGTTCACACATAACAATATTAACCTTAAATGTAAATGGGCTAAATGCTCCAATTAAAAGACGCAGGCTGGCAAATTGGATAAAGAGTCAAGACCCATCAATTTGCTGTATCCAGGAGACCCATCTCACGTGCAGGGACACACATAGGCTCAAAATAAAGGGATGAAGGAAGATCTACCAAGCAAATGGGAAACAAAAAAAGGCAGGAGTTGCAATCCTAGTCTCTGATAAAACAAACTTAAAACCAACAAAGATCAAAAGAGACAAAGAAGATCATTACATAATGGTAAAGGGATCAATTCAACAAGAAGAGAGAACTATCCTAAATATATATGCACCCAATACAGGAGCGCCTAGATTCATAAAGCAAGTCCTTAGAGACTTACAAAGAGACTTAGACTCCCACACAATAATAATGGGAGACTTTAACCCCCACTGTCAACATTAGACAGATCAACAAGACAGAATGTTAACAAGGATATCCAGGAATTGAATTCAACTCTGCACCAAGCAGACCTGATAGACATCTACAGAACTCTCCACCCCAAATCAACAGAATATACATTCTTCTCAGCACCACATTGCACTTTTTCCAAAATTGACCACATGGTTGGAAATAAAACACTTCTCAGCAAATGTAAAAGAACAGAAATTATAACAAACTGTCTCTCAGACCACAGTGCTGTCAAACTAGAACTCAGGACTAAGAAACTCCATCAAAACTGCTTAACTACATGGAAACTGAACAATTTGCTCCTGAATGACTACTGGGTACATAACGAAATGAAGGCAGAAATAAAGATGTTCTTTGAAAGCAATGAGAACAAAGATACAACATACCAGAATCTCTGGGACACATTTAAAGCAGTGTGTAGAAGGAAATTTATAGCACTAAATGCCCACAGGAGAAAGCAGGAAAGGTTTAAAATTGACACCCTAACATCACAATTTAAAGAACTAAAGAAGCAAGAGCAAACACATTCAAAAGCTAGCAGAAGGCAAGAAATAACTAAGATCAGAGCAGAACTGAAGGAGATAGAGGCACAAAAAACCCTCCAAACAATCAATGAATCCAGGAGCTGGTTTTTTGAAAAGATCAACAAAATTGATAGACTGCTAGCAAGACTAATAAAGAAGAAAAGAGAGAAGAATCAAATAGATGCAATAAAAAATGATAAAGGGGATATCACTACTGACCCCACAGAAATACAAACTGCCATCAGAGAATATTATAAACACCTCTATGCAAATAAACTAGAAAACCTAGAAGAAATGGTTAAATTTCTTGACACATGCACTCTCCCAAGACTAAACCAGGAGAAGCTGAATCCCCGAATAGACCAATAACAAGCTCTGAAATTGAGGCTATAATTAGTAGCCTACCAACCAAAAAAGTCCAGGACCAGATGGATTCACAGCTGAATTCTACCAGAGGTACAAGGAGGAGCTGGTACCATTCCTTCTGAAACTATTCCAATCAATAGAAACAGAGGGAATCCTCCCTAGCTCATTTTATGAGACCAACATCATCCTGATACCAAAGATTGGGAGACACAACAAAAAAAGAGAATTTTAGACCAAAATCCCTGAGGAACATTGATGCAAAAATCCTCAATAAAATACTGGCAAACCGAATCCAGCAGCACATCAAAAAGCTTATCCACCATGATCAAGTGGGCTTCATCCCTGGGATGCAAGACTGGTTCAACATATGCAAATCAATAAACATAGACCAGCATATAAACAGAACCAAAGACAAAAATCACATGATTATCTCAATAGATGCAGAAAGGCCTTTGACAAAATTCAACAGCCCTTCATGCTAAAAACTCTCAATAAATTCGGTATTGATGGAACATATCTCAAAATCATAAGAGCTATTTATGACAAACCCACAACCAATATCATATTGAATGGGCAAAAACTGGAAACATTCCCCTTGAAAACTGGCACAAAACAGGGATGTCCTCTCTCACCACTTCTATTCAACATAGTGTTGGAAGTTCCGGCCAGGGCAATCAGGCATGAGAAAGAAATAAAGGGCATTCATTTAGGAAAAGAGGAAGTCAAATTGTCCCTGTTTGCAGATGACATGATTGTATATTTAGAAAACCCCATTGTCTCAGTCCAAAATCTCCTTAAGCTGATAAGCAACTTCAGCAAAGTCTCAGGATACAAAATCAGTATGCAAAAGTCACTAGCATTCTTATCCACCAATAACAGACAAACAGAGAGACAAATTGTGGGTGAAATCCCATTCACAATTGCTTCAAAGAGAAGAAAATACCTAGGAATCCAACTTACAAGGGATGTGAAGGACCTCTTCAAGGAGAACTACAAACCACTGCTCAATGAAATAAAAGAGGACACAAACAAATGGAAGAACATTCCATGCTCGTGGATAGGAAGAATCAAAATCGTGAAAATGGCCATACTGCCCAAGGTAATTTATAGATTCAATGCCATCTCCATTAAGCTACCAATGACTTTCTTCACAGAATTGAAAAAAACTGCTTTAAAGTTCATATGGAACCAAAAATGAGCACACATTGCCAAGACAGTCCTAAGCCAAAAGAACAAAACTGGAGGCATCACACTACCTAATTTCCAACTATACTACAAGGCTACAGTAACTAAAACAGCATGGTACTGATACTAAAACAGAGATATAGACCAATGGAACAGAACAGAGCCCTCAGAAATAATACCATACATCTACAACCATCTGATCTTTGACAAACCTGACAAAAACAAGAAATGAGAAAGGATTCCCTATTTAATAAATGGTGCTAGGAAAACTGGCTAGCCATAAGTAGAAAGCTGAAACTGGATCCTTTCCTTACACCTTATACAAAAATTAATTCAAGATGGATTAGAGACTTAAATGTTAGACCTAAAACCTAAAAACCCTAGAAGAAAACCTAGGCAATACCATTCAGGACATAGGCATGGGCAAGGACTTCATGTCTAAAACACCAAAAGGAATGATAACAAAAGCCAAAATTGACAAATGGGATCTAATTAAACTAAAGAGCTTCTGCACAGCAAAAGAAACTACCATCAGAGTGAACAGGCAACCAACAGAATGGGAGAAAATTTTTGCAATCTACTTATCTGACAAAGGGCTAATATCCAGAACCTACAAAGAACTCAAATTTACAAGAAAAAAAAAACAACCCCATCAAAAAGTGGGCAAAGAATATGAACAGACACTTCTCAAAAGAAGACATTTATGCAGCCAACAGACACATGAAAAAATGCATATCATCACTAGCTATCAGAGAAATGCAAATCAAAACCACAATGAGATACCATCTCACACCAGTTAGAATGGCGATCATTAAAAATCAGGAAACAACAGGTGCTGGAGAGGATGTGGAGAAATAGGAACACTTTTACACTGTTGGTGGGACTGTAAACTAGTTCAACCATTGTGGAAGACAGTGTGGCGAATCCTTAAGGATCTAGAACTAGAAATACCATTTGACCCAGCCATCCCATTACTGGGTATATACCCAAAGGATTATAAATCATGCTGCTATAAAGACACATGCACACGTATGTTTACTGCAGCACTATTCACAATAGGAAAGACTTGGAACCAACCCAAATGTCCATCAATGACAGACTGGATTAAGAAAATGTGGCACATATACACCATGGAATACTACGCAGCTGTAAAAAAGGATGAGTTTGTGTCCTTTGTAGAGACATGAATGCAGCTGGAAACCATCATTCTCAGCAAACTATCACAGGGACAGAAAACCAAACACCACATGTTCTCACTCATAGGTGGGAATTAAACAATGAGAACACTTTGACACAGGAAGGGGAACATCACACACTGGGGCCTGTTATGGGGTGGGGGTAGAGGGGAGGGATAGCATTAGGAGATATACCTAATTTAAATGACAAGTTAATGGGTGCACCATACCAACATGACACATGTATACATATGTAACAAACCTACATGTTGTGCACATGTACCCTAGAACTCAAAGTATAATAATAAGAAAAAAATACTTTGGAACAGGAAAAAATATCTTCCAGATATGCGTTCAGTGACTTTTCCATGAGGTAGGTACCATCACTATTAGCATTTTGAATCTCTACTTGTGGGGGCGTGGATGGAAACACCTTTGTTTGCAGGAGAGACTGTCTTCCTGTTAGAGCAAAGGGTAAAATTGTTACTGTTGCATGGCAGTTCAAACACATGTAGAAGGGTGAGTATTGGTCCTGAGTATCCAAAGAGGTGATCATGCTAGTTATTTGTTTATTGTCACTCAGTTACCAATCTAAGCTCCTATATTCTGCTATGCGATAATAGGGCTGAGACTGGGCAAATGACATTTTACTGATTCCTTTAATGTTGACTTTGTCCTCAGTTCTGACAACGGGAAGCTCTAGATGGAGAATGGGATATGGAAGTCAAAGAAAAGTCACTTTCTCCCTTCCCTTTTTTTCTTTAACTTTTCTTTTTGCTTTTTGGCTGTTTCCTATCATCATCCCCGCAGCACTGGCAGTTAGACGTTTGCCCCAACAGCAGCGGTTGGCTCCAGCCTCCAGCTTTCTTTCCCCACCTTAGAAGCAGCAGCAGAAGCAAGATAGTAAGCCCTGCAGAGTTTTGAGCACCATATTCCAAGGGCATTATCAGCGAGCTCTTGTGCTCTGTATTTACCTTTTTTTTTTTTTTTTTCTTTTGAGACAGAGTCTCAGTCTGTCGCCCAGGCTGGAGTCTAGTGGCACGATCTGAGCTCACCCCAACCTCTGCCTTCCAGTTTCAAGCAATTCTCCTGCCTCAGCCTCCCAAGTAGCTGGGATTACAGGTGCCCGCCACCACATCCAGCTAATTTTTATACTTTTAGTGGAGACGAGGTTTCACCATGTTGGCCAGGCTGGTCTCGAACTCCTGACCTCAGATGATCCACCCGCCTCCGCCTCCCAAAATGCTGGGATTACAGGTCTGAGCCACCCTGCCCAGCCTGTAATTATCTTTTTTAGTAGGCTAAAATACTGTCTTTTTGTTCCTTTGGCCCTCAAATATTTCCCTATATTAAACAATTCACTTATATCTTTAACTTAGATCTTTTAAAATACCTCAGGTAGTTTTTCTCTTTCTGATTTGATCATGACTCACAAATGACAGGTAAAACATGCTGCTATTTGGGTTTTTTTGGTGTATATATGGCAACATTTAGTGGTATTTAAGAATTACCTTTAGAAGTCCCTTCTTTGTTCTAGTGAATCTCTCATGTTAAATGGTTAGGTCAAAGTCAGAGACCCAAATTGAATAGGTGAAAAATTTTGGAACACTCAAAGTCGGGAGATTTCCTTCGTCCATTAGGAAAGACTAGAAAGACACAATTGGAGTGAGTATTTTATGACATGTGCTTGGAGATGTCAATGGTTTACAGGATGCGGTTTGCAAACTCCTGATGGTTTCCAAGACATCTTCAGGGGATTTGTGAGTTCACACCTATTCTCATAATAATACCAAGACATTATTTGCCATTTTCACCGTGTTATCATTTGCATTCATTTTGCAAAATCAATGGCACGTAAAACTGCTGATGCTACTGCTTGAAACAAGGCCGTGGCACCAGCCTCAACTTGCCTGTATTCTTCACCATCACACACTCCTTGATAAAAAAAGAAAGGCCAATTTTACTTAAGAAGGTCCTTGAAAGAGCAGTAAATATGATTACTTTTATAGAAGTTTGGCCCGCACGTAGAGATTTATTTATTTTTTAATTTCTGCTCAACAGAATGGGCAGTATGTACCAAGCACTCGTGATGTCTGTCAAATGGTTGTCACTAGAAAACGCACTGGCATTTGAGTTGCAGTTCATAAAATATTATTTTTAACTAAAATAATTACTGAGAGACAAAATATTGTTATTTTGTCTTAGGTATTTGGCAAACCATTTTTTAGAAATTAACTGTGTGATCCTATCCCTTCAAGAAAAGCCATTGACAGTTTTTGTTGCCAAGAAACATTGAGCTATCAAGCAAATATGAGAAGTTTGAAAAATTTGGGTCCACTTCCACAAGCATGATAGCTTCTCAAAACTTAAAGACTTTGCTAATGTCAATGGTAATGTTAATGAATGTAGGTTTTTAAATATTTTGTGATAAAATATGTCAACATTTATGGTAGCTACATAACTTAGTGAGCTAATATTTTACGAATAGTCAATGCATAATGATATAAAATTATATATGGATAAAACATCCATTCAAAGTGCAAGATTCATTCAAATAATTTTAATGTAACCAGAGCTTATTAATGTTTATTAATATCATTTATGATTCTATTTTGCAATTAATCTTTTAAACTACCATTTGTTGAGTTTTGGTGTAATATCAAAGAAGAGCATCCATACTATTTGGAAGAATTATTAAAATGCTTCTCCCTCATCCAGCTAAATGTATGTGTAATGCTAAGTGTTCTTCATATAGTTCAACAAAAGAATGTACCACAATAGATTGATTTTAAAGGCAGATATGAAATCCCAGTTGCCTCCTACTAAGCCAGACGTTAAGGAGATGTGTAAAAATTACCAACATGCCACTTTTGTTATTATTTTTGTTTTTCTATTATAAGGGTTGTGTATGTTAACATGTAATGGGTTTCATATTATTATTTTAAAGTTACTTTTAAACATGTAAAGTAATTATGAGTTTTGACTTCTAATCTGGTAAATACACACACACACACACACACACACATACACACACAGACACACACACAGATATAACTGTAACAAACAAAAGCTTTCTGGAATTTTCAATAACTTTTAAGAGTGGAAAAAAGATCCTGAGACCAAAAGTTTGAGAACTGCTGAGCTATTTGATTGTTTTTTTCATGACAATATAAATATAAATACTTACTTAAACTGGGCAGTAGTACTATCCGTCAATCAATAGGAATTGCTTTTCTTTTCTTTTTTTTTTTGAGACAAAGTTTCCCTTTTGTTGCCCAGGCTGGAGTGTAGTGGTGCGATCTTGGATATAGGTACCCGCCACCACGCCCGGCTAATTTTTGTATTTTTAGTAGAGATGGGGTTTCACAGGAATCATTTTTCATTAATCCCTGGACAAATTTGGAAGTTAATATCCAACTTGAAGATGAAATGCTGCGACACTCAAGCTAAGTTTATAAATTGCAAGAATACTGAAGTTGTCTGATAAGATTTTGTTATTCATCGGTATGCATTTTTATACACAGTGGTCTGCTTTCAAAGATCTCTTTAGAGCAGAGGCTTTTGTTTTATCACCATAGCTTTTTTGGTTCACATATGCATATGATTTCATTTGTACTGGTTCCGGAGTCTCTGGTTTGTCTTCTGAGTTATTTAAAAATCAGGCTGATTGCATTATAGACATATTGCAATCCACTGTTTAAAAGAGATCAGCACAAAAGGAAATTTCCTTTCCTGTATTATGAAGTCACTCTACAGCCAGGAGTTCAAATAAGTACTCTGTCTATCTTTAAAGAAGTTCCACTAATTATTGCAATCCAACCAAACTGTGAATTCACCTCTAAAAATAGCCTTTTGGGTGGCTGTATTAGTTAAGATAAAGCAATCCTTGCACATGTATATGTTCAAGGCTAACGAGAAGTGCCATCTGTAGAACTGGGATATTTTCACACTCCTCTCTATTATACAAAACAATAAACCCTCTCCAGCTGATTTCTCTCATTGTGAAATGCAAATTGCCTATAAAAGTCCTCAGGGTGTGAGAAGACACTTATCAAACAGACATTACACATGCATTCATAGAAACTATGCAGCCTCAGACTCTATTTTAGATGCATTAAGAACCAGAAAACATAGGTGCGAACCTGTTCACCATAGCTATAATAATTATGGCCTGAAGTAGCTATGCTGGTTAAGATATGTAGATTACTCTGCTGCTCCCACTAACTTTTGATCTACTACACACCTGCCTCCTACCAAGAGAAGTAAAATCTTTAGCACCAAAGAAAATGAAACAAAACACATTATATGTGAGATTTAAAAGACTCCTTTAAATGATTAATCTGGCTTTTACCAGTAAGCTAAATTTTAAATGTGACATATTCAATATTATTCCTGCTTGGCTGATTCCTTATTGGAGATTTGTGCGCTTTCTTGTGTGATAAATTTACTGTTGGTATCAGGTAATGCAAGTTCTATGGGATTATTAAACTTGAAGAATCCACGTAAACTTTCGTTCAGAAATTGCCTGGTGCCCATGGTATATAAATAACCAAACAGAAAAAGAAAATAGGCAGAAGCAAAAGAAGAAAGAATCGTGTTTTACAGAAAAGTATTCAGTCCTCAGTTTGTAAAGGAAGAGAAAAAAAGTCTTCAAAGGAATTGGAATAGAATTTCAATTGAAAAATACAATTAAAATATTTAAGTTTTAAAAATGTAAAATTACCTGAGGATGTTCTAAGAGAAGAAATCGTGGAAATCAACAGCTTAACTTGTGATGCCTTTTTCTATTTCTCATGATGCCTAGGTCTTAGATATTACAGGCAAATACCAAAATACCAAATTATATTTTTATTTCCTAAAATAAATGAATGAACATCTTAATGTAAATGAATGAATATCTTTAAACAATAAAAATAGAGACACTTTATGAGCATAAACTGAAAAAAAAATCTTAATTACATAAAACATCTGAATTCTGCTTTCTGAGGGAAATATTATGCACAATTATTTCCCATTATGGGATTTCATTTGTTTTCAAAGGACCAATTCTAAAATTTGAATTTGCATACCAGCAAGCTAAATTTTTTTACAAACCTCACCCTGAAATTCAAGTCCCTTGTTCTACCAGGGAAGCAATTAAGGTCCAATCATTTTTAATGCATCATAAATAATCTTCACACTTGCTGTTAGTTAATTAATATAATCAGTACAACCAAATGCATCAAAATGAAGCTTATTTTGCAAACATGCAAAACGTTCTGCCTCATTGCCCAACTACCAAGATTAAATGACATTTTGCTAACAACTTTTTCTAAGTTGAGTCCAAATTTCATCTTTTAAAAGGGTTCACCAGAAATAATGCAACTATGTCGATATATATTCAGAATGATTAGCCAGTGGAAGTGTTGGTGATAGTGTCTAGTCCACTCCATTACACCTAAGTGCACTGAGATTCATCCAAGTTAGAGGACTTGATTTTTTCAAATACATTATAAACAATAACATCATTAAAACACTATAATATGTCTTCATTTGTACCTCATTTTTTTCGATAAGGATTTGAGACTGCTTACAAACACTCATTTAGTGAGATAGATACAGATGTTCTTTGACTCATGATAAACCCATTGTAAGTTGAGAATATACTAAGAAATGGAAAGCATTTAGTATAACTAACCTACCAAACACCATAGCTTAGCGTAGCCTTCCTTAAACATGCTCAGAACACTTACATTAGCCTACAGGTGAGCAAAATAATTTAATACAAAGCCTGTTTTATAATGAAGTGTTGGGAATATCATGTAATTTATTGAAGACTGTACTGAAATTTAAAACCACAATGGTTACATGGGTATTTGAAGTATGGTTTCTACTGAACACATATTGCTTTTAAACCATCTTAAAGTTAAAAGTTTCTAAGTCCAACCATCTTACGTCGGGGACCATCTGTATAAGCAAGTCAGAAAATAAGAACAAAAGGGGTATAATCCCCGCCACAACCAGACTTACTAAACAAACTAGCAGACTAGATCTGCAGAACAGACTAACACACTAGAATTTTGTGCCTTAATGCTACATCTGCCAACCTGGTGGCATTTGTACCCACCTCTCAGTCTTCCTAATCATTGTGACCTCCAGTCTAATTCACATTTTAGTATTTGCCAAGCTGGAAGTTCTTTCACAGGGAGATGAACAACCTGGAACATTTAGATCTCAGAAGGCATCCCCATCTTATCCATAAAAGTGCCTACCCCTTCATTATCTTCAGATTTCCTTTCTGATGGCCCGGAACCACATATGGCCCCAACTTATGTCAACTCCATCCTCATCCACTGTAAACCATTATAATTTCCTTGATATTGAGTCTTTCCCCAGGATATAACCTATTGAGGTAACCTCACCAGAGAAGTCAATAAATTACTTTATTCTTCAGTTTTATCTGCCCATTTGTGTGGCATCTGCAAATTAGTATTCAAGAAACCATTTTACAATAATCGCCAAGTGGTTCCATTTCCTCCAACTCTCAGACATGTTGAAACATGCCCTCCAACAAGATAAATTTCCTTTCCATGGAGTAGAGGCAGAGACAGAATTTCTAAGAAGAGATAGCAACATGGGAAAGAATGACGGCCTTTCTCTCCTTCTGATGCCTACATAGTAATAATAATAATGATGTTGTAGCTACCAAAAGCAACTATATCAGGAAAGGAAAATGTACTCCTATCAAAAACTCAAAAGGTGAAGTGATGAGAAGAGGTAGAAGTTCCTAGTGCAATTTGAGAAAGATGGGTGTGGTGCCTATCAATCTGTCTCCACGAAATGCTACCAAAATATAGTATTTTATACTTTTGCAATTTTGTACTTTAACTAAAACCGAAGAGACTGTAGACTGTGGGTATGTCTTTCCTTGCCGATTTCATTTACATGAAAGAGGGAAACAGTTCCTTGGAAGGGATGAAACAGGAAACAGTTCCCTGGAGTGAAATTAAGCAAGTAAACAACTGGGACCAACGCTGACAAACCCATAGGTTCAGAGCGCCACACTTCCCTGAGGAAGTGATCTGAATTATATCCAATTATATCCCAGTCCCCCTTGCTAGCTGCAAAAACCCTGGTACCAGAAAGTCAAAAAAATTCAGAAAGGAATACAGAGCCTAATTCTGAAAACAAAGCCCCAGCTTTCAGCTTTACTTAAGGGACGTGGCTTTTCCTTCTGCCTGAACCTAACGTCGATTAGTCTGTGGAAAACTTAGCACAGAGAAAATAAACATGAATCAGAGAAGATTAGAAGTGAGTCAACGGGTATTCACCCACGCTATATCAGAGCAAGTAGAAATCCAGAGAGAGACCCCTTCTACCAACATGATAAAAATAAATGACAAGGAAATATGCACGCATTCTATTGAAAAAAAGAGAGAGAAGTACATGGAAAATTCCACGTAGGAGGCAAATGTAGAACCCAGTCTATGAAACAGTTGACAAAATGCACAGTCGACAATCTTCTATTAGTGCTTGATGCAATAGAGAAACAACAATAGTATAAATTCAATTAAACTAGAACTCAACACTTAAATAATAAAATAACAATGAGATGTAAGGAGAGCTTCCAAGTAAAATTAACTGAAGACTAAAATTACACGATTTATAAATTAATGAATGAATTTTCAAAATGAAAGAAGAGAATGAACACTGATGAATGACCAACGTAAAGGAAAGGTTGAGGATACAGCAATAAAGACAGAAAATACTAAGATTTTAACAATAAGAAGATAATAATTATGGAAGACAAAAAATATATAGTCTAATGTAAGTGGATCACCCTCCCTAACATGGAAAAAAACAATAAAAATAGAACAGAAAAATTGTACGAGTTATAAGCCAAGAATCACTAACTGGGAAAAAATATTTTTGACCTGTGCATTTTTTCTTTTAAAAAAATTACATCTAAGAGTTTTACTATACAGAATTCTTGATCTGATTCACCATGGGCACCATCACTCCCTCTTGAAGTAACCCAGCCTACTTTACATATTTCTGTTATCCATACAGCCCTGTAAACCTTTAACGGTAAGACCTCTGACATAAAATAAATCTTTCTTGAAAAGGTAATTGCCTATTTTAAGGTTCATTTTCTCCCAACTTCAAAATTATTAAATTAAAGGTAGAGCATAATTAAATATTAAACTTTAAGGACATTCAAACATTGAGGCAAAGAAAGCAAATTACTTATTAAATAAAAAGAATTGCCTCATACATTTTGTACATATGCATACGTAGACGTATATATGAATATAGATGTATTCACATAGACAATGAATATATGTCTATGTATGTATATACATATATGTATGTGTCTATATGCACATGTGTATATGTACTTTGCAGGGGAGGCAAGGTTTTACCTCAGAGTTTGTTAGCTGGGACTGAGAGATAAATTAACATATGATAGATCAACAGATGAAGAGCATTCAGATTTATTGAATACAAGTTTTTTGTAACAAAGGAGGCTTCATAAGAAAATGAAGACCCAAAGACACAGTTCAAGATGAGCATGTTTGTACTGAATTAGGTGAAGGGTAGTAAACTATAAAAATATAACAGGGCAGGCTCACGCCTGTAATCCCAGCACTTTGGGAGGCCAAGGCAGGCCGATTACGAGGTCAAGAGATCAAGACCATGCTGGACAACATGGTGAAACCCCGTCTCTACTAAAAAAATACAAAAATTAACTGGGGTGGTGGCATGCACCTGTAGTCCCAGCTACTAGAGAGGCTGAGGCAGGAGAATCTCTTGAATCCAGGAGGCGGAGGTTGCAGTGAGCCGAGATTGCACAACCGCACTCCAGCCTGGCAACAGAGCAATACTTCATCTTAAATAAATAAATAAATAAATAAACAAATAAAATTTTAAAAAATTGAAATAACAAGGCAAAGGGGCTTGGGCAAGAGTAGTTAATGGAATGGAGAAGTGGCTAGCAGGATAAGGATTCATCTAACAAGGTTTGTTTCCTAGGCCTTGGCTTCCTATCCTTGGTGAGGAGAATGTTCCTTTTCTGCTGTTTTATGGAGGGCATCTTTCACATGCAAATTTCATCTCCAGCTTTTTAACAAGCAGAAGGAAAATCAGTGTGATCTTTCTTGCACTTGGTGTTTTTCAAGTGCCTTTAACTCAAAATAATCAATATGCCAAAAGGGCATACTTTTAACTCCTTCAGCAGATATATAGATATAGATTCAATATCAGAAGATAATGCAGCAATATATATGAAGTCTTAAGAGAAACAGAAGGTGAGCCATAATTGTGCTACTGCACTCCAGCCTGCTGACAGAGTGAGACCTTGACTCTAAAAACAAAACAAAACAAAAAAAGAAATGGAGAATTTGCCTTTCAAATATAAAACACAAATATAACTGCCTTTCAAATATCAAAGCAACAATCAGGTTGAACTAGCTACAGAAGTTATCACCCCATTAATTCTTCAAAACATTACCTGACACTGGAAACCAAAGAGTTAGTTAAAAAGCACTAAATTTTGTGATAAAAGGACAGATGCAATTCTTAGGACAGGAAATAGTAGAGCAAGGCCTAAAATCATCTTGATGGGAAAAAAAAATCTTCAAAAAGTATATCCAGGTAAATTGCCCTTTAAATGTAGCAACATTTGCAATTATGTAAAACCTCCAGTTAGCAGCCCCCATGAGACTTTAACAACAGCAAAAATAACACCTACCTGAAGATGAAGCCCAGTCAAGCATGATATGAATCCATGATTGAGTAAGCCTTGGCCAGGCACGGTGGCTCACGCCTGTAATCCCAGCACTTTGGGAGGCCAAAGCAGGTACATCACCTGAGGTCGGGAGTTTGAGACCAGCCTGACCAACATGGAGAAATCCCATCTCTACTAAAAATACAAAATTATCCAGGCATGGTGGCACATGCCTGTAATCCCAGCTACTCAGGAGGCTGAGGCAGGAGAATCACTTGAACCCAGGAGGCTCAGGTTGTGGTGAGCAGAGATCATGCCACTGCACTCCATCACGGGCAATAAGAGTGATATTCTGTGCCACCAACCCCCGCCCCCCACAAAAAAGTAAGCCTTGAATCCATTTATTTTTGTATAGAATTATATTTAAAGAACTGTGAATATTATATTTAATATTATATATTAATATTATGTTGAATGTTAACTTTAAACAAATATGAATATAGAACAGAATCCAAATGTTAAAAGTCCTGACAACAAAAAAGTTACTTTATAACTAATAAAAGTCAGAGATGAGGAAAGAGAACTTTTTTAAAAAAAAGTTATAGTACCATTTTTCCCTCTTTCAGAGCAAGTAATCAATTAAAATTATCCAAAGTTGAAATGTGCTATGAAAAAATGTCTTCAACCTCTTTATGTTTCCTTCCTTTTCTCTTTGTTTCCTTTCTCTCCTTAGAGATTTCCTACAGGATGTATGAAGAATATATACAAAGTCCAGCAATTTCTTTAGTTTCTTTTTTTATGTTAAAGTCAAGAAAAATGAACTTTAACAATTTTTATTTTAATGCTGTGCAAGTAATATGCAATCATTTCTTATAAGATTATTTGCCTATATATTACTGTATCTGAACATTAACATATAAATACAATGTATTTGGCATGATATTTACCTAATAGAATCATGGCAATTTTTAAAAGACGATATTTACAGGGTTTTGTTTTTGTTTTTGTTTTTTTTTTTACTTTTTTATGCTTTGAAATATGACAAAATCATTAAAAGAAACTTGAGGTACTTTTTAAAAACACAATAAAATAACTTTAAAAAGTAAAAAGATTGGGCTTTTGCTTTATGCCTTTATGCTCTAGGGATTTAAAAATATTTTTTTAAACCTGAATTTCAGATAAGGTATACCTATATATCCAATATATGATGCCCTTTTTATACAGTCTCAAAGTAATACAATTTGTTAGAGGCAAAATTTTCAGGCAGCAGCCACTGTTTTCCCAAACAGACATGGTAGAATGCACATACAAAAAGGCAGATTTTAGCTGTCAAAACAAGCTACTACAATTACTTACTGATGGTTTGATTCTCCCTTGTATTATACCCCCTACACACACCTCCTTGGTTTCTGGCATCTTAATATCAATTGGCAACTTCCATCCTCTCAACCATTATTCTGTCAACTAATTCCTCTGGTTGTTCTCCTGTAACTTCATATCTAGTGATTCCTACTTACGCCCTTCTTAGCTAAGTGTCTCACGACACAGTTCTGCTCACCAACTAAGCCATGCCTTTTGCTCCAGGCATTGGTTCTTCCTACATCTTCCTGTTGCAAAAATGAGGCTACAAAACCTACCAATGCTCCCTGCAAGGCAGTCATATCCCTTACGGTGCTGGGCAAGCTAACCCATTGGCAGCAAATGCTGAGCCAATGTGTGTATTTTGCAAAGAAGTTACACATAAAATGAATATTGTCAGCTCTCAGATCCATGAGTTCAACCAACAAGACATAGAAAATATTTGGGGAAAAAAGTTCTACAAAGTTTCAAAAACCAAAACTGAATTTAAGCACATGAAGTGATGTATATGCTTTGTATTTAATATTATAAGTAATTTAGAGATGATTTGAGGTATACAGCCACTTTATGTTAGGGACTTGAGCATTCTTGAATTTTGGTGTGCTTGGATTTTGGCACCTGTGGAGATCCTGGAACCAAACCCCCAGGGACATTGAGAGACAACTATACACATTTCTCAGAGGAAAGTTTCTAACCTATTAGTCACTGAAAAATGTATGTATTCTAAACATAAACAGAATTGTTATATATATGTGTGAGTATATATGTATGTATGTATACATATATATAGAGAGAGAGAGCGCACATGCCATTGTGGTCTTACGGAGAAACGTTTCCTACTTAGCACTTAAATCTTCAAGTGACACTCGTGTGACAAAAATCTGATGTCAAAATATCTAAAATAAGAGAAGAATACATTGGAGAAGTGTGTCACATAGTAAATTATCAGACTGATCTGGGTTTGATTTTGGGCCTTGTTAATTACTAAAACCTAGAGTCTTGGGAAAATCCTTTTAATGTCCCTGAGCTTCAGTTTGTCCATGTGTAAAATGGAGACTATAGCACCCATCTCGAAGAAACATTACTAGCGCTCCCAAGTACTTGACCTTCCTTTCATATGTGAGCTTCCTATTGTCCTCTTACTTCCTCACCGTGAGACAGCCATTTGACTGGCTCTGCCTGAGGGGCGTATGTTGCTACTGCATTGAGGCAGAGGAAAACTCCTTTGCAAACTTCCACCTCTCTGTGATGAAAAGAATTGGGGCCTTTGTTAATAGAACAGAGCCACAAGATTGAAGAAGCTGGCTTCTCAGATGTTCAACATGGAGATTCGCCTAAACTACTGGACATCTTAATGGGCAAAACATAAGTTTCATACCTTAAACTTTCACTGAAGGTTTGAAACTGTCACCACAGCAGAAACCTGGACAGTTAGGAAATTATGTCAAATGCTGGAAAGTGAAGGTGGTGAGGAAACTGATTTGAAATGACTACACATATTACACGGTAGCATAAAACATGGTACACCTTTGAATACTTGGAAAGCAGACTACTTGCCTAGGAAACTTGTAGCTTTAGGGGAAGAAATGGAAGACACACCTCAGTTCTTAGTGTCAGCGGTGAATAGCTACATTTGGCAGGGTATTAGGAGAAATTGGTGAGCTTAGAAAAACTGGCAGATTTGCAAGGAGTTATTTGATTAGCAAGATCCCAGAAATTTCGGGTTTTTCAATGTTAAAAAGTCATTTGCATTTAGACACCACACAGTAAGAGATAAAATTTTAAAAGTTTCTGAGGGACAAAGGCAGTTTAAAAAGGCAGATTAAAAATAGCAACAAAATTATGTGGGATGATGTATATGTTAATTTTCTTAACCATAGTAACTATTTCACTATCTATATGTGTATCAAAACATCCTCTTGGACACCTTAAATATGTACAATAACAATTTGAAAACAATAACAAAAATGTCCTAAAGATACTGTCAGAACCTCTCAGTTTACTAAAATAATGCTTGATACAGATAAGATTGAGGATGTGATTTTCCCACAGAAGCCTGACTGGCTTAATGCAATAGCCCTACATAACGTGAACACCAGAAGTAATAGGATCTAGCAAACCGAGAGGGGCTCTGTGATAGGAACATTCCTACCCATGTCTAGATAATAAGGAGGTACGTTGTCAATAGAGAATTTTAAAACAATAACAAAACCTACCAAAAATTAGCCTGACTTTTTATCATTTCCATGTGCTGGCAATTCGATGGCATGCCAGTGATAAAAACCTCATTCCTCCTGGGATACACCAATCCTGCCCTTCTTGTTATACCATGGTATGAGAGTAAGGGCAAGAAAACAAATTAATATTTCAAGCTTCACGACCCTGCCTGTAATCAAAGAAACAAAAGCTACTGAGGTTTTGAGTCAGGTTGCTCGAGAAACTATGAACCTGGGCTGTTACCACTGGAGACTTACTCCTCAGTCCCCTAGTATTCAACAGCCAGGAATTGGACTTAGAAAGTTCCTTAGCCAGCAAGAAAAGCACACTTTTCAATATCTTGTTTAGATGTGGCCAAGGGAAGTAACAGAAAATGAAGAACCTCCCAAGGGGCAAAACATCTGCTACACAAAGGGAGATATGCCTGTTTTAGCAACAGGAGAAATATGGGGCCGTATCATGTTCCATGTACACTTGAAAATGATAAGGCTTTAGCTTTAATGTTTTATGTAGTCGTTGGATTCTATCTTAATCTGTTTGTGCTACTATAACAGAATACCTGAGACTGGGTAATTTGTATGAACAGAAATTTATTTTCTCATAGATGTGGAGGCTGGGAAGTCCAAGATCAAGGTACTGGCAGGTTAGGTTGTCTGGTGAGGGCTGCACCCCTTGACAAGGAGGATTGCAGTGTTCTCTCGTGATGGAAGGTGGAAGGGCATCTCACCAAACGCTGCAGGAAGCATTTTTTTATAAGGGTCTTAATCCCTTTCAGGAGGGAGAAGGCCTATTGGCCTAATCACATCTTAAAAATCCTACTGCTTAATACTATCACATCGGCAAACACCTGAACTTTGGAAAGGACACATCCAAACCATAGCAAATGCAGTAATATTGCACATGTAAAATTACGTGTTAAATATATCAGTTGGTCAGATTTGTTAATTGTCTTGATATTCTATGAACTTGCCAATTTTTTATCTGCTAGTTCTATCAGATATAATGTGTTGAATTCTAGTACTCTCGTGGATTTGTCCATTTCTCATAATTATGCCAGTTTTGTTTTATGTATTTTGAAGTTATGTTATTGTACATATACATGTTTAAAGTTATTATATGTATCTAGTAAATTGAGCACTTTTCATCACAAAATTTTTCCTCTTTGTTTCTAGTGATGCTTCCTGCTTTAGAATCTAGTTTGTCCAATAGTGATATTAGTATATTTATATTTTGGTTAGTGTACATATGTAATATCTTTTTCAATTCTTGTATTTTCAAACTTTCTGCATCCTTCTATTTTAGGTGTTTCTCTTAAAAGTTGTTTCTAGGTGGGTTTTTGTTTTTATTTCTTTCAATTGACTACATACTTTAGAGATTATGTACTCAGTTTACATTTAACATAATTACGGTCATATTTGGGTTTATATCTGTTATCTATTATCTTACCATGCTAATACTTACTATACTAATACTTCTTTTCTATTTAACCCACTTATTTTTCTTTCTCCTTTTCTTTTTGCCTTCTTTGGGATTAATGTTTAGTAATATTATTATCTCACTCTTGATCTTCTCTTATCTTGTTAATCATACATTATTTTACTTCTCTTTTAGTGGTTACCCAGAGGTTATCATATAAGTTTTTGAATTATTTGAATCAAATTCAAATTATTACTTTTTCTACTCTCCTTGTGAATTTAGAACCTTAGAATACTTTTAACCGGGACACTAGAACAAACTTCTAGACTCATTGGGATTGGCTCAGGAGCTTTGCGAGACAGAAATTGACCATTCTAGCACAGTTGAGAAGTGATGAAAAAGGAGAAACAGGCATTTTTCTTCTGCAATGCGGTGCTGATTGCATCCTCCTATACTCAAAGCAAAAATAACTTGAGTGTATCCCCCTCCAAGGCCACAGTAGTGCCTCAGTACACATAGGGACATTGTCTTGGCAGTGTGCAGCATTTTAACCCACTGCAGAACAGCTACAACCCTCTAAAAAAATCAGGACTATTAGGAATTTTATTACAAACTTTGACAATATAAGCCAATTCTCTTCATGCGTTAGTGTCTATTTGACTACTGCAATATTGAGCTCTCTCTACGAAGGATTATTGTTTATTGAATGTAACAACTGCCAAATAAATTCCTAGGAGAAAAAACAAATTAAAGTAAAAGGTTGCAAATAGTATTGTCAAAATTGGATTCTTAGTGTAAAATTATCTTTGAGGAAAACTATAGTAAAAAGGATCAAATTTTCAGTGTTTTCTCCTTTAAGACATCTCAGTAAAAACTGTTTCATTTTGTTTGTTTGTTTGTTTGTTTTTTGAGACAAGATCTTGCTCTGTCACCCAGACTGGAGTGCAGTAGCTTGAGCATGGCTCACTGGCTCACTGGAGCTTCAACTTCCTGGGCTCAGATGATCTTCCTGTCTTAGCCTCCCAAGTAGGTGGGATTACAGGTATGTTCCATAATGCCCATCTAACTTGTTTTTCTTTGTTTTTTTCTTTTGTAGAGACAGGTTTGTTGCCCACACTGGTCTTGAACTCCTGGCCTCAAGCAGCCCTCCTGCCTTGGCTTCCCAAAGTGCTAGGCTTACAGGCATGAGCACCTGTTCCTGATCTGTTTAAAATATTTTAACAGTCACAACTCAGTTCCAAACAAAGTTATTATTTAAAAATACAGGGGAGGCCGGGCGCGGTGGCTCAAGCCTGTAATCCCAGCACTTTGGGAGGCCGAGACGGGCGGATCACGAGGTCAGGAGATGGAGACCATCCTGGCTAATACGGTGAAACCCCGTCTCTACTAAAAAATACAAAAAAAAACTAACCGAGCGAGGTGGCGGGCGCCTGTAGTCCCAGCTACTCGGGAGGCTGAGGCAGGAGAATGGCGTAAACCCGGGAGGCGGAGCTTGCAGTGAGCTGAGATCCGGCCACTGCACTCCAGCCTGAGCGACAAAGCGAGACTCCGTCTCAAAAAAAAAAAAAAAAAAAAAAAAATACAGGGGAATTCAATGCCACACCATTTTTAACCTAATACTATCTGGCCTATTAGTTATTGGCTCTAAAATAGCAATACCGACTGAAGAAGACAATTCCATCGTCTGAGTTACCTAACCTGTAACTAGTTAGAGCTTCTGAAAAGCTGTAATATAACATTTGTAGATGTGGCCAGTAAAATCTGCCCAAAACTCTTTAGTAAATTCCGAGGACATAACAACTCTCTGACATAGGGCAATATAATTTAGATGGCTGAGATAATTTAGAATTTCTCTAGTCCTGAACTCTCAACTTTTTCTGCAAAGAGCCTGTTAGTAAATGTACTATCTGCAAGCATTCAACTATGCAGTTGCAGCACCAAAGCAACCTTAGAAAGTACATGAATAAGTATGGGTATAATCTAATAAAACTTTATTAGCAAAGCCTAAAGTTGATCAATATATGCAATGAGTTTCATTGTTTGCCAGTCTCCAATCTAGTTCAGATTTCTCACTGAATATATGATGAAGTTGGGTCACAAAACTGTTGTCCAAGAACACGAGGGTCACCAAGATGTCCTAATAATAATTCCTCAAGAGAGGGATTTCTCTATACTTAAAAACATAGAATTTATTTCATAAATGTTCTCTAAGCCTCAGTTTCCTTATGATAAATGGGAATAATGATAATGATAGAATATACCTTTCCTGTCACACAATGTCTGTCTACAGTGGAAGTTCTCAGTTAATATATAGCAAGTTATTTTGGTCGGAAGTGCTGATGTGGCGCTTGGGTAGGGACGAAGCATACACAGGTCTAGTTCTGCACCAGAAGCCTGAGTGTTTACACAAGAATGTGACTGTTACGGAAACCTGGGTCAGTGTTACATGTATCCAACAATGTCTTATTTATGTTTCCTACACCAGACTTCAGCAAAGAGATCCTGGAAGAGTATTTTTGTATTTTGTTGACAACTAACAACTCCCTTGACTTTACATATTCTGGCCACAAAAAAACAAACTGAAGTTTTATTGGGATAACAAGAATACAAACGATAGAAGGATCATTCAACAGACATATGCATTGCGTTCAAGTTTTTCAAGTGGATTTGTTGACAAACCCCATGTCTCCTGGATGGAAACCCTTGGCATGATGTCTCCATCCATGACGGTCTAAGTTTCTACAGCCCTGTTGTGTGTCAAGCACTGTTGTAAGCACTTCTCTTGCAGGGAGCTTATTTAGTGCTCACCACCACCGTCACACTGGAAGGTCTTTATTCATGTGGTAAGCACTCTTCTATGCACTGCAGTGCAGTAGGGAACAAAAATGACAAGGTCCCAATTCTCCTGCAGTATATTCTTGTACAACTACCTGTAATTTCAGGTAGTGGTAAGTGTTATTAAGAAAAGTAAAGCAAGGTAAGAAGACAAAGAGTGATGGTGGGGGTTCTTTTAGAGATGATGGCCAGGGAAGTCATCTCCTTTTAAGCAGGGCCTGAATGAAGTAAGAGAGAGAGCCAGGGACACTCTGGAGAAGGCTTTTCAGGCAGTGGGAGAAATATGTGTGGAACCTAGGTTAGCAGTGTGCCTGGCATGAGGAACAGCAGGGTAACCAGGGGCAGGGCAGTGAATGCCATACTCTGACCTGTGCCCACGCTGGAAAATTGCAGTGTCCCCTGTCTGAGCTGCACTTGGGATGACCTCCCAAGCTCCTGCAGCAGCCTGTCAGGCAGGAATCTCCACGGTATTCTCCCCACCAATGGCTTATCCATGACATCAGGGATTTCCCCTAAAGAGTATGGTATTCCTGGATTCTCACAGAGCATGCTTTCTTGTCCTCAGAACTTCCTGCTTCTCTAGATACTCGTGCATACGGACATCTTCCCTTGCATCAGGAAGGACCTGTATTAGTCAGCTAAGGCAGTGTATTAGTCTGTTCTCATGCTGCTAATAAAGACATACCTGAGGCTGGGTAATTTACAAAGGAAAGAGGCTGAATTGACTCACAGTTCCACGTGGCTGAGGAGGCCTCACAATCATGGCAGAAGAGCAAGGGACATCTTACATGGTGGCAGGCAGGAAGAATGAGAACCAAGTGAAAGGGGAAACACCTTATAAAACAATCAGATCTCATGAGACTTATTCATCACCACGAGAACAATATGGGGGAAACCACCCCCATTATTCAATTATCTCCCACCGGGTCCCTCCTACAACCTGTGGGAATTATGGCAGCTACAGTTCAAGATGAGATCTGAGTGGGGACACAGACTTACCATATCAGGCAACCATCACAAAGGATCACAGAGTGGGTAGCTTAAACAAGGGAATTTATTGTCTCACAGTTCTGAAAGCAAGAAGTCCAAGATCAAGGTATCTGCAAGGTTGTTTCTTTCTGAGGCCTCTCTCTCCCTGGCCTGCAGATGTCCACCCTTCCTGCTGGCTCTTCACATAGTCCTTTCTCTGTGCATATGTGGCCCTGGTGTCCCTTCCTCTTCTTATAATGACACAAGTCATATTGGATTAAAGCCCACCTATCTGATCTCATTTTAACCTAATGACGTCTGTAAAGGTCCTATCTCCAAATAAATTCACATTCTGAGGCATTGAGGTTTGAGGCTTCAAAATATGAATATTAGGGGAACACAGTTCAGCCTATAACAGGGCTTAGTGGTCCATTATCCAAACTTTCTGTAGAAGGGTTTCTGTGGTCTTTCCGATGACTGGATACACCCTTATTGTGGAGAGTGACTGATTTTCCACACTCTGGGCATAGGCATAGCCAGCTCCTTCCAAGGAAAATAAATCAGCCTAAGCTTTCCCCCAAGGGACAGGATCTAAGGGATCTGCTGGACAGAGAGGTCTACTGGACTCTCAGCTCCAAAAGCAGCTTGTCTTAGTCTGGCTCTACCTCTGGTACCTACTATTCTACCCAGCTTCCAGCATGCCCTCAATGCATGCCTGTCAAATGGATGCAAGCTCTCAATTCTACTCTGAGAGAAAACTGGGAAAGTCACTGCTCACAGCTTCTGCTTCAGCAACCTGGACTCACATGCCCAAATGTTAACACAGCGAAAAATGTAAAGATTATCAGAATAGCTTCAACTTCCATTATGATGAGAGAATTGTCAAATAACAGGACTTTCCTATTTTATGATATTGTCCGTATGTACAATTTTTGATGGTTAACTCTTGAATTTACTACATTGTGGGCTTCAGCATCCATGATGCCCTTCATTGTGATGTTTGAATTAAACCCTTAGATTCATGGGTACAAATTTGAAGGCATAGTTAAGGTTGGATCAATGAATGTGCTTTGACCTCCACTGCTACCTGAAAAATCATTTATGTTCTGAGACTGACTTTCATCAATTAAAAATGGGATGATAATGATTTGCCAGGTTGAAGGAAGAAAGTGAAGCCACTTATGTTTTGGGGTATATTCTTTTTGAGTGTGCATTCTCAGGTCTACAGTTTGAACACAAACTGGTGTGTCCTTTAAAAAAAATCAGACCCAAGTGGACCCTCTGGTTGTACTTCTATTCCTCATGAGGACAGCCATGGTTATTGGAGCAGAAAATAGCAAATTAATGCAAAGCAAAATAAAAAATAATATTTTGGAGAGAAATGTTTAATGAAAGCACAATGTCCATTTTACAGAATTTAATTCAAACAACAGTCAATGCATCTCCCAACTGAAACGCTACTTCTGTTCCCTGCCTACTTTATCATAACATCTTTATTATGCCTTATCCTAAGGTTGCTCCCACCACATCAGAAATAATTTACCCCTAGCCAGGTTTTAAATCAAAGATATCCATCAATGCACACTGGTTTGAAGTGACGATGTTATTTTAAATACAGGGGACTGAAAATAAATGAGTTGAAAATATTAAATGCAGTTGAAGTTCTTGTCACAGCACAAGGAAAGCGTATTCCAAACCAAATTAATTTAGGAACTAAGACAGTCAGAAGCATCCTCCAATCAACTCCAGTTTGACATATTCTGATTGTGCTGATGAATAATGCAGTAGGATGTGAACCTCTCCAGCATATTCTCCAGTGAACATGAAAAAGAAAAGATAATGTTCTAACACTACAGCTCCTCAGGCTTTTCCAAAGGGGACGGTGTTTGCAACAAGGTTCTGAAGGAGCAGCAAATCTCTGAGACCTGGAGAGAGGATCTCGCTGGTAGTTGGATGTGCAATGTTGGATCGACTCCTCCTGTCCCCTGGCTGGAATTCTTCTGTACTTCAGTTTTCCTTTTGTTTCGATGGCACTTCTCCCAACAGTGCTTGACAATGAGTGATGCTCTAAAACCCTGCTCTTTCACACCCTGTGGGTGACCTATAACTTTTCATGGGTAACCTTTGACCTGAGAACTGACAGTTTGATTTATTGTCCGGTGTTATGATTTATGAGTATCTTCTCAGAATAATTAACAGACAACAGGTGGCGGCATAATAATTTTGATTACCCAGCGGTTCATGAAACCACGACAAAGGTGACTTCATTTTCTGAATAAGAGGATGACAACAATTAGAAATTAAACAAAGAAATGCTTTTATGCCACAGTTTTTGGTCTTTTGTCTGTCACACAGAAGACTTATTTTGGAGGCCTGCATTCTCCTTAGACACCAGGAAAAAATAAGGAACTTCTACTCTGTGAATGTAAGAAGACACCCTTCATCAATGTATTGGTAGAACTATTTTTCTTTCTTTGGCGAAGTCTTGATTAATTGAGTTATGTCAAACCTGTCAAGCAGATCATCTTTTAACATCCCATTTTTGACAGTGGCCATTGCCGAGGGAAGATTTGATGATCAAAGAAAGTTTGGGAAAGCATTTAACTTTTAGTATGGCATGTGGACATAATTCCACCAACTATATTTCTAAATATTTCTTCCTAAGCATGAAGGTAGAAAAATTTAAAAATAAGCACCTCCCCACACATCCTGCACAAAATTTATTTTTCTTCTAAAGCCGACAGATAGGAAGCTGTGTTTTTGAAACCATTATATTATTATAGTTAGCAATAGTTTTAATTTCCTCCTCTGTCTTTACCATTGTGTGATTTTTTCTCCAACAGACACTACATTACTTTTAATTCAAGACAATGGTGGCAGCCTTCCTACAGACTTTATTATAGACACCTTACGCTCCTAGGGATTGACATTTATTTTCAAATGAATCTGTGATGCATTTAGGTAAGCACCTACCTTTAGGAATGCCTAATGCTGTTTTTGTAATACTAAATAAAAATCAAGTCGGGTAAGATTTATCCTCCGTAGCTCTCCACTTAATCTCTGCCAAAAATGGACCTAAGTGTTGCTAATGAAATTGAAGTACACAGGCCTCTGAATATGTAACAGACCTGCTTCACACCCAAATGCTAGGTAGTTGAGGACCTCCTGTGCATATGAAATGAATTTTTGCACAGCACCACAATAGTGATATTACAGGCTTATCATTTTAATTGACTTTTTGACATATAAAAATATTCCTACAATCCTGCTTTACATTATAGTTTAATAACAGCTTAACACACATCTATGAAATATTCATTCCTGTTACATTCAAATTTTTAAATATCTGATGGAGAGCCTGCTTAATAGATAAAGGAGAGTCCCTGGAATATTAAAGAGACCTTAGGTGCAGGTAGGGTCCTCCACTGAAAAAGCACAATTACCATGAGGATCACAGATTTTTTAAAATAAATTCGTAAAGATTCCCTTGAACCAAAACATGGTGAATATAAGAATAAATTTGTTGCGGGTAATCTTCCTTCACCTATTACAGCTGCAGGCAGAGCTGTTTCTGCACCGTGAGGCTCAGTCAGCACAATTGTATTTCTGGGGGGAAAAAAAAAGAAAGAAGAAACAGCAATACCAAATTTATATATTTATGTCTAAAGGATTATGATGGGAAAACTAGCATACTCAGTGAGGATCTCTGCAAATTAAGTGCCACATATATTCTGTATTTAGTTAACATGGCTCTCAGGTCTCCACACACCCTCAGCTTTGAACAGCAACTTGGAGGGACAGTTTATCTTGAAAACACGATATGTGTTCGAATCATGAGGTAATTTTGGTACTTTGTTCCCCATCAATTTTTAAATTAATTATCTGGAAGCAAGCAGCGGTTAATTTTGGCCATAGACTTTTTGATTAGAAGCTTTGACCCCTTTTGCCTTTTGGCATCTCCTATACAATCCTGATGACACACAGGGTCACCCTTGACACCTGATTCAACACAAAGTCACAGCCCAGTCCGTCTTCCATATTCAGCAATCCTTTTGTTGCAATGGGACACTCACTCACTTCAACCCTCCTCTAAGAACCACTGCCATTCCTTTAGGCCAACCCCGAGTCAGCACAAAACTTGTTTCCCAGGGAAAAGAAAAAAAATCCTCCACTCCCCACCACCACCACTTTGTGCATTACTTCTGTTTTACAAACTTTACACTACAGCATCGTCCCATATGTTTGTGCAGCGCACAAGGAGGTTTCTTTAGAAAGCGCTGATGCTAATTATAAATTTAATTTGCATTTTAATTAGAATGGTAGCAAATTAAAAGCGTGGCAGCTGGAGAATTTTGAACGCTTTGCAGAGATTTGGTGTCAGTATCTCCCCGTTTCTGACTTTGCAGCCTTTTCATTTTTCTGCCTCACTATCTTTCATTCACACCAGCATACCAGCAATTTTTTCTCCCTTCTTCCCTCATTCCTCAGGCTCGCTGTCTCTCCTTTTTCTCTCCTTCTACTCTTTTATATATAATTTTATCCCTCCTTTCTTTCCCCCAAGGACGAAGTTATGAATTATTTCTCGCCTGTGCTGATGATTGGAATGTACCAGCACATGGTGAGCAGTAGTGACAGAGTGGCCATTTACAGAGCATTCCCTAGCTTCGTTTTGCCGTCCATGTCTGTTGTACAGTTACAGGTAGGGACCCCTATTTCCCCTCCTTGAAAAAAGGGGCTATTTGTACTTGTGTGGCCTGCATTTAGTCCAAATTTTGGTCTGAATAACAATGTCTTTAAACCACTTGAAAGCTTGGCCACAGGTATTTAGCACATTAATAAAATATTCATCCCATCCAGCATGACACCTCTCCCCTCCACGTCTGAGAAAAGGCGTTGTTCAGGGTATACCTCTGGGCAAAAGCCCTGTGCTGTCAGCTTCTGAGGCTTTAGAGTGGCAGAGACTCCACTCGCTGTGTTTCTCAGAGCTGTCTCTCACTTGGGATGTGAGCATGTCTGTTTTTAGCACTCACGTGAGCACAGTTAGTCAGTTCTGTCGTTTTCCCTATGTTGTGTCTCCATGGTCATTTTCCTTCCTTCTGTTCACTTCCCCCACAGTGTCCTTGCTCAATAATTTTCATTAATTGATTGACAGCTCTGATAGACCCAACTAACCTCCATCTCACTCTCATGTCTGTTTTTAAATAAGTACTTGTACGTCCAATGACCTTGTCGCCTCATCAGCTATCAGAAAATGAGCATGCAGATATGGAAAGAGCTGATTAGCAAAATAAGCAATAGATCTCATTTCTGGCTGAAGTCCACAGCGAGCAGCGACAATGAAACTTTGCCATTTTACATATCTACGAGAATTTAAAAATGAAGAATAAGCAATAAACGGGTGATGCTGAATTTTAGCAGCATCCATTCCAATGTCCTAGGAAACAATCCCTGGCCCATTGCTTCTTCACCTTGAAGGGGGAGGAATAGGGAGGTGTGGGGTGCGTCCCTCAACAGCCCCGGAAACAGAGGTTCTTCCTCATCACCCACATCATCGGCTTCATTAAGCCTGAAAGGAAACAGTTAAGTTTGGGGGAATTTCTCATCTTAATGGAAAGACATGAGCAGCCTGTTTCTATTTAATCCTGTGTATTTTTACCTTTATCGTGTGTGTTATTGATTTTGACGTATGCTAAATGTTTCCGCCCTTCTGAGACGTAATTTTCCCACGTAACTAGCTCTACAATTCTCATCCACAAATTAGTAGGCAGCAAAATGCACTCCAGCCTCATCTGAATTCTAACGTTTTTTTATCTATATCCAAACTAGGATAAAGGGAAGGAAATAAATCCTGTCTGATATGATAAAACGTGTGTTTTGTTCTGTTTTAAATCTGCTGATTTTTACCTGAATTCATAGTCATATCTATGAAACAGAATGAACTGAGAATTTACTAATTGTGGGTAATGACAAATCACATTTTTCACACTACTAAAAAATGTCAAACCAATCCCACAAATGATAAAATTCATATTTTCATTCTGAATTATTTTTATTTGATAAAATGACTCATTTACCTTAATTTAATGCATACTTATTGTATACCTTCCATTTCAAGGCCCTTGAACATAATTTTTAAATGACTTACATCAGGGAAGCTGATAAATGTGGATGTTTCTGAAGAAGACAATAATGTGGAAATATAATACCTTCTATACTTTACACCAAGTTTTTTATGCTGGGAAGATTTAAATAAACAAATAAACTATTTTATTCATTTGTACACTTAATTAAAATCAATCAGAAATAAGAAAACCCTTCCGCAAAAGTAGCTCCTCTGAAAATTTGCATCTCAAGAGAGAGGAGAAAGACAACCACATTGGCCCTCTTTTTAAGTCAAAGGAAGAATTGATAAGGTGTGCCAAAAGTATCGTCTTAATGATGGCAAAGGTGTCTAGGATTTTCACAGTTTGGTTTTCCGATAATGTAAACTTTGTGTTAACAATGTATTGTATCTCTAAGCTAAACAGCTTTGATTAAAAATAAATTTGCCCCTTCAATGTGTAATTCTCATTTGTCGGAGAATTAAATCTCAAACTTTAAAAAGCAGGAATATCTGTGTGATACTGGCACTTGAAAAATGTTAATACTCACACTGTCTTCAAAGAGTAATTGGTTAAAATAGTGGATAATGATATGCAAAACATTGGCCATGACTTACGCTAATTAAGTAACACCATTACAAGACAAAATAGTGAAAATAAAAGTTCTCATTTTCGTGTCATCATAACATCCACCACTTGCTTTCTTCTAAGCCAAAATGAATGCGTTGTGGTCAGAATCCTAGACGTCAATTCCATGGCTTTAAAAGGAAACACACATTTTCGGTGGCATTTTGAAATGGACAGCATAGTTTTCTGAGATAAATCTTTTTCATCGCCACTTTGGAAAGGTTGAGTTTTTCTTCATGTAATTTTTTGCAGCTGCACAAAACACTTTCATTAACCCAAGAATGGATTATTTGGAGTGCTAATTAATTGATTCTTCAAAATGCCAATTGACACACTCCCAGGGAAAACCTGATCTAAGCAACTATGTTAATCAAGCTATTGTACTTATGGTTCTGTCTGAATATCAGACCATCTGAAATGAGGAGAACTTTGCCATTACTCGCCTGGCCCTCTCGTGGGCAGCTAATTAATATGAGCGGAATATGACAGTTGTACTTGTACGTTCACCGCGCTGCCTGACAATAACTCCATAAAATTACATTTCAGCTAAAGAATGGAAACAGTGTTAAATACCATTATTTGCCTTCCTTTGATGTCTCAGAGTCATTATGAAAGCAATTACAGCAGTTTCTCTGTCTGTATGTCTACGGGGTATTTATTATCTGTATCTGTCTGAATCCTTTGCCAGGTGGAGAATATATGGCATATTAAAGACAAGGGAATTCAGCCACAATTATCAGGATGGGAACAGAAGAAGAAACAAAATCAGAGTTTTGCAGATGATCCTGCTGGAAAACAGTAATTTAATATTAAAGCCTGGTGATCTGGGGAAAACTTGAAGGCTCTTTTCGTTTATTTAAATTTTTAAAAAAATCTCCAAGTTTACAAAGCTCATGAATCTAGGGCAAAATTAATTAAAATCAACAGGGAAACGAGAAAACACAAAAACAAAGCAAAAAAAAAAAAAAAACCCCACAAAACTCATGTCAGCAGCAGAAAACATATTTTACTTCTTAACTTTAAGTGAATATTCTTTCAACCGGCCCTTTCCTAACCAAATGATGTAATCTACAAGATAGATACTTTGTTATCCCAGATAAAATCACCCATGGTGTTTTTTCATACATGAAAGGATGGACACCAAGAAGGGTTCCGTTTTCAGGGCAGCTCCAGGACTCTTTCCCAGCACTACTGGAATCTGGCACAATGCAGACACATCCCCATGTCCCAGCTGAGTTTGGGCTCCTCGGTATCAAAGATGCCTCTGGACTTCAAAGGACACTCCTGATTGACAAGCAAGGTCTGGATGCTGACTGCCCCACAGACGGGTTTTTCTCCGAGGGTGGTGTCTGAGGACTGGCCTCTATATGATTCAATTCCGGGAATATTGATTGCGGGCTCCCCTATGTGCTCCGCATTCTATGAATGCTGTGGAGAATGAGATGGAAAAGGGATAGGGATGAGGTCTCTGCCTTCGAGGGACTGTGAGGAGGGAAACAGACTGGCCAATTTTGACTTAGGCTTTGGGCAAAGCCTTTTATGTGCATTCCCGTGTTTCATCTGTATAACGATCAAACAAAGTAGTTTCTGTCATCTCCATTTACAGACGAACAGACCACGGTGTGGGAGGGAGAGGCCGCTTGTCCAAAGTGTCACCATTACATGGCAGGGCTGGGCTTCAAACTCAACTTCTGGCTGCCTTCAAAGTGTTTCTCTCTCCACTCATTCACACTCTTCCAAATGCTTAAAAGAATATCTGGGTGCAATAAGGGGCAGAGAGGGTACTATGTGCTCCTATACAGATAGGAGGAGAGAGGGGCTAATCTAGATGGAGAAGGTGGAGAGAAGATTCTCAGAGGAGTTTTGACCTGAAGAGGGTCTTACAGATAAGGAGAACTTTAGGGAAGAAGGGAGTTCCCCAGCTTTTCTAAACTTTGGGGTTTTTAACAAAGACAAAAAATAATCTTGTATGTAGTGAAGATGAAAGTCAGACTTTGTGATTTGGAAGATACCACATGGAAATATGTGTTTATTTATATTATTATTCTGAGAAAGAATAGTGTGAGACAGGCTGACTTATGAATAATCAAGATGTAATGGAGGGCTTTGAAGATTTGGCTGGTTAGAATGAAGGATCTGCATTCCCGATGTGCTGTGTCCCTACAGTTTTGAGCAGTGATGGCAGAGTAGGCCACTTTTGGGGAAGATGAACAGATACAGAGATGGTAGGCGGAGAAAACTGAAAATGCTCCACACACTACAACAAAGAATTTCACAACCTCAACTGGAATGTATGATTCTTCTTTTTTCCTCTCCCTTTCCCTTCTCCTCCTCCATCTGCTCCTTCTTCATTTTTGACAAGTGTGTTAGAGAAGTGAACTCACTGTCCGGAATGAGGAGGAAGCTCTAACAGTGCTTCTGTTAGTAGCAGTTTCCAACTGGCACCTCTGTTTGCAAATAAAAATTGTTTCAACTCCTGTAGAAATAAAGTTGGCTGCTGAGACATTTAACTAAGGGTTTAACTGGACGAGAGGCTGCATCTAAACCTGAGACGGTAACTACTGGGGTCGGGAAAATATAAATATTTATTGAAAGAGAAGGTCCCAAGAAACATGTTATTTTTGTCCTACTGTCATTTGGTCTCAGCAGAGTTCATGGTGTCATTAGGTACAGAGATTCTGGATCTGAATTGAACTAGGCTTTCTGTTGTCTCCAGAAGAGAAAAAGTTACATATTTTTCAATTATGTAAGTAATAGAATATCTTCTCTATTTAGATTAATACATAAGCAATCAAAGTACTAAGCACTTATGAGGGGAAAAATGGCAAGGGCAGTAGAGTGAGATCAAGCTGGGTTCAAAGTCCCTCAATATTCACTCATCTCAGTTCCCTTCCCTGAAATAGAAATGTCATTTGCCTCTCATGGTTACTCTGATGCCATAAGTGAAATAAGACATATAAATTATCCAGCACAGTATCTGGCACTTAACAGGCACTCAATAAGTGCTATCACTATTTCCTTTCATTTTTAAATTTGGCATACCAAATTTTATTTTGATTAGAAATAGAACTTGGCAGAAAAGCCACTGATAACAATGAGAGTAGGAACTGCTTTAACTAATTCAGCTTTTAAGAGTGTGTTAAATGTTTCTTTCATCAGACCTTCAATTCTTCTTCCATATTCCATGGTGATTTTTTGTAGGTTTTACAGCTAGTAAGTGTTCCTTCGGAAAAATGAACCTTCAAAACATCTGAATCAATCAAGATGGGGAAGCAACAAGCGACCTCGAAAGTCTCAGTGTCTCCAGCAATAGGTTTGTTTCTCATTCCTGCATCACGGCTCGTTGTGGCTGTCTACAGGCTCTGCTCTCTTGTCTTCTCTTGGGGACCTGCAATGTCTTGTCACCTCACTATATCAGAGTGGGAGAACGCCAGAGGGTCAGCGCAGCTAAATGCCTTGAAGTGACCCCGGTCACCTCTTCTCACAATTAATAGACCAGAGGTAAGTAGTCCTGTGCCCCACCCAAGAGCAAGAACTACCATTTTCTCAGAAGAAGAGGTGGGAAACATGGTGACCTGCACTCCTGGTTACTGCAGTGGTTTTAGAGGACACATGCTTCTAAGGCATTCTTATAAATGTCATTAGCTGAGCTTAAAATTTAATAGCAGAGTAGGGTGACTGCAAAATCAAATGAATCCTTTATGACTGTAAACGTGTCACCTAATGCTTTCCTTTCATTCATTAAGTATCAGGTTGCCTGATTTTCCAACCAAGATAAAGGATTTTTTCCTTTGGGATCAGTTTTGTCAGGAGCATCAAGACTCTGGAGACTATCTGAAGTGTGAGCAGACTCCTTCGACATAGGCTGCCAGCTCAGGTAAAATCGCCTCTCTTGCCCATCGCAAGCACTCCCGGGTGCTACCCTGATCAATAACTCTAGCTACAAAAAGCATCAAACACCTCAAAGACATCCCAAAGGCACAGGTCGCCAAAGGGAATAAAAAGGAAACGCCGCATATATTAATGTTCCCCTTAGGCTGCCCAGACATCCTTGTAGGCCTGAGGCCTACAAGGGGCCAGTGGTGATTGGGATGCTTAAAATTATAGAGCTGGAACAACATTTCTTTATGAAATAGCTTTTTGAGCCTCTAGAGAAAGGAATTCTAGTTCAAAGAGTGCCACTTTCCTGTTTTACAACCCGCATTTCCTCACTTAGTGAAAAAGGACACACATACAAAAGAAGAAGAAAGTAAGACACCAGGGATAATGAAAATGATAATAACAGTATTAAGATTGAAAACAATGCAACTACCTGGTGTCGACAAGGGTGTGCAAGGGGCCTGCACTGTCATCCTTTGCTGGTGATAGCATAAATTTAAAAAACTCGTTCTTTAGGGCAATTTAGAAATATATAGCAAAATTTTAAAAATTTGTGTCCTCTTTGACTCTGCAATTTTACTTTTAAGACTTTATCTTAAGGAAATGATCAGATATGTATCCAAAGGTACTTTTGTGCAGATAATCATCATATCATTATTTATACCAGTAAAGTAATAGAAATAAGCTAAATATGGAAATGGAAATTTGATGAAGTAAATTGGCATGTGGAATGTGGATAGGCCATTATTATTAATAATTTGGGAGATTATTAGGTGGAAAAGTGAGACACAAACAGTATTATAGTTCTTTGTTTATAATGCACACATGGTCATATTTCTATTTAAACAGAGAAAACGGACTGGAACAAAACAAAGACCTTTAAAGACAAGAGATATAAGATATAAGGTAAAATATGGCTGATTTGCTCTTTTTTCCTTATTTTTTCTTGCACCTCTACATCATTTGAAAAAAAATACAAACTAAAAAAATTAAAATAAACCTTTAGCATGTCCCCTTAGAGTTACCAGGGTATTTATAATTATATTTCTCATCTGCTATGCCCCAAAACATATGTAAAGTAGATAATTTATCTCTATTTTCCAGGAGATAAAGGTAAATTGCAGAGATATTAAACAATATCTTAAATTAGCTTTGTAGCCACAGCTGGTCTATGTAAAACTACAATTAGAATTAGCATCTATTGATATAAAATTACATAAACTAATAGTCTGTAAATTAATAAGAATGTATATCTAAAAGCGAACTGAAGCAGTTCAATTCTTAAAACTTTTTTATATTAGTTTATATGTACTTTAATTTTAAAACATCAAATTTTGGTTAGCAAAACCATGTTGAGATATAAAATGTCTCTTTTTTTTTTAATTTATGGGTTAAGATGTTGTTAGACTCAGGAGATAGGAAGGAATTGTTAATATATCACATTTTTTAAGAAGGAACACATTCTGACATTTGTTAATTAAACTTTTCTTAAGGTTTAATGCACTGTCAAGATAGGACATATTTTCAGGGAAGCCTTGTGATCTTACCAAGCTTTAAAATAATCCAAAAGCTGGTTCTGACATTCTACCCAATGTAGATGAAAAGGTATTTTAAGCTCATGCAAATCTAAAGAAACAGGAAAATTTGATTCATCCCGTTAATTAGTAGGTAACAACATAATGAGAGAGAAACATTGTTTATTTTCTTCTAAAAGGATGATTAATGCAGGTTTAAAAACATTTTTGCTTTTATAAAATTAATACTGTTTAATTATATGAAATTAAAATGTTACCATACAATATAGTTTATTTGGTATCGATGAGGCGAAAGGCCACAATGTACAATGTATAGCCAAGATCACCTTGTACATATTCCAATATTGAATAAACATGACAATTTTAAATGACAAATGCTGACGATATTTAAGAAGTTTCTCATGTCTGTTAATTTTAGTTTAATAATTTTCCTCCTGGAGACCACTAGTTTTCCTGGGGTCATAATTCTGTACGATAAATGAACTGAGACAAAAGTGAGGCTAAAACCCACACACTGGACATTATTGGATTACAGCAAAGGTGTTATCTGAATCAATACTTACTACAGCATGAGTAAATGTAATGAGTGCAGAGTGGCTTGGTGGGAAACTGTACAAAACACAATTTGCTCAGCCTGACAGAGAATCTGGGAAACCGACACTTCTGGTCACTTCCTAGGAGTATGGTAAACGGCATGAGAAGAGAATGAAAGAGTGGAAAGTGTGAGCTGTGGAAATCAGCAGAACTTCCAACCACAAGATCTTCAGTTAATGTCCCAGTGTCCGAGCCTCACTTTCCCCCTTGGGCAATAATATAGACTGCACCAGATCTTTTCAATGCGTAAAGTTGAAAATGTATATAAAGAGGATGACACAGTAAAGATCCTTCATAAATGTTAGTTTCCTTCCCTCTCTCTTCCCCTTTTACAAAATATTAGACTATTAGGATTCCCAACATCAGACATGGTGGATATATCCATCCAAATATGGGGTACACCGGGAAAACCATCTAAACTAGAATGAAATGTTGTTCTGAATTGACAACTATAAATAGATAGAGCAAATGTCATAAAACCTCTAGGTATTTTATGTAATGATGGATATTTTTACAGATAAGAATGGAATGCAGGGAGACCTAATAATAAATTCTCTGTATTTAAATCATTAATCAGAAATTTGATTTGGGTTTGGTTCTTTGAAAAAGTTATAGAAATAAAACATAATTTATTTACTCTCTAGAGTCAATTCTGATGTCACAGTGAAAGCAAAAAGTTTAGAAAAAAATTTATTGAATAAAATTCTAAATGAAATAAAACAGTTGAACTCTTTGGTTTGTGGTTATATATATGTTGCAGTGTCCACATTACTGAAGAAAGTGAGTTCTAATAATCGAGTTGTTCTGGGAAGTGGTCTTGCTATTACGTTCATGCATGGCTGAGTCTAATCAGTCACAACACTGAGGTCAGCCTGGACTCCAGGCACCATACTACGTACTGAAGATAAAAAGATGAGTAAAACTTGAACCTTGCCTTCAACTCTCTAAATAAAAATTAGAATAATAACTACTTGTACTTACTTTCATGTGTCTTTTGTTAACAACCATGTATGACACTTATTACTGGCATTAATTTACATCTTAAGAAATGTGAAACTAAGGCTCAAAGAACTAACGCCATTTATTCAAGAACTACTTACTGATTGACAGAAGCTCAAGAGTTAGGCAATACATGGTTCTTGATTGGATTCTGCACCTACTTAAAAAAGCAAACATGATAAGAAGAAAGTGAGAACATAGAGAGTATGGCTAATGAAGGATTGTGAATTCCAGAGGGCAGGATGGAAAGGCTTAGGCAGTGGGGAAGCGCAAGAGAAGAGGCAGAGGGAGGGACATGCAGGGGTTCATGATGGTCAGAGTGCAAGAGACAAGGAGTGGGTGAGCCATAGATCTGGGGCTTGCGGTGTTGAAGGACATCGCCTGAAATAAAGGGTAAAGTGAGAGAGGGCCAAGTGGACTCAAGGAAGATACGGTGAAGAAGCTGCAAAGACAAAGTAACATTATTGGGACATGGAGGACTTGAGAATATATACTTTATAAGTAAATTTGAGAGAGAAGGAGAGAGAGAGAATGCGTGTGCAAAAGAATTACATTGTTAATAGTCCATAAATCTCAGTGAAGTCTGTATAAATACTGATTGTTCTATTCGTGTAACTTTTCTGTGAATTTGAAATTTTTATTTTGAGACAGGGTCTCACTATGTTGCCCAGGGTGAAGTGCATCAGCTGTTCACATGTGCAATCATTGCACAATACAGTCTCAAACTCCTGGGCTCAAAAGATCCTCCTGCATCAGCCTTCTAAATAGCTGGGACTACAGGCATGCACCACCGCACATGACATTGCATCCACTCCTGCACCTGGTTTGAAATGTTTTTAAAATAAAACTTTTGGAGACAATGCAACCTCTTATTGAGTCAAGACCTGTGCTAGACAAAAAGCAGAACCTGCATTCAACCCCAGAAGTGACCAGAAATTAACCTCTCCAAACTTTTGTACTTCCCCAAGCTGCCTCTTTCCTCCACAGAACTTTGTGAAAGGAAGGCAGAGTCTTGCTTGCAGAATGGGCTGTGCTGACTTTGTCCCTCCTTCATCAGTGCTCTCAGTCAAAGCCTATGCATCTTTCTCTGGATCACCTTTCTAACTACACAAAATGAAGTAGATGGGATTATAGAGGAAACCCAATTATATTCAAATACAGTCATCAAAATATAATTACAAAATATGATATAACAAGATATGTGCTTTTTTATTAATAGATTAAATAAGAAGATACAGCAGTTAGTCTAATTACTACTATGATTTGAAGTAGTGATGAACATAAACTATATTTTGGGATATCTATAACTTTAAAGTGATATAAAAATATCTATTGCTAACAAGTAAGGCTAATGCTAATGTTAGTGCAGCTCACTGCCTTCATTCATAATAGAAAGAAATGCTGAACTTCAATTAGTCATTAGTGACTGTCTAAATTGAGGGACAGACAGATCCCCTCAGGCTATGAATCTTGGGAGCTAGATGTACATGCACTGAGCTCTGTGCTGGAAATTCACCAGGATCTCTCATCTTTATCTTTTGTGACTCTGAGAACTCCTTGTAAACTGTGAACCTAAAATTAAGTAGTTGTTAGGATCTCATCATGCCTTGTGTCTACAGTTGAAGACTCGATGGCCTAATGTCATGATGTATTGTCATGATCTCTCCAAAAGTCATAAGGGGCTGTACATTCTTTCATCTTTGTGTCATCTAGTGTGTGCCCCTTGATAAATCATCAGTAAGTTTTTGATGAATAAATGCTATATTTTGTAGATCCTGGCTTTGTTTCATGTCCAAATAAAGATTCTACTTATTGCCTCTTCTGTAAAACCCAATTTCAACTAAACCAACCAAAAACATAAGTTTTAACCTACAATTCACTTTGATGATTGTTTTCAAAGTATTTTAAACAACATTTTAAAAATTACCTTCAATGTACCTTCTCCTTTATAATGAGAGTAGGTAAAATACAGAACATTTAGGTATTTTACTCAATGTGCAGACAGAGGTTCAGGAATTCACCTCTACTCTGTGTTGACCACACTAAATGTTGAGATCGAAACCCACCCAAATTTAGTCCCCCTTAATTTATGCCCTACCCCATTTAGATGGCCTCCAATAAGTGTAGATGTAATGACATGACTATAAAATATAAATTAAAATAAAACATGTGCAAAAAAAGGAAGATCCGGGGTCGATAAACAAATGTGAAATAGAAAATAGAAGAGTTACAGTTATAATAGTTAAGGCCCCAGGCTTAACTAGATTAAAAAAGAGTCATGGTTATTAATCTTAGGATAAAAATTAAAACTTTTTCTCAAGGGAAGTTGAATTTTTCCCTTCAAAGTAAATTTCAAAGTGGTTGGTCCATGGAATCTCATCTAGGAGCACTGAACAGTGACAAGAACAGTATTCTCAGCAACATTCATATAACACAAGGTGGTGATGAGTTACTTATGGCTGATCTTGTCACTTCCTTATGACTTGTCTATGATCAGAGTGTGAGTTGTGATGGACTGGTTTTGACCAAACACAAATTTAAAATCATCCCCCCTGGACTCTGTGGTTGGCAGGCTCTTAGGTGGCCTTCTCAAGAATCCCTACTTCTTAGTGTTCATGCCTTTATGCAATCCCATCCCCTTGAGTGGTTCTGTGATTTGTTTCTAAGCATTAGAATATGGCACAGGTGATGAGATATTAATTCTGGGATAATGTTACATGAGGCTGTAACTTTCCTCTTGCTCATTTTGCTTGCAGAGTCTATTGACTCTCCCTGGTAGCAGGCTCTGAGGAAGTAAGCCTCCTTATAAAGAAGCCCATATAACAAGGAACTGAAGGTGGCCAACAGCTCTCGGTGAGGAAGTGAATCCTGCCCATGACACATGAGCCTGAAGGTGGATTCTTTCACAGTTGAGTCTCAGAAGGTACCCCAGCCCTTCCAACACCTTCACTGTGGCACCAGAGACCCTTAGCCAAAGGACCCAGATAAGTCATGCCCAGATTCCTGCTCCACAGTAATGGTAAGATATTAAATATCTGTCTTCTTAAGCTGTTAAATTTGTACTAATTTCATATACAGCAATAGGTAAATAATACACATTTTCAAAAAATTTAGAGAAGAGTATATGCTTTTAATAGGCTGAATGGACCATCCAGGTGGGGCTTGGGAACACCGGGTGGTGGTGTGTTTTAGGTTTTGGTCACTTTTCAATCTTTTGATTATGATCTCTCATTCCCTCGTCAGTACTGATGTCAAATCTCAAGCAGAAAAGCCACGGTTAATATATGAGTAACCTTGCCATGGAGTCAGAGTTATAAACAGAGATATGATATATGTGCAGAGATAATTAGGAAATTATAAAAACTTAAGGGCAAAGTGGAACATGTGTATGATTGATAATATGATTTGGTTTTGTGTCCCCACCCACATCTCATCTTGAATTGTAATCCCACTATCCCCATGTGTCCTGGGAGGAACTTGGTAATTGAATCATAAGTGAGTTTCCTTGATGCTGTTCTTGTGATAGTGAGTTTTCATGAGATCTGATGGTTTTATGAGGGTCTTCTCACTTCCATCGGCACTCATTCTCTCATTGATTTTCTCTCCTGACGCAATATGAAGAAGGACATGTTTGTTTCCCCTTCCACCATGATTTTAAGTTTCCTGAGGCCTCCTCAGCCATGCTGAACTGTGAGTCAATTAAAACTCTTTTCCTTATAAATTACCCAGTCTTGGGGATGTCTTATTAGCAGTGTGAGAATGGACTAATACATTTGGACTTATGGCAGGTGGCATGAAACATCTTCTGTGGGTCAAAGTCTCTCCAGGAATTTTGTCACACACACAAAAAAGCCAGTCTGTTTAAAAAACATGTACACATGCAGACCCCAAAGGGACTTTAGGTTAATATATTCAGTACAGAGAAATAATCTAACTTTTGGAATGACAGATCTAGGATTAAATAAATTCTTCATTCGTTCATTCTTATAACGAATAACTTTTGACTATCTTCCATGATGAAGATAGAGGAAAAAAGAGACCCAGTTCTGCCCTCAAACTCACAGTCCAGCAGGGATAAGAGCTGTGACTATGTACTAAAGATATACTAGGTACTGGGATACACCAAGAACTTGATACACATTGGCTGATTTGATTCAATAAACAAAAGTTTGGTATTATCTCACTTTAACAGTTCAGCAAACTGAGGTTTAAAAGTCATCAAGCAAGTAAGTAGCAAAGCTGGAATTTGGTCCTGAGTCTTTGGACTCTACCACTTTCTTTTGACCTCTGACTACATTTTTCTTTTGACCTCTGACTGTATTCTTCTTTTGATAGTTTCTTACATTACCAAAACAATATGTTTATTATAAAACATGTATAAAATATGGGCAAATACGTGGAGAGAAAAGTTCACTTGATCTCACTACCATCTTTATAGCTATTATTCTAAAATGTCTTATGGATGTTTTAGTGGGAAGATGGATGAATAATCATGTATATCGCCACAGTTTATTAAGCAATCTGTGTTTGATCTTTCAGGTTCTTTGGGGTTTCTTGCTGCAGGGATTGTTGCAGCGACCTACTTAAAATCAGTAGCTCTTTTGACTTTTGTAAAAGCTTAAGCTTAAATTTCTAAAAGAGATGATGCTTCCTTGTTCCAGAAAAGGAAAGAGAAGGATTATCTTAACTGGTTTAAAGGAGAAAGAAACTCCACCTAGACAATTAAGCAGAAAATGTCAGTGGACCCTGCATGCAAGGTGGAGCCAGTTTGGTGTTGGTAGAGGTGAGGAGCCCACAGAGAGGGCAAGTTGTGTGGTTCACCAGTGAGTCTGGACCCCAGGGCACAGGGACAGCCCCAGACATGACAAAAGTCAGCAGCACTTCTGCATCCAAGGCCACTGACCATGGAGTCATGTGTGTTGGAATATAAGCATTGGAGAAACTATGCCAATCTCCTGAGACAAATGGCCGGAGGGGTCTTTTCAATACTTTAGGGCTCCTTGAGATCCAGAAGTCCTTGCACACCTCTGAGAAGGGGACGACTTCTGTTGTGACTGAGACAAAATGTCCTGCCTTTCTAGTGCAGAGATGCGCAGAGGGAAGTGGAAAGAAAATAATGTGATACTTCCGATACCCCTGACTTTGTAGACTAAGACCCACAAAATCCATGCTTGCTCTGCCATCATTGCAAATATTAATTTAGAGCGTATGATGTAGAGAGTGTGATATTGCATTGAGAGTCCAGGAACCCCTGATTAGGAACACATTCAGCTGAATGGCCTTAAGAGCAAAAATGAGATTTTTTGGAAGAAAGAGAAATTCTACCCCAATTCTTCAACATCGGCTCCTGCCTGGAGATTTTAGCCTGTTGGCCTGTCCCACAATTTTAAGATTTACCCAGCCAAACCCCACAACTGTGTAAGCCAGTTCTTCGAAATAAAACCCCATCTATCATCTGTCTATTATCTATCTATCTATCTATCTATCTATCTATCTATCTATCTATCTAGCCAATCTATCCATCACCCTATCTATCATTTATCTACCTTACTGGTTCTGTATTTTCTGGAAAACCTAATTGATATACTGTCATTTGCAAAACTGGAAAAAGCATCATCTGGATTCATCAACACTTGGTGTATATAACTCCTAAATGACTTATTTTTTTGACATTATTAGAGCTGATGCCCGGACATAAGGAGGGCAGCAAAGAGAGACAGAGGGAGAATTCCCTCAACTCTCTGAAAAGTGCCAGTTGAACTTTCTTATTAAGCAAGCATGGGAACTGACATCAGGGGTGGGGTGTGTAGGCTGGACTGGGCAAAATCAGTGGGGGGCGGGGGGTACAGTATGCAAGTTGGCAGTATCTGGTAATTATGGTTAACTTAAATATTGGGCAACTTGGTGGTCTGACCAGCAACAACAAGGCTGTCAATCAATTGTTCAGCATTCTTTCCAAAGGTGGGACACTCCACAACCTTGGTTATCTCCTAAGGCCAGTTCCTGAAATTCTTAGCAGTGAGGTAGTCATGTGGGTTTTGTGATCAGTGGGAATACATAGAAGAATGCTCTAGTGGTGATGAGCTGAAGCAAGCCCCATCTCTACTCTGTCTCAATTGGATGAAGTCCTCCCAGATTATCCAAGATCATCTTTATCAAAGTTCAACTTATTGTAAGCATTAAACACATCTGCAAAATACCCTCTTGGCAACATGTAGATCCACATTCAATTGAATAAGTAGGTAATACAGTCTAGCCCAATTGATACATAAAACTAATCATTCCTACAAGAAAGGGAAGACTTGAGCTGGACCTGAAGGATAATTAGGAGACAAAATAAGGACTGGCATGGCAGTGAGCAGGAGCAGTGTAGAGTCCCAGGTGGCTTGCAGCTTGTAAGGCATTTGGTCATATGCAAGTTCTAGAAAGGCCAATCTGGGGAAAGTGTGGAGAGTGATGGGGGAGTAGGTTTAGAAGGCTCCAGAAGAGCCGATAGTCCCAGTCCAAACACTGGCAGTGAGAATAGGGAAGAGGGATACAACAGGGAAGATACGGAGATATGGAAGACACTGACTCCACAGCCCTCAGTGGCCCTCCATGTCAGTCACTGCTCATCGATCTCTATGTTCTTTTTTTCTTTCCATGGTCTTGATGTTCACAGCTTTTTCAACATCGTACTCTGTTTAGCCATCACCATTGTGAAGAATCTCTAGTAGGAGAGGCAACAGAGGTAGCAACATTGTGGCCACAGTTGCGTAGAGTGCATTGAATCCAGCATACTGGCACATACAAGCTTAAATCCCACACTCGTGTGCATGTCCCTGCACCAGCACACAGACACACAGAATTTTTGACTGCAAAAGTTAATTCACTCATTTTTAATCTTACCTGGAAACTTGTGCAGTTGGAGATTCAGAAATAGCTTTTAAGATATTTGCTTTTGAATCTGTAACTAGAAACCTAGCCCATATATCTCTCTGAGCAAAATGGAAATGGAATAGTATAGCATAAAGGTGCATAGAGACAGTAGGTTGATAAATATTTGAAATCTCAGTTCTATTCGCACAACAATTCCTAGAGTCTTACCTAGGCAGAGAAATTCCTTTTTGATCATAGTCTGATGAAATTTGTCTTTTTCCAGTGTTTTTGCAACAACTACCACCCATGATAGGTTGCTTCAAGATCTATAACAGTCCCTGAATCTGAAATTGATGAAGTGCCCTGGAGGTCAGCATTGTGTGTGCTGATTCTTAACTCTGCCTCAGTAGGCACACTGGTCCTTAAATCCCCTTCTGAACACATGCATGCCTGTCTCACGGCCCTCATCTCCCTCACTTTTCTCCCTGAGCACACCAGGATGGCCCCCAAGCTTACTTTCAGCTGCTTTTAGCTCTATATATTTCAGAAAAAAAAAAAAAGTTATCTTGTATACAGCATTTGAAATTATTTTATTCAGAAAAGTTCACACTGGGCATGTATGCCAAGCTCTGAGCTAAGCTCCAAGGATCCAGAAATATATGAGAAACAGTGTCTGGCCCTCTAGGAGCTCTAGAGAAAGAGAAATGGAGACAATGAAGAGAGCTTAGCCTTGGCCTTGAATAGGGGAAAAAAGGCAATATTGGGGTTTGGCCTTGAGTAGACATCCAGAATACAGCATTCCAGGATGAGTATAACTAGGCTGCTGAGGATGGCCTTTTTTGGAGGTAGCTCAGAAGTGGAAAAGGGAGCTGTGGCACTGGTAGGACAGAAACTTCAAAGACCAGGTGGTGGGGCCTGATATAGAGTCATCTGATTGCCCTTTCCAGTTGAGTTCCAGGTGGTAAGGGGAAAGGAAAAGAGACCAGTTTCCTGGGCTGTTAGCTAACCCCATGATGGCCAATGGAAGAGCTTCAGGGTAAGGGACACTATTGAAAAATCAGGACCAGCAATATGGATGAAACAGGACACTTCTCCTCTTTATCTTCTGAATCAGCGGAGAAGCAGATGGCACCCTTCGCCTTTGAGCCCTTTGGATCCTTCCATGAGAACAGCTCTTCTCTGTAAACAAAGAAAAAGAGGATAATTAGAGGCAGAATGGCACATAGAGAAAGACATCTCAGATGACGGAGAGGAAAACAGAGAGAATGGGTGAGGAGAACAGTGCTCCCTAAACGTTCTCTCTTTGTATACACAGAGGAAAGATTATCTGGAGAACACATTTGGGTACATGAGTGATTGTCCAAGGCCCATCAAGTCACTATGGGGACAGCATGCATCATTGTCATCACAAACCTGTAACCCATGCTGACCGAGAAGCTGCAGAATGATGCTGCCATTCCAAAGGGACAACACGAGAGAAGTTGTGATCAAAGGCAAAAATAGAGACAAAGGACAGGAGGCTACCTAGGATAAGAAAGGCCAGAGTGAGCTTGGAGAGGGCAGAGGCTGCAGGAAGGGAGGAGGCTCAGTAGTGGGCAGCTATCACCAAAGAGGCTCCTCCGGTTTATACTTCTTAAAGGAGAATAGGCACTGTCTCAGGGAAAGGGAGCAATGAGTAAGTATGCACGAGCAGCACTTGGGAGTGAAGAAGGGGGCAGCCAAGGCACTGGAGAGGCTGAACTCTGGATCTCCTAACAAATGAATGGGGTCCTCCGTCTCATCCCTGGCAGCACCCATCCAGGTTCAGGAAATGGAGAAGGGAGGAAGTCAAGTAACTGGAGTGTTGGCTTTTGAGGCACAGACTCAGCCCTGCCACCTACTTACCTTCCTTTGCAGGCTGCATCAGGCCTTTGAGGCCTCCTGGGCCATGCTTGAAAGGCCTCCAGCTGCAGGGACATGTCATGGCTTCTGGGAAATGTCACGACGAGGTTCTGCAGGAGAGAACACAGGGATGTCAGGGCGCCCCGTCAGCATCAGGAGCCCACATTGAGTGAGAGGCTTGTGACCCAGCCTCACAGACTTGGATTTTGGGAAAAATTCATCTCTGACTTGAGTGGGAGGCACCTCAGGGCTGGGATCTCTTCAAGCCCATTTGGGAAATCTGGGGTGTTTTCAGCTCCTATCTCCAACCCTTCCAGCCTGCCCAAGCGCACAGGGGCTGCTCCTCTTGCCCTTACCACCTGCCTCTCATGCCCGGCCCCAGTCACTGGTCTGAAGGGGCTCTGACAATTCACATTAAGAGACTTAGGAATGCCGCAATTTCATAACTGTCTTCCCACAAAGAAACTGTAGCTTAATAGGAGCCAGACCTACATCTGGAGTTGGAAACTGCAAAGGCGGGACTTCAGATATCTAGGACAAGGCAGCCTCTGAAAAGAGGGGGCAATTTCTTGGTAGAGGCAGGAATTTTCCTAGGCCCCTGACATCCCAGCCAGGGCTGCTCCTCGTGCCCTTCCTTCCCTGAGGCCCAGGCTGCCACGAAAGACAATGATCCCAGAAAGACACACAAGTGGATCCCTGGGCTTAGCAGGGATGGAGCAGCCTGGTCTGAACAAGATGCATGGGCTGGCCATTTAGAAGCCCCTTCTTCAGGAGAGTCCTGCACTCAGGAACTACATGGGAGAAGTGAAGTGGGTGCTCTAAAAAGCAACTGCTAGCACATGCTTGGAACCCTGTGGGCTGCCCCGGAAGCCCCAACGGACGCAACTGCCACTGGGCGGGTGGGGGAGGGGAGGCAGCTTGGGCAGCCAAGGGGCCCAGTCTCCTACAAACTTCCTGCACACCTGGGGAAGGCAGCAGCTCTGGGGTCTGCAGGGGGGGCACCTCATGGTTCCTAACTCTCCTAGAAATGAAAAGGGATTCAAAGAGACCCACTTGATAACCTGTCCGGCTGCATAGCAGTGAGGCTTCCTCCTTTAGTAGGTTCTTGAAATTGTATATCTATATACAGATAGATAAATATACATATACAATATACAGAGTGGCTGCAGGTTTGCTACAGCAAGGCAGTGGGTAAAGGTGATGGGTGTGCAGTGGTGGACTCTGGAACCCTCCAAGGGGCTCCCCTGCTGGACACAGAACTGGAGCCTTTGAGCGGCTGACCAAGACAAAAAGGAAGAGGGACGAGACAGAAGGCAGGGCCGCAAGGATGCAAGGCCTTGTCTACTAAGTCCTACTCTCCCATGTAGGCCATTACCCCCGACCTATCTGAGCTTCAGTTTCTCTGAAAGGAAAATGGGTCATCAAGAGACAAATACACAAGAGGAAAGGAAAAATCATGAGGGCAAAAGGTCCAGGGTGAATGGAGGGAAGGAAAAAATTGCAGAGATCAAGTAGAACCACAGACAGGAGAGAGCCTTTGGCAAGATAGCGGCAGGGAGGTAAAAGAGAGGGGAAGTGGCGGGAAGCCAAGAAGAATTGGGTGGCAAGGAGAAGGAAGCTAAGGGTGGAACAGTGGAGACCTGGGGAAGGTAGAATCAGGAACCAGGGCCAAAGTGCAGAAGAAACAGCCTACTGGACCAGCCAGTGTTGGAGGGTGGACCTGGGACGTGCAAGACATTTTCTTCTCATTCCAGTCAGAGGCAGGAGACAGGAACTGAAGGGGGCCAGCTAAGGCAGGACAGGAGGAAGGCAGAAAGCTCAAAGTGTCCTTCTCCTGTCCCCTCAACCCCTCTCCCTCCAACCCTTCCAAAAGCCTTGCCCCAGAAACAAGGGAATAGAACCCAGGAAGGTTGAGTAGAGGGATGGGGTTTGGGCATCCTTTCCAGAGAGAAATGATAGCTTAACAGTGATCAGCTGAATGGCCGGGAAACACCCCCATAATGGTGGAGGGCTGAGCATCTAGTACCTTAGCCTAGGGGAAAGGGACAGGCTTGAGGTCTTCCTGGACTCCTCTAGCTGAGGTCTCCTGTCCAGGGAAGCTCAGGTGTGAGGGAGACTCAGAAACGGCTCCCAGGTGGAGATTGGGCTGCCTCCTCTGGGGAGGCTGCTTGAAGCCTAGTGGGTACAGCACAGAATAGCCAGGAGAGGGGGGTGCCAAGGCATGCCCCCCTCACAAAAGCCCCCATGAGGCTGCTCTCAAAACCCTAGCAGGAGCACCTCCACTTTTCCTTCCTCCAATCCCAGGGGGTAGGGGAACTCACTTTGGACCCAGAGAAGCCCTCACATAGTCCTCCTGCTGGCCAACTCTGCTATCTCAAGTCCCAGTGCCCTGGGAGATGAAGGCCATTGCTGCAGATGAAAACCAGAATCAGACATCTGGGGAAGAAGTGTGATCCCAAGGAAGGAAATAAATGGCTCCCAAAATTGCTTAGTGCTCTCCTACTAAGCAGGAGGAGATGGATGTAGGATTTCTCTTCAGGCAGGGCTCTGGAGCATCTAACTGTGGTGTTGCTGTTGGATCATGCTCACACATGTAGAGAGCCAGCAGAAAAGGATTTTGTGGGGAAGGTCCATTAAAAACCTTTCAAGGTAAATCAAAGTTCAATAGACCCAACTGCCGGGCATCCTGGCAGGGGTGGTGTCCTGGACAGGACACCACACCACTCACTTCCCTTTGCATTTCCCTATTGCCACTCTCCTTTGATATTTGTTTAGGAATTCACCCATCTGTAAGCTCATTGCTTTATCAAATATTTGTTGAGCTTTGCTGGGCAGAGGGGATATAAAAATGAATGAGACTAAGTTCCTGCATTCAAGTACCTTCCTGGGTAGTGAGAAAGGGCAGACTGACATGCCGAGAATGAAGAGAGAAATATAGGATGCAGGCGGATGGCTCAGGTAGACACATCCCTTAGTCCCTGCTCTCATGGGTAAATACAGCTACTGGGAGGAAGTTAACATCAAAAAATCCTCCAGGGGAGTCAATATTTGTTGCTTCTCACCAGGCAGATAGGAAGTTGGAAACCAGAAAGTTCTTTGCCCATTCGGGAATTTAGAGTCTAAAATCAAAACATACTCACACCTATTAATTGGGGTCCTTCCCTTGAGCAGCACCGATATCAGGGAAAAGAAAACTACTTGGTGAGTTAGGATACAGCGAGAGGGGTCTCAAAGACAGCCATTGAAAATGCCCCCAAATGCTGGAGACCTCAGGTTTGAAGGGGTTCTGATGGCCTTATGGACTTATAAAGGACATGGTTCAGAGGTTTCCTCAGACCAGCACAGGACTCGGGGAGGGGGAGCAGGGAAGCCCCCAGGATCTAGATTTTGGGGATGTCAGTGCTACAGGGACTGGGCTTGTGACTGGGAGCTGCCTCTTTGGTGTCCCCAGTTGAAGAGCAGAGGTCCAGGATGGGTCCCAAGAAGATGGGGACAGCCCAGATGATGGTCAAGGCAGTCTTGGCTGGCGGGGGAAGGGGGTTCCTGGAAGGGGCCACGAAGAGGTGGAGTGACACTGGAGTATCACCAAGGTGGTGCTTCCTCGCCACCAGAAAGCCTGGCCTGAGGAGGAGAAAGGAGGAAGATGACTCAGCTGGAGTGACAGCCTGCCTACTCCCTGCTGCCCCTGTATTGGGCTATCACTGCTGGGGAGTGCATCCAAACAGAGGGCTATTTGATAAGTCTGAAATGTCCACAGGACTCCCAACTCAGGAGAGACAAATGGGCAGAAACAGAAAAGTAAATGCTGAGATTATATCTGAAGAAAGAGAAAGAGCACAGCAAGAGCAGAGCAAAGAGTCAGGATGAAAAACCTCATGGTGTCAAAAAAGAAGGAAGGAGAGGAGAGGAAGAAGAGAGTGTCCCATAGGAAACCAGAGTCAGAGTGAGGTCAGGACACGGCTAACAGCACAGGAAGAGGTGACTGGCTGGACCTCGCCCAAAGAGGATTGAGCCTGAAGGCTTCAGGGATATGGTCTGTGCTTCGTCCTTCTGCCCCTAACTCTGGGGACATGCCTCTCTTGGGGATAGAATGCAGATGAAGAGAAACAGAAGTGGCCAAGTCAAGAAGCCACGGGCTGAGGGTGCCCCAGCTGCCCACCTCCCTTGGGGCAAACTACATGGATAAGCAGTTGCATGATATGCACCCGAAGCCAGTCCCTGGGAAGCCCTGCCATTGAGAGTCAGTGCCACCACACGGCCCTCTCTGCACCCCTAGACCCCATGGATAGGGAGAAGGGTTGGTCCTGGACCCAGAGGACCCCTCAAGTGGAGTGAGGCTCCCCAACTGCTCTTGCCCAGAGAGCTCTGCCTATGAAGGGGCCCACCAAAGAGACCAGAGCTGAGAGATGGTACAAGCTCCCCTGCGGCAGTTGTGGTTGTAAAAAGGGGGGTCTCAGGATGAGATCTGGGTGCCTGAAAAATGGTCAAATCACAGTTCAGTTCAAGAAGCAAGCAGCAGTAGTCTGCTCCACGAGGTTAGGCTGAGGGCTGCTCTTCAGCTTGGCTCCCAAGGTGGCTTGCTCTGGATCAGCTGCTTTGAGTATTTGACCCGTGAGTGACCTGCCACTTTCAGGTCGTCTTGGACCCCAAGCCAAAGTCTCACAGAAGTTGCCACTCATGACTTGCCTGAGTACATGGCACCAAAACAAACAAAGCCGGCCTGCTTTCTTTTCCTTTCTCATTCCACCACTCTCCACAGTCATGTCTCCATTCACTGATGTATTGTCCACTGAAGAGCTATTAACTTGGCCTTGATACGAGACATAAAATACGAACAGCTATTAACTAGGCCTTGATACGAGAGAGTGGCACATAGTCCCTAACTTTAAGTAGCTCACTGCATCCTGAGGAAAGATATGGTCCTCATGGGGAGGGGGTATTGGTGATGCTCGCTGGGGCCTTCCTTAGACTTCAGATATCAAGCCCTCATAGCCTATCTCTTCTATTGTACCTCACAGGGAACTAAAATAACTTTAGATTGTAAAGGTAGCTAAAATGTTACTAGAAAACAGCTTCAATTAGAAAATATTTTAGGGGTGGCAAGGAGTGAGCAGGCCTCTGCCCATCAAGGTCTCATGGTCTTACAGGAGACACTACTTTGGGTGGACATGGTTCAGAGGTTTCCTCAAAGGAGCACAGGACTAGGGGAGAAGGAGCAGGGAATCCCCCATGATCCAGATTTTGGGGATGTCAAATCTCATTGTCTGCCTTTATGCCATACTGGCATTTTAAGGACCAGGAGAAATCTTCAGGGCTACATGTCCAATGTGGAGAGTGCCCTGAAATTCTGGAAACTCCATCTCTTAAGGGTTCTGATGGTGTCATATGGGCTTATCAGGAACAAGCATCAGATGCTTCCTGTGACCAGCACAGGACTAGGGGAGGTGGAGCAGGGAAGGCCCCAGGATCCAGGTTTTGGGGAGGTCAGTGCTGTAGGGGCTGGGCTTGTGTCTGGAAGCTGCCTCCTTTTGTGTTCCCAGTTGAAGGGCAGAGGGTGGTGGGCTGCTCTTAAGAAGATGGGACAGCCCAGATGATGGCCAATGGGAGTCTCGGGGGATCCTGAAGGGGGCCAAGAGGAGCGGGGGTGAGGCTACGGTATCATTCAAGGGTATCATTCACATGTTGCTTCCTTGTGATTAGAAAGCCAGGTTTGGGGAATGATTAAATGGTAAATTCTGTAATGCGTGTGTTTCATTGCAATTTTCTAGATATAGCATGGGGAGGAGAGAAGGTGTCCTCCCTTCAGCTTTGAGGATGGATAGGAGTGACGTGGGGTCAGAACCCTCCTCTGCTCTCACTCTTTGTGGAGCCCCAACACATTCTTTACAAAGAAGGAATGCCAAAGGAGGGCATTTTCATCTAACTCAAACGCCTAGAGACCTCGGGACCTTGGAGAGACAGAGACAGAGGTTCTGGGGTTATATTTGTGGACTGAGACAGGGGGAGATAAAGCCCCCTGAGAAAGAGAGAACAAAAACAGTAGTGGGGAAGATATGATCAGAGACAAAATTAGAGACAGTAAAAGTGGAAACAAGGCACCCAGAGGGGCAGAGAGCCATAGCTATAGGGGAAGAAGAGAGAAGTACAGAGACCAAAATATGAAATCGTTGGGCATAGTGAGCCTTTGGTTGGCTGTCCTCCAGGGGAAGAGTCAGATTCCTCTAAATTTCATGGTTTAAAAAGACAGAAATTGAGTCATTAGAGATTTTCAGTGGAGGAAGGACAAGGGATAGACAGGTCTCTCCTGAGACAGAACCACCAGTATTCTCTGTGATTCAGAGATACAGGTTACTTGCCTTATCTAGAGTGGCTCATCTCCGTGGCTACCAATTATCTTGCTACCTTCTGGCCAGGTGTAGGGCCCAAATTAACTAAGAAGACTGAAGAGAAGAGAGAAAGAAGCGAGAGAGCAGAGACCTGGCTGGGCATGACACTGCTACTATCCTCTGAGTCAAGCAATTCCCAAAGTCACCAGGTTAGCTGATCCTTGGCCCCATCTGTAGGGATTCTTTTTGGAGGAAATATGCAGACGGAGGGTGGTGGCGGCACACAGGGTACCTGAGACAAGTGCTCAGCCTTTAGAGACCCAATTCCTGCTGCTGCACTCATTAGCTACCCCTCAGCAGCCAGGGACCCACAGCTCTGCCCTGCAGGCTCTGGACAGTTTTGGTCATAGCTCACTTCCAGCCTGAATGGGCCTGGTGGACAGTTCTGTGCTTGTTTGGGAAGTCCCCCACCTTCTGCCCTTTAGTCCTTCCTCCTCCTATCTGGTCTTTCCTTTCCAAAGAGCTTTAAACTTTCTCAAAAGCAGAAAGGCGAAGGCATGTGGATGAATTTCTTCCCCAAAGAAAGTTTAAGCTTAGTAGTGGACATTTCTTAACAAAATGAAAAAGAACCAGGGTCAGGGGCTGACTACTTTTCAGACAGTGGGTGGTTATTCATGGTCAGGTGATTTCCTGACTTCTGCGAAAGCCCAGCCCAGAATGTTTATCACTTTATTCCCTTCCAAAGCCCAGGCAGCCTCAAGAAACCTTCTAAGCGGGTCCCAGGCAGAACTCTCTTAGAAGGAGAACAAACTACGCCTGCAAATGGGAATTCAGAGAAGCAGAAGACTTATCAAGAATGTCCAAATCACAATAATTAAATAACCAAGATACCCTAACCTATAGTCTAGGGCCGGGACTAGTCTGGTTCTGATAGGCTTTTCCTTCATCAGTGCCCTTTGACTCCAGCTAACTTCAAGAGACTTACTCCTCTAGGATAGCCCACACATCCCATTGATGAATTTGCTAAGTTAGAGAAGTATCTGCATCCTTGCCCTGTGAGAACCTTCTGCTTTCAGTAAGCTCCCAATGTGAAGGGGGCATACAGACAATCAAGTGTGCAATCCTGTGGCCCCATGTTAAATGCAATATAATGTCCCCATGCCCTGATGCCTAGGAGAGAACCCTAGAGTCATCAAGGCAGCCATAGTAAAAGACTGCAAGGCCTGGCAATCTCTTTAATGGAAATGCATTTGGAGATATTTGGCCTGTCCTCAGAGTAGCACATGACAATGAAACAGGCTCTCACTCCCCAGGGAGGGCAGAGGTTTCCAAGATTGTGGTCTTGGGTGACTGAAATACAGTGCTTGGATCAGGAACTCTTTGCTATTTCCAGGTGGAGACTAGGAAACCAAGAGAAGGGAAATGATGGGTCAGGAATTTGTGCCTTGTGGACCATCCCTTTCCTGTCTGTGGAGCCTTCCAAGAAAGAAGGAAGGCAGCAATGAGAACAATCTGTCTAATGAGGTTGAACTCAAGCAATAGATCAGGTGAAAGAGGTTGCTTTTGCTTTGCTCTCCCTGGAATGTCCATAGGCCTTTCTTTCTTCATGGTACCTATTTTGTCATGCTGTAGACAATTAAAATTTTTAACATAGACCAACACAGACGAATTCTGCTTCCTGCTCTTGCAGGATATCCAGGATGTCCTGCAGCAAGGCAAAGTAAGCAAGAGCAGAGAGCAGCAGAGTCCTGAAGAAAACAGACATGGAGTGCAGGGGAGGCGAGGGAAAGGGAAAGGACAGGAGGGGAAGGGAGGGGAGAGTAGGGAAGAGAAGGGGGATGTGGGGTCTGGGGCATCAGAGTTGGGTCAAGGACATGGGGATCCAGGAACCTTTGTCCAGGAATGCATACCTTGGTCCAGTCTTGCTCTGGAAAGAGAACTGTGATGGAAATGAAAGACCACGATGGTCAGAGGCACTTCGAAACAAATCACTGTCTGACTTGCCTGTTCCCCCTTCTGATCCTCAGCATAAGTTTCTGAGGGAGAGGAACTCCATGTAGAATGAGCCTCGATAAGGCTGCCTAAAAGGAGAGGAAAGGAAAAGAGGGCATTTTGCCAAAGGGAGGGGCTAGGGCTTGCTCCTGGTTAGCCCTCTGACAGCTCGCACTTTGGAATGTGTGTGTAGGTTGGAGGCAAGGGCGTGGGGCAGATAAAGAGGGCTATAGTTAGGGGAGTGGCTAGTGGTTAAAGGAATTCAAGTCCTTGTGAGGCCAGCTACTAGGCTTCCATCCTCTGGGCTGTTCCCTTGAGGTCTTCATCCTTACCTGGTTCTAAGCCAGGCCATATCCCAGATTCAGCATTGAAGAGAAAATTATTAGATTGACCCAAGCCCACAAACTCTCCCTTCAAAATAGGCACTCCCAAAACTAAAGGGGCCCTACTGTCCCCAGGAAGAGCAATAACAATTAGGGCCAAACTTTGAGTTTTTTTTTTCACTCCTGGAAGGGATGTATATCCATATAGGAAGTAGGGTGAGCTGCATGCCCCAAGGTAGGAGAAAGAATGACTTTCCAACAAAAGCTTGAGCATAACCTCATTTTTACGCTATAGGAAATTATCAAACGACCTATTAGTAGAGCTTCTTTTAGAAAGACAAAGCAAAATTAGGCTGTTAAGAATGCTTTGCCTAGCATTTGGGAGGCCAAGGTGGGCTGATTGCTTGAGCTCAGGAGTTCAATACCAGACTGGGCAGCATGGTGAAACCCTGTCTCTATTAAAATATGAAAAATAAAATAGATGATAGGTAGGTAGGTAGGTAGATAGATAGATAGATAGATAGATAGATAGATAGATAGATAGAGGCATGGCAGTGTGTGCCTATAGTCCCAGCTACTCGGGAGGCTGAGGCAGGAGAATTGCCTGAACCTGGGAGGTGGAGGTTGCAGTGAGCTGAGATTGCGCCACTGCACTCCAAACTGAGTGACAGAGCGAGACTCCGTCTCTGAAAACAATAAGAGTGCCTTGCTCTGGTGGTCTGAACCAGTCATCACCCTTTTATTTCATTATTCACTTTACTTGGGATTACTCCCCATCTTCCTGGTTCTTGGCTTTGATCACTCCCAATTCATTCCCAGTCAACTTCTTTGGACTGATTCTTGTGTCAGGAGACTTTACTCATATTGAGCCCTGAGTTTCCTGGGAAACCCACATCTCTTTACTAATGGGACTTTGTGTTGCAAATGAGAATGCCTATTTTGAAGCGAGCGTTTGTGGACTCTATTCTTTTTCACAAGATTTTTTTTAATCCATAAATTTAATATGTACCTTTTATTTTTTTCATTAAGGTCTCATGGGACTTGTCTTGATCTGTAGTTTTGGCTACACCTGCTTGGGAAAGCCTGGTCTGGGAATTCCTGCCACCACTAACTCACTGACTTCCACTTGCCTGGGATCTATTAGAATTCTTCCGTTGCAGATGTTCTGACACACTGAAGCTATGCCTTACCTGACAAGCTAATATGCAATTCCTTCTAGAACTCATGGATTTATATTCCTCTTCTCTCCCCACTCTTGTCCAGACCTTTATATCCTGGATTCTTTACCATTTCTGCCCCTGGGACTCTTGGATATCATTGTCACTCATACCCATAAAGCACCTTAGGAACTGGACATTACTATTTTAATGTTATTCAAAACACACCTATGGAAGCTCAAGTGCGAGGCACATACTCTAATAAGTCTTGGGTATTCAAAAATGAATGAGAAACCGTGTTTTTTCCTCTAAAAGCAATCTTGTAAAATCGCGTCTAGTAGCTTCCAAGACAATTAGAGGTGAAGTTCAGTTTGTAAGCTAACATAGGGAGTCCATTTCTTAGATGGCAAATGGAAAAAATCCTTGAAGCCTCTAGTCTGTGAGTGGCTGGGGTTGGGCTTGAGAAGTTCCTGGGAAGGAACTTTCTGACAGAGTAGATACTCCCCTGACTGAGTCAGCCTTTCTGGATGTGTTTCTAATAATGGGGTCCACAGTTGGAGAGGGAAACCTCATTATCAGAGTTCCCAGCTAGAAGCAGACAGACAGCCCGTGGGGTGAGTGTCGGAAGGTTTGGTTTCATGTCTCCAAACCAAATGGTGGCTACTGGAAAAGTGAAAAAAGAGTGATCAAGGAAAAGGCAAGACCAGAAGGAACCCAAGGAGTGAAACACTACCTCCAGGGCACAAGGTCCCCCAGCCCGGAAGCTGCTCACTGATGTCCAACCCCACCCCTGCTTTCTAACCCCGCCAGAGCCATCCCAGGGTCCTGTTCTTCTTATGAAAGAAAAAGTCAAATGGATGAGCCACAATGGCCCCACTAGGGAAAGAGAATCTGTTAGGTAGGGAGAGAGATAGCTATATAGAAAGATACAAAGAGATACATTCAAAGAACATGACATAGAAATAAAATAACAAAGAGTGACAGCAGCAGAAAAATAACAAAAGAACTGGTTGCTTCCCCTAGGAGAAAATCCAGAGTGCAGAGCAGTGATAAGGAGACTGGGGGCAAGCAACAGATAGAGAATGCCAGCAGAAGGCAGGAACAGAGGTGTCCATGTCACAGACCTGGAGGGATTCAGAGAGGGCAAAGGGCAGAAGCGGGACTCTAGCTATAATATTCTGTCCCGGTGAGCCCACCATCTGTCCCTAGCATGCTCATGCTTCTCTCCACACATTCACAGCTCCTGCAGAAAGACAAAACCATAGAGGAAAGCACTCAGAAAGGAGCCAGATGAGGGAATGCAAAGAAAAGGTAAATGAGGGAAGCGTTGAAAGATACAGGGAAGAGAGAAGGGGTTCTGGCCTTTGGTGTGGAGGCCAGAAAGATACGCAAAAGGCTGGAAATGTGCCCCACAGTCATCACAAACCCCACTCCCAAGCAGGTTCCTGGTACACATGGAAGCAAAGGAGTAAAAAATGTGGTCGGATGAAATTAGATTGCTTGGGGCCACTGAAATATCCCCAGAAAATTTCTCTCTTCAGCTTTTGAAATAAGTTATTCTAACTCAGAGCTGATGCTTCTGCAGATGGGTTTGGATGCTACCCAAGGTCTAGGTCCCCATCATTGTCCCTTGCCCTACTTAGGGCAGGAGGAGGTGTCTAGTATCCACCAGACACCATCCAGTGAAGTGCTCTTGAACCCAGGAACTTGTCTCACCTTAGTACAGTGAGGGAATGAAGTGCTTGCTTCATTTGCAATCACTGGCCTTTGGCTTGGTGTAAGGTCCTAATCCTGTGCTCTGGAGTGGAGAGCCAAGCCTCTGTGCTCATCCCAACAGAACCTCTTCCAGTGGCAGCAGGAGGGACGGGAGACAGGTGAAGTTAGAAGATGCTTTGCTATATTCACCAAGTCTTCAAAACAAGAGCACTGAAGTGCTGGGGACTGTTTCTCCTTGACTTTTTAGCCTTGATACAATGGCCACAAAGAAGAGCTCTTCACAGTAGAAGTTTGTTATGTTTGCTTTGCCGTCATCCACCATAAGGCCTAGAATACAACCTTCTTCCCATTTCAGTAAACATCTACTGAGTAAATCACACGAGGATATCTGCTTTCTCAGGAATTTTACTAAACTACTATTTGAGGGCAAACTCAACTTCAGAGGACTTCAACTGTAGCCTGAACCAGGTTTCTTCATGACAAGATATGGGTGAGAGAGAGGGGAACCACAAAAAAATCTGCACTGCTAGAAAAATGGTCTCATCATAATTCAGGTCAAAGCTCTTGAACCAAGTGTAAAAGCTAGGCCCAGATTTTCCTTCAGCTGGGACCTGGAATTGGTCTTGATGAGTTTATTGCAGGAGACACGTTCCTTTGTAGGGCCCAGAGCAGTGCAGGCACAGAGTTGTAGAAAACCCACAGCAGTCTCAGACTTTTCAGAGAAACTGCTCCAGCTTTAGGGTTCATGTCCTAAAAAAACCCACCAGTCCCAGTGCTTATCTACTTGTCTCTCTCCTTTGTCTTCAGGTTTTCTTATCCTTCCTTCATGCTTTACTTGACTCTCCGCTGACTTACTTAATAGATACATGAAAACACTTGAGAACTCTTTATCTAAACTCATTGATGAAAATCACTTTACTTGGCAAATATTTATTGAGCTTTATCTTATATTGAACTCCTGGTAGTGTTGAGAACTCAAATTCAATTGAGAATTTGTTTTCCCCCACTGAGAATGTCACTTTTGAGTAGGGAGGAGTGGACTGCGGGAAAGGAGGCTGGAATCAGTCAGGGAGCAGAGTGTCCCTTAAGGAGTCATCCTACGAGAATTGCAAATCACAGTGGAGTTCAAGAAGGTGACAGTGGATAACTTCTTTCTATTCCCAGGTGGAGAAGAAAGAGCCAGATGGTCAGGATGATGAACAGGGAACTCCCCTTTAGATGTCATTCTTCTCATGGCAAGTGATGGCAGTGGGAGAAGCAGAGGCTGGGGCATCTGAGAAAGTGGGAAAATGAGATTTCCACATGTTTTTCAAAGGCAGGGTGATCCTGGTTGAACCAGTTGCCTCTAGGGTGGCAAAATGGTGCCCTGTCCCTTTCCTTCTATTCTCACATTGCCCTGTTGACAAAAATGGCCAAACTCCATAAAATAGTTGAAGAGATTTATTCTGAGCCAAATAGGAGTGACCATGGCCCATGATACAGCCCTCAGGAGATCCTAAGAACATGTGTCCAAGGTGGTTGGGGTACAGCTGGGTTTTATATATTTTTAGGGAGGCATGACACATCAATCAAATACATTTAAGAAATACATTGGTTTGGTTCAGAAAGTTGGGACAACTCAAAGCAGGGGCTTCTAGGCTGTAAGTAAATTTAAATATTTTCTGGTTGACAATTGGTTGAGTTTATCTGAAGACCTGGGATCAATGGAAAGGAATGTTAGGTTAAGGTAAAGGATTGTGCAGACCAAGTTTTATTGTGCAGAGGAATCGTGCAGATAGCAGACTTCAGAGACAGAGAGCAGATTGTAAAATGCTTTTTTATCAGACCTAAAAGGGTGCCTGGCTCTTAGTTGATTATCTCCTGGATCTAGAAAGAAAGGAAGGAAAACAAAGGGGAAAGGGGATTCTCTATAGAATGTGGATTTTTTCCCACAAGAGACTTTGCAGGACAATTTCAAGGTATAGCAAGAAAATATATTTTGGGGTAAAATACTTTGATTTTCTTCCTTGTTATGCCAGAGTCAAACTGGAAAGTAAGTCACGATACACAGGGTCAAATAAAACCCATCTGATGAGATTTATGGCTTATAGGGCATGACTCCCCAGACCCCTTAGGATAGGAATTTGGGCAAGATAAAAAATCAGAGCTTTGTCCTCAGTCCCTTTGGCCATTCAGGCTCCAATCATCCCTTTCTGTCTAAAAATGATATTAAATGAACAAACTAAGAGGCAAACAGACAAACTAGGAAGAAGGAAATAGGAAGACAGAGAAGTCAATTTTTTTCAGATGTCTAGAAAGACAATGTAAAGATATGATGGCCAAAAAAAGATAGCAACATAGAAGAAGAAAACTAAAGATGGAGCAGGAAAAAAAGTAATGCAGGGAAATGTGATTTGATGGCAGAGGCCCAAAAAGGGAGGCTCCTGGACAGATGGAGGAAGAAGCACAGACACAAAGGTGGTGGTGCTGTCAGCCATGCCAGGCCACTGTCTCTCTTCCCCGAAGGGCAGTGCCTGGGGCAGCTTTCTTTATTCCTTGGTTCCTAGAAAGGGACATGAAATGTGATTTGACAGAGAAGGTACATCCAGAGAACATATAGGGGCCAGATGAGGTAGCTGTGACAAGAGCATGAAGGATCTGAAGGTCCAAAGTATGCCCACCACTTCCTCACTTCACCTAAACCCCAACCTATTTCTGTACCTTCACCCCAGCTGTAGATGAATCATGGGCCTGACCCAACTGAGCTGAAGGTAATAAAGAGAAGAAAGGAAGGTGATATGCTGGAGGCTCAGACTGTGGCATGCTGTGTCCGAGTCTCCACTTCCCTTCCTTATCCCAGTCTAATTTGATTTCATTAACACTGTCCCTTATTTGGGGGCAGCATTCGGGGAGCTGACAACCAGAAACTCATCCTTTCCTCTTAGGGGTGGTTGCTGGGAGGGATCGGGGTGGGGGAAGTAACAGAGAGCATCAAGAATATGCCTGTTGGATCAGGGTTCATGCCCTTGTTAACACACTCAAGACTATTACATTTAACAGTCCCTCCCTTACCAAGATAAAGCTGAAGCTTCTTATATACATGTCATGCATAACAAGATATTTAAAAAGGTTTCTTGTTTTGTTTTCTTTGTGATTTAACAAGCCAAGAAAGAAAAATAGACGGGAAATTTCTCCTATCTTTTAAAGTAAGGAACTTGACTTACAAAGAAGGCAGGCATTAATACCAATTTTGTGAACCTTAGTTCAGCACTGGTATGAACGGACTAAAAATGTTGGAATTCTGGAAAAGAAAAAAGACTTTTCTGAAGAAATGTCTTGAAGTGGCGAGGTAATTTTGGTATTCCTTGCTGAGAAAGAGGAGTGTGTCCCCCATAAACTCATACTGAAGAATGGCCACAAAGAATGCTGATGGATCTGTCCCTTGAATTTTTCCAGGCACAGTGTCTTGATATCTGACCCCAGGGGAAGAAGTGGAGACTCAGGCTGAGGCTGTCAGGCAGAGAAAGATTTGGTTTCCATGGGGGCTGGCTGTGCCGCTATGGAAAGGGAGTCGAGCCAGTATGTTTGCTGTGTGGCACTGACCAGACCTGCCACTCAAGGGGAAGCCCTGACCAGGAGCCGTTTTTAAATCCCATCCAGGAGAGTTTCTAGGAAGGAAGTGGTGGGGGTAAGGAGGAGTGTTCGACTGAAAAAGAAGAGGCAATTGCCGACCTTGGGACAGATTTGCCCACGGCTGGGAGGGTGCAATTAGATGTGCTCAGGGCGCCAATCTGAGGTATACTTAACAGCGCCCTGGTAAGGGTCAGCCCTGAGCATGTACCACGGCCAGATTGGGGCAAACTAATCCACTTCTCCATTCTTCAATGCTGGGGTCCACAGTAAGGCCAGCAGGGATGAGGAGAAAGAAACAAATCTCAAAACTGCAAACCACACCCTCATCTTCCGCTGTGAGTACCCACCATAGCCACTACTGAAGAGAGGGAAAACGCGCTAAATGAAGTTCACAGTGTTGACTCTTGGACAGGACTTGGTATCTCAGTTACTGAAATGGATCTCTCTTATGACTAAAACTAACTCCAGGACTTGTTATTACCTGAAAGTTTCTAGAAAAAGTCTGGAACTGGTCCAAGATTTCACCCAAAGGAGGGAAGGCAAGAAATTGCATCACAGGGAAGATTTTACATCCTCAGTTCTTCTTGGAGGTGGGGCGGGGGGGCATTTGGGTCTTGTAAGTGGTTAGTGGAAATTTCCTTTATCACTTGCCCTGCCCTTTAGTCTCACAGCAGCATGTGTTAAGGAAACACTTGGAGTTTTCTGAAAGGCTACTTTTCTCTCTGTGTTGACCTAGCCACATATTTATGGCTCTGCTAAAATAGACATCTCGCCACCATTCTTCTCACTCCTTTGGAACGAGATCCTCTGGAATGTACCCTAGTCTTGACTTTCTTCTGAAAGTCTTCTGGAATTTCCCCTGGGCTGGGAGAGGCTCACTCCAAAGACTCCCCTGGCACCCCTGATTATCTCTGTGGCTGGGAATTCATCATTTCTTTGTCTTTGATTTCTCCCAAAACACTGTAAATTCCTTGAGAGCAAGGACTCTACCTATTCACTCATCTATTCCCAGGGGTTAGAAAACTTGGCACATTGTAGATGCTCAGTTAATGTTTGTTGAATCAATGCATGAACACACATATACAACGCATACACATGCACACACATACTTTCCTATGACATGCTGATATATGCATAACTACTTCTGTTTACTTTCTGGGCAATGGCAAGGATTTCAATATATGAGACTTGAAAGACACTCATTTCGAGGGATAGCTAAAAGAAGAAAGAACAAGACATAGACCAATGAAACTGGAGAAAAGGCGTGCAGAGAAGAAAGGTTTTTTTCCTGAAGCCTTAGTAAAGGTAAAGCAGAAGGGAACTAGAAATCATGAACTTAGGCACAGGAGTTTGAGGGGAGATTGCTGAGTCTTAGGTCTGAGGACAACTGGCATGCTCTGCGTGAAGTTGTTTTGAACAACGCTGTTTACCAAGGTGTAAATAAGACAAAACAAAGAAACTGGTTTAACATATTTTCCTAATTCAACTCCAGAATGCAAATAAAGACTGTATATTGAAGGGTACACTGAGGGGAGATAAAGTGAATTATCTGCAAAAAAGAGGGGGGGCGTGAAAGAAAGAGACAACAGCAGAAGAAAGCTGGGGTGGTAGTCCATAAACTTGGGGAGAATTAATACAGGGCCTCAGGGTCATGGCCCATCACTCTAATGGTGCCGCAGGAGAGTGGTCGGGCCTCAGAGGGAGATAGCTTCAGGGTGGCTGGACGCCAAGAGATGGCCTTAGGGAAGCTACACCCTGGGGGTCTAGGATCCTGACTTCCAGTGCCCATCACCAGTGAACTGTGCCTGTTACAAACATTAGAACAGCAGTGTTCACTGTGATCAGAGACCAGAGTTTGTATAGTCTCTGAGACATTTGCGCAACGGGAACAGAAAAAAAAGAGGGCACCCTCAAATAAGTGATGATAAATTTTGCTTATGCTAAAAGGGATAGGAACTCAGAGGCAGATTTTATTTTTTAAAAAAGGAAAGAAAAAAGAAGTAAATAATGTTGCATCACTTGAATCTGTATATTTTTGTGGAGTAAGAATTTTAACTGCTAAACCTGCCATACTTGCAATGTCTTTGGTGAGTAGTTGTACTCAAGGTTTTTCTAAAAAGCCTTTTCAGCTCTGCTGAAGAGATTAAATACAAATTAAAGTTCTGTTGGACTCAGGGATCTCAGAAATCCTCTATGACTATTTACTGAGTCAGGACCGGGGAGGAGGATCCAGTCAGCAGGAAATCACATCAGAGATAAGCTATGAAAATTTGGGCGAGGAACTGACATAGAATTAAAAAATGTCTTTCGTAGGTACGTTAAAATAAATTAACTCCATTGTAAACCTCTCATTGAAGCAATAACGTAGTAAGTTCAAGAAAAGTTTCTAGTAAGCAAAACATGGCTTATGGGCAACATTTGGAGGAAACAATGATGATTATGGTCATTAGTAAACATCCAAACAGCAAGACAGTGGCTAAACAGCATAAATCAAAGTCCCCAAGGGCAGTGGTAACAACAAAATGCCTCCAATGAGTGTTTCAATAGGCTTTGCAAAATACTGAGTGTCATCGCATATGTGTGAGGCCCTTAATAAATATCCTTTAGTGGTAGGGGAAATGGGCCAGAGATGTTCTGCAGCATTAAGAGGAGTATTAGTCCATTTTGAGATGACTTCTCAAAGCTGCAAACTAGCCAGTTGTAAGCTTGCATTTGAGTGCATGTAATCATACTCTTTTGGTGAAAAATTGAGTATGTTTTGTTTAATTGCAGTCTCCAGAGTTTCGGTTCCTACTATGAACCCAGAGAAGAGGCCAGAAGCATGTTGCACAAGCCTTCCATTTTCACTGTCCAGTGACCGATATCCAAATTCCCAGATTTTCACAGTAAACTTCACTCAGTCCCGTTCTAATTGTTATCTGTAAACACTTTTATTCAGAATGTTCTTAAATGAACTCAGGGAAAGCTGTGCATTAAATAGACACTTAACAGATGGTCAAGAGAGTAGTATACTGAAATTTGGTAAAACTGCACTAATGATATTTATATACTACACTGGCGAAAACAAAACAAAACCAAATTAAAATCCAATATTTGTATATTTCAAATTATCATTACTGTCCATAAAACTATTTGAAATAATAATTTCTTTTTAGTTTTAAGAATGAAAAAATATTATTTTATATAAAACCTCCAAATCCCAACTCTTCAAAATTCAACAGGATATATATTGAAAAGAGTTATAGTTTCTTTAAATTATTAAGAAATTGAGATATCCCATGCATAATATAATTTAAAAATCTATTGGCTAGTAAGTACTGGCAAAGTGAATATTTAATCAATCTTCTGAAAAAAAAAATAATACCAGCACTTAAGAGTCTAAGATTCTAAGACAATGCATCATTTTGAATTGGCCAAATGCATCATAATTTTTCTAGAAGCTTGTTCAAATTTTGTTTTCCATTCTCTCAGAAAAATACAGACAATAAAGCTGGGTATGGTGGCACACACTTGAAGTCCCAGCTCCTTGGGAGGCTGAGGCAGGAGGATCGCTTGAGTGTGTGAGTTCAAGCCTGCAGTGAGGTGTGATGCTGCTACTACTGTACTCCAGCCTGAGCATCAGAGCAAGACAGGAATCTCAAAAAAAAAAAAAAAAAAAAAAGTAGACTTTATGGGATGGCACAAAGAAAATCATCATCCCATCTTCAATTAATGTTGAACACTGTCTTAAACAGTGCAGGATGAATGAATTTTATGGGAATCAGTGTTTCCTAGTTTGAAATAGTCTACTGATTATTTTCTGTCCTAAATGAACATGTTAGAGGGGGCCTCCAGAGTTGCTCAAACCCTTGCTCCATATATTGCAAGAAAACTCCTCGAGTGTAGATTCTGTGTCTGATGAGTATCTCTCTCCAGCACACAGCCAAGGGCCTGGGCCATAGGAAATATCCAGAACTGAGGACTTCTCCTGCCAAGCCGAGGGAATCTGAATGTGAGCCCAAGGCTGGCAGCTTTGCATGACTTCAACCATCGCACATATATTGTGAGAGAGAAAATGAGGCTTTGTGTCTCTTATGCCTCTGATTTTTAGAAACAGGTCTGGGCAGTGTCAAATAGTAAAACAGCCTTTGCTCATCTTAACCACAGATGTTTGCCTTGGCCTCAATTAACACTACACTGAATCACGCAACTGAGAGTTTGCAGTCACTGGGCTAGATCGCCAGAGACGACACTCAGGCTGTCCTCAGGCAGTTTGAAAGCCTGGAGATACCCTGATCAACAGATTCGCTGGGACTCCAAATTTGAGAAGGGGAATCATGCATTTTGGCATTACCAGTGTGAAGAATCTCTAGTAGAGGAGGCAACAGAGCTAGCAACATTGTGGCCACGGTTGTGTAGAGTGCATTGAATTCAGCACACTGGCACTTACATGCTTAAACCACACACTTGTGTGCGTGTCCCTGCACCAGGGGCAAAACTCATCCCTAGTTTGAGTAGTGCCTGACAACTGACCCCTGTCCTGGGCCACTCCCAAGCCGACACAGGCAACAGGGTATGTGTTTTTGAGCCTCTCTCCCACCTTTCAGCCCTATCCAGCTGTCTTTGGGAAGAGTCCTTGGAGCTTGCCCCTGTGGAGCTCATTTAGGATCTCCATGGGCGAGCGCGGCTGGCGAGCCCGGGTGGGCTGGGAACGCAGCAGGCGTCTGGGCGGGGCTCCCGAGGGTCTTGGTGCGCTAACCGCTGCCCACCCCAAGGCCGGAGCCGGGGGTCACCAAAGGGAAAGGTGGCGGGGTCCGTCACGTGGGGCTTGTCGTGCGGGGCTGCAGGGATGCACCCTCTGTCCCCTATTTTTTTTTTTATTGGCTAGTTATTTGCATATTCAATAATCTTTGCAGGCATTCCCATCGACAGCAGTATGTCAATCGTACAGGTAGATCAATTAGGACCTAGGTCAACAATAGATGTCTGTATAAATGTCTGAAATAGCAAAAGTTGCTGCTTATGTTTGCGTTCATGTTGTGGTAGAAAGTCCATTGGCCAGAATTTTTTTTTTTCAGAAAATTTCCATATATTAAATTGGATGGATTATTTAAGGAGTGCTAAACGTTTCTTAAAATAATAGAATACAATAATATGTATCTGACTATATAACCATAGCTTGGGGAAGTCTTTTCCACGCATGATGCGACTGAAGAAATCCTAAAGAAAAATCTTGGTTAATTTTATCCCACAAAACTGCTAAAAGTTATAAAAGCTTAATTTATGGTGAGAAAAATACCAAAAATATTAAATTTATATTTTCTGTTCTATTGAAGTAATTAGAACAAGTGCAATTTTAAAATATTTTAACCAATTTATGAGTATAAACTCTTGAATTAAGAATGGATCGTAAAATAAATTTACATTCATGATACAGTTTTAGAGTGAGAATGTAAAATGAGATATTGAAGGCATGTTTTCTAATAATGAACCTCAATGAGGCTTAAGAGAGTGAAATAATATCCTTTGGATTAATGTTTAATCGAAACTAACATTTACTGCTCTAGTGCATTCAAGAGAGCCTGTTACTAGGTTTTTGAATGTATGATTGTGTTTCAGAACCAATTTAAAATAACTAGATGAGTGACTTTAGAGAGAATGACAATAAGGTCTCATAGAAATAGATATTTCTTTTGAGATTTTACTTTAGAAAATTTGAGAAAGTAATTTCTATTCTGCCACAGTTGTGTGATCCTCTTTGCATATAAGATGGTATTTCCTCACTTATAAACCCCAGACTCTTATACAGTGAAGGTAATACACGTTTAGAATGAACACTGAATGTGCTTAAAATACTCCCTTCAGATGCTGGTTGCTTTCCAGAGGTCACTTCTCTCGTTTCACTGGTTGGAGTGTGTGCTTTCTTTTTTGATAGACAAAAACCCCACATACTTTGAAAATCATCTGTGTTAAATGTTCTGTTCAAATAAGAGACTTATCCCAGAAACAAGAGGGTCCTGGCCACAGCCATTCATTACATAAAAAGGAAAAGAAAGTAGACATTTTAGGTACCTTTATCCTTGCTTCCTAATTGGCTGCCTAGGCTTGCCAGGTACAGCAGAAAGATAATCAGACTTTCTTTTTACAGGATATTAAAGATGAGAAAGGTATTGGAGATGATCAAATCCAATCCCTTTATTATCTAAAGAAACTAAGGCTCAGAGTAATTGAACTGACAGAAACTGACGGAAAGTTTTAGTTCTGTTGCTTACTTGCTGTGAGGCCATTTTGAAAATAGACATCATATCCTATTTTAATTACCCTAGACTTCAGAAATAACCATTCCAAGATAAACCTATCTGTATCTGGGGGAACAAAAAATCCCATTCAAAATAATGCAATGCTGGCATTAAGCTAGTCAAAGATAAAGACTGTTATTACTAACAAATATTTATTGCATGCCTTCTGTCTGCTGCTGAATTAGGCAGCATGGGCTAGAAAAATATTTTGAAGCCAGACAGATGGTTATTTCTGTAACCTGCTAGCTCTAAAATGTAATCTAGGGTGTTACTTAACCTCTCTGGACCTCCGTTTCCTCATCTGTAAAATATGAATGGAGAATACTTTATAGAATTATTGTAAGGATAGAAAGAGACAATATATGGAAAACAACCTACCATGAAGGACACTCAGTGGATGCTAGTTCTCTTCTGTGGCTAAGGGTTAACAAACAAAAATGTGCCTCTTCCTCTACAGGCACATTTGGCACTGTCTTTGGGTTAACTTTCTCTGTTCTGCCGGGATATCTGATAGAGTTGGGATGTCAGTTGTTAGTAGGTAACATTGTTTACGGTGAAAGTGACCCCTAACTGGGGAATTGTATCCAACTAAAAGGAGGTACAAAGGAACGAGGTGTATGCCATACTGGTGACTCTTATAATGGAAGATACATGACCTTTTCAGGGACCCTGGAGGCTAAACTAGGAACTGTTCCAGAAAATATTGGTTCCTAGTTGGAATATGGAGCTCCTGTACTTGTCTGGGCTAGTTTCCTTTCCTCACACCTAAGGAGAGCTCCAAAAGCATAGCCCTTAACCAGAGATTTGACTTCCGTAAGGATCCTTCTTACTAAAAAGAAAAGGCTGATGCTGCTCTGTTGGCGTGCTGCGTGTTTCGTGGCTTGTATCCTTTCAAGAGCCATGCCTAGCCCATAGCAGTCATGTAAGTCTGTTTTCTAGAGCCCCAAAAGACCCCAGATTGGGCATTGCATTTTCCTAAAGTCACTAAAGGGGATGCAAAGAGGAATAAGACTTGGAATGTAGCTAATGGTTTATAATCTAGTGGTGAAGTGGTGGTGTGCACATGATTTAGCTGTGTGACAAACCAGAGAGTGGTATCTGAGAAATAAAACAAACCAAAAGAGATCACAGGAACAGGAAAAGGAAAGAAATGGCTTTTGGCTTAAGGAAATAGATAATTTGTCTTTCAAGGATAGCATTCAACACAGGTCGGAATGGCACAGTTACAAGGCAGAGCGTTTCAAGTAGAGGTTGCACTGGGCAGAGTCAAGGCCAGTGGACGGAAACTGAGGGAGATTGAGTTTGGGGAGGAGGCATGATAGATGGGTGGCAGAGCATGGAGGACCAAGGTGACCATTTTATTATGTAAATAAGAAACCGTTAGTCTCTGAACTGTGGCATACAATTACCCAGGGAGAAAGAAGATACCAATAAATCATGAAAGGAGAAAAGTAGTGGAAATTTCCTTTTTTTTCCCCCCCCCGATAATGGAGTTTTGCTCTTATGCCCAGGCTGGAGTGAAGTGGTGCAGTCTGGTCTCACTGCAACCTCCGCCTCCTGGGTTCAAGCAATTCTCCCGCCTCAGCCTCCAGAGTAGCTAGGATTACAGGCATCCACCACCATGCCTGGCTAATTTTTGTATTTTTAGTAGAGACCGGATTTTGCCGTGTTGACCAGGCTGGTCTCAAACTCTTGACCTCAGGCAATCCATCTGCCTTGGCCTCCCAAAGTGCTAGGATTATAGGCATGAACCATCGCGCCCAGCTGGAAACTTCTTAATAAGGTAGGAGAAAGACCTCCTGCTGGTGTAAGAGGGTCAAATATGGCTTGAAGAAAACAGAATACTGAGACCAGTAAGAATAGGTATTGAGCTAGCCAACGGGCTGTAAATAAAAGAGATCAAGTGGAAGTGGGATGTTATAAAGTTGCAGTGAAACCCATGGTCTCAGTCACAACGCTTTCTTAAAGCAGTTGCTTTTAAAAGCATTTTAACCTGTAAATACACTGTATATCACCACTCATTCATTTATAATATGTTTCCCAGATGAGTAACAAAAATTGTTATATATAACAAATATTTCCCCAAAGAGCTTTTAGCCTCACTACATGTAATGTAGCCTACATTCTATTGGCATTTTGTGAATGCATCTTCCAACCCAATATATTAATTTTAAAACCTGGGTGTTAAATGCAATCTGAAAATCAGTGTTCTGCAGCAATAGTTACCAGCTGCAAGTGGAGAAAGCAGAAGTCAGATTTATTCAGAACCAAGGAGTGACATGGTAGTCACTGGAAAGTCAAAGAAGGAAGCAACTCTGGGGTGTCAGCAAGAACACAACTGAAGCATCGGATGGTGGGCAGGGAGGCAAATAAAGTAAGAAGTAGACCTAAGAATTAAGCGGCACTAAAACATGAATAAGAAATTTATATTTGGAGTTATGGAAATCTTGGTTCAAATCCCAGCTCTCTCCAGCTCTGAGCTGGACAAGATTAAGTTGTTGTGAAGATGCAATGAGATCGTTTTAAAGAGCTTAGAGTAGTTCCTGGCAAATAGGAAATGTTTATTCATTTAATGCTAGCCACTTGACAGTGGTGGTAAGAGTAGGCTCAGCTGACAGAAGACAATAGGAAAAGTAACACATAAAGATGTCACCAGAAGACAAAGCTCTGGATTGAAGATTTGGAAGTTGGAAAAACTCTTGGAAGCTTAGCAAAATTGTATATAATCAGACCCATATGAAATGGAGTGCTATTGCAAGTTACTGTGCTGAAGAAGTTGAGGCTCTAAGACCAAAATGTTGGCAAATGGCTTGGATTTGGAATAATGAAGAAGGGAGGCCAGGAGTCAATCCTAAAGTAATGACAGGAAGTTGGCGGGTGTCCCAGAGAGAGGTCACTTCTGGTAAGGAGTATAGGGAGAGAATGGAGGCAGAGGAGTTCTGTAAACTAAAATCCAGTGATTTGGGAATAAAATGAGCCTCCCAGTTTCCTTGAATAAAGTACTTGAATCTGAACCAATATTTTCTTGCTCCCAATGTATATATCAGGATAAAATATTTTGACACATCATAAAATGCATATAATTGATAGATACAATACTTCACACAAGAATATAACACATCATGTTGTTCAGATAGTCATATGCCTAGTGCAAGGCATTCAAAAATATTTGTTGAATAAATGAAAACTCCCAGCTCTGCCACTTACTTAACCACAAAAAAATTGTGTCATCAGTAAAATGGATATGGTGATGCCCACCTATACATGAAGTACCTGGAACACATTAAGCACTCAATAAATAGTAGCTGTTATTGTTGTTTTAAGTATGTGTCAAACAGTGTTGTAAATGCTTTATAAGAATTTAAAAACTACACCACAGGAAACATTTTCTATTTCATGTGAGCAATATGTATGTTTTGTATTTTAAAGAGAAAAAAATGTGTTTAAATAACCAGTCAAGTGTCTGATACACATTACCTTGACTGTATATTAGATTAATTCATCTATAATTGTTAGTCATTTCCAAGACCAATGTAGTTGCCTGCCACTTCCTAGCACACCTGGCCTGCACAAATATGTGGGTCTGATACAATGTCAAAAATGCAGGAAGCTATATGAGATTCCAACCCTCTATTTTTCCAAGTGTAAAAGAACTTATGAATCAAGAGCCAAATGAACAATATAATGCTCTTTCTGATAATCTGTCAACAAGTCTGCAACCATATCAGGCATGTTATATCATTACAAATTGCTCAATGCTATTATGAAAAGTATTTGCAACAAGTGAGACTTCTGGAGTTCTCTGCAGTTCAGGGATCCACTCAGTGACTTGTCCTAAGGTCCCATTAGGACGGAAGTGCCCTTCCTGAGAGTGTGGCAGCGTAATAACACTGTAGTACCTGGACCTTTTACACTGCTGTCTCTGAAGCAGTGGATTATTTCATCAGCAGGAGAGAGAAGGGTGAATTGTATAAAGTGGAGCCTGAGAGTGTGTTTTTTATTCTTTAAAATAAAAAATTAAGAACATAAAAATCTGTTTTCCTTTATCTCTTCTTTTCAGAATGGGGCAATGGTATCACCAGGGTTTGGAAACTCAGAACTAGATCAAATCTCAACTCTTAATCTTTTCATGGCTGATGTTGAGAATGTTTGACTTTAGGGACTTGCATTTTATCATTTGTCACATAGGGAGAGTGCTACATTTTTGGCTAAAATTAAAGTAATATGAACGCATTTGAAAACAGTAGGGAGATCAACTATTAATTTCCCCTCTTCTCTTTCATTCTACTCTGTTTTTTTGTTTGTTTGTTTTTGGTTTTTCGTTTTTGTTTTTGTTTTCAGAAAAGCAGAAGTTGAAATAGTGTTACTAGCCAAGTCCACAGCAGGATAAACTGATGATGCAAATTTTGTGGGCTCAGAAAACTTGTAACAATTTGGCAAAGATGGTAAATTTCATTTTCTTTTTTTTTGCAGCAAATCTTCCTCAAGTTGCATGAGAAAAATAGAGGATCATGCATAATCTAATCTCATAAAACTCAGATGTTGACATAAACACAAACACCAATGATGACTTCACTTGGGATGTTCAGGTGGAAACAAAACACCGTTGAGAGCACAACAGGTGATCCAAAGACCTCTAGAATGGTCATGAACTAAGATTCCTGCAGATTGAGGCACACTATGTAATATGGTTGTATTTACCATAGAACTGGATGAGTGTTAAGTTGTAAGGTCAGGTTGTGCCTTTGTTAATCAGAAACACTACATTGCCATCCCCATTTCCATGCTTTATGCATTTGTAAATACAAGGGTCCGGTTTACATATGTTAGTCCCAAACAAGGTGAAAACATAATTAGCAGCAAAATAGAAAATTTTAATAAAACCCACAAAACATAAGGGAGCCAATCATTCTTAACACATAAGAAATGGTTTGCTGGAAATCTCTTGTTATTCCTTAAGTATGGAAGCTAATAATGAAATTTCTTCTTATGATGAAAACTATAAACATTTACTTTTCATATTGGAAATCACTGACTTGATATGCATAACACTTCTTTTTTTTTTGAGACAGAGTCTCACTCTCTCGCCCAGGCTGGAGTGCAGTGGCAAGCTCTGCCTCCCAGGTTCACGCCATTCTCCTGCCTCAGCCTCCTGAGTAGCTGGGACTACAGGCACTCACCACCATGCCTGGCTAATTTTTCATATTTTTTAGTAGAGATGGGGTTTCACCATGTTAGCCAGGATGTTCTCGATTTCCTGACCTCGTGATCTGCCCGCCTCAGCCTCCCAAAGTGCTGGGATTACAAGTGTGAGCCACCGCACCCAGCCAACTCTTCTTTATATATAGATAATAGATCCAAAGTTTTTGAAGTCCTGTATAAACAACAAGCTTCCTTTTACCAGGCAGTAGCTATAATTTTCTTCCCTTTATTGCAATATCAATATTTGCAGTTTTTCTATTTTTCTTTTTCAAAAATGTATCCTTGAAGACAGGAAAAATTTTAGTAAGTAATTGTGGAGGCATCTCCCACTCAAGACTCTTAAATTTGAATTATGATTATTTTTAACTTTTGGTCCTCACAAACAATTAGGCTGAGCTTCATCTATGTCAAGAATTAAAGGATTTTCATTTGTTAGGTCTTTTCAGGTTATATATCTTTAGGTTAAGAAGGAGGTTCAAGGATACAAAATGCTAAAGCTATGGCACAGATGGCACTTATCCACATGGGGATGCATGCTCCTTCTAAAGAAAACCAAAATTGACAAGTACAAAATCATGTCATCTATTAAGAGTATTCACTGACTATGTTTTCTTGAGATAAATAAAGCTGCTTTTTCGCAGTGTGGCAACTCCTCAAAGAGCTAAAAACAGAACTAACATTCGACCCAGCAATCCCATTACTGAGTATATGCCCAAAGGAATATAAATTGTTCTACATTAAAGACACATGGCAGGTGTATGTTCATTGTAACACTATTCACAATAGCAAAGACCTGGGATCAACCTAAATGCCCATCAGTGGTAGACTGGATAAAGAAAATGTGATACATGGATACATACACATCATGGAATACTATGCAACCATTAAAAAGAACGAGATCCTTTGAAGGAACATGGATGCAGCTGGAGGCCATTATTCTTAGGACTAACTAATGTAAAAATAATAATAAAAAAAATACTACATGTTCTTGCAAGTGGAGCTAAATGATGAGAACACATGGACACAAAGAGAGAAACAACAGACACTGGGGACCTACCTGAGAGTGAAAGTTGGGAGGAGGGAGAGGATTAAAAAAAAAAAAATCTGTTGGCATAGTATCTGAGTGACAAAATAATCTGTAGAGCAAACTTCCGTGACACAGGTTTACCTGCACATGTACCCCTGGACAAATCTGGACATGTACCCCTGAACAAATTGGGACATGAACCCCCGAACCTAAAATTTTGAAAACCTGCACATGGACGCATGAATCTAAAATAACAGTTTTAAAACTTATTTTCCTGCGCCCTTATTTTTCTAACAGAATGAGTCAAACACACTGAGTTGTCATACGGAAAACGGTTGCGTCCAGAGGGGAAGCAGGAATATTAACAAAGTCCATAACCCTGGTGTCTGAAGAATCAGTAACAGGCTCCCAAGCACTCGGTATCCCATTCGCATTTCCCCTGTGAGCACCCTCTCATGGATTTAATGTATCTCCCTCCACACCTCATTTCTTACATTGTGTTCGTGAAGAAAAAGTATTTTTGTGCTTGTGAAGTTACATAAATGGTATTTTGATATCTGTTTAGTTGCGTTTCCTCATTCATGCAATTATATTTTTAAGATTCCCCCACGTTGTTACATGTCAGTTTCATTGTGTCTGCAGTATAGTATTGCATCATAAACATACCCCATCTTATGGGTAAGATATTTACCATCTTATTGATGAACATCTAGGTTATTGATCTTATGCTGTAAAGCATACTTGCTTTCCTATTGACAAACCCCTAGGTTATTTCTAACTCTTTCCCTTAAAAAGAAATAAACGCCGGATGACATCCCCATATGTATTTTCTTATGTTATATATGAGAGTTTCTTAGGAGTATAAAACCAAGGATGAGACAAGTGAATTATAACACATATCTACATTTTGTTTCAATAAATAGTGCCAATTGTTATCTAAAATGGCTGCATCAATTTATATCCCCACAAGCAACATTGTTTAGCTTCACTCCATCAACTCTCCAGAATACCCAACTTTCACAATTTTAACAAATGGTATCTCTCAGTTGCTTCAATTCCATTTCTCTAGTTACTAGTGAAGTAGGTCCTTCACACACTCATTCGATGTTTGGCTTTACCTTTCTGCAAATTGTCCATTCTGATCCTCAGCCCATTATTCCTTTATGCGTTACGGTATACTTACATATATAATAGATGTTTATCACTTGACAGATGTAGACATAAAAATCACTATTCCTGGTCATTTATCTGTGATGGCCTTCATTGAATAAAATATTTAATTGTGATTTAGTCACATCCATTAATTTTCCCTTGGTGCTTTACTCTCTGAGTTTTGTTTAAAAGATAGGGTAATAAAATATTTTCCTATGTTCCTTTCTATCAATTATATAATCTTAAATTTCACTTTAAGGCCCAATCCACTTACAGTTGTTATATATGGTATAGTTATCTATAATGAGTTAATTTTTCCCAGCAGTATTTATAAAGCACTCCATTTCTTCATTAATTTTACTGTTTATTTTTAAACTATATACCAAAGTCCTATGCACATGGATTTGCTTCTGGACTCAAAACTGTTCCAGGATTCAGTTCTGAATGTAGCATCCTTTCTGCACTTTCTTTTGTGAAAGAAAGCCACTTTCACGGCTTTGTACTAGGCTGTGCTAGACAGCGCAGCTGATTCCACCCCACATAACAGCCCTACAGCCTTGTTCTTCTTTTTCAAAAATTTGAAATATTTTCATAATTTCTATTACTTCATGTGAATCTTAAGTAAATTTTCAAGGTTTCCTAAAAATTATTTTTCCATCTGCATTGAATTTACAGGTTAACTCAGACATAGGAGCACCTTTACAACATTGCCGTGTCTTCCTGAGCATGATACTGTAGTTCCATTTATATGATGCTGTGTCCTCTAAAGCAGTTTTAAATTTCTCTATAAAAGTCTTGTTCATTACTTGTATAATTAATTCCTAGGTCATTTGTGACCTTTTTCTGTTTTAAATAGTATTTTATTTACTATTACTTTTTCTCATCTTTTATTTCTAGGATAATGGACAAATGTTGACTATGGTCTGTAGATCTGTAATCAAACTATCTAGCTAGACACTCTTTTTTTTGAGACAGAGTCTCCCTCTGTGGTGAGGCTGGAGTGCAGTGGCATGATCTTGGCTCACTGCAACCTCCACCTCCCAGGTTCAAGTGATTCTCTTGCCTCAGCCTCCCAAGAAGCTGGCACTACAGGTGCACGCCACCATGCCCAGCTAATTTTTGTATTTTTAGTAGAGACGGGGTTTCACCATGTTGGCCAGGTTGGTCTCGATCTTCTGACCTTGTGATCTGCCTGCCTCAGCCTCCCAAAGTGCTGGGATTACAGGCATGAGCCACCGCACCCGGCCGATTCTCTCTCTTATTAGTTCCCATAGTTTATCAATGATTCTTGGAATTACCGGTAAATGTTACAAAAATAATATCCCTTATACAGCTTCTTTTTATTTCTGTTCTTATTTTTATATCTAGTGCCTCTAATACAAAATGAAAAACAGCAGAGAATCTTCATCTTGTTTCAGACTTTTAAGAAAATGTTTCTGAAGTTTCTTAAAAGTAATATTTTCTATAGGTTTGTGTTAAGAAGAACTTATTAGCATATACTTTTTTCTGCTTTTTAAAAGTAATCATGGTTCTTTCATGAGGCCATTAATGATGAATTGCACTGTAAGACTGTCTTTTGTTCAAACGTCCTATCCTCAAGTTTCTAGGATAAATTCCATTTGTTCATGGTAGATTCAAATATTGCTTTATTGGGCCTGTAATTTCCTTTTCTTATATTCATCTTACCCAGTCTTAGTTATACAGTCTTCAAAATAATGAGCTCAAGAGATATTTTGTCTTTTAAAATATTGTTTATATTTCTTCTATATTCATTTGTAATGTTTAAATATGAAATATTAAAAACGAATTATAAAATTTGAACATCCAAGAGAAATAGATACAATCAACAATGATTATCTTTGTTAACCACACATAGCACCCCTCTGTTGTTTTATCTATAGAGTAGGGACACTTTTATATATTTTATTACTTAGCAATCCCGTGTTGTGTTGTTTTCCACTATATGCATGTATATCTTTTCTCCTAAGTAGTTTGTAAGAGATTCTTTAGGGCAAGAATTATGTCCAACAATCCCTCATGTCTATAACTATTTGGTAAGTGACCTTCTCAAAGTGACATGGCTATGAAGCAGTCTAGCAAAGATTTGAACGCAACTATTTTGACACTAAATTCTGTGCTCTTGCCACTGTTTCATGTTCTTCTCTGCTGATGTGACTGGCCAAACTCACTTCATCACTGGCAAATAGGGTTATAGAATTTGTTGAATAAATTACAGTAAACACACACACAAAATAAAAATTTAATAAAATGTAAGTTTCAATCTTCCAATATTGATTTCTTATGCCCTTGCCTCCAGGATAGCTGTTGCGGTGTCTGTTATCAACTTGTTCCTTATTCCTTTGTAGACATTCTGCTTTTCCTTTTTGAATAATTTTATAGTTCTGTCTTTGAAGCCATTAGATTTCACTCAGTATATCTAGATATGGATACATGTTCAATCTGATATCAGTGTCTCTATTAAATCTTGTTCATTATTTCTTAAATAGTTCCTCTTCACCATCATCTCTTTGCTGCTATTTCTAATCATTTTTCACTTATCTCAGGGTGTTTATTATGCCTGTGGGGGAAAATCAAGAAATGGTGTTGTCGGGATTGCTATACTGGAATGATTCTGCCTCCATGAAGTCCTTCAGTCCTAAAACCATGGGGCCTAGGCTTTGCCCTTCCTGGCAATGCCTGGTTCCCTAGAAATAAAAATGGGTACCTGGGAAACAATTAAGGAAGAGTGAAAACCCAGAGAAATAAGGATAACAACACACCGAGGCACCCTTCCTGCTGCTGTAGCAGTTGAGTAGCAATTGTAAATAAGCAATTTCTCCTGTGTGCAGAGACATGGCTCAAACCAAGGCAGAATTCCCTGTGTCAAATGAATAATGGTTGTCATTGACCAAAGTACAGGTGGTACTTGGTGTATATTTTAAGAGAAAATGATATGCTCTGAGTATGGAAAGTATTATGTAAAGGAATAAAATTTTAATCCATATAGGCCTAGGTAGTTTTATTTTCTAAGTAATTTTTAAAACAAAAAAAACAATTTAAAATTTATTTTGTTCCAAATTTTAAAATAATCTTTCATACCCGCTCATTGCTAGTCGTATCAACTGTATTCCCTTGCTAGTATTTTTGTTGTTGTTGTTGGAAACTCAACTTTTATTCTGAGTTAAGCCTCTAGATAAAGTTTTAAGTCTGCCAAAGTAGTATTCCCCCTACCTTTTCTCTCCCCAACTATCAAGACCATTCTAGGAAGTAGGTCACTCTACCAAAAATGATTGAGCTGTGTTGGGCCTGAGAAAAAGTCGGCCAAAAGGAGCCGTTCTTTTATTTTTTATTTTTATTTTTTGAGATGGAGCCTCTCTCTGTCACCCAGGCTGGAGTGCAATCTCGGCTCACTGCAAGCTCTGCCTCCCCAGTACATGCCATTCTCCTGCCTCAGCCTCCCAAATAGCTGGGACTACAGGTACCCACCACCACACTGGCTAATTTCTTGTATTTTTAGTAGAGACGGGGTTTCACTGTGCTAGCCAGGATGGTCTCGATCTCCTGACCTCGTGATCTGCCCTCCTCGGCCTCCCAAAGTGGGTGCTGATAGTTAGGTTCATCCACCACCGCACTTGGAGCTCGACTGGAGTCGCCATGGGGCGTCGTCTGTCTTTGTGGCCCCACAGTACTCACATGTTCCACTTCAGCTGTGCCACTTCATTCCGTTGCCGCTGGGACTGGGGCTCCTCTAAGGATTTCTTCCACACGTCTTGGTATTCCAGCATGTGAATGCCTTGTGCTGATCGGCTGAAAGGTTCGTGGCGATGGATTGCCTCTCTTGGTGGACTGCACTGTGTATGACAGAGATGATGTACTAAACTCCACAGCTCGATTTGGCCAACTTCGAATTGAAAGGATGGTACTGGAACCAGGCCTCAGAAGTAGCTTGTCATCAAGATCTAGGAGCTTGTCCATTAGGGAGCTATTTCTTGCCTGTAGAGGCATCCCATGAACCAAGAGACCATTCACATTTGGCTGATGACTGCTTGCTTCACAGAGACTCATTGGATTTGAAGTAACGGACAGTACCTTAGACTGTGGCACTCATGGAAACACCAAAGGATGTGGTTCACTCAGCACACAAGAACTTTCTGAATCGGGTCTGGGAACTGCAACATTACTCTCATCATCAGAGGCAAATCCTTCCCAGTGACGACGTGTCAACTGTTCCATACAGCTCACAACCTTGCTCCATACATTGTCAAACACATAAACAAGGACATCTTCTTTCACACAGTAAAATGGAGCAATGGGAGGATACCCTCATTTCTGTTTCTCTGTAGCTGCTCCTGATTTCTTCCCATGAAATTCCTCTTCCATATCTGTGTGATCAAATGCTAGGTATTCCTCAGTTACTCCTTCCGAGATGATTATGGAGTCTTCCTCGTCTCTTTCCATAGAACAAAAGCTGGAGGATTTGGCAATAGAAGATGCTTTATGAGCATACGAAGATGAAAAACGTAACTTCTTTCCCCTTATACCAAATATAGTAGAATCTCTTTCTTGAGACAAGGTTGTTTCATATGAAGCTGAAACAGCAGAAGGGGATCTAGGATACAATCTATAATCTTCACTTGGAGTGATTGTCTGCCTACCTAGAATCCTGAGGTGAGGAAAGCTAGCTATTCACTGTTGGCAGTCTTCTTGTAGACTCTTGGTATGCACACTCAACTTCTGCTCATACAAGAGTTCATCGACGGCTGTGAACATTGCCTAGGCTTTTTCAGTGGCATTTTGATCGAGTTCACCATATCCCCAGGAGAAGTCCGAGCTGCCTTCAGTAGATATCCCTGCGCCTGTATAACTTGGAAAAGCAGAGAGTGAATTCCCAGCGTCGGCTGATGTAAAAGGTGATTCTCTTGTGATGTCAGACTCGCTTTGGGAACTTGTGTCTTTCTCATGACTGTCACTGGCGGGGAACTTTCCTCCAGCTTCTTGGGAGAGGGATGATGGTTAAGAGCATGTTTTGTTATTCCTTTCAGCTCCAAGCTCTGTGACACCGCCTTCCGAGTGTATCTGGAGATCCTCTTCCTCCTCCTACTCCTACTCCGCCTCCTCAGCCGCGGGTGGCCTGGGCCGGGGTGGGCACCGCAGGGTGAGGACCTCCGGTCCTGGCCCTCCCGCTGGCTCCGGCCTGGCCGCCTCCCACCACCTACCGGCCTCGTCTCGCCCCGTCGCCTAGTCTCCGAACCACCACCTCTCAGGGTCCCCACCTCTCCAGTCCCACGACCTCCCTGCTTTCTTCCCATGCTAGTATTTCTAATAGCATGCCCTGATTAACTCATTTTATCTTTTGGTATAAATCAATTACAATTAAAATAGAGTTTGATAAATCTCAGTGGAGCATTTTTTCATGTTAAAAGCATTTTTTTTCTCAAGAGATCAAGTGTGATTAACTTCAGTGAGAGGCTAAAAGTTCAAATTATTCTCAGTAGAGAGAAATAGTCAGTTACTTTCCTTACAGATTTTTTTTCCATTTCTAAATGCAGAATGTCAAATCTGCAGTAGTTGTATTCCAAAGCAAATTTAAGTTTTTTCTCAGGTAACAAGCGTGAACGTGAGGACTGATCCAAAAGGGCCACACAGAGGCTGCCAGTGGATTATGATCCCCGAAGCAGAAGCTCCTGAAAGAGATATGAATGTTGAATTTTTGCAGCTGCCCCTTCACCTTTTTGGTCCTATTTTCACTTGCCACAGTGCTTTTGAGAGTGATCGGTGTTGCATGGATCGGCCATTGCTTCCTCTTTACTACCTAACAGTATCCTATTGCTGGTATGTATGTACCATTAATTTTTCATTCACTGGTTGATAGATATCTGGTCTGTTTTCAGATTTGGTAAGTATAAAATCTGCCACACCATTCAAATATATTTAGCCATATGGACATTTGCCTTCATTCTCCCAGGAGTGGAATTGCTAATCATGTGTTTAACTTTTTTTTTTTTTTTTTTTTTTGAGACACAGTCTCTTTCTGTCCCCACGGTGGAGTACACTGGCGTGATCTCAGCTCACTGTAACCTCAGCCTCCTGGGTTCCAGAGATTCTCTTGCCTCAGCCTCCGTAATAGCTGGGATTACAGGCACACACCACCATGCCCGCTAATTTTTGTATTTTTAGTAGAGACGGGTTTCATCATGTTGGTCAGGCTGGTCTTGAACTCCCGACCTCGTGATCCGTCCACCTCGGCCTTCCTAAGTGTTGATATCACAGACATGAGCCACCATGCCCGGTGTGTTTAACTTTTTAGGAACTGCCCTTTTCATCAGCAAAGGTGGTGGAAAAGACAGTATCTAAGAAAATTACATTACAATGATAATATAAATATAAAAATTTATGAGTGTCATTGTTTAGCTCCTTGCCAGCACTTAGTATTTATTACCAGAGTTTTTGTTGTTGTTTTAGTTTAATCTTTCCAATAGATGTGTACTGGTAGTTTAGCATGGATTTAATCTGTTTTTTGATTACTAATAATAATCTTGAACAACTTATCATGTGCATATGTGCTATCCCTGCCTCTTCTTTGGTATAGAGAAAACATCAGTAAAGTTTCTGTTCAAATCTTTTGTCCAATTATCATTAGGGATTTTGTTTTCCATTTATTGAGTTTTAAGAGCTTTTTAAATATACACAGAATATGTCTTTTAGCAGATATGTATTTGCAAATATATTTTTCCCAGTCTATGATTTGGCTTTCCATTCTCAGCAGTGTACTTTGAAGAGCAAAAGCTGTGAACGTAATCTACAATTTGTCAATTTTTTTTTCATTATTCATGCATTTGGTGTTGTGCTTAAGAATCTTTGCTTAGTGAATTCCAAAATTTTCTTCCATATTTTCTAGGATAGATTTTATAGTCTGAGGTTTTACATTTAGGGATAAATTTATTTTGAGCTGATTTTTGTGTATGGTGTGGAGTATCAGTCAGCATTCATATATTTACACATGATATCCAATTTCTAGCACCTTTCTTAAAATGACTATCCTTTCTTCATTATATTATATTGGCCCTCTTGTTGAAAAGAGTAGGTGTAGGTTATTTTGGACTCTTTGTTTTCGTTGATTTTATTAATCCTTTCATCAATACTTACCTTGTCTTAATTATCGTAGCTTTATAGTAAGTCTCGAAATCAGGCAGTGTGTCAGTTCCCTGAATTTATTTTTCTTTTTCAAAAATATTTTGATACTATTGGCCCTTTGTTCTTTACATTGAAATTTTTAAAGACAATTTGTCAATTTATTTAAGAAGAAGCTTGCTGAAATATTGATTTGGAGGCCTTTGAATCTATATATAAATCAGTTTGGGGAGAATTGACATCTTAACAAAATTGAGACTTCTGATGGATGAAGATGGTATATCTTTCCATTTTGGTCTCTTTTGATTTTTCTCTTCAGTGGTTTACGCTTTTCAGCCTACAAATTCTGGGTAAATTTTATTAGATTTGTTCCTAAGAATTTAGTGATTTGTAAAATTCTGTTATAATAGTCCTAGTCTTTAAGTTTTGGTTTCTACTTGTTTCCTGTTAGTTTGTAGAAATGCAGTCGGTTTTTGTATATTGACCTTTTATCTTGAGAACTGTCTAAAATTATTGTGAGTTTCAGTAGCTTATTTATATGTACCTTAGGGATTTCATGTCAGTCTGTGAGTAAAAACAGTTTTATTTCTTCTCTTTTCAATCTGTTTGTGTTTAACTGTTTTCTTCCTTTTTGTCTTAGTGCACTGTTTAGGACCTCTAGTAGTAATGTTGAATTGGAGTGATGAGAGGATATATCTGGCTGTCTTATCTATCTTAGCAGGAAAGCGTTCATTCACCATTAAGTATGATGCTAGCTGTATGAGTTTTTATGGATGTCCTTTATCATGTTGAGGAAGTTTCTGTTGAATATTAGGGTACTGGAAGTTTTTATTATGAAAGGATGCTGCATTTTTCAAGGCTTTTTTGCATCCATTAAAATAATAATGTAGTGTTCTTTTAGTCTATTGATATGGTTCATTTGCATTGATTGATTTTTGAATGCTGAATAAACCATACATTGCTGGCATAAACCCCACTTGGTCACGATGCATTACACTTTTATGTTACTAGATTTATTATGCTAATAATAGTATATTTGTCTCAATTTTTCAAGTTTCTTAAGGTAAAAGCTTAGATTGTTGATCTAAAATCTTTTTTCCAACAAAAGCCTTCAGTTCTAGAAATTCACCTGTAAATATTGTTTGATTGCATACCACAATTGTTTAATGAGTATTTTGTAGCAATTTTGAATCTACAGAAAAATTGTAAAATTTTCCATATACTCTCTCACCCCTTCTCCTCATTTTTCCCTATTTTTGAATTATTGTGTTAGTGAGGAACATTTGTTACAATTTATGAGGCAATAATAATATGTTATTATTAACTAAAGTCCATAGTTTACATTATGGCTCACTCTTTGTGCTCTGCATTCTGTGGGTTTTGACAAATGTATAATGACATGTATCCATCATTACAGTATCACATAAAATAGATTCACTGTCCTAGAAATTTTCTGTGCTGCACCTATTTAGCCTTCTTTTCCACCCTCCCCTTGAACTTTTGGCAACCATTGATCATTTTACTGTATCATAGTTTTGCCTTTCCAGAATGTCATGTAGTGGGAATCATATAGCATGTGACCTTTTCAGATTAGCTCATTTACCTTAGCAATATGCAATACATTTAAGATTTTAAAATTCCTTTATGATAACTTATTGTTTATTATTATTATTATTATTATTATTTTTAAGACAGAGTATATGTTGTTATGTGGTTCAGCCTGGACTCAAACTACTGAGCTCAAGTGATCCTCCCACCTCAGCTTCCTGAGTAGCTGGGATTGTAAGCATTTACCACTATGCCTGGCTTTCATTGCTTTTTAATCACTGAATAATATTCTACTGTGTGGATCATCACAGTTTGTTTATCTAGTCACCTATCAAGAATAACTTGGTGGCTTCCAAGTTCTGACAATAATGAATAAAGCAAATGAAGAAATAAAGCATAATGAATAGACATTTGTGTGCAGGTTTTTGTGTGAACATAGGTCTTTTTTGTTTGTTTTTTTCAGATGGAATCTCACTCTGTTGCCCAGGCTGGAGTGCGGTGGTGCAATCTTGGCTCACTGCAACCTTGCCTCTCGGGTTCAAGCCATTCTCCTGCCTCAGCCTCTGGAGTAGCTGAGATTGCTGGCATACGCTACCACACCTGGCTAAGTTTTGTATTTTTAGTGGAGATGGGGGTTTCACCATATTGGTCAGGCTGGTCTCAAACTCCGGACCTCGTGATCTGTCTGCCTCGGCCCCGCAAAAGTGCTAGGATTACAGGTGCGAGCCACCACGCCAGGCCAAACATATGTTTTTAACTTACCAAGGAGCATGATTACTGGATCATGTAACAGGATTGTGTTTAGTTTTGTAACATATTGCCTGGTATGGTTTGGATCAGTGTCCCTACCAGTAGTCATGTTGAAATATAATCCCCAATGTTGGAGGTGGGGCCTGATGGGAGGTGGCTGACTGGGACAGATTTTCTCCTTGGTACTGTTGTCATGATAGTGAGTAAATTCTGCGATCTGGTTGTTTATAAGTTTTGGCACCTCCCCGGTCTCTCTCTTCCTCCTTCTCCAACAGTGTGAAGTGCTGATTCCCTCTTCACCTTCTGACATGATTGTAGGTGTCCTGAGGCCTCCCAGAAGCCAAGCAGATGACAGCATCTTGCTTCCTATACAACCCGAAGAACTGTGAGCCAATTAAACCTCTTTTCTTTGTAAATTACCCAGTCTCAGGTATTTAAACAATGAGAGAATGAACTAATACACTTCCAAACTATTTTCCAAAGTGACTGTACCATTTTGCATTCCCACTCACAATGAATGAGAGTTCTTGTTGCCCCACATTCTCACCAGCATTTGGTGTTGTCATTATTTGGAGTTTTACCGTTCTCATGGGTGCGTAGCAGCATCTCTCTCACCTTAAAATTTGTAATTCCTTAATGACATATGAAGTTGAGTATCTTATGTTTATTTGCCCTCTATATATCTTCTTTGGTAAGATGTCTGCTCAGATTTTTTTGTCCTTTTAAAATTAGATTGTTTCCTTCATTTTCCTCCAAAATGTTACCTATTTTCCCTTGTTACTCCCTTTTCCAGGTATTGGTTATTTCTAAGCATATCATTTAATTATTTGGATTTTTTTCACACAATTGTCTTTTTTTCTTTTTTGAGAAAGTGTCTCTTGTTCTGTTGCCCAGGCTGGAGTACAGTGCTATGATCATAGCTCACTCTAACCTTGAACTCCTAGGCTCAGGTTATCCTCTTGCCTCAGCCTCCCGTGTAGCTGGGACTACAAGTATGTGCCATCATACCTAGTAAATTTTAAAATATATATATTTTATAGGATGGGATCTCACTATTTTGCCCAGGCTGGTCTCAAACTCCCAGCCTCAAGTTATCCTCCTACCTTGGGCTCCCAAAGCACTGGGATTACATGACATCTTCCTATTACTGATTTCTCATTTATAGTCAGGAAAAACACTTAAACAAATTTAAAATAATTAGAATTATGCAAAGTTTATTTTATGGTCCAGAATATATTTCTCCTGTCATTTCTATAAATTTTCGTGTTATGTATTTTGAAGGTCTTTTTTAAGGTATGTTATGTTTTCTTGATAAGTTAATGCCCTTCTGATTATATAAATTTTTCTTTTATTTCTGGAAGTATTTTATTTCATTTTACTTTAAGTTCCGGGATACATATGCAGATGTGAAGCTTTGTTACATAAGTATACATGTGCCATGGTGGTTTGCTCCACCTATCAATCCATCATCTAGGTTTTGAGCCCCACGTGCATTAGGTATTTATCCTAATGCTTTCCCCCACCTTGCCCGTACCCCCCAACAGGCCCTGGTGTGTGATGTTCCCTTGCTTGTGTCCACGTGTTCTCATTATTTAACTCTCACTTATGAGTGAGTACATGTGGTATTGGTTTTCTGGTCCTGTGTTGGTATGCTGAGGGTGATGACTTCCAGCTTCATCTATGGTCCTGCAAAGAACATGATCTCATTTTTTTTATGGCTCCATGGTATTCCATGGTGTATATGTAACACATTTTCTTTATCCAGTCTATCATTTATGGGCATTGGGGTTAGTTCCATGTCTTTGCTAAGTGTGCATGTGTCTTTATAGTGGAATGAGTTCTATTCCTTTGGGTATATACCCAGTAATGGGATTGCTGAGTCGAATGATATTTCTGGTTCTAGATCCTTGAGGAATTACCACACTGTCTTCTACAATGGTTGAACTAATTTACCCCCGCCAACAGTGTAAAAGCAATTTTTCCACAGCCTCACCACCATCTGTTGTTTCTTGACCTTTTAATAATTGTGATTCTGACTGGCCTGAGATGATATCTCATTGTGGTTTTGATTTGCATTCCTCTAATGATCAGTGATGATGAGCTTTTTTCTTCATGTTGTTTGTCTACATACATGTCTTCTTTTGAGAAGTATCTTTCCATATCCTTTGCCCACTTTGTGATGGGGTTGTTTGTTCTTTTCTTGTAAATTTATTTAAGTTCTTTGTAAATTCTGGATATTAGACTTTGTCAGATGGGTAGATTGCAAAAATTTTCTCCCATTCTGAAGGTGGCCTGTTCACTCCGATGCTAGTTTCTTTTGCTGTGCAGAAGCTCTTTAGTTTAATTAGATGCTGTTTGTCAATTTTGGCTTTGTTGCAATTGGATTTGGTGTTTTTGTCATGAAGTCTTTCCCATGCCTATGTCCTGAATGGTATTGCCTAGGATTTTTTCTAGGGTTTTTATGGTGTTAGGTCTTACATTTAAGTCTTTAATCCATCTTGAGTTAATTTTTGTTTTGTATAAGGTGTAAGGAAGGGTCCAGTTTTAGTTTTCTGCATATGGCTAGCCAGTTTTCCCAGCCAGCACCATTTATTAAATAAGGAATCCTCTCCCCATTGCTTGTTTTTGTCAGGTTTGTCAAAGATCAGATGATTATAGATGTGTGGTGTTACTTCTGAGGTCTCCGTTCTGTTCTTTTGGTCTACATGTCTGTTTTGATACCAGTACCATGCTGTTTTGGTTACTGTAGCCTTGCAGAATAGTTTGAAATCAGGTAGCACGATGCCTCCAGCTTTGTTCTTTTTGCTTAGGATTGCCTTGGCTATACAGTGTGGCCATTTTCATGATATTGATTCTTCCTATCCATGAAGATGGGATGTTTTTCCATTTGTTTATGTCTTCTCTTATTTTCCTGAGCAGTAGTTTGTAGTTCCCCTTGAAGAGGTTCTTCACTTCCCCTGTTAGCTGTATTCGTAGGTATTTTATTCTCTTTGTAGCAATAGTGAATGGGAGTTCATTAATGATTTGGCTCTCTGCTTGTGTACTGTTGATGTATAGGACCGCTTGTGATTTTTGCACATTGATTTTGTATCCTGAGACTTTGCTGAAGTTGCTTATCAAGCTTAAAGAGTTTTGGGGCTGAGACGATGGGGTTTTTCTAAATATAGAATCATGTCATCTGCAAACAGAGACAATTTGAATTCCTCTCTCCCTATTTGAGTACTCTTTATTTCTTTCTCTTGCCTGATTTCCCTGGCCAGAACTTCCAATACTATGGTGAATAGGAGTGGTGTATACTTTACCTGATATTAGCATACCTACTCTAGCTTTCTCTTCGTGAGTATTTGCTTTGTTTTCCCAGCCTTTTATTTTTAAACTATGTCCATTTATTTATTTATTTATTTATTTATTTTTGAATCGAATCATTTTATTTTAATCAAACAAAAATTTTCCAGGAGATTATTTAATTTCAATTAACATCAGTTATATAATTCATACAATACACTACAAGACTTTTCTAAGGATTGTCATATATATTTTTATTTAATTTTCACAACAACTGAGATATGCAGGACTTTCAGAAATTTATTTATATTTTTATCTTTTAAATTTTTTCATAAGTTATTGGGGTACAGGTGGTATTTGGTTACATGAGTAAGTTCTTTAGTGATGATTTGTGGGATTTTGGTGCGCCCATCACCTAAGCAGTATACACTGCACCATATTTGTAGTCTTCTATCCCTCACTCCCATGTCACTCTTCCCCACAAGTCCCCAAAGTCCACTGCATCATTTTTATGTCCTTGCATTCTCATAGCTTAGCTCCCACATATCAGTGAGCACATAAGATGTTTGGTTTTCCATTCCTGAGTTACTTCACTTAGAATAAGAGTTCCCGCCGGGCGCCGTGGCCTGCCTGTAATCCCAGCACTTTGGGGAGGCCGACGGGCGACCGCTTCGAGGTCAGATCGAGACCATCCTACACGGTGAAACCCTGTCTCTACTAAAAAAATACAAAACTAGGCCGGGCGAGTGGGGAGCGGGCGCTTGCCTACTGGGAGGGCTGAGGCAGGAGAATGGCGTGAACCCGAGGCGGAGCTTGCAGTGAGCTGATTCAAGATCAAGACTCCAGCCTGGGCTGGCCAGAGCCAGACCCAGTCTCAAAAAAGAGCCCCCAGGCCGGGAAGGGCCGTGGGCTCAAGCCTGTAATCCCAGCACTTTGGGTGCTGGTACGCGCGGATCACGAGGTCAGAAGATCGAGCACCATCCTGGCTAACACAGTGAAACCCCGCCTCTACTAAAAAATACAAAAACTAGCCGGGCGAGGGTGGCGATGCTCTGCAGTCCCAGCTACTCGGGGAGGCTGAGGCAGGAGAATGGCGTGAACCTGAGGTGGAGCTTGCAGGAGCTGAGATCAGGCCACTGCACTCCAGCTCGGGCGCATGAGCCAGACTCATCTCAAGAAAAAAGAAAAAAAAAAAAAAGAATAATAGTCTCCTAACTTCATTCCACTCCCTGCAAATGCTGTTAATTCATTCCTTTTTATGGCTGCATAGTATTCCATTATATATATACATATATATATATATATACCACAGTTTCTTTATCCACTCGTTGATTGGATAGTATTTGTGGTTGGTTCCACGATTTTGCAATTGTGAAATGCAATGTTATAAATATGCAAATATCTTTTTGAATGTTTTACCTTCTGGGTAGAAATCCAGGAGTGGGATTGCTGGATCAAATGGTAGTTCTACTTTTAGTTCTTTAAGAAATGTCCACACTCTTCTCCGTAGCAGCTGTACTAGTTTACATTCCCACCAGCAGTGTAGAACTGTTCCCTGTTCACTGCATCCACACCAGCATCTGCTGTTTTTGGAATTTTTGATTATGGCCATTCTTGCAGGAGTGAGGTGGTATCACATTGTGGTTTTGATTTGCATTTCCCTGATCATTAGTAATGTTGAGCATTTTTTCACATGTTTGTTGGCCACTTGTATATCTTCTTTTGAGAATTGTCTATTCATGTCCATAGCTCATTTTTCAATGGGATTGTTTTTCTCTTACTGGTTTGTTTGAGTTCGTTGTAGATTCTAGATATTAGTCCTTCATCAGATGTGTACATTGTGAAGATATTCTCCCACTCTGTGTGTTGTCTGTTTACTCTGCTGACTGTTCCTTTTGCTGTGCAAAAGCTCGTTAGTTTAATTTAGTCCCAGCTACTTACCTTTTTTTTTTTTATTGCATTTGCTTTTGGTTTCTTGGTCATGAAATCTTTGCCTAAGCTGATGTCTAGAAGGGTTTTTCCAATGTTATCTTTTAGAATTTTTACAGTTTCAGGTCTTAGGTTTAAGTCCTTAATCTATCTTGAGTTGATTTTTGTATAAGGTGAGTGATGCAGATCCAGTTTCATTCTCCTACATGTGTCTAGCCAATTATCCCAGCACCATTTGTTGAAAAGGGTGTCCTTTCTCCACTTTATGTTTTTTGCTTTGTCAAAGATCAGCTGGCTATAAGTATTTGAGTTTATTTCTGGCTTCTCTATTCTGTTCCATTGGTCTATGTGCCTATTTTTGCACTAGTACCATGCATTTTGGTGACCATGGCCTTATAGTTTAGTTTGAAATCAGGTAATACGATGTCTCCAGGTTTGTTTTTTGCTTAGCTTTGCTTTGGCTATATGGGCTCTTTTTTGGTTCCATATGAATTTTAGAGTTGTTTTTTCTAATTCTGTGAAGAATGATGGTGGTATTTTGATGGAGATTGCATTGGATTTGTGTATTGCTTTTGGCAGTATGCTCATTTTCACAACATTGATTCTACCCAATCATGAGCATGGGATGTGTTTCCATTTGTTCGTGTCGTCTATGATTTCTTTCAGCAGTGTTTTGTGGATTTTCTTGTAGAGGTCTTTCAACTCCTTGGTTACATATATTCCTAAGTATTTTGTTTTATTATATTTTTTGCAGCTATTTTAAAAAGGGTTGAGTTCTCGATTCAGTTCTCCACTTGGTCACTGATGGTGTATAGAAGAGCCACTGATTTGTGTACATTAATCTTGTATCCAGAAACGTCACTGAATTCTTTTATCAGTTCTAAGAGCTTTCTGGAGGAGTCCTTAGTGTTTTCAAGGTAAATGATCATATCTTCAGCAAACAGTGACAGTTTGACTTCCTCTTTACCAATTTGGATGCCCTTTATTTCTTTCTCTGGTCTGATTTCCTTGGCTAGGACTTCTAGTATTATGTTGAAGAGAGTGGCGAGAGTGAGCATCCTTGTCTTGTTTTAGTTTTCAGAGGGAATACTTTTAACTTTTCCTCATTCAGTATTATGTTGGCTGTGGGTTAGTCATAGATGGCTTTTATTAAATTAAGGTATATTCCCTGTATGCCAATTTTGCTAGGAGGTTTTGGGGGTTTTTTGTTTTTTGTTTTGTTTTGTTTTGTTTTTTGAGTCAGAGTTTCTCCCTGACACCGAGGCTGGAGTGCAGTGGCCAATCTTGGCTCACCCCACAACCTGCACCTCCTTGGTTCAAGTAATTCTCCCACCTCAGCCTCCCGAGTAGCTGGGTTTACAGGCGTACAGCACCACACTGAGTTGATTTTTGTATTTTTAGTAGAGACCAGGTTTCACCATGTTGAGCAGACTAGTTTTGAACTCCTGACCTCAAGTGATCCACCTACCTCGGCCTCCCAAAGCGCTGGGATTACAGGCATGAGCTACTGCACCTGGCCCAGGAGTTTTAATCATAAAGGGATGCTGGATTTTGTAGAATGCTTTTTCTGCATCTATTGAGATTATCATGTGGTTTTTGTTTTTAATTCTGTTTATGTGGTGTATCACATTTATTGACTTGTGTATGTTAAATCATGTCTGCATCCCTAGTATGAAACCCACTTAATCATGGTGGATTATCTTTTTGATATGTTGTTGGATTTCGTTAGCAAGAATTTTAGCATTTATGTTCATCAATGATATCTGTCTGTTTTACTTATGTCCTTTCCTGGTTTTGGTATTAGCTTGAGGCTGGCTTCATAGACTGAACTGGGGAGGGTTCCTTCTTTCTCTATCTTGTGGAATAGTGTCAAAAGAATTGGTGTCAATTCATTTTTGAATATCTGGTAGAATTCTGCTGTGAATCCGTCTGGTCCTGGACATTTTTTTTATTAGTAATTTTTAAATTACCATTTCAGTCTCACTGCTTATTGTTTGTCTGTTCAGAGTATCTTAATTCTTCCTGATTTAAGCTAGGAGGGTTGTCTTTTTTCCAGGAATTTATCCATCTCTTCTAGGTTTTCTAATTTATGTGTATAAAGGTGTTTATAGCAGTCTTTAATGATCATTTGTATTTCAGTGGTGTCAGTTGTAATATCTCTTGTTTTGTTTCTTAGTGAGGTTATTTGGATTTTCTCTCTTCTTTTCTTGGTTAATCTTGCCAATGGTCTATTAATTTTATTTATCTTTTCAAAGAAAGAGCTTTTTGATTCATTTATCTTTTATATTGTTTTTTCTTTGTTTCAATTTCATTTAATTCTGCTCTGACCTTAGTTATTTCCTTTCTTCTGCTGGGTTTGTGTTTAGTTTGTACTTATGTCTCTAATTCCTTGAGTTGTGACCTTAGAGTGTCAGTTTGTGCTCTTTCAGTCTTTTTGATGTAGGTGTTTAGGACTATGAACTTTCCTCTTAGCACTGCCTTTGCTGTATCCCAGAGGTTTTGATAGGTTGTGTCATTACTGTCATTCAGTTCGAAGAATTTTTTAATTTCCATCTTGATTTTGTTTTTGACCCAATGCTCATTCAGGTGCAGATTATTTAATTTCCATGTATTTGCATGGCTTTGAAGGTCCGTTTTGGAGTTCATTTCCAGTTTTATTCCACTGTAGTCTGAGAGAGTGCTTGATATAATTTCATTTACTTAAATTTATTGGTTCTTGTTTTATGGCCTATCATATGGTCTATCTTGGAGAAAGTTCCATGGGCTGTTGAATAGAATGTGTATTCTGTGGTTGTCAGATGAAATCTTCTGTATATATCTGTTAAGTCCATTTGTTCCAAGGTATAGTTTAAATCCATTGTTTCTTTGCTGACTCTCTGTCTTGATGACCTGTCTAGTGCTGTCAGTGGAATATTAAAGTCCGCCACTATTATTGTGTTGCTGCCTATCTCATTTATTAGGTCTGTTAATAATTGTTGTATACATTTGGGAGCTCCAGTGTTAAGTGCATATATGTTTAGAATTGTGATATTTTCCTGTTGAACAAGACCTTTTACCATTATATAATGTCCCTCTTTGTCTCTTTTAACTGCTGTTGCTTTAAAGTTTGTTTTGTCTGATATAAGAGTAGGTACTCCTGCTGGCTTCTGTTGTTTATTTGCATGAAATACCTTTTTCTACCCCTTTACTTTAAGTAAAGTCTTTAAGTCTTTTAAGTGTTAGGTGAGGTTCCTGAAGGCAGTAGATGGTTGGTTGATGAGTTGTTACCCATTGTGTAGTTCTCTATCTTTTAAGAGGAGCATTTAGTCCTTAACATTTACATTCAATGTTAGTATTGAAATGTGAAGTACCATTGCATTCATCGTGCTCTTTGTTGCCTGTGTACTTTGGTTTTTTGTTTGTTTGTTTTTGCTTTTTAACTTGCATTTTTTTTAATAGGCCCTATGTGATTTACATGCTTTAAAGACGTTCTGTTTCGATGTGTTTCAGGATTTGTTTCAAGATTTAGAGCTTCTTTTAGCAGTTCTTGTAGTGGTGTCTGGGTAATGGCGAATTCTCTCAGCATTTGTTTGTCTGAAAAAAACTATATCTTACCTTCATATATGATACTTAGTTTCACTGGATACAAATTCTTGGCTGGTAATCATTTTGTTTAAGGAGGCTGAAGATAGGGCCCCAATCCCTTCTAGCTTGTAGGGTTTCTGCTGAGAAATCTGCTGTTAACCTGATAGGTTTTCCTCTATAGGTTACCTGGTGCTTTTGTCTCACAGCTCTTTAGATTCTTTCCTTCATCTTAACTTGAAATGGTTTTCTTTTAATCTACCTAATATTTTCAGTTGTACTTACTAACATGTTAGCCATTCTCCCCGTTCAACTCTTTTTCTGCCTCTTTTTGGATTAATATAGTAATTTTTAGTTTACTTTTCTTCCTCTACTGCCTTTTCTCTAGTGGTTGTCCTAAGAGTTACCATATCTAACTTTAATATAGTTTAGTTTACCTTCAAATAACTTTACGAGAATCAAACCACAATATTCTTCTAATTTCTCTCTCATATTTTGTACGATTTTTGTTATGAATTTTGTTTTACATACAATAAAATGATAATAGTTTTTAGACAGTCAACTAACTCAAACTCTTTATTTGGATATGACTATAGATTTAGATACAATTGTAAGAAATAATAAAGACCATGTATGTGCACATTACAGTTTCTCCCATTGGTAGCATATTGCAAAAGTACAGTACAAAATTTTAACCAGAATATCAACCTTGATACAGTCAAAGGCAAAACACCTCCATCACCACATTGATCCCTCGTGTTGCCTTTTTGTAGCTACAACCACTTATATTCCTGCACCAAATCCCTCGATAACCCCTGACAATCACTAATCTGTTTTCCATGTCTATCATTTTATTATTTCAAGAATGTTATATAAATGGAGCAATATATGTAACCAGCTGGGATTGGCTTTCTCCCTTCAGAATAATTCTCTGAATATTCATTCAGATTGTCACATTCATTAGTAGTTTGTTCCTTTTGATTGTTGAGTCGTATTCTGTGGTATGGATGTACAACAGTTCATTTAACAGTTGCCAAATGAAGGAAACCTTGGTTGCTCAGTTTGGGGGCTATTACAAATAAAACTTTTATAAACATTCATCTACCGGTTTTTGTGTGTAAATAATCTTTGTTTCTCCGGAATAAATGCCCAAGAGTGCAGTCTGTTGGTGGGTCTTGTGGTAGTTGCATGTCTAGATTTTTAAGAAAGTGACAAACTCTTTTCCAGAGTGGCCATACCGTTTTACATTCTCACCATCAATGTATGAGTGATTCTGTTTTTCTTCATCCTTGCAAATGTTTGGTGCCTTAGGACTATATTTTATTTTAGCCATTCAGATAACAGTATAGCATATCTCATCGTGGTTTCAGGTTTTAATTTATAGTTCTTTAACTGCTAATGTTGAACATCATTTTTATGCACTCATTTGTCATATATGTATCTATTCTCTCTGGTGAAAAGTCTCTTTGTATCTTTTGTCCATATTCTAATTGGGCAGGTTGCTTTTATTACTGTTAAGTTTTGAGAGTTCCTCATACATCCTAGATACTAGCCCACTGTAAGATATGTATTTAGTAAATATTTACTCCTAGTTTGTAGCTTGTCTTTCCAGACTTTTAGTAAAATCTTTAGTAGAGAAGTCTTTGTTTGAAGCTCCATTTATCATTTTTTCTTTATATAGATTGTGCTTTTTGTGTCAGTTCTAAGATCCCAATGCTTAACCTTAGATATCAAAGATTTTCTCCTATATTTTTTCCCCTAGAGGTTTTATAATTATGTATTTTACGTTTAAGTCTGTGAACCCTTTCGAGTTAATTTTTGAGTAAGGTATAAGACTCAGCTAAGAAAGGTTTTTTTGTTGTTGTTGGTTTTTCATTTTCAGTTTTGCTCATGAGTTTTCACTCTCTCCAGAACCATTTGTTGTAAAGGTTCTCTTCTCTCTGTGGAACTGCTTTTGGACTTTTATCAAAAATAAGTTGGGCAAATTTGTGTGGGTTTATTTTTGCTCCTTCTATTCTTTTTCATTAATTTGTCTTGTATGCATAATATTTATAAATATATTAATATACTAGAGAAAATTTTATAATTTTAAATGTTGTCAAAACATGATTTTTTTCTGCTACTATCATAAAGACTTAATTCTAACCTAAGATCTGATATTCACCTACGTTTTTCTTTATTTTCTTTTATGTTTTATAATTAATTTAGAGAATTTTTAACTTGGTAGTTTTTTAATTATATGCATAATATATTTCTGTTAATAAACATAACATCTAATTCAAAAGATGCGTTCATGCCTATATTCTCATATATTCTGAAAAACCAATTTATACTGTTATGCATAGCATAAACATACTAAAAGAAAAATAATTGGCTAATGTAGACTAAAACAAAACCGTATGTGTATATATATTTGTGTGATGGGGTGAGGGAGTGCATGCATTTGTTGACACACTACAACATCCATAAGCTTAACCTCTGATCTCATGCATACAATAGGCTGCTTAGGTCTATGCCCATTCCTTCACTAATTCATTTACCAGTGCATTTCATATCTATTATTTTACTTAATAAGTATTGCCTCAAGTGGCTCATTTGTTCCATATCCAGAGAATATAGCAATGAACCCAGTGTGTACCACTAAACACTGACTTTGCTCTTGTGTAGTTATCATGTTGAGAAAGACTCCATTCTACCCTTTTGTTCTGTGGTTTATAAATGGCAGACATACAAAATGCTGGTGCCACTTGCAATTTCTACTAGGTTGTCACTTAAGAGATTAAGAATATGCCTCACTAGAAGTGGGGTAGTATTATAAAAGCATCTTAATTCTTTTCTCTCCCTAGTTTCCCAGATGGACTAGGGATATTAGACCTGCACACGGTAGGGAATGTCTAAATTGGATATTGAAGAGTAACTAGAATTGTAGTAGATAGACATTGAAGTTAAAGGTTTCCCAGGTACAGGCAGCAACAATAAAGGCATAAGACTTTGGACTTTGGTGGTGCTTCCGTGAAAGACAGGGTTGTGCAGTGAGAGCCTGTGGCCAATAGGAGGTGGGGCAGAGAAGATGGAGACTTCTGTCAGCACCGAAGATCCAAAATGCAGAGTCAGAGTATGCAGTATGAACTTGGCAAGGATTGTGAACAACTTTCTGAAGCAACAGTAACAAGCCCTCTTGCAAATGATCCTTTCTGTACTCATTTAGACCTATATAAGAAAAGCAATATTTTTTTGAATCTAGAATAGACTTGATTTAAATAACTGACAAAATGGCACAGAAAAGCAAATTAAGGACCAGTCTCACAAATAATGATAAAAACAATACAAATTAAAAATGTAATAAAGTTAAACAAAATTAAAAAAGAATAACCCTGAGCAATCAAGTCTAGAGTATAGACTTGAGGAGTACCTTAAGAGATCAAAGGATAAAAACGATGTGAAGACCTAAATAAATGCAAAAAGAAACGGGCATGGTGGCTCACACCTGTAATCCTAGCACTTTGGGAGGCCGAGGTTGGCAGATCACGAGGTCAGGAGATCGAGACCATCCTGGCTAACACGGTGAAACCCCGTCTCTACTAAAAATACAAAAAATTAGCCAGTTGTGGGGGCACGCAACTGTAATCCTAGCTACTTGGGAAGCTGAGGCAGGAGAATCGCTTGAACCTGGGAGGTGACGGTTGCAGTGAGCCGACATCATCATGCCACTGCACTCCAGCCTGGGTGACAGAGTGAGACTCTGTCTCAAAAAACAAAAAAAAAAAAAAACAAATAAGACAAAACAAAACAATAAAAACCTGAGATTTCTTTCTGATTTAAAACAAAGGAATAAAACTTGACAGAAAAGGAAAAAGCAGATATTCCACAGCAATATTATGTGTGTGTGTGTGTGTGTGTGTGTATAAATGTATGTATTTAATATATAGACTGGCCAAAGTCAAGGCTGATGGTTGATGTCACCAACAGAAAACAGACTAAAGGCTTATAGAATAATTATGGAAAGTTATTTTAGAATGTTTATTTTGTAATTAAAAACTATTAATGTCACATTTTAAGTATGACTTCACGTTGTAGGGGCAGTAATTTCCAGGAGTCTCCGCAGCCAGATCACACTTGTGGCCACAACACCGGACACTTGCAATACCATGCAGGCTTTTGCGCCTGAGGTCATTAGAGATATTTGGGGCAGTATCTTGCTTTCTCTAAACTTTTTTCCTTCCTTTATGCTCTTACGTCTGGAATTTACATGATTCATTATGGATGCTATTGTACATAATTTTGACATTGATTTTGATTTTTCTTTCTTGTGAAATTTTGAATGAGCAAAGTTGACATTCTGCTTTTAATGCATCCTAATAAGAAGTCACAAATTCTCTAAATACACTTTTATTTGGAGGATGCCTGTTCTAAATGAATTTAAATAGCTAAAGATAAATACAGTTCCTAAAGTTTACTTTGGCTAATATAAATGTTAGCACAAAAGAATTTTATGAAGTTTGGAATTATGATATGCTTTTATTGTTTCAGTTGCATTTCAAAAGAATTTACAGTTCTTGGTCTAAAAATGGTCTAACTAAATAATCCACTCTTCATATTTATAATAACTATTAATCTATTTTATTAATCATGGGCAAGCTTTTAATTATTACTTTTTCACATAAAAATAACTCATAATCATTAATTATTGCATCATTTAAAAACTATAGTTAATAATATTGTATTGTATACTTGAAATATGCTAAGAGAGTTGATCCTAAGTGTTTTGTGCCTCATCAGGCACAAAAAAATTGTAACTATGTGAGGAGATATGTTAATTAGCTTGATTGTGGTAATCATTTCACAATGTATATCAAAATATCAGGTTGTATACCTTAAATGTATACAATTTTTGCTTCTTAATTATACCTCAGTAAAGCTGGAAAAATATCTTACTATTTTATATGTGACCAGTAGCAGATCAACGTACAAAATATAAAACAAAAAATAAAGCATTTGTTCAAAATAATGCGGAATGCTTATCCTTACAGAAAGTGAATATTAAAAGATATTGCAGCATGTTCAAAAGATACATCTTGTTTGTATTATTGACACTGTTTTGGTTGTTAGATATCGTAGTAGCCTACATGATTATTTGACCACTGATTACACACTAACTAAGGCCAGAAAGCAGCCCACTCAGATATTCATTCAGCTTTCCAAAGGCCCCAAGTCAAGACAAAACCAAATTGTCAATATGGGCAGAATATCAGAATTATGGCTGAACATTTGAGCAGCCCTAATGTAAATGCACATGTGTTTGTATGTGTGTATACATGTGGCCACGGATAGATGATAGGTAGGTTAAAAGACAAATGCATCATCTCTTAAAGCTAGTAACGATTTAATGTTGTCGTTTTCTTCTTTAAATGTCTTGCTTAAATGTTTAATTAGAGTTATGTCTAAACAAAAGCCAACATCATGTTCAATAATAAAACGCTAGGATCCCAAATAAACTCAGGACCCATTTAAAGAGGTCCACTCACCATTGTTGTTTAACCAGTCACATTATTTAACCAGAAAGGAAAGTGATGTCGGGTCAGGGCCAAGGTAGTCAAGGGCCTGCCTGGGTAATTCTATGTTGCATGGTCTCTGGGTGCTGAGGGTGTTTGGTCCATTATGGCTGTCAGGATAGCCCATGCTCACTAAGCTAATGGAAACCAAAGTCTCATAAAAGAAAATGTAACACTTCAACATTTTCTTATATTTGTTTGTTTATTGTTTTAGAGTTTTTATCTTTCTGTTACACAAGAAATGGAGCTTTAGGTTCACATTAAATATGAATACATAGAGCAAAATTCTTGCTACAGCCATTTTGTAAAATAATGATCAATATTTGTACCAAATGCTTCTCTCATTTATTCCTCACACAAAAAATTACATGCAACATGAATTAGTAAGTTACATTTCATAGATAAGGAAATCAAAGCTACAAGTTGCCCAACATCTCACCATAGTTAAGCACAGACTATCATACTTCAAATCTGCATCTTCCCTACTCTTCCCTGATGCCCGTTGGTCATATTAGCACTTGTTTTCCTTGGCACAAGGTCTGCATAGCTTAGTAGAGCAATGAGGTCCCTGAAAGTCAGAGGATTTGCTGGGGTTTATGCCAGAGCAAAGTTCCATGCATTTCTCAAGACACTTGCTCAGTGCAGCACCTGACTTTATCCTAGAGCAGAGGCTATCACTCTGGCAGCCCAGCAACCACACTAAGTTCAGCCTCTGCACAGCCCTGGACTTCTTCCACCCTCTCTTCATTTCTGTAATTACCTCTAAATTTAACAGACGGTCATTAATGATGGTGCCTATGAGAATGTGATAATATTTTCCTTCCTTTATTGGATAAATCCGTCTGCCTGTCTTTCCCTACATTTTTAACAAGTGCAGCCTTAGATAGCAAACCATGGTGTTTTTTTTTTGTTTTTTGTTTTTTTTTCCTGACCCCGGCTTCCATGCAAAGCTTCTGGCTTTCTCTATTCTAAAGTTCACTGAAGTATTTTTCTGCTTTCCTGCAGTTTTTAAGTAGATAATAAGTTCCAAAATTCACCAGCCTTTCGCTGAAAGAAGCTTGTCACGGTGGTTGGTAGCTAATGAAGGCCCCTTTAGTTTATCTTCATCAATTGTCAAATATTTGAGTCCGTGAAGTGGTGTGATGAGGTACAAAGACAGATATTTGAAGGGATTTTAACTCATTTGAGCAATTACATGCTTAACTGCCCTGCAATAATCTGTCAGTCTGAGTCTTTTCTACACAGCACAAGTGGGGAGCGTTAGAATAGCTGGATTTAGAACATAAAGGCTTAGTCTGAATGGAAGAAAGGCACCAGAGAGATTAATTGCCAGTAACAAACAGCAGGGCTGCTTGCAAGTTATATATCACATAGTTACCTACCAGCAGTGATGGGGGCCAGCTCACAGAGAGAAGCCCGGGTTGGGACAAAACAACCTCTGCACAGAATCCTGAGCACTGCCACCAATTTGCAGGGAGGTAGAGAATTCCATTTCTACAAAGTATGTACTTGCATGTAACATACACATACATTCACACATGCAATAAAAGCATATTATTGAAAAGTAGTAGCTTTTGTGGACAAACTCATGAATTCAGAGGCCCCTCCTAGGGTTGTTCATCTAATAGCCAACTGAGATGACTAACCCATCATTCCCACGTGATAACAGTGTGATTTATTCAAGTATTACAAATTAAAATAAATTGTAATGACCAGAAAGCCAAAAATGATTTTGAAAAAGAACAAATCACTAGCTGATTTAAAAACTTACCATAAGCCACAGTCATCAAGACAGTGTCGTGTTGGTATAACTATAGACATACAGACCAATGGAACAGAATAAAATCTCTACATAAAATAAAAATTTCATGAACAAATTTCCAGGCTAAAAGAACAAATATTAGGGAAATGGGCTTTTGTTATTGTTGTTGCAGTTGTTACTGAATGTTGACTTATTTTTTGCTACCCTTTCTGGACTCCTGTTTGCTGTGTTGTTTTTCCAGCAGGAGACATCTAAAACAATACCATGTTCATTATGTTTATAGATTATGATGTAGGATGAGATATTCTTCCACTTACTCATGTGTGCATTCACTAATTCACTTGTTTATTCATTGACCTAATATTTCCTAAGTATCCCCTGAAGCTCATTTAGAGGAGATAAAGAGTGTGCCTAGGTTGGGATTCTGGAGACCATGTGTAAAGAAGGTGACATCTAAGGGGTTTTTGAAGACTGGCAGAATACCTAGAGAGGTGAGGAGGGACAGGCATTTCATGTGGAGCAAAAAGCTTGAGCAAAACATGGTAAAAAGAACACTATGGCTTAGATATAAGGAGTATCTACCTTGGGAGGCCAAGCTGTGGAAACATAATTAGAAAGGCAGGTTAGAGGCAGAGCATGAAGGGCCTTTAGTGGCACATCAAAGAGGTTTTACTTAACCTGTCGCTGAGGATCCAGCATGGGAAGGTTTGGGGGTAACAACTATGCTTTAAGAAGGTCTACCTGAAAGAAATTATGTGAGAAGAAAAAAAAACTAAACCAGTAAAATAGCTTTATTGGTATCCCAAGCAAACACATAATGATAGAGTTGTACATTAGGAAAGGAGGGATAGAGAGAAGGAAGGATAGTTGGAATTAACAGGACTTGTCCTCTGCTTGGATATGGTGAGTGATAAAGAGGAAAGCATAGAAGATGGCTCCAGGTTTTGAGTCAGGGTGTTAGAGAGGGGAATTGGTGCCATCAAAAAGGAGGACTCAGGGGAGAGGGATGAAGGGCAGATCTGAACAAGAAGATGACTGTGTTCTTTCAGACAAATAGTGTCCGTGGTAGCTGTTCTGGTCCACAGTAGATCAGAAGGCAGAGATAAGGCTCTAAACAGTGCTCATGGCCCAGGACACAGGTCTCATGTTGTCTGCACCAGCATCATGGTTGAAACCTGGAGCCTGGGTGAGATGGTCAGGGGCAAGCACAGAACGGGGAGTTCCATGGGGACCCACTGCCTAAGGGAAGAGAGTGGCACACTGATCATTGGCAACTCTTTCCTCTGTGCAAACCTTGAACTGAGGGCTTGGAAATGCATTCCATTATCTCATGTAAAATCCACTGCCACTCTGCAAGACTCACCTTTATTCCTATGTGGTCAGTACATGCCATAACCAGGTCTGGCCTGACTTTGAAGGATGAAGAGGCAGGTAAAAAGGAGAGTGAGAGAGAAAATAAGAGGAAAGCTCATCTGTGAAAAAATTGGTAGCCTTTCATATATGAAGCTACTTTCCTTCTGTGTGCTTCAGTTTCATCCTCTCAAAACATGTGACAGCCTCACAGATGAGAATGGGTGAATGAAAGGATCACATTCACCAGTAAGGAGCTACTCGGTCCATCTCTAGAGAATAATGCAGAATAGATGTGCAAAATGAGAAAATTGTCATCCTGAGTTATGCACTTTTTACTGCCATTCTTGAGTCATCTAAATTTTCAAGATTCTATTTGTGTACCTGTTGGTTAGCATATAGTTGTTGCTGAGTACATCTTTATTAAATGAATCAGTTGATACACAAAAGGCTCAACAACCATATCTATATGCCTTTGGGCTTAAAGTGTGGATTTAGACCAGGAAGAAATTAAGATCAGTAATAAAAGTGCACCATAGACAGTTTCTTGGCTGTCTCCATAGGAGGTGGCAGGATGAGTGGTGGTGGATGGCCAGGGATTTGCTGTTTCTAAGGAAGAAGTGAAAGGTCTACATTAGAAAAAAAAAGCCCTAGAGAGGAATTTAATCATATAAGAAGGTAGAGAAGCATCATTTTTTTTTTTCAGCCAGAAAGTGTATATAATGAATCAAACCATTCCCAAGGTATTCATTAAATGGTATTTGATCCCTGTTATTTAAGAGACGTCCAATAGCATACTTCTGGAATTGCTTACCCACTGGAGAGATAAATCTTTGCTTTTCCACCCATGATTCGCATCCAGTCCCATTTGGGGGCAACGTATTTGGAGCCAGCTTGCCAGTATTAGGAAGGAATTTGTAACACTGGAACTTACTAGAAAAGTGGCCCATCTAGATATTGCCTGGATGACAGACTTTTCCTAACTAGCCATGTGTTCCATATATAATGTAGTAATGACTGCACAAAAAGCACTAGTGTAATCATTCTCTTCTCTCCTTCCTCCATCCCTCCCACAAGCAAGTACTAAGCAACCAATTCCTGCTCCCAGAGCTATGGAAGAACTCCCAACAACAAACGGCATGGATGAAGACCTCCCTTTCCCCAGCTAGGTTTAATGATTTTTAGTCCAAAGCAGCCCAATCCAAGCTAAAATTTTTCAGAAGTGCCAACTTCACCCTAGCATGCCATTAAACATCACATGGTGCTCTTTAATATATTCATCCATTTTAATAGAAAAATGCATGGTTTCCAAAATATTTGCATGAAATGGTGCTCTCACTTTGCCATACAACTTGGCACCACACATTCCTAGACTGCCTGCACCCCAATTTGAGAAGCACGTTCTTGTGAAAGAGATGGAGAGTAAGATGACCACCCTCAAGCCCCATAGTCAAGTGGGGATGACAAATGGAGAAGCAACAGTACAGCAGGATAAAACTTATGAAAGTAGCACACACAGGGTCTTTGGGATGGTGACAAGTGCTGCACTCTTCCCATATAGTTTTGTCTCACAATCAGGATAAATGGCCTAACTGAGCACTTCCCAGAGAAGTTGAAACTGACAAGCTAAGGAAAGTCTTTGATCTATAATGAATATATCCACATCATTTCAGAAAATTGTACTTATGACACTTAGTTCTAAGCATCATAGACCAGGACCATTTCCAGATGCAGTTTGCCATCTGCCTCCAGCCAGAGTGTGATTGCCCACACCCCCAGACTGGCACAAAGTCAGACAATATGTGCTGTTCATTCATCTCTGCATCACCAAGGCAAGTCTGTCTCCACAGCAAAACTAACCAGCAGCTTGGCTCTCCCTTTCCACATGGAAATGGCTATTCCACCCCCTCCAGCTCATCCCAGCCACGGGATTGCTCAGGATCCCAGTGCTTCTAGACAGTGCTCACCTGTCCTGCTGCTGTCACTTCTGGTGTGATCTTTCGTTTGAAACAGACAGCTCAAACTGAATTTCAAAGTGCTCTAGTAACAGTAACGATATTCCCAGGCACTCTTTGGAGCCCGACTGATTCTGTTGGCAGCGCACACAAACTCTACATAATTTTTTTATTCCTATTGTCCAAGTGGCAGCCTGTGGTGATGGCAGAGAGCACACCTATGTACCAATGTGACTTGCTGTCATTAGCAGTCATATGATACACTCTGGTAGCTGCATACGGGTGCAATGTGGCACACTGAATGCCACAGCAGTCAGAAAAACAACACGTACCCCTGCTATATGTAACCAAACCCTCCTAAGTCATAAGACACGCACTGCACTGATGCCTGACTGCTAACTCAGAGACAAGATTTTCTTCATGTCTTTAGCACAGCTTGCCTTTGAAGGGCCCTACATTTCAACAATTGTAGAAAGGCTCCTCTCTAAAGGCAAACTGACAGGTAACTTCTCTGCTTAATGTCTTCAAGCCCCCCCTGTTTCATAAATGTGAAAGACTGAGCTCCATGTTATGAACCGATGCATGAGTCATCTCCCTGCCTGCCCTCTATAGGGAGCTACTTATCAATCCCCAAACATGTTATTCTCTCATGCCCCACTATACTTCTGCTCACAATATTTCTTCTCCTTGGAATGCCATTCCTTCTCCTTCTACCTAGGAAACTTCTGTTTGGCCTTCCAGGCTGTGCTGGGATGCTACCTTGTCTTTCAGACCAGTGAGTCACCCCTCCTTTGGTCCCCAGAGCATGTGTGCATGCTTCTTTTGCAGCAAAGCTTCAGCTACTCCATCCTGATTTATTCCTCCTTTTTTTAAATTTTTTCCTCCTTTTTTTTTTTTTTTAGATGGAGTCCTCTCTATCCCCCACGTGGGGGTGAATTGGGCACGTTCTCAGTCCCCCCTTTTTTTTTTTTTTTTTGATTTATCTGTATATGTGATTCTCCTGAGAAAAGGGTTACATCTTTGTAACCTTTGTCCTGGTCCTTAGTGGGATATGTGAAAGGTAGTAGATATTCTCTCTTCCTTTTGCAAACTTTAGATTTATTTAGATCTATAAAACACAGGCATATCTAGGACTTCACTTCCTTCAGAATCAAAGTCAAAGTCAAACACAAACTCAAGTACATCCAGGAGCCAAGTGAGTAGCAGAAAAGAAATGAATAATGTGCACCCAGTGGAAACTTTGATAAGCTGAAGCACTCATGACCTGGTCACAGTGAAGGGGCAGCACTCAGCTCCAGCCAGCCACGTCCAGACAGGGCTGTAGGGTCAGTACGGCCAGGTCTTTAGATTGCCATCTACTCTCACCATCACTCCACTGAGAGACTCCAGAAATCCACATTTTTGTTTAAGTTTTTTCTGACTTTTAGGTGAGAGAAACTAACCTTCAAACTTCTAAGATAATGTTTACAAGAAGCATAACAAATCTGTGAGTCAGATATAACCAAGAAATTGCCAAATTTGAACCCCAACTTTACCTAAGCTCTTCTCGTCATATTCCAGGAAAGGCTAAGTCTTCCTCACCCCCAACCAGATACCTCTAAAAATGTAGAGACGAGTGTAGCTGATTAATTATGAGTGTTAATAGCCTGATGCTTTGAGGCCGTGTTGAGAGGAAGTTATGTCATCAAGGAGGTAGTTTAATATACTAGTATAAACATTACCTTTTCTCTACCCTCATGCAGCCTCAAATTGTCACCTCCAAATATTGAAACATGAATGTGCTTGGAATTTATAGTACTGAATACAGTGGAACAAGGTCAAGCCATAAGTCTAACATTTCATATGTTTGACTTTCATATCTGACATCCCCATTCCCTTGGGTCACAACTTTTTAATTATTATTTATAGATCATCTTTTTCTTAACCACCTGAGAAGTGCAATTATCACCCTGAAATGCAGTGTCTGAGGTCTCTTTTTTTTTTCTGAAATGGAAATCTTATATCAAATTAGAGACTTAAGCATACAATTTATTGCTATAGAATCCCTGACAGCCAGTCAGAAATATGTGTGCCCACAATGTGAAAACTAGTTCATAATTACAGTGAAACTTAGATCATTTTAAAAAGAAAAAAACCCAAACAAACGCAATCTCTATTGTTTTTCCATAAGATTACTATTTTCCTCTTATCACCATATTTATTCATATCATGGATACCAATTTTTGCCCCTTCTACCATCTTGATCCTGATCATGAAGTACAGGAATAAGTAGTTTTTAAATGAAATTTCATGAATGCACATTTGTTCTCCATTCCACATTTGCTGACTGAATACACTCCAGCATGCTGGCACATTACCAAAACAGACCGCCATGGCATGAATGAAACTCCAGCTAACATCTGAAGGGAGCAGAGCTCCCAGTGGGTTTTAAATCCAAGAGCTCAGAACCACCAATTGAGACACTTAAGATCCATCCTCTTTTCCCTCAGATGAAAGCAAATGTTCAAGTGAGTAGCATGTGTCTGCAGTAACAACACTGGAAGTTTAAAGGGATGATGTTAGGGGAGGGAATGGAGCAGAAGTGTGTGGAAGGAGGAAAAGCAGCTCTTGCCAGAACTCTGATGGCCAAGACCTGGCTAAAAGACAAGACTCTATGTGAAGTTTTGCAATCTCTTAGTTCCAGCTGACTAGTCTGTGAAGTATAGGCACATTTATGCCATTTACAATGAATTTGTTTTTTGAGTAATTGACTTGAATTGATTAAGCAATTAACTGACCCTAACTATGATTCCTACTAGGCATTGCTCTTGGAAAACTAGAATTAAAGTTACCAATGTGCCCAGTTGCAAACTTAGTATCATCTGTTTTCACTCGTAGGTTGAGACAGAACTTGCAGTTCAGCTAATGATTCCAGCCACCTAGCTAGTGCCTGAATTCCCTATGTGACAGATCAACAAAGCGTCATCCATTTTGCAGTTCTGTACCCCCTATAATAGGGAAACTTACAAATATTTTTCCAATACTGAATCTATCCCTTTTAAGTTTACATCCATTGGCCTAAATCTAAATTATGAGAACATCCAAAACAAAATTAATTTCTTATCTGTATGGCATCTCTTGTAGCCTTTCTTCAAACAGAAACAGACAGCACTTAGGACCTTCAATACCTTTTTTGTTCCTGGCTAAATTTTTTTTTTCACTTGCTCTACATATAATGTGGCTTCTTGACCTTTGCTTGACAGAATAACTCTCCTTGGAAAGAAGTTCATAATCTCAGATCTAGTACTAACTAGCTGTGAGCCTTGTGCAAGTCACTGCTTACTCAGTAAATTGGGGAGCTATCTTAGCCTGGAGTTTTTCTGGCTTCACTTCTACTTCTTAAAAATCATTTGTGTTTATATCGTTCCTTTTTATGCTGCTGAGCCAAACGAGTTACACAAATCAAAATATTCAACAGCATTTTGTTTATTCATTCACTTAACCTCTATTTGTTTAACATTTACTCTGTGTGGGCTGTTGAAATAAATTAAAATGGAAACCAGGCATGAAGAATCCCTGCAAAGATAAAGCCAGTTAGGCTTCATAAGTGACCTTAACTTTGCTTGAATTGCAAACACAAGTAAACTTAATTCGGACTATGTCTTATAAGTGCCCATGTTTAAAGAAAAATGAAACTTAAGACTCATCAATCAGAAGGTGCCAACTAACTTCAAGTTTTATAAGTAGACAGTTTCCAGGAGGACACACAAAATAAGGCAACAGTATGATTGTAACCAATCAAATATTTCTTTGCTTCACTCCCGTGTTCACCCCATAAAAGCTTTGCTTTTGCATTCTCTTGGTACAGAACTTGAACCACTTCCGATTTGTAGCCGCGCAGTTCATAAATCTCTGCTCAAATAAATTCTAAAATTTTACTGTGCCTCAGTTTACCTTTTAACACAGCTCTGTGTTAGATCGGCCGTGGGATTAATGGCCAATGACAAAACATAGTCCCTGCCCTCATGGAACTGTCATTTCTACTTAGGTCATCAACCCAGACCAATTCCCTGGCAGTGTGGTCTCCCTGTCCTGGGAGTAATGAAATACTGGAGAGAGAAGCTGCTCCTTCGGAAGAGCTGTGACCCCCTCCTGGCCTAGTTTTTCCATGAGGGTATTGCTGTCATAGTGAGAGGCCCTGAACCTGTGGACATGGAAGGAACTGGAGGTTACTCTGTCAATTCCCCACACACGTGAAACTCTTTAACCCCTTTCCACCTATCTCCCCTGCACCACTGGTGCCACTGTCAACATCTACCTCTGTTCCTCGCTTGTCAGTTTCCCTGGCATGTGACTCTCCTAACTGCAAGCATCGCTTCACCACCCTGGTGTGAATATGTTTTATGGGGAGTCTCCTTGCCACAGACCTTCCCAGAAGCCCAGAGGAACCGTCCTTTGGAATCATCCCAATAGGTGGAGCACGTTTCTCCAAATCAGTTAAGTACCTTGTGTTGGTTTCTTTATGGTAGATGTTACACATCCTATGTGTAAGGAGTTCAGGATGCCTCTTACCCCTTTCCTTTAAGTATTCTGAACAAAGGGGAATGCAAAGTGAGGTAAGTTTCACTTCATGAATACAGACAGGTCCCTATCCCTTTTCAAATGAAGGGATTCTGATTGGAGAATGGCACTGAGGTCCTGGATTCAGCAGGATTTCTTTCCCCTAAGGCAAATCTGAATCTAACCCCAGACTACCCTTTTATGGATCCACCTCAGGCCAAAGAGGGAAGAGTGGAGCACTTGTACAAGCTGCTTGGTCGCCTTATTATCATGCAGACAGAAAGTAGAGACTGTCCCCTTTTCTAGAGTCAATGAGTGAAGCAGGAAGTAGGAAACTGACAAAAGAGTATACCGCTCATGGATAGAGACTTTTATCAAGAAGGAGAGATCACCTGGGGAGTGAAACCCCTTCCTCTGCACTTCACTGCACATTGCATATATTTCTTTTTTTTTTTTCCTCCTTTTTTTTTTTTTTTAGATGGAGTCCTCTCTATCGCCCAAGCTGGAGTGCAATTGGCACGATCTCAGCTCACTCCTTTTTTTTTTTTTTCCTTTTTTTAGATGGAGTCTCGCTCTGTCACCCAGGCTGGAGTGCAGTGGCTTGATCTTAGCTCACTGCAACGTCTGCCTCCCGGGTTCAAGTGAGTCTCCTGCCTCAGCCTCCCGAGTAGCTAGGACTACAGGCATGTGCCACCACGTCTGGCTAATTTTTTTGTATTTTTAGTAGACATAGGATTTCACCATGTTGGCCAGAGTAGTCTCTATCTCCTGACTCTGTGATCTGCCCGCCTTGGCCTCTCAAAGTTCCGGGATTACCAGCGTGAGCCACCGCGCCCAGCCCCTTGCATGTATTTCTATATGGTGCTCCTCATTTTGTAATTGTTTATTTTCCTATGAGTGCCCTGTTACACACTCAGGCTCTTGAGGGAAGTGCTGTGCTGCATTCACCCGTATATAACTAGAGAATGGCCCCCAGTAGACATTCATGGAATGTTTGCTGAACATGTGCCTTGGCTCTCATCTCTCTCTAAATAGTCAATGTCCTTCATTTCTCCATGCTGTCACTTCCTGTGGCCATTGTAGGAATTCAGGATAAATACTTTGCTTGTGGAAAAGGAAGTTCTAGAAACGAAAGTTTGCTTTTTCATCTTCATTATCCCATTTTGATGGTTATAATTACATTGTGGTTTTTTGAAAATCATATTGGATTAACAAATAGAATAGCTCATAATTTGTGATAGGTTTCAAACCATCATTGACATAACCTTTTAATTTTCTTTTTATTTACAAAACCATAAAATGCAAAGATGGAAATAATATATTGAAATATGTTATATAGTTTTTAAGTTCTTGATGAAGTCAGTTAATGACTTATATTCTTATTTACGTTTTAAACGAACTTTAAAAAATCAATCATGAAAGGTAGCCTTCTAACAGCTGCACTTACGAATATACAATGTATTTAATATGGCACATTAAATAAGAAAGGATAAAGATGCTTGCTGCATCTACTGACAAAATCCTATTGATACAATTGGTTCAATGAAGTTGTCAGAATTTACCAAGAAAAAACAAATGACCTCTACATTCATCACCGCTAAAGGTTCTTGCTAATTAGCATCCAGAGATACCATGTTATAGATGCTTCTTTAAGAGCTATCAGCTCTCCAACTCTGCCTAGTGACATGGTATCTATCAAAGTCTCATGGTGCCTGCAGTTCTGACAAAAGGCACTCCAAAGAACTGGCACGTACCACCATATTTGCATTTTCGCATCTCATTATGAACATAATTGCATACCAACACAGCAATTCTTCTTGACTATCTCAAAAAACATTATCAGCAATGTCTGAAATAAATGCTTAAATGTCAACTATTGACAAGCAAGAAAAGCTGACCTTTGAAGGTCTTCATTCTTCTGAGATACGCCCTGCTATGACTCACTTTTTAACTTTCTGTCTATGTTTGATAACAGAAAAGGAACACAGTGACTCTGAGAATTGTGTTTTTGTATGACAAACCAGAAGGGAATCAAGAAATTGCAAAACTGCAATCCATTTATCATTCCTACTAGGAGTCATTTGAGATTGGTTGAATATTTGCCATTACAATTCTTAAAGCCTCTGAAACTTTAGAGAGAGTGGACATCAACATGTTTACAATGGAATTTCTGCAAAATTATATAATGACTCTACATTAACAACTGAAATGAGTTTATCCATGATTAATGTTATGACAAAGAACCAAACAACCTTTCTACTACGAGCATGCAACCCATTTTACACATTGTCACAAGTAGAGTCTGAGTGTTGGACAAGTACCAGCAGCTAATCTAAAACCGCACAGAACCATTTACACCCTCTCTCCAAGAGCTCATCTTACTAGAGTGGCCTTCAGCACATAGATCTCATATCCTATCATATGCCTTTAACCTGTCACCATCCTATGCTTGGAACTATCTCAATTTGCACAGCAGCTTGATACACATTTTTTTAAAAGCACTAATCAACTTTAACTCATGCTGAAATGCTGCAGATATGGCTGCCAATGTCCAAAAAATGCTAATCAATTTTGAAAATCTACATCATGGCTTGCATCCCAGATTTTCCACCCAATCCACATCAAATGGAAATGATAGAAAATTATGTTAACATGTTCAGCCGCTTGTTTGCTTGTTTTAGCTGAGGCATTGGTCATGCTTCGATGGCAAACTAACCGCCTGTTTGGAAGCTCATCCAGTTTGCACTACTTTGGGTGACTATGTGGCAATAATGTGAAGTGGCTATCATACTTCGCTTTCAAAGGCTGGGATTTCCATATGAATCCTTTCCCTTACTTTGCTTTTGAAGAACATAGGGATTTTTTTTTTCTTAGTTGGGGGAATATGAATTGTTAATGCTTCTAATTCTCCAAAGAGCATCCCCTAGTGGAAAAGCTGCTTCTTTGATAGTCATGGAACATAAATCTATATTTCAGGCCCACTTAGTAAATCTAGACACTATAGAAAAGAGAGAATAGTTTAATGCACAAAACCTGTATACATAAGTCTCTCCCTGAAACAAGAAAAAAAAAATCCTTCTCAGAATTTAGATCAGGGAGGGATCTCAGAAACCAGTTAGTCTAACCTCCCAATTGCAAGGATGGCCTCCAAAGACCTCCCAGAAAGACAGGCCTTCCAATGAGGAGAATTCTACTAGTCCCCACCAAGCGAAATTTTACTAAGAGGCAAATCCATTAATTCAAAAATTAATTCTATATCAGGGCTCAAAACTTTCTCTTTGAAGTCTCTCCTGAGTGGTACTAGGCTGTTCTAAAGGTAAACAAAGTGCAAACCATTGGCCCTTTTCCTGACAGCAACCACTTGTTACTTGGTGTTTTTGGCCCAGCGGAAACAGAGTCCCATTCAGTCCTTCACTTCCCATTAGATGTAGCTCCTCAATGCCTCCTTGATCTCCTGTCAACTTTCCAAGGTCATTCCCTAACTGGTCAGTAGCCATTTTAAAACACTTAGAACCAGGATCAGACTGGACAGTCTCAGTGGCACTGCTGCTTCTGGGACTCTGAATATCATGGTTCTATGGAAAGAAACTCAGAGCACTTTGGCAAATTTAGCAGCAGGAACATCCTTGTTGACGCTTAAGAAATTCACAATCAGCTTTACTCCTCACCTAAAATCACTTGATTCACTATTTTTACTCTCATTTTTTTATGATGCTAAAGACTAAATTCCTAAGAGGTCCTTGGAGGTGAAGAGAGGGACTCTTCCTTGTTTTGGACATGAAGTGCTGGCCTGTATTCATCATCATCACAGCAGCAACAGCCAAATCCAACCCTTATTAAGCAATTACATTTGCCACTCAGTAGCTAAGATCTGTGGCTATTTAAGTCTGTTTACATGGTCCGTCTCACTGAGTCTTTACCGAGGGCCTGTGAAGTAGGGACAATTATCATCCCCCTTCCATAGTTGAGGAAAAGTGAGACTCAGAGAGGTTAAGTAACTTGTCTAAAATCACAGAGCTAATAAATGGTGAGTCTGACTCAAGCACTCTCATGAACCAGTGCAGAAAACAGCCTCCCCAGCAGAAGCTCAGAATCTGTATGTGACCTTGGGCTGATCATTTCTCTTTTTTCACATGTATGCTTTCTTACTGAACTGGAGGAAGGAGCCAACCCCTAGGGTGATGGCACTGAGGCCTAGAGAATACCCTCTACCTTGCAATGGCAGGGAAATAGAAGTGAGACAGGTTAGGGTGAATCAAGGAGCTGCCCTCTGCTGTTAGCAGGAGACTGCACACATGTACCCCTTGCCTTTGTATATCCCAAGGCCAGCAGTCTTTAACCAGGACCATAGCACTGCTCCCCAAACTTGAATTGCCCAGCACAACACACCATAGAGCCCCGCCTCCAAGCTTCTCACGGTCTATACTTCATGGAGCAGTCTCCTAACACAGACAGTGAGTGATAGGGATGTCTAGGAACACAGAGGCAGGCCAGATTTCAGAGGACTGGCATCAAATTGCAGATTTTTATGTGGTCCTATGTTTCATGCTTGGATACAGTGTAGAATTCCACTACATGTTTGTATTATGTGAGGCAGAAAAGGATGGCCAGCCAGTAAAAATAGCAGAAATGAAAAGGAGTACTGCATTTCATTCCATCTAATTTACGCTGCTGTGGGTGGGAATCGAAGTTCATCTCCTAGACATTAATTAAACTAGAAATGCAGTGAAATGCCAGTCCTCCGGCTGCAAGGGCCCTTTTCAAGAAGAAGCTGGGAAAGTAGAGCTGGTATTTCCTTGCTGTCACAGGACTCACAATAGAGGAAAGCAAACTTCATGGGTCCTCAGACATTTCCTCATCACCCAATCAAGAGCCTTTCAGCAAAGGAGTGAACTCTGGGCCTGAAGCCCAGCAGCTGTATCCATGGGAATCTCCCACCGAGGGTCAAGAGAAAGATGTTGAGTAGCTAAGGGCTCTGAAGTCAGATCCGCACATATGTTGAAGTTCCCAGTGCTCTCCCAAAAGCTGTCTTGCACACACTCACACCCTTTGCACAAACAAAAGCACTGTGATCTTCTGTTTTAATGAATTATCAATTGAAGGGAAATGGTAGCTTCAAATTAGTCAGGGCAATGAACGGAAAAGAAGGAAAAGAAAAAAGTTTAGTCAAAGTAAGGCAACCCATTTTCCCAAATTTAGTAGACCTTGACATCTCTGGAAAAGCATGCTCGTGGGAAAGTAGGCACAATTCTGAAGGAAGGGGAAACTAATTCAAATAAATCTTTCAGGGAAAGTACTAAGTGTTTAGGCCAAATTCCATCTTGACATGGAACACAGGACCTTGCTTAAAGGCAATGTGAGATAAAGAGTAAGCTGTTGAGCCCACAGTAGGCTTTCTTTACAGAAGACATAAAATGTAGTCTACCATTTTTTTCAGGAGGCAAAGGAGAAAAAAAGAACATCCAAAAGACTGTGGAGCCATGTTTCTGTGAATATCTTGCTGCCTGGACACACGTGTGACCTACTTAGCAGTAATTCCAAGAAGTGGCCATCCCACGTGTAGGACTTTGCCCACATCAACTGCTTTTTGCTACTCAATCAATAGAAACCAACCCAGGTTGATCATTAAATTGAGGTACTAGGTTTCTTAGGCCAGGAGTTGGCCAGCTTTTTCAGTAAATACGTTGGTCTTTGTGAGCCATGAATCATCTGTCTCAACTACTCAACTCTACCCAAGTAGCACAAAAGGAGCCAGGGACACTATACGAAGGACTCAGCATGGCTGCGTTCTGATAAATGTTTATTAACGGACACTGGAATTTCTATGTCATATAATGTTTACATGTCACAAAATTGTATCTTTTTATTTTCATTTTTTTCTGACATGTATTGCTCTCAGGCTGTAGGCAAACAAGCGGTGGGTGGTATTTGACTGTGGCCCATAATTGCTGATTCCTGCCTTAGACTGAAATGATCCAGTGGAATTCTTTTGTGCCTACTTTTATAACCTGGGTGGTTATAAACTACAGCAGGTGTGATGAATTTAAAACGACAGCACGTGTGATGAGAGGGGAATTTAATTTTATTATTCTAAATACTCTGGACAGAGACGATGTTTCTTAGAGCCAGGGATTCAGGCAAAATTCAAATATGTGCAGTAATCGTGGTCACTATGGATCTGCTGCCTACAACATGGCAGGAACCATGCAATGCCATGTATATATTTTTCCAAATCATACATGATGCGAAAGATAACATGTGGCCTACTGTGATTTCAGTGGAAACTGTGACAGCACAACCTACTGAATTTATACAGATATCGACATTATCTGATGTCATCTGCACTACAGATCTGTGAGAGGGTACTATTGTTGCCACCTCCATGTCATCGATTGGAAAGCTGAGGGCCAAAAACTCACTTATTCACATAAGACTATACAACTATAAACAGCAGAGGTGGGATTTAAACCCACACTTTCCTGCTGTCTCTCTCCTCTGGGTTCTTAACCCCCAGGGTCTTTCTCACTCAAGGTCAAGACCTCAATCAGTTATGACTGTAACCAAACTTAGCCTGAACAAATTAATATGAGGCTATTCCTGGCCTGTCATTTCCCACATAGTTCCTAAGTTTCATTAAAGAAATATTAATGTGTAGAGGCAACTGTGTGGATCTGAAGCATCAACATTCCGGGGGAAGCTCTGTGCATAAAAAGAATACAAGCTATAAAATTATTGGCAACTCACACGTAGTTAAAGGAATTTGTCTGTTCAACTGCCAAATATTTACATTTGAAGTCCTACCTCATGCTAAACATTCTTCTAGGCACTGAGGTTGCAGCAGTAAACAAAATAAGCAGAAATCCCGGGTCTCGGGAATTTATATTTTCCTGGGGGGAGACAGGGAGTAAACAATAAAGTAAATAAAACATACGCTGTGTCAGATGGTGATGAGTGCTGTAGGAATAAAATATGCGGAGAAAGGTGATAGGGATAGCAGAAGGGTAGGAGGACTGGGGAGCCAGAGACAGGGACCTAGGGAGAGAGTTTTGAGGAAAGACCTGAAGGAGATGAGTCCTCACTTATGTTTCCATGCAGGGAGAGGGGATTGTAGGCAGAAGAAACAGCCAGGGGAAAGTCCTGAGACACTTTTGGGGAACTGCCAGGAGATGGGGTGACTTGGGCAGAGTGAGCAAGGAGCTGACAGCCGGGAATTGAGATGGGGTGAGGTGGGGAGGGGCAGTCAGAGCATTTAGAGATTTGGAGCCCTGTGGAAATTTTTTGAGGAAACCATTGAAGAATTTTGAGCAAAGGAGTGACATCATCTCATTTAATGGATAATGCAAAAGGCTCCCTCCTGTAGCTATGATAAGAAGAAATTGTAGCGGACAAAGGTAAAAATTACTGTGAATTATTTAGGAAGCCTAGGTGGGACTAGGACCAGGATGGCAGCTATAATGATAGTTACCAGGGAGCAGATTTTTGAAATCATTTTTTATTATAAAATTGACAATTTATAACTTTATACGTTTATGGAGTATGGAGTGATGAATACAATATGGATGCATTAAATAAAGCTAGTTGACATATCCATCACCTCATATACTTAACATTTTTGTGTGCTGAGAACATTTGAAATTTACTCTCCTCAAAATTTTGAAGTATACCATACTCTATTTATTAACTGTATTGACTAGGCTGTTCGATTAAATTAAAAAAAGAAATCCCACATATTCCTCCTGTCTGGGATTTTATGCCCTTTGATCATCATCTGCTTTTTACAGCCCTGAGACTCTGTCACCTGCCCTCTACTCTCTGCTTCTCTGGGTTTGATCGTCTTCAAATCCACATGTATGGGAGGACATGCAGTGTTTGACTTCCTGTGCCTGGCTTATTTCACTTAGCTTAGTATTCTCCAGTTCCATCTATGCTGCCTCAAACCACAGAATTTCTAGAAGCGATCAGACTGAAATACAAGCCAACAGTACTTGCTGATTAATGTGATTGTGAAGCATGAGAGGAAGAAAAGAGTTAAGGATGGCTCACAGGCTCTTGGCCTGAGCAACAGGAGGGATGGGGAGTGGGCAGTCACTGAGGTGGGGAAGACAGTGGCCAGAGCAGATTTGGAAGCGGTGGGCCAAAGACTGAGTTTGTTTTTGGATGTGACAAGTTTGGGTTGCTTATTAAATATTAAAGCAGGGATGCCAAAGAGGCAGTTAGAGATAGGAGTTGGAAGTGCGGAAGTATGGCATGTGCTGTGGGTTCGGGGATAGTTGCTGTACTAAATCTTTTGCCTTTACTACGAGGGATACTGCCTTTACCAAAATGCTTTACATGATGAGCTGGAGAATTTGTGCTCAATTTTATCACCCAGAAATTAGAGATTCTTTGCTATTGACACATTATAATTTTCCCCTGGTGACTAAATTCAGCACTGGTCATTTTTTTTTTTTTTTTTTTTTTTCTCGAGACAGAGTCTCGCCCTGTTACCCAGGCTGGAGTGCAATGGCATGATCTCCGCTCACCGCAACCTCCACCTCTTGGATTCAAGCTATTCTCCTGCTTCAGCCTCCCAAGTAGCTGGGATTATAGGTGTGCGCCACCACGCCTGGGTAATTTTGTATTTTTAGTAGAGATGGAATTTCACCAAGTTAGTCAAGCTGGTCTCCAACTCCTGACCTCAAGTGATCCACCCGCCTCACCCTCCCAAAGTGCTGGGATCACAGGTGTTAGCCACTACACCAGCCCATTTTTAAAACTATATTTAAATTTTATTTAATATCACTGCGCTCAGCTTTGCACAAAGAGTACTACATATATTGATCAAATCATCCTCCTATTTAAATCCTTAAAAATCAGAAGAATGCATATTTTTGGCATGATGCCCAAATCCAATTCAGGTGGCACATTGTTTCACTTTCCCTCCCTGAGAAACATAAAATAGTGTCAGCTGTTATTATCCTATTGCGTTGAATCTCCACACTGACATCCACATTTTCAAAAGGGAGTCTTTTGCATAGATGGTTATAATTTCCTTTTACTCTGACAGTGTAGATATGGTGAAATTAATGTCAGCTGTTGGGACCAACTCAAACACAAACCCTTTGAGAGGCCAGCCACTAGGCAGCAAACTACAAATGGTCATTTGCAAAATCTCATCTGGATTAACAGACACATGATCTTTTCCTGCATTCCTATCTTCTCTCCTCTGTAGAAATGCAGGCAAACATTTTATAATCATATTTTACCTCTTATTCACATCTCCTAAATGTAATGTTAGAAAATGTTTTTCAAAGAACCACGATTTGGGATGAAGCTCAAGTTCCAAGAGTAGCTTATATACAGTAGGAAAAGAAGACAAGAATATGCAACAGGCAGGTATGTATTAAACACAATTGACCGCACATTCTTTCTCTAGTCAGTTGCAAAGGTAAAGATCTCAGGATTGGGGAAGACTACTTACGGGAAAAGTGAAAGATTGTCTCTAAGCAGGATTGTTCTTCAGGGAAAAGAAACTAAATTCACAAAGGACATAATTTGTTGGTTTTTCTCTCCTTGGATTGAAGGGAACCCTTAAGTTAATAATAATAACAGTAAGTAATAATGTTTTATTTGCCTGAATTTTGACTAGTGCTTTTTCACTGGCAGAGAAAACGCCGGTTGGGAAAGTCAACTTATTGGGCAATTTCCCATGCACTGGTTGAAAAGGAAGCCTCTAGCTGCAAAAGGAGCAAGTGCAGAAGCAGCCAGAAAGAGCAGTCCTGGCTGGGTGAGCCCCACGCTGTGCCAGCCACCTGAGTTGAGTGTCTCAGCATGTTTACGTGCCTTGATCTCGGCTTATGTGTGAGATACCATGTTAACGGTCCTGTTGCCCACTCTGCCCTGGCTTGAGATTTAAATAAAAACAAATTACAGGTCTTAACAGTGATAGATGGACTGCTTTTACATTTGTGTAGAGTATTTTTGCTCTAAGATTAAAGGCTTATGCATTTATCTGCATAAACTAGCCCCTGGAGTAGGGTACTGCTGACATTTTCCAAGAAAAATGAATATCCTAACTTATTCCAAAGAGAAGACTTGGTATTTGTATGGCCAGAGTGACCTTTGCAAGTGCCCTTTCAGATTAGGTGCACTACATGGAAAATTGTGCTCTTACAGTACTCCATAAATCATACCTACCAATTTTCTTTAAAGGGGTATGTAAATATCAGTGTACCAGGTGGGTAAACAACACTAACCTCGTACAAATGGCTTGAAAATTGAAGAAAAGCACCTTATTTTGCTGCTGAAATTGCTTTTGAAGCCCAACATCGGGGCTTGGGTTGTAGAACGCATGAAATGATTTGTGCACGGGAATAGAAAATGGGCTGATGATAACCACCCTCGACACAGTTCCTGTATTTCTGAGTTCTTTCCATGATCAAAGATATCACTGCTATAGGCATACTACTTTTCTTTGCATATCCCAAATGTGTGTATGTTTTAAGCGACATCTTCATTATCTGCGTATTTCTAACTTGGTCAGATAGCTGTTTCAGTGGTTAATATCTCTAGACAAAGTTCGTGGAAGCCTTCTTGTTTTGGTCACATAACCCTTTGCTTAAAAAGGAAAAAAAAAGATAAAACTTTATAGAAAAAATTAAGAAAGAAGCTGAAGCTGTTGAAATTTCCAAAGTCTTAGTATGAATAAGTATTATTTTTGTAAATTACTGGAATGCACTAATTGAATCTTCTCATACTAAAATAAGAATAAGCAAATATTAAGAAATGGTCCTATTTAGACATTATAATAGAACGTCTGTAGCATAACATACAGCTTTTACTGCACCCAACTGACATGAATTTTTTGAAATCCAGTTTTGTACACTTTTCATAAAATAGAAATCTTTGACTTGGACACATTCAGGAGTTTGTGGCAAGAATCATGGTTTACTTCTGAGAACACTGGATATAGTGAAAGATGCACGTTTCTTAATCAGATGACTTTCCACGAGGCTAAGATTTTTCTATAATATAGGATAAGTAAATAACTTTTGACATTCTTGTGTATTATAAATAACTAAAAAAATTTCAAAATCTTTTTAACTCATTAATTCTATATTACTCACTATTCAGTTTGCTGGTTATTTTTAAATGTATAATTTATCTTAAAATGAAAGTAGTCTATGTGAAATATTTTTTCTTTACAATAGCTATTACTCTCCGTTTTGCTTTCACTGAAGAATATGTTTATAGGATGAAGTCTTTGGTTTCATAGACCTTAAACAGTGAGAAACCAGTTTCTCCATTTTATAAAGAAATGCATTAAAAAAATAAACTCAGACCAGGTGCAGTGGCTCATGCCTGTAATCCCAGCACTTTGGAATGCCAAAGTGGGTGGATCACCTGAGGTCTGGAGTTTGACAACAGCCTGGCTAACATGGTGAAACCCCATCTCTACTAAAAATATAAAAATTAGCCAGGCATGGTGGTGGGCACCTGTAACCCCAGTTACTTGGGAGACTAAGGCAGGAGAATCCCTTGAACCTGGGAGGCAGAGATTGCAGTGAGCCGAGATTGCGCCATTGCACTCCAGCCTGGGCAACAAGAGTGAAACTCCATCTCAAATAATAATAATAAATAAATAAAAATTAAAATAAAGTAAAAATCACAACATGGTATAAGTAACATGTGGGCATCCAAGTTGCTTTTCCAGTCCTTTCTTAGTAATAGTTGCTATGTGTGAATGCCTTTTATTCCTTTATGCTTCCTAGATGTAAAGATTAAAACCTGCCCCTGGGTCAGCAGGATTTATATCGGTGGGATGCACTGACTGCGCTGTATTCTTCCCCTTCGACACATTTTCAACTTTGGGCTCTGTTTTCCCTTCAGAATCATGCAAGGTATTTTGCAGTGCCATACTTTTCCTCTTTGGTTCATCAATTTCCTATTGGTCATTAGTATAATCTTTGATACTCCTTCCAAACAATATGTCTTAGTCTCCTGTTCAAAAGTGAAGGTTGAAAGCTTTTATTTAATATCTTCGTAAATGGAGATTTTTAAAAAATAATAATGCAATTTCAAAACTTAGTCTTACTAATACTTTTCATTGTTAAGGATAGTCATATAACTCTTATGTTTCCAAAAATTGATTGTCTTTTTCAATGCAAAAATTCATACTTCAATATGGCTATTGGGTTGAATAATATATAGAACTCTGTATTAAGCATCAAATGAAAAATGGGTAATTTGTGTTCATCTTCCCACTGTATTAAATGTTTAGAAGGGAGGTGGCAATACCTTCCCTAGTATACACCAATATATGCTGCTTATCTGGAAAAAAATGAGATAATTGGAACAAAGAATATTTCATCAAAGGAAAAAGACAGCTCATCTGCCTTCATTTTCATTCTGGATTTCTAGGGCACCTTATATTTCATAGACCTGTCTTCTTACATGCTCTCCTGTCTTGATTAAATGAATAAATATTTACCATTTCCATTTTGTGCCAGAGACTGTTCCAGGCCCTTGGTGTACGGAAATTAACAAAGCAAAACAACAAAACCCCTGCCCTCAAGCTGCAGAGTTAGTAACATGAAAAAAAGAGATCACCCACATTAGCATGGCATTATCTTAGCTTCTTGTCTAAGAAATTATCTTGTCTTTCATGTCATCTCAAGTTCAATGTATTTCTGAGGGCTGAAAATACCATCTCTTTTGTGTAAGAGTGGAATATGTAGAAAGAATATTCAATATTTTGCACTTTACTATGTTTTAGAAAGGTTTTCAGTAATAGAACATTTTTTAGAAAAGTGTTTATTTATTTCTAAACTGTTTCATTCATTTTTCTACAATGGGTAGATTATATGAATCATTAATAATCACCATTTATTAGTGTGTTTCTGTTATTCATTATGATGCGTAGTCTGGGGTCCTGTGTAATTTTTTTCCAACTGCTTTAGCCCAAATTGGTTGTTATCTTCTTGGTTTTCTACTGAATTTACAGTAGGTGTTACACAATTTAGCAATCACTGGCTTTCCAGTTTTAGTTCCATTGGCCTGATTGCCCTTACTATTTTGAAAGACCCTGGGAGAAGGACTAATTTCTTATACATTTATCTCCTCCAGCAGCTAGCAAGACAGACAGCACAGGAAGAGCTCAATAAACACGTTAATTTTCCACTAAGTTCTATAACAGGGCCTTTACTTTTTTTATTACTCAATTTTAGGTTTACTAAAATTGAAAAAGGATTTTTGATAATAGGTACTTTTTGTAAAGATGATAATTTTTTAAAGTAATGATTTTCACATTAAAAAAATCTATTTCAATGGTGAGTTTTGTTAAGCAAAAAAATATAATGTTCCCATGATATTCAATATATACATGCTTGAAATAAAACTCTTCTCCCTCCCTAATTAAATGCAGAAAATAATGTTGCATTTTTCACACACTTTAAATCAACTGAGTATGGAGGCCACAAAGGTCTCAGATAGAGAGACAGAGTTCCAGTTGAAATGTTAGATATCTATATATTTTTTAATGTTATAAACTTTTCTACCTGATTTCTAAGAAGAAAAACATCAAACCAAAATTTTCAAAGTTTATGGTATATACAAGTGTTAGTAGAAAAGTTATTTTAATTTCATTTTATATTTTTCAAATTAATTTCATCTTTAGTTAATTTTACAAATAAAGCACAGGTAAGAGGGTTAGACCTAACATGGAGTACAGATGGATAAAACCATCCTTCTAATTCTACTGACATTTGTAGGTACATTCCATATATATGTTTTAGAAATAAGCAGAAGGTTATCTGCGAGCCCGTGTTGAACCCTAAAGCTGCCGTATTCATTAATAGCTTCCTACGTTTGCTAGTCCAGCACCTCTTTCTTTGGGCAGCTTCCTTTAAGTGGACAGTGAATGTGCCATCCTGTGCTACTTGGAAAACCAGTGAAAGTGGTACAGGTCCACATTCTGCACCTCCATAGAGCTGGTCTTAGGTAAAATTCAGAAAGGAAAGGAATCCCTGTCTTCCCTTTCACATGTGCTTTTACCCCCCAGTGTGGCTTCCCCCAACCTTATGCCCTTCACCCCAATGCCATCTACAGCCATCATTTTGCCTGTCAGTCTTCTGGAACCCTCCACTGCAGCACCTCAACCAGGCTCATCCACCCTGCAAATGCCTCAGGCTCTCAATCATTTCTTTTTACCATGCTTCTAAACAAAACTTACTTGTCCTGTCTCCCATTTCCTTTTTCTCCTCAATCAGGTAGCCAGCAAAAATGGTTATTTAGATAAAGATTCATTTACGTGAAGTTCTTAATGGGCAGTAATGATTTAGTGGGTGATCTCTCCCAGGGTAACTGAATTTAAGCAGGTAGTATAGTTCTAATGACAGATTTTTTTTTTCAGGTCCTTCTGTAGATCAGGAATGGACAAACTTTTTCTGTAAAGGACCTGATTGTAAATATCTTAGCCTTTGCAGGCCATACAGTGTCTGTTGCTTGAATCTGCCATGGTAGCTTGAAAGCAACCACAGATCATAGGTTAAGAAATGAGCAGGCCATGTCCTAATAAGACTTTATGTACAAAAACAAGATGCTGGCTAAATTTGGCCTGGAGTCCATAGTTTGCTGATACTGTCTAGACTTTAATCAAATAAACTGGGCAGGGGAGGGAAGTAAAGAGGATTCTGAACCCCTATGAATCCATACCACAGAGAGGTAATTGTTCTCATCAGAGAAGTTGTTCCTGAATAACTGGGGTGCCAATGGACCCAGTCAGTTTCTAGTAGCAATTATCTAGGTAATATTGAAGACACAAATTGCCTAATGTCCCTTATATAATTTGTTCCCCACCTTCTGCTATTATTATTATTTTTTTTTTTGTAGAACGGAGCCAGGGTAATAGAAAGTCTCTCATTATGACAGAACAGGCTTTCTTTCATTGAAGAGAGTCAATCAAGCTTCTCTCTTTGCTTTGGCCATCAGGAAACTCACAGAGAAGTTTTGTGTCCTACCATGGTAGCTTTCCCCAGCTTTGACAACACATTCTCTTCTTTTCCTTTTGACTTGACATATTTTCCTTAATGTGGTGTTTGCGGTTTATCACCTTTCTGTTATGTTTCCTGTAGTCATCTCAAAACTTTTTGGAAAGTAATAAAAGTAAAATATAGACAGAAGAGAAGTACATGAGAAACATTTCGGAAGAAAGAAGAGTGCTTTTCCTCCCTGGTGAAACTGGAGCCACTTTGTAAACCAGGTCAATTAAACATATGCTTCAGACTAGTATGTTTGGACATGTTGCAAGGTTGAAAACATTTCCCTACAATTGTCTGACAGACAAAACAGTCTGTCAGTCTAGGTGCCTTATGAAAGGTGTATCCCATTATATATTTGTAAGTGATCTAACTCTGGCAACTCCTGACAGCCACTGGGTGATCACAGCTGACATGCAGCCTGACCAGTATGGGTGGGTTTCTGTTGAGAAGCTGCTGCCATAAACATCAGTGGAGAATCCTACCAGTAGACTGGGGACATAGGCTTGCTGCTCCCTGGGGTCATAAAACAAATGCTGATGACCTTTTGCTGACAGCCAATGAGTTGGGAGCAGGGCAGGAGAACCTCACACATCAGGAACAACGGCTGGCCTGTCTGTCTGTCTGTCTCTCCCTCTCTCTGTCTCTCTCTCTCTCTCTCTCTCTGTCTCTCTCTCTCTCTGTGTGTGTATGTGTGCGTGTGTGCTCCAATTTCACACATTCTTGACAATCTTACTTTTATATTTCAAGACCATGAAGTAGATGCAGGCAAAATCTATGTGAAATAGATATAGGCAAAAAGTCTTCTGGTGCACTGGTGAAGAACATTTTTTTTTTTTACCTCACTCATGATAACTGCCCAGATCACTTGTATCTAAGTTATACATGGAGACATCAAAGCAGTTTTCCTGGTTGACAAGCAACTAAGGCCCACCCTCCTGGCCCCTGGGAAAGGTTACTGGGCAATTGTTAGAACTATTGGAGGTTTTTATTATTTATTTACATTTTATATTTATTTATTTATTTATTTAGAAATAGGGTTTTGCTCTGTTGCCCAGGCTGGAGTGCAGTGGCACAATCACAGATCACCTGCAGCCTCAAACTCCTGGGCTTAAGTGATCCTCCCACCTCAGTCTCCTGAGTAGCTGGGACTACAAGCACATGCCACCATGCCCTGCTAAGTTTCTAAAAATTTTTTGTAGAGACAGACTTTCCCTATGTTGTCCAGACTGGTCTTGAACTCCTGGCTTCAAGCAATCCTCCAGCCTTGGCCTCCCAAAGTGCTGGGATTACAGGTGTGAGCGACTGTGCCTAGCCTATTTACTTTTAATTAGTACATAATATTCATACCTATTAGTAAGGTACAGAGTGATGTTTCGATACATAGAATGCATAGTGATCAGATCAGGGTAATTAGTATATCCATCACCTCAAACATTTATCATTTTTGGATATTGAATGCTCCCATCACAAAAACAATGGAGGTACCCCTTTCTAAATTATCTCCAGGCCCTAGAGGCAGCACAGCAGGCTGGGAAGAGACACAGTGTGTTGGAAGCTGAACGGTATCTAGCATGGCCTCTGTCTATAACATGGTCATTGATTCTATCACTATACAATCAAAAATCATTAAAAAACCTTTAACAGGCCAGGCAAGGTGGCTCATGCCTGTAATCCCAGCACTTTGGGAGGCCAAGACAGGTGGATCACCTGAGCTCAGGAGTTTGAGACCAGCCTGATCAACCTGGAGAAACCCCATCTCTACTAAAAATACAAAATTAGCTGGACGTGGTGGCACATGCCTATAATCCCAGCTACTTGGGAGGCTGAGGCAGGAGAACGGGTTGAACCGGGGAGGCAGAGGTTGCAGTGAGCTGAGATCGCGCCATTGCACTCCGGCCTGGGCAACAAGAGCGAAACTCCATCTCAAAACACACACACACAAAAACAAACAAACAACAACAAAGAAAAAACCTTTAACAACCTCCTTCTAAAAAAGCTTACCCAGCAGTAGAGGAATATTTCCCAAGTAAGTGAACTACTCTCATCCCCTTTCCCTCTCCATCCCTGCCTCCCACTTCTTGCAAATCCTAGTGGCACACCTGAACTACCTTGTGCTTGATTCTTTGAGATAATCAAATATTGCAATGTAATATTTTTTTATTACGCAAGTATGACCTCACTGGGGGGAAATTGTAGATAAATATACCAGAATGTTTATTAAAGCTGCAGAAAAGTACATATAGTTACCAAGATCAATACACAAATGTTTGCTTAAATATTTAATAGTTTGGTCAAAATAACACACTTTATACAAACCGGTGACTAATATCCCTTAGCTTCCAACATCCAGGTAAATGCATAGGACTTCGAACTTACATTTTTGTAAAGACTTGTGTTCCTTTTCCAAACCCTTCTGTTTATACATGAGGCTCCTCCATGCAGATGTTTTGTGGTCCTTAAGACTCTTGCTTGGCTAAAGATGGAGCTGTGAAGCTCTTTGATGAGGGCAGTAAACCCCAGGGCCAATGAGGCAATAAGCCGGTCCTTTTAGACACCTCCAACGCCACTGAGATCTGGCCACAATACTCAGGATCTGCTTTAAACTTATGATGACAGTTATGGGTCCATGTTGCAAATGGTGTCAGCATGCCCAGCGGCTGAGCAGAGGAAATGGTAAGATTTTGCATTAACCCCAGAGTCACTGAAATATGCAGCATACACTCTATTATCCCAAATTTGTTATTTGTTGTTTGTATATGACACAGACAAGTTGAACATAGTTAAGCAAATAGCCTGGATTGCATTATTATGAATAAATATACAATTCCCATGATGCTTTGAAAATATGTATTATACAACTTGAAAACTACCATTATTATTACTTTTTCAGTCTCTAATGGTCTGGTCAGAGGAGCCCAATCTAAAAACCACAAGCCAACACAGAGCTCTTCATTAGGACACACTTTGCAACAATGTGAATATAATTGACCAGAGTTTTTGGACAGGAAAGGGGAAGCATAAGAGGAACCTTGCCAAGCCCGGTCAGGTGCTGGAATGACAGTACAGTTTTAATGTGGTATTTTGTTGTCAGGCTTGGCTTATCCTCAGATCAAAAGAGCCATCAATCTTCCCCAGATCTATACAGATCCGTCCTGGGTCAGAAGAATAATCAATAACCCTTAGTTCTCACTTCACAAAAACAAAAGAGCTGTTGGTTTGTTTACCTTTCAGATTGTGTCTTGATTAGGGATCATTAGTGACCATTGTGGGAATGAAACTCTGTGTGTATTGCTAACTCAGACGGGTTTACTTTTAGGACACTGCATGTCACACAGAGGCAAACCCACACAGCATGTTCAGAAATTTCTCGGGAGCAAGGGGCACACACACTAGGGCTGGAACTGTAAGACGTAATGGAAAAACTATGGAGGATTAGAGATGAAGGGACATTAGAGATAATTTAGCCCAAACCCCACATTTTACAGACAGTGAAATTGGGTCTTAACAAGGGCAGCAACCTGCTCAAGGTCACTTGGCTGGATAAAGACAGTATGAGCTAGAGATTATACGTGTACATATGAACCCTGACTAACCTCACATCAGGAGATATATATATACACACACATATATATAAAACTATACTAACTGCTATGGAGTGAGTTAGGGTTCATTACTATGTGCTGGGGTTTTGTATGTCCCTGGCCAGTTGTTTTGTTTTCTTAGCAAGCAGTGGGCTGTAGTGGAATGCCAATAAGCTTTTGAAACAGGCAGGCTTGAGTTCAAAGCCTGATTCTGCCATGATTGAACTGTACAACCTTTGGTGGATTACTTAACTCCAAAAGCCTGCCCCCTCATTGCTATACTGAGGATAGTAATATCTGCATCTTAAAATAGTTATAAGAGTGAAATAGAAATAATATATATAGAATTGTCTGCCATGATACACGGCACACAATAGGTGTAATAATATCTGCATTTTGAAATTGTTATAAGAATTAAATAGAAATTATATTATATATATATAAAATTGTCTGCCATGATACATGGCACACAGTGGGTGTTTGATTAATATTTGTTTCTTAACCTTTCTTTCCCTTTCCTTGACTATAATACAAACAGATTCTAGCATTTGTAGAGAACTTGTCTCTATCTCCCATAGCTGCTCCTGAAAGGTGGGCAACAGAATTTCTGTTTGTCTTAAATTCTGTACAAATGACGATGATAGAAAAGTAGATAGATGGGCATAGATGGAAAATTTAATAGTTAGGCATGTAAATAAATGTGTGCATATGTGTTATGATTGATCAATATATTTATATATGCAAATGGTGTTTGGTCACCAACAAACAATGGTAAAGTTAAGTACTAAGATGTAACCTTTATCAGTACCTCAAAATAAACTAACAGGAACAACACAAATTATCTCAGGTAGTGAAACAAACACCCTACAAACACCATTAGGAACACAATGACAACAATAATAATCACTGCTCTAATATAACAGAATCCCATTGAATCCAAATCCATACAAAATACAATGTTCTTCAGGGTTTCATCTTGTGGTTAGTTTTTGAACCAAAGAATGGTATTATAGTCAGTTTTCCTGCATGTTGAAATAGAAATCTACAGGCTACTCCAAATATTTCAACTAGAGAAGTGGCCAAGAAACCAAGACAGGTGAAATGGGTTGGATGGAAGTCAGGACTCAGCTCAAGGTCATTTGTCTTTTTCACTAGTTTTCACTAGTTTTATTTTCCTCCATCCCGTTCCCCTTGGGGAGGGAGGGGGAGAAGGGTGGATCAGTCAATCAACAGAGAATGAGAGGAGGCACAAACGTGCCTGTGATGATTCTCATCACAGGGCATCCTGGTCAGTGACTCTAGCAGCTTTCTCTCCCCTTCCCGCTGGGGCTACCTATAAATGGCATCCACAGTAGCTCTCCTAAGCTCGAAAAGTGTTCTCTAGCCTCTGGGTTCTTCTCCTCGCCTCAGGGTAGCCTGCTCAGTAGACCCTACTTTTCCAGGTTCCTGTCCTGCTGGGTCACTCATACCTAGATTTCCAGGTCTTTGGCCGTCAGTTTAACTGGGCAGGCTACCTAGCTTTGATTTCCTTGTCTCTGGAAAACACTGCCTTTGTATGGCCTCAATCAGCATCCCCAGGATGCTCCCACCATTGTCTTGGTCAGGCCTAGGATGCATTGTGTAGAATCCCTCTACAAGTGAACATCCTTCTACTCGTGTTTCTCCTGTTCTTTCTTACTGTTTCACCATGTGCTGCATTTGAAGGTCAACATCTCTTTTCTAGCTAAGAGCTAATTTACACTGTATGTGCCCTGTTAACACTGAGACACACACACAAAAAAACTGTCATTGTTCAGAAGTGATGAAGAAGGGAATCTAGCCCTAGATACTGACAAACATATGACTCTGAGAAACAGTTCCCAAGAGCTGATCTCCTTTGCTTTTCTTGGGTATTCCACCTTCCATCCTCCTGACAAGAAAGCAAGGGCAGGAACCTAATTCTCACTTTTATAGATAATGAAACTGAAGCTCAGAAAGTCAACTCCTGTGCCTAAGTCATACAGACAAAGTGGTAGAGACCAGACTTGAACCCAGCTCTAACTGGCTGCAAAGGCCCAACCTTCACCACTCCATGGTCCAGGCTCTTCTGCGAAGGGCAGCTCAGTTTGTAGAACAATCTGGGACACTGAAGAGCAAGTTTGGACTGGGCAGTTCTGAATGGTGGGGGATTTGAATTTAGGTGATATGAGAAATTGAGGAACCTGGGAAACTGGCCTAAAGAAGAGAGTATTGAAAGGAGCAGATTGGGTAACCATCAGTGAGTGCTTTAAGGGGAGTGGGGCAGGAGCAGCCTTAGCTTGGTTCTCTGTGATATACTGGACAGAATTAGGTGAAAGGGGGAAATAGATGTGCAGCATGTAAGAATACTACAAGGAGGCTTCCAACTGGGAAAACTGTGCCAAATGGTGGCCAGAGGAGCTAGGGAGGGCCTTGTCATGACATGTTTTGTAAGCAGAGGCTTTGAAAATCACTTAGTGATTTATTAGAACGCAGCTACATGAGAAAATGATAGCGAGAGTGTCTGAGTGGCCACTATTTGCCAGGTATCCTTCTGAACACTTTCTATGCATCTTCTCAATGAATCTTCCCAAAGACACCCTGGGGGTGGGAATGGTACCCATTTTGAGAAAACAGACAGCTGAAAGGATTAAATGGTTTGCTCAAGATCATACAGAATTGAGAAAAGTTCAGATTCGAACCCAGATAGTAGGACTTCAGAAACCAAACATTTATCCAAGAGACTTTCGACTACCCCTGCTAACTTTGAGATTATATGAAAGCCTCCATTCCTTTCATGATCATATTTCCTAAGATTAGAGTTAATAGCTTCTCCACTTCTCCACGCTCATATTGTCCATTTTTCCTCAAATAGTGATACTAGGGTTTTATTTCTTTACCACATCAATGTACAACACATTAAAATGAACAATAACTGAGAATGATGATGAACCTCTATTAAAAGAGAACAAATTAAAGCCAGATGACACATCTTTACAAACACCTCAGCCATGCACATGACAGTTCTCTGATACTTAAGGACATATTCAAAGAAAATGGCACTTTGAACTATAAATTTATTTGCACTGAAGTAGCGAAGCATCACATGCCCTTGCGTCTGTTTCATGGGAGATTCAGTGCCTGGTTTTGACAGCTAGTTCTAATAATAAAAAGGTTTTAAATGTAAGGTATAACAGCGTTCCAATCAGCGCCTAATCAGGGTTATGCTTTTCAAATTATATTGTGTCTGCTTTCACCTCCTGCCTATTATCTGCAATAAAAACAGAAGTGCTTAAGAAAATCCTTGATCTGTGCACATATATTTTTAATATTAATATGTCAGGCCAGTAGCAATAAGGATATTAGGGAAATGATGGAATTCTCCCCCAGCTGGACATGTTAATTGAGAAGCCAAGTTTCGAAGGCAAAGTTCACATTTGTGCAGATGGTGGGACAATGCCGGGTGGCGGCGCAGGTCAGTGTCAGTCCCAGTCCCAGCTCTAATGGCTTGAGTCTCTGCTTTCTATGCGTCAGCTGGTCCCTCTGGGCTGTGTAGGTTGGGGAAGTCTGTCTCTGCATTTTTTTCTGCCCTTGACTCTGGGGTAGTAATTTCTCTGGAAATGTCAATGTGCCTTCTTTAGAAAAAAAGCAGGGGCGGGAGGTGGGGGGACAAAAAGAAGAGGGAGAGAAAAAAAAAGTTTGTTTTTCTCATTGGAGGAAATATAAATTACAGTTCACCCTGCCCTCTCTTCCTTCCCCCTATCAAGAATAAAAACAGTATTCACCTTATTTGTGGAATGGAGAACATTATAATCATCTCAAAGTAAGCAGTTCAGCTCTCATGGACCCAAGATAATAACTGGCCCAATGGATATTTCCTTTTTTATCTGGTTAGCTTTAGAATTTATCCACATTTATAGCCAATTTTCCACCTACCACTTACTGCCTTTAATGTGATTTGTGTACCGCTACCCACCCTTCAAATACAGTGGTTGGTACTAGCAGCCTTTAATAGTTTCAGTTTCCTAAGTGATATAATTATTTATTATCTCTAATTAAAATTCAGAGTTTGGCTTTCAGCATGAGTCTGGATGTGAGGCCCATTTTAATGAAAAGAGCAACTGTGAGCTCTAAATTTCTTTATGAAAGAGATAACTTATATAATCACTAGTAACCTTTTTCAAGAATATTATCTCACTATTTATAAAACAATGCCTCCTTTACTTTAGAAATTGTCATTTGCATATGAAAAAGACATATTTATTGATGCTTTTGACTGATGCACATTTTTCATTCAGGAATGCTCTTTTCATATCACTCATATACCTTTGAATTTCTCTTTGAAAACTCTATGCTACAATTCTTTAAGAGATTTTCATATGTATGTCTGCATAGGCATACACATAAGTAGCCATCAAGAAAGCTTTTCATTGTTGGTTTCTTTTAATAATTTCTAATTTAAAAATTCAGAACCCTTTATGCTTCCAAAGCCACTTGTGATAAACAATGACTCTCTATATTCTTTCTCTTATCCATAATCCTATAGCTAAAGTTCTTTCCTTCCAGAGAGGAAATCATGTATTTCTATCTAACCATGATGAAAGTGAACTAAAGATTGTTCAGGCTCCTGCTACGGTAATAGTGGCAGACAATTTCATTTACTTCGCTTTTTTTTTTTTAAGTGGCTTATCATTTTGCTAATAAACACATTTGGGGAAAACAGGAATCACCAGATTATCCTGGTGTAGAAATTTGCTTTACGAAATTTTTCTCATGGAGGGAAATATGGCAGAGCTTAAGAACAGGTGCTTCAGCATATAACTCAAAGGCTTCTCTTCAGGGTCTCGATTTTGCTAGCCATGGGTTTACAATGAGTTGCTGTGATGAAACAAACACCATGGTTTAACTACCACCTTCAACAAAGGGAAATGCATGGATATGACTTTTTTTTGGTCTCCCTATTTTTCTCCTCTTGCTCAAGCCTTCAATAATTCCCACATCAATTATTTTTTATTGTGAAACTCAGGTCCTATAGGTTAAGCTTATGAAATAAGGTGAGAAAGTTGAAACTGTTTTCCCAGAGTTTTCTTAAACTATATTAGAAACCCATTCTTAGCTGGGCCATCTAATCACACCCTTGTGCATTCTCTTTTTAATTAAGCAAGTTAACTTATTTGGCATTTATGTTTTATGCATGAGAACTCCTAGCTTTCAGATTACTTCATTTTCAGGCCATGTAATTCAGAAGCAGAAAGATCCATAGAAACATCTTTATCCAAGTTGTGTTAGACAATATCTTTGCCAGAAGAGAAAACATACACATGCCCAAAGGATCTGCCCAAATTAATCAAGACTAAGATTTTGCATTTCTATGAGTTTTGATCAAGGAAGCCCTGATGTTTCATTAAGGGAGAGACATTTGATTAACTACATTTCTTCTATAAACCCAGATGTCAAAATAATGTGGACAGATACTTAACCATACATGATTAACATTGGGAGGGAAATATCTATTGTTATAATTTATATATACTTTTATTGTAGTTTTATTTATTAATACATATTTTAGATGCCTGCTCAGTGCCAGGCACTATGCTGGTTTTATTTATTCATATATATTTTAGATGCTTGCTCAGTGCCAGACCCCATGCTAAGTGGTTGAAGAAAGTACAGATAAGTGAAGCTTAGTTTTTGGTCTCAGGAAATTACAGAGGAAACTGACATAAGCCTGGCTGAATCTATGGCAATGTCAAATAAACTAGCATAGGAGAGGTAGAAACCAAGGTGCATGGCCTTCTAAGTGGATTTATTACTCAGGTTATGAGGTAGTTGAAATAGTGGTTACAAAAAAAGCTTTAGGGTCAGATTGTCTGAATTTAAATTTCAGCTCCACCAGTTACTAGATGAACTGGTGGAAACTGAAGTTTCCTAGTCTAGACAGATACTTAACCATATACGATTAACATTGGGAAACTGAAGTTTCCTGGTCTGTGAATGGGAGTTGCAAAGCATTTCCACCCTTCTCCAACCATTTACCATAGTGCCTGTCACTGAGCAGGCATCTAAATATATATGAATAAATAAAACTACAATAAAAGGGTATATAAATTATAAAAACAGATATTTCTTACTCAATGTTAATAATGTGTGGTTAAGTATCTTTCCAGGTTATTTTGATGTCTGGGTTTATAGAAGAAATTTAGTTAATAAAAAGTGTCTCCCTTAATGAAATGTTGGGGTTTCCTTGTCCAAAACTCATAGAAATGCAAAAATGAAATTTCACTTATCTTCACCTTTTCCAATCACTTAGCATAGTGCCCAGCACTGAGTAGGCATCTAAAATATATATGAATAAATAAAACTACAATAAAAGCATATAAAAGAGTAGAGTATAGATAAGAGTAGGAGGTTGTGAGAATGGCTCCACTTTATGAGGCCTACTTAAGATCAGAGAAAAAGGTAAGCAACTCTCCCCAAATGAAAGGGGAAATAAGACAAAATGGAATTCTCCATGTACTAATAAAAGCACTATCAATTTTAGTGTAGAGAAAAAAATCTGGATTTGATGGCATGGTATTCTGCAGTGCTATTAATTATTTCATTGAAAGTTGTGAACATTATAGTATCATGAAAAAGGCTGCAGATATTTGATGAAGTCTGAAGTTTCTTCTGTATATCATACAATTTCATTTTGGTGTTGAGCATTTGTGAAGTCGGTCCTCTCAGAAAGCGAGAGTGTATTATTCACTTGCTAAAACAGAACTGTAAATTCATTAAAGGTTTCTAAGTAGAGTAAAGGTTATGCATCAGAAATGTGTAATTTATTTATAAAATATTCAGATAAAGTAGTAGTTAAATCTTAACTCTTTGGTGTAATTTGTTTATTAAATGTATCTAATTTGATTTTGATTTATAAAGATGAGCCCTAGCAACTTACCCTAGACTAATGAAAAACAGCAAAGTAGGTATTTTTTTGAATAACACTTTACTCTTCATAGTGAAAGGCTCCCTTAGTTTTTGTAGAAACTTTTCCTGGAGTGATTTTATGTTTTAGGAGGTTTCATCATATCAAGTGAGCCTGTTTTTACAAAATTCAGAGCAACAAAAAAGAGTCTTCTTACTTTTTTATTTAAGTATTCAGAGTACACCGTCAATGTGCCATTTCTCCCTCTTTCCCACAAAGCACAAAATTTATCTCACTTGATTTCACCAAATATTCTTTTCATCTAATCATTTAAGTGATCCTTGGTACCTCTGTTAAGTGTTAATGCACTTTGCATTACTTACTGTCAACAGCAAATCTAAGGTATTCTAAACTTAATTTTAGGTTTGATCTCTTTTAGTAATAGGGAATAAATATTGCTGCAGTATTGTCAGTGTTAATGCAAATAACAGAAGCCTTAGTATATCCACTGACAATCCATTAATTCTCTGGTCAACTTGATTAACATTGATTCACCATATACATGGGTTGTTAGAAAATCTATGTTGTATGTGGTCAGTAACAATATAATTACTTACTGTAAGCATGTCCAGAGATCTGCTCTATATTTCATTATTATTACCACAGCTTATTCACATGAAATTATGGTAGATCTTCAAGTCCACAGTCTTTGACCACAGACCCAAGCAGGTGTTTGTTTAATACTTTGGTCAAAGATCAGTGAGTTAAAGGTTAGGCCAGGGAGAGTGAGAATAGAGGGGTCATCGCACTTGCAGGAGGGGGTGAGACTTGATCTTCTTGGGTCTGGAACGGTCGAACCCCAAGGTCACCCATTAGTGATCCTGCCTTTAAGGACTGTGGGATGTCAACAATAAATTCACCATGCCAGAACCTTTAACCCTCTTAATGCTGTGAACACCAGGAGCCAAGGCCAAAACCCAGAAGCAATGGACCCAGGGAGAATTATTCACACAATTGTCTGAGGGATGTGGCATTTATGTCCTTTAGGCTTGCTTCTGTTAGAGCGGACAGCTAAGAAAAAATGTTAATGTTGTTTGATGTTCAAACTTTCCAGGCAAACAATACATCCATGCATGGGGTATAGACGTTATACAAATATGGTGCAAATAGCATTGTTGAATTGTCACATTGTCATTTTGTAAGGAGTGTATCCAAGTAACAGAGATTCTTAATGTAAGATTTGCTCCCTCTCCACATTTGGAAATAATCAGTTCATTAAAGATAATGGAATTAACACGTGATGTTAGAATATTTCTTTCTTAGTAAGTACAGGATTAACATGGGGAAGACAACACATTTTAAGAAAGCCTAATGCTAAGATCTCAAACATAATTTTGCTTAACATACAAATCATTCCATCAATTAGTGAACTCCAAATTTATTGGCAAGATTTATGTAACATGGGCAAAGACAGCTTACTGTGCTCCTGTGAACATTGTTAAAGTAAGTGTGGAAGCTTCCACCAAGTGGTAGCTGTGTCATAAACTGAAACCTTCTGGGACGAATGAGCATTTCTAAATATCTTCTACATGTGTTATAATTATTTCTAAAATTCAATCATTTATGAAATATGTTACCCTATGCTTTTCTAAGTCAGCCCCCTCCCTATAGCTATCTAGACTGATATGCTCAGATTTAGATTAGCTATGAACATCCTGTTGATACTAACCCAGCTTTTTTAACACTTAAAATGGCTATTCCATCCTCAAATACAGATTTAAGTTCAACCCACTGTTGGGAAGCAGGTTTTCTTTAATATACCATTAGCCAGACTGTGGGACTAAGAAAAATAAGGAAAGTCAGTCATTACTACAAAGCAAATGGTCCTGAAACCAGTATCCTCTTTAAAGAGAGGCAGAATCAGGTCCAAGACATGAGTGACTGGTTTGCGCTTTGGCGAATCCTTTGCTTTTTGAAATGGGTTAGAATATTGAGTAGCAACATTAATTTGTTCTTAGTCTTAGTCCCACCTCTGAGTTATAGACCACCTGGTTTTCCTGTGGTATCAGCATTTATTAAGTCCAGTATCTTTCTTGAACAGGTGTCCCAATTTAGATGATAAATTACGTGGCCACTCTACCTAAAAGTATGTTTGAGCACATCATGGTGTAAAAGCAGTGGCATACATGCTAAGTGCTGGCAGGCTCTATACAAAGAGTACAGAGATTCTGCCACTGACCTAAGGAATTTACAATACAGTATATGGCAGAGATGGGACCTACTGTAAGTCAGAATGTTCTGAATGTAAAGTTCTTTAGAGAGAAAAGAGAAATTAATCCCAATCAGGGTACTTCACCAAGGAGCTGAAGCAGTAAAAAGAAAGTGGGGCTTAGAAGGAAGCACATTGATTGGACTGCAATACAAAGTACGTGAAGGAGAGGGAGATGGGCCAGGGCACCAAGACTGGGCTATGTCGTGGGAACTCCAAACATTGATTAAGGTATTTAGACCTGTGCTATAAGGAACTAGGAGTCTAAGAGTCAGACATCTGTTTCAGGGAGATATTGCTTTCAAATATCTATATTTGAGAAGGAACTATTAGAAAATGTTTAGGAGGCTACTGTCCAGGCCGGGGAGAGAAGCCAAGGGCATTTATTTAGCAGTTTTACAGTACTAGGTGTGTCAAATATGCTATCTTATTTAATCTTCAGAACAAGTTTATGAGGCAGGTATCATCATCATCATCATCATCATTGTTATAATTCCTGTAATTCTTTTACAAATAGACAAACAGTATTAAGGAGGTTAAGTTACTTGCCTGGGTTCATAGTCAACCAGTGCAGAACCTGAGTTTGAATCCGATTCTGCTGTGATTCCAAAACACTTGCACATTCTAGTATAACATTGCGCTGTCTCTCTGGAACAGAAGTAGAACTTAGCGCCAGCACACATTTTGAGGTATCTAAAGAGAATTCCTGTTTCATTATTTCAGGCAAACACTGCATAACACATCTGTTTTGTGCTCTACCAAATTCAACAAAAGAAATGTGTGATTTATTTTTGAGGAAATAAAGTTTACCTAGCCCCTATAAGGAGGCTTCAGAACAATAGTAGAACACAATCACTTGATTTTATGGGATATTTGAATTCAATGTGCTTCTGAACAAAACTTCACAAATCACGGGTATATGCAACACCTCTGGTGAGTCCAAGGAAGTTAATGAACCAAAGTTCCAGGATGAGGTATGAAAACACACGAAGGTCAAAGTTTTTTAAAAATGGCAACTTTCAGACTCAGTAGTTAATTCTTTCTTTCTTGTCTTCATTTCCATTACATGAATCAAACAAAAAACTGATAAGATTTTGAAGCAACAACAACAAAACTCAATGTATCTGACATGGCAACCTCAACAGAAAAGAAAAGAAAAACAAGAAAAACCCTTTCATCTAAGCAGATTTAGAGCCATGAACTTAACAACCAATGGCTTCTTCAAGAAAACTGGGAGGCATTCATTTCTATGTATTTCTGTCTAGGGGCATAGAGCGAAAGGGAAAAAGAGTAGGATACTTTGGGATACTTTGACCTCTTGTGCAAATTTGATAGACATTTCAAAAATGACCCAGAATGGTAATCAATTAAAGCCCAGCTCCTGGTGAGGTTGAATATTTAGCTCGTCTTACAAATGGGCTGCCCGTTCTCAGGCATACGGTGAATGACGCTGGACGCACCTGTTTATTTTGCTCTAATTACACAAGAGTATATTTTGGGTTGGAATCATTAGCTCCAACAAATGAAATCCCTATTTTTATTCAAGTAAACATAGAAACGTTTAAATGATTCTGCAAAATGAGGACATGCACCAAAGACAACAAAATTATGACAACAAATTGTAAACTTTTTAAAAAATCTTGTTATATTTTTCCCTGAAACTAGAACATCTACAATATGTTTCCATTTTGGTAATGTGTGCATTGTTGTTGCTTTTTTCCCCCAACTTCCAACATCCTTTGCAAATAACACATTTTTTTCTAAAAATAAGAAATGGCTCTAAAATGTAGAGGAAAAAATATGCTTGTCTAACCATAATTTTTTTAGAGAGGAAAAAAAAAAAAAACCCAAGCTGCTTTAAAAACTGAAAGACAAAGAAAGTATATTTCACTATAAATTATTCATTGCACTCATTTTGGATCAATATTTATAGATATTCACAGGCTTTTTATAAAGCTTGGGAGATTCTTTTAAATGTCATAATTTCCTTCTCAAAGCCAATGTCAGAAGCACAGCTTAGTGCTGACAATAAATGAACACTTGAGGTGCATGCCCTATTTTTTCCATCTTTTAGCATCAGGGCAGCTTGAAACACTGTGGGTTTCTGCCACCATTCTACCAAAACACACCATTACTGACCTACTACATTCTGCCAAGTGTGTAGAACAAATAAACGAAGAAACTGGTCATCCTTTCCCGTTGAATGAGAACAGAGATGTGGCCAATATGATGATTCTCCATTGAGGAATTTGGGGCAATGATTTTTGCATTCAATCCCATCAACTCACATTAAATGAGCAATAAAGGTTCCTAGAAAATGTGGGTTGGGGAAGACCTGGTAACATCTCACAGCTTTCCGGAGAATGGCTTCTTGCTTATGGTCTGCTGGGGACAAGCCTGAAGATGAGGCTTAGAAGATAGAGGGGCGTAAATCAGAGAATGCCCTGCCAATCAAATATTACCTGCTTCACTCCTTTGATGCCTCCAAGAACTCAGATTTCTCTACCATGAAAAAAATATCAGCACCCACAGGACTGTCTTCTCAGGCCCCTGCCAGGAGCATTGTTACAGTGTGAGAAAAAGAGGTTTAAAAGCTGCCACAGTGAATTCACCTACCCTGTTTAAGAAGCAAAAGAAAAAATAAAGTCTCTTTGCACCATCAGAAAAAAATGTTTTATTTGCACCTTCCTAATTAGGACAGTAGAAATAGTTTAAAACTATTAAAATACAATATGAAAACAGAATTTTTAAAAATTATTTGCCCTTCTTAATGGGATAAGTGAGGTAATTTGTAAATTCTAAGTATAATAAAAAATCAAAGAGGTCATCACAGTTAATTTTATTGACTGCACAAACACTTTTGCTTTTTATTACACTGAAGAAGAAGAACCAGTGAAATTGTGTATTTGTTAATGGTTTTATAGGAATGAAAAAATAAAATCTAAGAATCAAAATCGAGAACTCAGCACAACCAGGTACCCTCATCTGGGCCTTTCAATTCTGGGTCTTTCTGTGTCACGAATGGGTGCTCTCAGAACAATAGTGGGGCTTTCAAAGGGCAAGATAATTCAGCAACACAGCCAGTGTCAGTTTACATTGAATGCTACCATGAAAAGCTCTTGCGCCCTTCATTCTTGATCTTAAAATGATCACTTCATTAAAATGGTTCTTTTCAATAAATGCATTGCCTTCCCAAGTAGTAACAGCCATTCAGTCACTGACTACATTAGATTGTGTAATCTAGAATATTTTAAAAATGATTTTAGCTGCAAAATGCCTTGGGAGTCTTCAGGTTGAAAGGTATTACATCACTAGAAACAATCATTAATGTCAAATATTACCTTTAGACAAAAAGTGCTATCTGCAAACTTGGATGCTTATCAAAAGAGTTACAGCAGCTCTTAAGGAAAATGACTGATGGTAATCCGAGGATGACTTTCCCTGAGTGGGGCACAGGCCACGCTCTAGTGAAGAGTAAAGCATTTCAGTGATACTTATTTTTTCTAATCCGCAGATATGTCCCCAATTGCAGCTGATTTTTTTCCTCTTTCTTGATCAAAAAGCACACCAACTTGGGGCCAATGCCAATAAACACCCTTTCTATTTATATTTGAACTGCCCTGCATCTCCGGAGAGCTCTAATGCAGTCCATGATCTTACTTGAAGCCTGAAGCCATTTCCTCAGAGTCTTCCTTACAAGACTCCAATGCCTCAGTGACTTTCTGCATCAGCAGTTCCATCTTGGGGGCACGAAGATTGATTTTCTTTCTCCCTGCGAGTGAAAGTCCAGAATATGCACCCCCTGCGTACTATCCTGAGAGACTGACAATACAACCACCAGATCAACTTGAAAAACTCATCGGGGGGGCCCTCCAACCACCTCTGCGCTTCTCACTAGGTTAAGTGCTCCATATATCAATGAAGGCAAGACCCACTCACCCCAGTTCCCACCAGAGCTGCACACTGGAGTTATCTTTAGCTGAAGTTTTGTAACGCTCCACGTCTCCCACATAGAAAATCTACACCACAGCACCTCAGTGCATGCATGAACATTCAGGATGCAATCTTGAAACTGGGGCCTGAAAATCACATACATCTTGGTCCAGAGCTGAAGTAAAAATAAGGTGTTTTGCTTGATTGATTAGGAAATCATTAATGTGGTCATATATATATGTGTGTGTGTGTGTGTTTAACAATATTTAGGGCCATTTTAAATACTCAAACTGAGTTAAAATGTAAATGAGTTGCTTAAAAATAAGAGAATTTTTTGATTTATTTTGTATTTTAGAACTAGAAAAGTCTCCTTTTAAAGCAAGCTTGATATTTCAGGAAAATATTTGAATTTTTAATGAAAACAGAAATCGGGAAAAGGCAACACTGATGAGCATCAACCATATATCTGTTTGTAATAGATTATTTTCTGTACTTTAAGAAAGTACTTTCTGTTTTATGCAAGAAAGTTTGAGAACTAGGACAGGATAGAGGAGGTAGGTGGAGAAATTTAGACATATAATCTGAACACACATGAAGTAGAGTAGCCAGCCTCCACAATTCGGACCTATAAACTTATTAAACAGTGACGATGTTACTGTCCTACATGCAGATTAATGTTGTTTATTGTTGGCAAGAGTATGAGAGTCATATGACATTCTTTCCAAGTTCTACATCTATACAAGCAAAATAAATAGTAACGATTGGAACCCAAATTGGTAGAACACTCAAGCTATTTTAATCGTAATTAGACTATAATCTTAGCTAGAAAGGGCATTTGTCATTTCCTCATTATCATTTGATTATTGAAATTTTCTAGAAGAAAATTGCAAAACACTTCACCTCATTCTTTAACATTAAGCAAACAAATATTGCCTTGAACCAAGGCATAAAAATTGGTGATATAGCTTTTTTTGACATAATCCATACAATTACTGAAATTTGATTACACTGGTATATTGCAAATTTGAAATTTGAAAATTTAAATTATTACAGTGTGTTTTGTCTTTAAAACCATAGTCTATAACACATATCTTTAGAAAAGTGACTGTTAGGTTTTCCGGTGATATATTAATATTACTTGTGCTTTGTTTTATTTGCTAATGTTGTATTTTATTTGATATTGTGTTCTCTGTACTATAATCACTTTAATACTTCCTTATACAAATTGATCTGATCTAGAAGTTGCCAAATAAACATTCCTTATCAGATCACATGTATAACATTCGTTTCGATCTTGTTTATCAAGACATCTTTTACAAAATCCTGTACTTTTTCAAAAGATCCTATTGAGATAAAATTTGAAGCAAGGATTCTTAAATGAAAGAGAGAACCTCTCCAATGTCTCAATATTTAAGCATCAAATTCCTATCAAAATGTATCATGGTTATATGAAAGCACATAGCCTTATAAAGACTAGGTACGCTTATCTTTTATCTCACACAATAAAAATAAATAAAAGACCAGAAGAGATTCACTATCTCTCTACTACCCTCATTAGCAAAACTCTGGCAAGCAAACTAGCACAGGTAATGTTGATTTAACTATATATATATATATATATATTTTTTTTTTGGTGATAGGGGGTGGTGGTGAAAGGGCGGATTGAAATGATATACGTCAAATATTAGTAGCCTTTTAAGAAACCATCGCCCATGGCCCTTAACCCCTTACAGATGGCAAATAAGGTACAGAGCAAACGAAATTAAGATGATAGTGTGTTGACAGGAGCAGGCAGATTCCAGTTTTCATCCCTACAGACAACAGGAATGACATCACATCTTTTCAAACTGACACATTAATGAATTTAGCAACACCTGAACTTTTCTGGCAAGAGACACCTTTGACACCAGTAGGTTCTTTCGTGTCAGTAATAATAGGATTCTGTATCATTCCCCTACTCCATATTTGATGGCAGAATTACCTTTTGGGCCCTAACAAGTTGACAGGGTTTCATTTTGCTTCCTCTTTTAATGACATCTTCTTTGCAGGTGAACTGGAGATGTAATGACTTCCTTTTTTGTCTTGGAGGATTCCTAAATGTCATTGAGAGACCCAAGACGTCTCAATCTCACTTAATGCAAATGGAGAATCAAGGGTTTTTAAAGGTGAAATGGATCTTGCTAATGAAGAAGTATCACTCTTTGTTGGCATGCAGCTTGTTAGTTCAAGTTAGGTGAGTGTCACAGGTTAGGGTTCAAGCATGATGTGGGGTGTGACTAAAGATGTCATCTTTTATTTATCTGGCTTTTAGAAAACATAATTGAATGGCTGGCAATAAAAACAGGGAATCCTTTCTGCATTTGTGATCCAAAGAGAAAGCTAATGAGCTCTTGCCTCAAAAATTTGTGATGATGGGGTCCCAATTATAATAAAGTTAAAATATGTGAACTTTAAATATGTGAACAGTAAAACCACATTATAAATACAGCTGCCTTATTCATGGGGACCAGAAACTGAAGTTTTCTGTTTATCTTAACTCTGCAGTGATTCTATTTTTCTCATGAATGTGACTCAGTAGTTACATAGTTATCCCTTTGTTTCATTTGCCTTCTTTTCTACAATAAAAAGGCAAGAAAAACAATACTTGTAGCTATCATTAATTTGCAAAATTGTCATGAAGCCCAAAGGAGGATGGGGAGACTCCTTTCAGACTTAAAGCCTTGGCAACGTTAGAACTTCCTACACATTGAAATCATATAGAAATTCTCTGTTTGCTGTCCTTTTTTCTGATTTTACTTATCTGGCTGGTCACCATTTGGGGGAAATATAAGAAGGGAAAATCCAATTCACACAGTGACATAAAATCCGTTGTGGGTGAATAAAGCCGTAGCTCCCCAGCAAAACCAGACTTAAATGGGGAAGTGCTTGACCAGCACAGAGAGGGTTAAAAAGACACTGTCTCAGCTGTCAGCTCATGGTCACCCTCAAATGACCAAGATATGCAGAAAATAATGTCCCATATTATTAAATGATAATATTTCCAACCAGGCTAAACTAATTAGCAGACTGTACTTGGCTTGTGACAGCATTTTGCCTTTCCTTTTTTTTGTTCTTGCCTTAAAATCTGTAATTGCAATGGCCGAAACTTTTCAGACCCAGGTTTGTTTGAAAACTGCAAGATCTAACCATTTTAAGAAAGGGCCATCCTAGCAAAGTAGCTCCTCTTTTTCTTCTTTTCTAACTTTTTGAATTCATATAATTAGAAACCGTTAGGTTTACCCATCACCTTTATGAAACAAAAAATATTAATTAAAAGATGAGGATGGTTTCTCAGTGGAAACACTTATATGAACCATGGCCCCCATGCCATTTTAGGAAAAACACGCAATTACACTTGGTTATAACAGGTAAAATAATGACTTTTTCACCTGTCAATTGCTAGCTTAAAATTCCCACACATGTAGGCCATTTCTGTTTCATCTCTTCTTTGAATTTCAGCTGCTTTGCTTTTCAATGCCTCCGTTTCACTGGTGTCTCCTTTGTGTCTGAGACTCTCACACTGGGTTCTCCCTCTTTGGTGCTGGGCTTTCTTTTCACAGTGACATTTCAACATAAACAGTCAATATTCATTACCTCAAAGGAGACTTCCCTCCTATTGCTGACCAATTAAATACCAGCTGAGATAGGCAGACAAAGGTAAAAGGAGCTGTAACACAAGACAGGCTTAGAGCATAGTTTCTGCTCCCTTAAAGGAAGAAAAATTGTAATCAAAACAAAGAGAGCTGGGGATTTGGGGACTATCTCTCTCCAAGAGACACAATTCCGCGGGATATTATGGTTCCCTATCTTTTCATCTGGCACACTGCAGAGTGTGGGGGTTTTGTATTATTTTTGTTGTTGTTGTTTTTAATAATTCACCACCATGCATTTTTGAGGTTTCACCGAGAAGGACAATCAGCCCTTAATTAGTTCCTGACTGTAGATGGCCATATTGGCATAGGCTGTTTACTCAGATGCTGGTGGACCTGACCTTTATTTTCTTACTCTGCTGCCTAATTTGATTTAGCTTGATTTCTGTATTTCTCCATCACACAAGAGCAACTCAGGAGGCGCCACTTAGAACATCTGTTGAGACTGAGCCCTTTCTGCTGAACTCTCCACTGTATCGGGAATTGCTGGGAATGGCTGTGAGACTCAACTGAGTCCTCTGAACTGTGCATTCACTTCAGGGAAAAATACAAAAAGGGGTTCTCGTATATTTCCTTGAATCATTAAAGAGCTCAACTCCCTTCCCACCCCATCCGCCCCTCCCCCATACCCACACACTCTCCAGGAGACACAGAAAAATGTAGGGCACTAATGGAGCTGTATTCTTAGGAAAACTGGATAGGGCTTTTGTTGTTGTTGTTGTTGTTGTTGTTTTAAATTCTGCAAATTTCAAACTATTTCTTTGTTTCTTTTTAAAAATTTTGGGCCATAGGCGTGTGCCAAGCTGCAAGACTTTTTCTCCTCCTAAATGAATCGTGCAGTACATTGGACATTTGGATTTTTCCCTTGTGGAGCTATCTCACAAGTAAGCCACTTATTCCACCTTCACAGAACATTCCCCACTTCAGCAGCAAGGGATCACACAGGGTGCTGATTTTTATATTCAAAATGCACCCTTGATTTAAAGGGCTGTAAACCAACCTGCTATCAGGACTTCTATCCACGAATTCCACATTTCCTTAAGGACTGATTTAGATAAAATTCTCATGCAAGGAGTGACTCTAAAGCAGAAGGTTACAAATAAATAAAGCACATACAACCCATTCATTTTCATAAACTTACATACGCATTCTAGCTTTGTCAGCAATTCTAAAAGTAATTATATTATTCCTCAAACAAACAAACAAAAGTCACTCAAGACTGCAATCTGTACTCAACTTCCATTAGAAATAGAATTAAAATAGTGATCAATACTCAAAGCAATGCATAGTCCAAAGTATGTGTGTCATATTAATTAGCTGTTTGAGATAAGTGATATCCCAGTTTAATTTTCTGAGAGTCCCTCATGAATTATTTCTCTGCTTTATCTTTTGAAAATGAGCGTGCAGTTAATACAAGACAGTAAACTTTTATTTATCCAGGTATCTTTTATAAAGAAAAAAAAACTTTAGCTCATAGGAATTGTTGTCCCCTCCCCTCTATCCCAGTCCCTAAGCCAGATTAGATGAATTTAATCATCAGAGAATTTTATTTTTCATTTGTGCTTCTAGCAGCTAGAGGGCACAAAAGAATGCTTTTACCTTGCCTTGTCTTTTTTTTTTTTTTTTTTTTTTTAACACTCAGTGGAACTATATAGACTCAGAAATAAACAAAAATACAGGGGAGGCTGGTGGATTTCATTGCACCTTCCTTCCTCAGATGTCAACTTTTCATATTTTCATTCCAACAGGGATACAAATTCCAAATGACAGGAATATGTGAAAGTGTATAAGAACTTCATCTTCCTAAAATAAAGAATAAACCCCTCAAGAATGAGAGACTCAAGTGAGGCAAAATTGTTCTAGGTTTGGTCCATTGTTACGTTTCTGAACTATTTTGTAAAGCTCTTTGTTCAAAAGCAATCTAAACACACATTTAACCTTTTCCATCCTAGCATCTTAAATATTAATGTTGGTTGTGATTCTGCATTAACAACATCTATTATTTTTGCACTAATAAAAGGCTTACAAGAATAAACATGAAAGGCTTGAAACAACCTTCCTGACAATTAAGAAAGTCAGTAATACTTCAAGCGAACACTTTCTGCAGATCTCAGCAACTGCAGTCAGTGTTTGAGGCTCGGACCCATGGCTATAAGTTTTGCAAACCATCTCTCACACACACTTATACCCACCCCCGCCCCATCTTGTAAAGCTAGCTACTAATACTCAATAGTAAAAGGCATTCTTTTTGGGCCATTTATTTGAAAGCATAATAGTTTGGCATTTTTCTGCAAGAAACACTAATAAACCTCAGGAGGAGTCACATCTGTTGCTGTAGTACAAAATGGGTTGGGCCTCAATAGCATAATATATATAAACACTTTTTCCCCCTAATGAACTGTACCACCCCCTTAGGCATAAATGAGTTGGATCTGGATTGAGTGCCATTTGCCAAATTGTAAATTGCCTACATTTATTTTGGGAGTGCACTAAACAGAGTGCTAATTGCCTTGTTTAGCACTTTCCTTTCTTTCATTTGCACTGGTGTAAAATCTTAGTAAATTAACTCAAGGCTTTTATTATGTAGGTAGCATTTGAACAACCAAGAATTAGTGAGGAGGCAGCATGAAAGGACTGATAAAAGAGGAGTTGGCTCTACCCATAATGCCATTTATATGTCCCTTGAATTAAAAGGATGGAATTAACTTTTAATCCTTGGGCTTTTTAAATAGCTGATGTTAACACAGAATGTATTACGCAGCCATTTTATTCAAATTTGCTCACTTAAAATGGGTAGAATGTTAACAACCATGATCGTATGGGGAAAGAGCAGCTAGCTGTATTCATATACACAAGTGTATATATTAAGATTCATTCCAAATAGCAATTTATGTAGTTGTAGTCAATTGCATAGTCAAGATTCCGGCTTATTGTCAAAGACAAAACACTCCAAAGTCATTAACATCCACTGCTGTGCAGTAGCCTATGTAAAATGAGTTGGGAGTCTCGTCGCCATTCTTAATGGACAGGTGTGTGTTTCAGAAAAGCCATTACCAGATTTAGCATAGCACAGAATGCATGCTGGTGGTTTGACTGCAGAGGATAGAGGCAAAATAGCCCCCAGGGCTGAAGGGCTTGTACTCCTACAGGTGGCCTCCTGTGAGGGGATTGTCCAGGGAGCTGTGGAATCTCACAGATGCAGGGCTCCTGGGATAAACAAAGACTTTTCTATTCTCAGTGTGCTTGGTTCCACTCTTTTCATTAGGTTTTCCAGATCCTTTCGAAACCAGGGATAAACTCTCTGTTTTTTCTTTTCAAAAGAAAAGCAAGTCTGTTGCAAATGATGATTTAAATGGGAAGCAATAAATAAATCCATCATCTGTTTTCTTTATACTGTTCCGTTTAAAAATCATAAAAGTTATGTTTAGATAGAAGTATGCCTACATGAAAAACCAAATGATAAAAAAGTATGCTTCAGTTCCTTCTTAACATTTGTATTAACCTCTCATCCATAGAGATCTGCAGGTAATTATGAAGAAACTAGAGAAGAGTCTTTACATGATGACAAACTCTTTGGCTTTTAGGAGGCTCTTCTGGGCCTTTATGTTGGAACATGTTAACTTTGGAAACGTTTTTCTGAAAAGGCAGATTTCATGTTGCGGGGATAGCAGGAACACATGTTTCCTTGTTCAAGATAAAGGCAATGGAAGAAAGTTTTGGGGTGGTGTCTGTATACAGAAGGGCAATCAGTATTTGTTACATTGAAAGTCACTGTAAATCCAAGTGGAAAGATAACTCAAGCCTTAACAATTTTATCAGCAGAAAAAAAAGAGTATGTGTTTGACTTTAATATTCCCTAAAATCCAAATGGTCTCAAAGTAATTTCTTGATAGGTAATATATTCATGGTAAGAAGGACTTTGAAGTCAGGCAGACACATGTGGATCCCAGTCTGACCACTGAACTCTGATCTCTGGCAAGTGACTTCAGCTTTCCGTGTATCTGTTTCTTCATCTCTAAAATGGGAAGATAATACAAATGCATATGTGCTATTGTGTGAATTATATGACAATGCATTGAAAGTGTCTAAAATGTAATATGCACTCAGTAAATGTTAATCCACCCTCTGATCCTTTTTTAATCTTTGTTCACCTCTAATCCCACCTCTTCATTTAGGTAATGAAGAAAAATTCCTGCTTGGATATTAGAAGATATAGTAGTATAATTACTTTTGTTTTATTAATGCAGGGCTTAACAAAAAAGTGCTCCCCTATATAATATCTGAGGGAAGAATAAATTAATAAAAAAAGTTAATTAATGTTTTAACATTTTAACTGGAACAATACTAATAAAGGAACGATTTGGTGGGAATATGAGTTGCCAATATTACTTAATATTAATCCCCCCTCCTTCCCACTCAGACTCAAAAGGAGCTGGCAGTTTTAACTATGTATATAATTATAGAAGACATTTATTTTATATACATATGTATATATAATATAATATATATTATACTGGCAGCTTTGTGATGAAACATGCTTGTGAAATTTGCAGAACAGAATGACTTGGATTCCTACATACTTCTCTGGATGCCATGAGGTCTAGCTATCACTCAACAGCAAACTGCGGTTTTATGTAAGTTTTTCATGAAATAAGATAGGATTTAATATATTTCCAAAGCTAATTTATTTGCCAGGGAAACAAAATGATGGCACAATGACAAAACTTTATGTGATTTCCTATTTAAATCGAAAGCATATTGACACATGACTGCTGGAGACAAACCAGATAGGAGAAGGCTGAGAGAGGGTATTTGAACTTAAGTGATTTATTTTAGGTTCTTCATCATATAAAGTGTTTCCTAATTCAGGGTGATTGCCATTTTTAATAGGAAGACTTAATGGTAGTTCTACAAAATAATAGTCCCATGTGAAATAATGTAGGCTTCTCTTAAGTCATATGAGGATACATTTATTGACTAATCCTTGATTAGAGCTAAACTGTGCTGGAGATTGGTCTTTAGGTTCCCCGCAAGGAACTGATTCCATACTTATCAATGTGAACATTTACACTAACAGGAGCGTTGGCCAACCAGTTCAGAAAGGGGGCATTTGGTTTTCCATGAGTCCTTCACCGAGGGCAGAAGCAAAATGCTAGTCATTTATTCTTTAATTAAAGAAATGGAGAGTCTGACTAATGAGAGATGTTTCTACCCTTTCCTTCCAATGTGTTTTTCTTTCTTAAACTCTTAAGCAAGTTGTCTAGAACTTAATATTTCATGTTTCAAATTATTCCTTGAACAAACTCATAATTTGCAGGGGTTTGCATTTTAGCCTGTAAAAAAGGTAAGGGTACTTCTGATTCTCCACTTCCTAGTTTTTCTCCCCACCCGTTTCCTTGATCTAATCTGTGACATTTTAATCTATTATCAGGTACTGGTAAAGAGGAGCATTAGTGGAAACTATTCAAATAGATGAGCCTGGGTTCTTTTGTTCAAAGAAAAATGTGCTTTTTGCGGGTTATTTGCCAATTATATTGAGTGTTATGATCCCCGGGTTCCCTTCTTTTTGTTTTTTGATATCCATAACTCTTGTGGTCTGCAGTCCACTTCCATCTTGAACAAACTTGCCAAATGTTCAACGAGTGTGTAATTAGCTAACTGGCCTTGGCACGTGGAATTTTTTAAGGTATAAAGTGATCTCTGACATTCAAAATTTTGGAAAACTCAAAACTATTTGGTTTTAAGAGGGAACTCATAAAAATTGGCAATAATGAAATTGAATACAAAGTGTTGTGCACGACTTTTCACAATTATGCCACCTTTCTTATGAAAGATGCCACCAGTTTATCAATAAAATCTTAGTGTAAGGTTGCAGTTACCTAGTAGTTATCCAATTTGTTATGGCCTAGGTTGTGTGTGTAATACAGTGTTAGTTTTCATTCATTGGAAACATTCTGGCCATGAAACCTTAACAGGACAGTGCTTGCTAATACAGAGTAAAGCCTGAAGGAGAGAAACAGAAAGCCTCATCCATTACATTCTCAGCCACCATCATGAGATCAAAACCAAATACACTCTAGATAGATGATTCATTGGGCTAGTCATGAAATATAAAGCCTCTCACTATCCCAGACATTTTCTGAGACATATCTAACTGTGTGCACAGTAGAAGAGAGGCCTATCCTGCAAGCTTGATTAAATACTAAGTAAATTGTGCCAAGAAACTAATGTCTAGAGACCGGAGGAGGCTAGCAGTTTTGGTGGCATTGTTTCTAATAATAAGATGAAGAGGTCTGGCACATGCTCATTTCTATCTGCATATAATATACTGCCCATTCTGACTACTATGCATAAAAGATCTGTACATGTGTCTTCAAAGTCTTACAATATTTTCCTTTCTATTCTAGGAACCGGAGCTAAAAATACTCAGGAGATTTTTAAAATAGAATTTATAGAAGCTCTTTAACTGAACCTGTTGCTTTAAAAAAAGTTTGCTCTGTTCTTCTAGCAGGAGTTTACTTAATAAAACAATCTTAAATGAGAGAAAGCCTTAAAAAATGATTTAATTGCATCTTTTCTTAGTAGTATTATTTCATATTAAATACAACATTTGCTATAACCGAAATGTTCAACTCAGAAGACAAAGTGTCATGCAACCCAAACAAAAATTATGTTTATGGTCGGGTGCGGTGACTCACGCCTGTAGTCCCAGCACTTTGGGAGGCTGAGACGGGCAAATTACGAGCTCAGGAGATCGAGACCATCCTGGCTAACATAGTGAGACGCCATCTCTACTAAAAATAGAAAAATAATTTAGCTGGGAGTGGTGGCGGGCGCCTGTATTCCCAGCTACTTAGGAGGCTGAGGCAGGAGAGTGGTGTGAATCCGGGAGGCAGAGCTTGCAGTGAGCCGAGATCGGGCCACTGCACTCCAGCTTGGGTGACAGTGCAAGACTCCGTCTCAAAAAAAAAAAAAAAAAAAAAGAAAAGAAAAAAAGAAAAAAAAATATGTTTATGAAGATTCTAATCACATGCAATCATATTGCCTGAGGAAAAACATTGTAACGTAATCCAATTTATGTATTGACATTATCTTGACTCTATAAGGAAGAAAAATGCAAAGATAATTAGAAGGAAATGGACTAGGTCATAAAAGATAACATTGTTTGAGCAGGAATCTAAGATTGTGTGTTTTTTTCTACTTTAGTATACTTTTCTCCATCATGTTTTTATAATTTTATGAAAATAGTAAATAAATGAAAGAAAAAAGTATTTTTCACAATGGTTGCTCACAACCATTTCTTTGTGGAGATGGGAACACAGTTAATGATCTAAGAATGAAACACCCTATATGTCCACCTGTCCTCGCCCCTCACCTCTTTGTATATCCAAGATAACACAAAAATCAATGAACCAAAGGAACAATAGCCTTGGAACCTAACAATGGGCTCCTTTTCTGAATGAGAAACAAGCTGGGGATATCTTCATTTGTTGGCTTCCTTTTCTAGCAAATAGTATGAATGATTATATTTTAGACTTGGAGAATTCCTTGTTTTCATATTTCATTTGGAAGGTAAAAAATTAGAAATAATAGAAATTCTAGTTCCACGTCCTACTTCCTTGCAAGCTTTCAGTTCGCAGAGCTCTTTGCTGCTGACATTCCCATGATTTCTCCCACCTTCTAGAGTGCACTCCCTCCCACTCACACAGAATCATCTGGATATTTGGGTGAGAAATCAGCAATTTAGCTTTTTCTTTAATAGCATACAGATGGTTCTTGGTGTTTTTAAACAGACTTCTCAAACGATATTGGTGTTGCAAGAATGACTTCATTCCCAACTCTCTGACTTCATCCTAATCCATTCTTCAAGCAAGTAAGCTAAGATAAAGTGCGATTAAGCCTCTTTCTGAAGATCACAAATCAGCCATGGAGTCCGGGCCAGAATAAACTCCAATGATGTTTCCGTTAAGAGATACTAGTCATTTTTAATCTACATGGATAGAGAGATTCTCCACTAAGTCATCAGTCTCAGCAATACACAATAAATGAAAATTAGATAGTATGTTCATTGGCTGAACTTTGAGGTGTTAAAGTTCTCTGCCCACCATTCTAAAGAAAGTTAAGCTTATTTGAAGGATACATAGTCTCTATTAGTAAAGAGTTAAACACAGCTTATGAAAGTAATGATATTGTCATTTGTCCCCTTGGTTCATTCTAAGGGCTGCTTTTTCTGTTGTTGTTTTTCTTCTCCTCCAATTGAGAGATTAACCTGGTCCCAATTGAAATGGCAGTCCATATCATACCTTTCCTTGATCTCTCAGCATGGCTAATAACAGCTGGGGCCTGCCGTGCAAGTGTCTTTATTTTTTCTTTATTGTTCCAGACTACAAACCCGTGAACTTTCAGCATGTTATGTACTTAACCATGGTCAGGTTGATGTCATTATTTTCTGATTGTCCGGGAGCTCCTGGGGTACTGGCCCATATTGACAGAGAAAGACTGCCATGCTCTTTGTAGGGTAACCTCTGAAAAAGAAACCCCTCAACCACCTGCATGTTTAGCCTAGAGCTGTGACGTTGCACTAGTCCAATTGGTACGCTTCAAAACATGTATTAGCACCACTGGCGCTAGTGCATCTCGCTTGTTAATTTTCACTTGGGCCTGTTAGACAAACCTTCTCTGGGCCACAAGTAAATGCTTGACAGAGCAGAATTTTAAAGATCTTTGCAAGAAGATCTGGTATGTCTGGGTCACTGTGCGCTTTGTCTAAATCTAAGCAAAGTTATTTGTTAGTCTCCCCTGCCCTCTTTTAGTATTTTTTTTTTCCGTGTTGCCTGTCCACATGTCTAACTAACTAGCCAGGCTAGCCTATAGCAGAGAAAACCAGAGACATGAGCACAGAATGCAAGAACAGTGGAGCACAGTGCTTCTCTGCGTGAACCATCTCCACACTTAGCTTTTACAATCCTATAAAAATTGGTCTACTTGTTATCAGTTCAGACTGGAAAGCAAGCAACAGCCCTCCGTTGCCTCAGGCTTTGATGTAAGCACCCCTGACTATTTCTGTTTAAACTCTAGCGGATGGAAGACACCTATAAAGATATTAATTAGCTCCAGTTGTCACCAGATGTGGTTCACATTCTCTGAGCCAGCTCTGAAATACTGGAATTTTTATTAGGCAAGGTAATGTTTATGACTCTCATTAAAGTCTGAGTCATAAAAGACTGAAGAGGAGATTGGTGGGGAGTGGGGGAGAGAATAGTTTTCTCTTTGTTTATTAACTTTCAAAAATCCAAAAGTCCTACGTTTCAGACTTGAGTGGCATGTTAACTTCGAGGGATTTGGCAAGATTCTTCTAAGTGTTTACATTTTGAGGAAACCTTTTGAGTTACACTACATAAAATGACTGGTTTGTGTCAGAATGATGTTACATTTACATGCTTAATTATAATAATGTCAGCTACGTAGCATTGCACCATGCAAAAAAAATCAGTACTAATTGTTATTGGACTGGATACTAACTTATGGGATATATTATGACAACAGAAGGAATTTATTGTTTATTCAAAATGGGTGAACAGCACTTCGTAACTGTCAGGGTGGGGTGGCAGTGAAAGAGAAACAAAAATGCAAAAATACCTTGTGAACACTTTCTTCCAATGCCTTCCTCCCTGTCAAGTTACTGCCATGCCTTTATGACTCTTAAGAAATACTTTGCCTAATTTTTCTCTTGGATAAAAGAAATAGCAATAGCTAAAACCTGCTCAAGTCTACGAACCTATTTAGAAAAAAAAAAAAAAATCTTAATTTGAGAAAGATTTGAAGGCCAAAATAGCTGCTCAGATTCCTTCAAAAGCTTCCCTGACCTCCTTCCGAAGCTACTCTCCCATCAAACCTACAGGCATAATAAGGCCCGCAGAATACTTGACGACCCACATCATAATCTATGGTCCAGGGTCTGCAAATGGAATATATCTTCAGCTTGAAGTCCTCTGATGACTACATCAATGCATTCGATTTACAGTTTCATAAGATCTTTGGAGATTTTAAGTGATATTCAGAAATATGCTTATGCATTTTTAAAAGATTCTTTTTTTCCCATCTGAACTCTTTTAACAAAGGTATTACACTAAGTACAAAAGCTGTCCAATTTTTTCCAACCTTTTGGTTCCTTCTAAAACACAGTCATTTTGTTAGACATTGAAAATGTCTTGATTTAGTTGTCTTGCTATTTTGGGCCTGTCCTGCCCCCTGCAGTGGTAATAAGGATGGGGGTTCCTGCTGGGCCCTGAAGAATACCATTTCACGGCCGCCACAGAGCTGGCGGCTTTTATTTATGGAGCCAAGAAAATGAATGGGTATTAGTGTCCAAACATTTCAACATGCTCCCGCGGCCATGCACAAAAGGGACTGATTTGCAGCAAATTTCCACTTATTTTCCAAAAGTATTTACCTTGCCGAAGCTTGGCTGATCACTATAATGGCATAGCCGAGGGGGAAAAAAAATGACCATTTCAGAACCCAATTCATATATATATATTTCTGAACCTTAATCGTGTTCTACTTCTTCTGAATAAAGATAATACCTTTGGTTGCTAGGCTTTTATGGATATGTGGATAACTCTAAGGTGGTGGGGTTTATAGTTCTCATTGCTGTTTTAAACAAGAAAAGAACTAGCACAAACAAAGACAGTTCACATCAGTGGATTTAGGCTACACATAAGAGAGCATGCTGCCAGTGCCCAGGTCATCCTTGGACACTCCCAAAGAGTAAGGCCAGCATTTTAATGTCTAAAATTTGGGCCAGGGATTGAGGGCTAATGTATTCTATAGCTGTGCTTACTATTTTAGACCGCAGGCAAATGGATTGGTGGGCAACTCTGAAATGCTATGCAATTACTTTGCCTTTTTTCATTGTGCAGTTCACTCACTCAGTCAACAAATATTAATTGAGTACCTACTATGTCCCAGGCATTTGAAACCTGCCTCAGAAAGATGTTAAACATTGCTTTAAATGTGGCTTCCTGGGGTGTTTTCTCAGGAAGTCAACGTCCTTTGTCCAGACAGACATCTCAGAGATCTCCCCACTTCTCCATCCATTCTCCAGCTCTGTCTCTGAACAGGGCCACTCGTCATTCTTTAAATATTGAATTGTTTGTTGACCTCTGAACCTTTGTTCACTCTTCTTAGGACATAAGAAAATCTTTTGCACTCAATATACAAATCAAAGTACCTGCTCCTCAAATCCAGCCAAGACAATTTATGATCAAGTCCTCAAATCTCTGAGATATGAAGTTCCATTTATTAGAACTCCTTTAACATGTTTTGCTACTTCTGTGCCCCTATGTGTCCTTGGACTAGTGGATAATCAACTATCTGAGGAATGAACTGATGCCAATTCACATTCCTCAAGACTTCTGTGCACTTTGCACATAGTAAGTGCTTTCTGAAAGGTGAAGGGACAAACCATGCTGAAAAAAATGAGTTACCGTCATCTCATATATTCCATTGTCTTTTTTTCCTTTTTAAAAACATATTCTGAAACTCCAAATCCTGTACGATACTGTCCCACTCCATAAGAAGCAAGATTTACAAGTACAAAAAGATGTGTAGATTTTCTCTTCCTGTTCATTCAAAACCTACGTGTGCTTTTCTAACATTAACATTAATTACACCATGGCTGTAAATCTCCTAGCCTCTCTTCACCAATGTCACCATTTTATTGTTCAAATTTCTATTCTGAATAGTATGACAATTTCAAATTACTTACAGAAATCTAGCCATAAACTGCTAAAACTTTGTTCACTATATAGTGTAGGAAACATGAAATAAATGATAGAAACAAGCCAGCAATTATTTCATCCTAGACCCATTAACTACCAGCTGTAGGACTTTGAGCTGGTTACTTAGCTCTCTATGCCTCAGTTTTTCTCATCTGTAAAACTGGACTAATCCATAGCTACCTCATAAAGTTCTTGTGTAGATATAGCAAGTTAATAAGTAAAGCACTTAGAACATGGAAGCTGCTCAACAAATGTTGATGTTTAGTTCATATTCCGGAACATATGGCTTTAATTTACAATAGACATTTCCAGTTTCACTTGCAGTCCTTGAGTAAGAGATAATAAAAGTCTCTCAGGCGTATCTTCTCCAATCAAAGCCATTTCAGCACAGGCTACTGCACTGCCTTTCCACACAAGTTTATTTCTGGAAGAACTTCTTCCAGCAAATTTCATCATGTAGGCTTCTAATTCCCTGGACTCAAGGGGTTTCCAGTCCCGGGTCACTGCTTGGGCCACTCCCACTGCATCCAGTTCTGCATCATAAGCTACTCAACTGCCAAAAGGCCTTTTACCTTTAGATTGACAAACGGGTGCTCTGTAGACCAGCCAATGAATGGCTGTTTCAGCCAAGCTTTTTCCTGAGTCATATGGTTCCCTTAGGCATCTGTGTTGGCTTCTGTTCTCTTTCATAAAGAGGAGCATCCGTGCTCCATGGATTTATTTCATGGCCAGAGTTCCAAAGATTTTTTGGTTCTGTTTTTTCTAGAAGGCCAGATAAGTTATTCTAGCTCAACTCTGCCATTGACTGCTGTCATTACACCACTTACTTCCCATTTCTGGACCTCAACTATCTCACATGTAAAATAAAATTATTGACTGAGAGGATTATATCCAGGGAGATGTCTATGTCTACATTTCCTGAGCTTCAGAATTCTTCTTTAGGAAGAAAATAAAAACCTCAACCTCAGAGAAACTTCTCTCTAGATTTTCATGAATGAGGCTGGACATGCTGGTGATGGAGAGCTCGCATGGTAACTGTCAGCATCTCGGTGTTGGGCAGGCTACCTTGTTGTCTTTCACAGTGTTGGCTTGCTGGGGGCACAATTGATCGATCAAGCACCAAGGTCCAGAATGTCAATTATCGTGATGTCTTCTCCTTTCTCAGATGAAGCATCCCCGAAGCATCTCAGAAGCATCCTTGAACATAGCCAAATAAGAAACCTACCTACAACTTTCATGTCACAGCAGATGAAACTAGAAACATCACAATGAATCAGACACAGTTTAACCCTCAAGAAGTCCATAGTCCAATACAAGAACTCCTTGTAGAAATAAACAATTTCACTATAGATAGGTAAGTATGAAACTATGTGCGGGCGTTTCAACATGTTTACCTACTATATGTTGCAAGGGGGATGCAAGAGTAGGAGAGGGGGAGAAAGAAGAACAAAGTGTAAATGTGAGCATGGTTCCTTTGGGAAATGCTGGGAGAAGCAAAGATAAGCATATTTTTTGTTTGTTTGTTTTGTTGTTGTTGTTGTTTTTGAGATGGAGTCTTACTCTGTCGCCCAGGCTGGACTGCAGTGGTACTATATTGGCTCACTGCAACCTCTGCCTCCCGGGTACAAGTGATTCTCCTGCCTCAGCCTCCTGAGTAGCTGGGATTATAGTAGGCACCCACCACCACACCCGTCTGATTTTTGTACTTTTAGTAGAGATGGGGTTTTACCATGTTGGCCAGGCTGGTCTCGAACTTCTGAACTCAGGTGATCCATCCACCTCGACCTCCCAAAGTGCTAGGATGACAGGCGTGAGCCGCTGCACCTGGCCATGTTTTCTTATTTTAGGACTTCTCAGGGCCTTGAAATTGTGACTACATATTGTGAATTTTTAAGAGTGTATTTGCAAAAAATAAAATAAAGTTATCTATTTGCCTTTTGTTTTTCAGGTTTGACTGTAGACAACTTGGGAAATAGCATTCTACTGGATATAGTTGGACACACCCTGCTTTGGAGAGACAATGATGAGTATGAATATAGTAAATAAGTCATAGATAGACAGTCTGATGTCATGCCCTGACACTTTTAATAATAGTACCCCCCTCTAGGACTATTGTGAAGACTGAATGAGCTCAGTAATATAAAGTACTTAGACCAGTGTTTGGCATATACAAATATTTAATAAAACTTTGTCATTGCATTATCATTATTATTAGAGCAGAGTGGAGACTCACCCGTTCTACTGGCAACTGGAGTTTGTTCAAGAAATACCTGAGTTGGTTCTTTAACTGTTGAGTTCGATTGTACAAGTAGAAAGGTGGGAGTGTCAGGGGAGAACATACCAGGCAGGAGAAATAGCACAAGCAGACATCCGGGGACATGAACCAGCAGTAAAGGAGGAGTCCATACATTTAGATAGAGTATGAGTAGATCAACACTCAAAAACTCTCCTAAAACTAAAAGAAGATTGGAGTATCAATCATACACCACACATCTCCTTGTAGCCCCTTTACAAAAGTCCCTGGGGAATAGGTTGCTTCAGTTCATGGCATCAATATCCAAGGCTCATTATTAAATACTATTGCGGTGATGCTTCAAATTAAATCTAGCTATAATTCACTGCCATATCTCTTCCCAAATTTATTATTTCCAGGAAAACTCTTAAGCAAAAAGTTCAGTGAATTGGTACAACCACCACGATTACTGACACTTTCTAGAAGCCCTACCTTCTCAAATGGTCTTACCAATATGACATTTTTATTACAAAATACCAAGACTTAAGACAAAGGCAATTCCCACCGTTTGTGATATGTTACAAATTTGCTAGTAATTTGTATATTACACCAAAATCACTGTGATGATTACACAAAAATACACACCAGGCTGGTTCTTTTCGATACAGTGTTGTTTTTGAAGTAGTCAAAACCTAGGTCCTATTTTTCAATATGTATTTATGAGACCAGGCTGCCTTCATATTGTTCAGCTTCTTTTAATTTGTAGTTGTAGTTGTTCTTCTTTTAATTTGAATTGCTGAATTCAAAATTTACATACATTTCAGAATTACATTTTGCTTTCTCCTTCTCCCTCCCTGTCTACCCTTCCCAATCTCCTCATGCCTTCTGTACCCACCCACCTCCATTCTGAATTGACAGACGTTGACCAGGGAGAGAGAGATGTGCATGTTTACATTTCTGTGCATTCGATATTGAATTTGAGTTAGATCTCACTAGAGAGAAAGTGAGAGAGAAAGAGAACGACTTTAATACATCATCAGTATCTCAACAAATAAAAGTAATAATTATTAAATACATTGCACCCACTTACTGAGCTGTTATCACATGCCAGGCTCTGGGTCACACCCTGCACGTAGATTAGCCTCTGCAATCCTGCTAGTGAAGTGATCCCACGTTACACATTATGAAACTGAGGTCCTCAATGCCGATTTAATTGTCAGATTCACAAAGCTAGTGAGTGATGAAACGGGGACTTCAATATAAGCCACACAAACTTCAAAACCCAAGCTTTACTCTGCAACCACATTGCCACCTCCAGGAGCTACTGCTAGAAAATCAAACAGCTACTACTGGAAAACCTAACAACTACTGCCAGAAAACCTAACAGCTACTACTAGAAAACCTAACAGCTACTACTAGAAAACCTAACCACTTTTTGATTGCAAAACAACTCACTGAGTGAAAGCAAGTTAGAAAGCAAGGTACCCCCTGAGTTTTCATCAGTCACAGTCAAAATAAATTTGAAGGAAGAATTTTCAGCCCCAATTAAGTTGGAATAAGATTCACTAGGACATCAGCTGGCAGTATCCTGCAGCCCCTGGATGCCTACATGCACAGAGAAGGACCTACAGTAACCTACAGGAGGCAGCTCCAGCTTGGGCATTAACTCCACTCTCTGATTCTTTAACCTCCCTGAGCCTCAGTTTCCTCGTATGTACAATGGGAATGATAACTTCCTTCCAGCTTCATTCTCAGAATTGTTGAGAGGGGTAAATGAGCTGAAATACGTTATATAAAAGTAGACTACACATGCAGAGTATTATTTAAATATAAAAGTATGTTATCATTATGCACTCTGAGTGATTAGATGCCCAGTTATTCTCTGAAATGCCTAGTTTTGTTATTTTTCTGGATTTTTGGCTTGACATTTTCGGATTTAAAAAACTCAGTATCAAGTTAGATGAAAAAAACATCCAGCCTGGGATTCTCTCTGCGATAGACTTACCAGTCTTCTGAGTTCAGTTAGTTTCCCTGTCTCTGTTTAAATGAGTATTGCTATGAAATATTTCAAACAGACCTAAAAAGTGCAACCAATAAAACAATATGATGTATCATACATTCATGTACTCACCAAGTCTCATCACTTTTCCATTTTGGATCAGATCTTTTATTCAACAAAAATAAATAAATCACGAGTATAGCTGATGTCCCTTGAGTGCTTCTCCTGGATTCCACTGCTGTCTCTTGCCTGCCCAGAGACAACCACCATCCTGAAGCTGGTGTCTCTTAATCCCATGCAAGTTTTTGTATTCTTCCTACTCTACTTTTCTGTTTAACTTGTACTTTTTTTTTTTTTTTTGAAACGGAGTCTTGCTCTGTCACCCTGGCTGGAGTGCAGTGGTGCGTTCTCGGCTCTGCAACCTCTACCTCCCAGGTTCCAGTGATTCTTCCGCCTCAGCCTCCCAAGTAGCTGAGACTACAGGTGTCTGCCACCATGCCTGGCTAATTTTATTTATATATATATATATATGTATACATACACATATATACACATACATACACATATATACATATATATGCACATATATACACACTTATATATACACACACACACACATATATATATAGTAGAGATAGGTTTTCGCCATGCTGGCCAGGCTGGACTTGAACTCCTGACCTCAGGTGATCCACCTACCTTGGCCTCCCAAAGTGATAGGATTACAGGCATGAGCCACCGCACCCAGCCTATTTTATTTGTACTTTAAACATATGTGTACGTCTATAAACAATATGCAGGATGATTTTACATGCATTTAAACTTTATTAAAATTGTACATGTTGTATTTATTTTCCTCTTTGTAATCAACATTTCTTTCATTTGGGCTTATTAATTATAACTGCTATTTAGTGTTTCTCATAATTTATTTCTCTCTCAGTCCTTGTAATGTTGGAGATTTAGGTTGCTTCCAATTGCTTGCTATTACCATCAGCGCAATGAATGTTGTGCACGTCTCCCTGGGCACATTGAAGTCTGGTTCTCTAGGGCAATGATTCCCAGGGTTGGTTTCCCAGCAGCATTAGCATTACCTGGGAACTTATTGGCAATGTAAATCCTAAGGCCGAACCCCAGGTATTCACAAGTCTTTCAAGTGATTATGGTACAGGGTAAAATTCGAGAACTACTGCTGTAAACCCAGAGCTGGAAGTGCTTACACAGAAAGTATGTATGTCTTTAACTTTATGAAGTGTTGCTTAGTTATTCTCCAGAGAACTTGTCCTTATCAAAATTTTGTACCAACTTTAAGTTTTGCCCATGAGCTGGTTGCACAATCATTAGCTCCTCGTGATTTTAATTTACATTTCTTTGATCAGTAGGTATCTTTTAAGCATTTTAAGCATCTTTTCATATGTGTTTATTAACCATTCATGTTTTATTATACATCTTTAATCAATTTTTCTATCAAGTTGTTGATCTTTTATTGATTTGCAGGGATTTTTTATTACTTTACAAATTTAAGCCTTTGTTTGGTGATATAAATTGCAGAACTCTTCTCCAATATGTAACATGTCCTTTTACTTTTTTATGCTGCTTTTCATCTCATAGAAGTCTTTTTTAAAATTTTAATGTAGTCAAGTTTATCAATATTTTCCTTGATCTTTTAATCTTGTCATTAAAGAAAGGCTTTCCTATCTAAATTTCTTTAAGATATTTATATTTTCTTCCAAAAATGTGAAAGTTTTGCTTTTCAGATTTAGGTCCTTCACCTACCTAGAATTGATTTTTGTGTGTATAAGAAGAGAATTCTGTCTAACTTTTTTCATAAGGATAACCAGTTGATCCAATATGGCTTATTGAATTACCCTTTTTCCTCAACTGACCTACAATGTGACCTTTCTTATATGTTTATATATTTTCATACATGTGTAAGCCTCTTATTTAGCTAAATATCCTATGCTGTTGGTTTTGTGTTTTGTTTTTTGTTTTTTTTCCATCTCTGCCCTAATAATATACTGCCTTTTTCATTACAGGTTCACTTTTTTCCCCCTTCAATCAAAATACCTAAAGTTTATTTTTTTTTTATTCTTTCTAGTTAGCAAACCAGGTTAACAAATTAATTCAACTTAGTTAGCAAATTAATTTTATTAGTTTCTGATTCTATCCTTCCTTGTACTTTCTTATTTTATTGTGTTTTTTTTTCTAGCTTCTTAAGCTGAATGCTTAGCTAAATATTTTTCAGTATTTGCCTTTTTATGATTTAATATTTAGGGCAATACATTTTCCTCTAAGGTACTGCCTTACCCATAACTCATTTAATTTGCTCTTTAATATTTTAATTAGTGTTCACATCTAAATATGCATTTCAATTGTCTGTATATTTCTTATTTGTCCTATCAGTTATTAAAGAGTGTTTTACACATTCAAAGGTGCAGGGCTCTTTGACTATCCTTTTTTGCACTTATCTCTAATTTTATAGCATTGTGGTCAAAGAACGTGTTCTTTGAAATATTACATACTATTTGCTGATACTTTCTGTCTAGCACAGAATGTGGACAATTTTCATAAATATGTTTTGTAGTCTTTAAAAAGAATGTATATTTTCTAATTATCAAGTAAAAAGTTCTATATGCTTTTTTCTCTATTTTCTTTTTTTACCCCAAATCCAGACTTTATAATAGACTATGGCTTCCTTCCTTTCATATATAAAACCAAAAACAAAAATGTTTCTTTCAGGGAATCAAAGAGATCACTGACTATAAGATGAGGGATTATTTTATCTACCACAACAAAAGAAAATACACTGATAATTAATTTTTAAATTTTAAGATACATCCTGATCTCAAAGATATTCATATGTTAAAAAGAAAAATAACTCTTTGGGATTTAATTTCAGAAATTCCTTGAAAGGTGGTTCTTTCTGTTCTTTTTTTCTCTCTCTCAATTAATTTCCAGGTTTCTAGACTTTTCATATTTTTAATGCCCAATAGCATAATATATTCAGTGTTGAAAAGCCTATCTTCTCTTTCTTTCTTTGTGCTAATCATGGCAGTTTGATGTATTTATTGGTAGGTATTAGCTCTGAGTCCCCTTTCCATATGGGCTTCCTAAGCACCCAGCAATCCCACAGCATCAACACTCAACATTCTGTAGGCAACTCATAAATCCCCACATCTAGTTTTGTTGTTCCTGCATTCCAGCCCAACATTTCCAATTCTCTACATTTACTCTTTCCTCAGTTGCATCTGTGTCCCCAACTATGATAGTCTGTCTGAACTGTCACCCCACTCTTTGGATGACATGCTCTGATGGCCTTAAGGGACATCTTCTAAACTTCTAGTCTATAATCACCCCTGTGGCAACTCCCAGCACGACTCCCACTGTAAGAGTATTTTTGTCTCTTGGTCCCAATGGTCCTGAATCATTCCTCACCAAAGCTCTCCCATTCTAAAGTAAATTAATTACCTTTTTGTCTCCCTCCTTTCCCCACACTGCTTTCTTTGGTCCACATAGCATGCTCTTTATTTTCAGCCATCTCAGCTGTTTCTACAATTAATTTAACCAGTCTCCCAGATAAGAAATTATGAGATGATCATCTCTGTGTCTTCATTCTTCAAAAATTTATCAATAACTATTACTCTTTAATTACCAGCTTTATGTGTCTCAGCCTCTGGGCTAGCTGCTTTCATGTGCATTTCAGCTAATTCTCTCAATGAGCCCACATTGTAGGTATTGTTATTTATTATTATTATTCTTATTTTACAGGTGAGGAAACTGAGTCTCAGAAAGGATAAATGAGGACACAAAGCTAGTAAGTAGTAGGACTGATAGGTAACCCAGGTCTCTTAAAGTCTAGAATAGATCATCCCCCACTCATCCTTATGTTCAATATCACACAAAGTCTTCTTGATTGTTCCCATCCATTTTTGGACTTGCACTTACACTTTTCTTCATTTCAATCCACAACTGCATCTCTCTTCCTGGTTTATTTCTTCAGTATGACATCTAGACTCCTCTTGCCTTTCAAAGTCCTTCACCATCTGGCTCTAACTCATCTATCCATGTTACTGCCTAAAGCTCCCAAGCAGGGTGCCCCATGTCTTTTTGTTTCATTCCAACAGCTCTATTCAGAATCTCTGAAATTACTCTTAGATGTAAGATTAGAATGGTTCCATTCTTATCTATCTTCTCAGCACATTATATTAGAAGTGAAAACGATCAGCAAAATGAAGAATCAGATATAAAATATGGTATCTATGTATTTTGATACTCTTCATAATTTCCCTATTCTCTTTCCCATAATTTATTCTACCTACTCCCTGGTGTCCTCTCCCTTTGTCTTCTCTTTGCTCAATATACAGAAATTTGTTTTGTGTGTTCATATCACACACATCTATAGTCATATATACTGGCTTTTTCATTCTGTTTTACCTCTTTAAGTCCAAAGAAATCTTTCGATTATTGAAACAGAACTTTTTGAAGTAATACTTTGGCCACTTAGAATGAGTCTGGAGGATACAAAGTATGTCATCTGAGAAACTGAGCTCTCAGCCCCTTAACTCTAATTCACATTCAGCTTAGTCACTCAAATCTTTATTGAAGTAGGTGGGTCTCTCTTCTCAAATAAAGGGTATCTTCCCTGGCTTCAGTTCTGAAACATCTGACTTCAAATGTGGCTCAAGACAAGACCAGAAGAGCTGAATCATATATTGCAATGTAGGATTTTGAATGATTTATTGCAAAAAAAAAAAAAAAAAAAAAAAAAAAGACCCTTAAGAGAAACTGTAATTTACGTTTAATTGCTGTTAATCAGTAGAATATATTATACTCTATACTATGAGAACCAAAAGAGATTTCAAGATGAAGTTGGCTATATGGTAAAGAGGAATTATACAAGACTGTCTTTAAAAAAGAAAAGAGAAACTTTAAACTCTAGATATGGAGAGTAGAAAATACACTAAAACTGAAGTCAAGAGAACTGGGCTCTATTTCTAAGTCTACTCTTAAGCAGTCTTAGTATTTCATTTGCATATTCTCTCTAAGGCAGCTTCCAGTTCTGTCATCCTATGATTTTGATTTACTAGCTCTTTTTTGTTATTTTAAAACCAAGAGTAGTCATTCACATTCCTTTTTCTAATCTGAAAATATTTCTTAATGGTTTCTTATAATTATTAAAGCTATCTTTTGGTATCAAAATTCACTTGTCCACTAGAGTTTGTTTCTAGGTCAAAGACCTTCTTGATACTTTGGAGTTATCTTTATCAGTGTAAAGGGATAGAAGAAACTAGGACTGGGCAGAACCTGCAGCCTGCCTTACCAATGCCTACCTGTTAGAACTTTCATTTGAAGAAGATTGCCTGATTCTCTCCTATCAGGAGGCAAATGCTGCCATTCCCTAGATTTGGGAGCATGGTAGTATTCAAGTCTAAGCATCTTTAAGAAATTAACATGAATATCATCTTGAGCTTTAGTTAGAAACTGAAAAACTCTTACACCACTTACTAGAAGGTCACGTAGTATTGCTGAGAAGGAATAATGTTTGTGGAGCAACAGGAGACAATTACAGGAACAGGTGAGAGTGAGATGAAGAATTAAACCCTAGTTCTTATACTGGTTCTAACTTGTTTGGTGACCTTGAGCAAGACACCCAATTTCTCTCAGCCTTACAAGTTTTATCTGTAAAACATGGGGAATTGATTTAACTAACGATTTTCAAATGATACTAGCCGATAAACCTTTCACTTTAAAAAATTATGTTAGTCTCTGTGTTTTTACCCGCCTAATATTTACTATTAATAGCTTCTCTGGAGACTTTAATCAAGATCCTGCCTCTTTGAAGTATATCGGAAGTCCACAAAGGTACCTCTTCCTCATACAACAGGATAAATGAATACAATATTAATGTCTATCAATTTTATCTATGTCACTCAAAAAGACAGGCTCCTCTGGGTCTTCATCCTGAGCTGTTCTTAGAGCTGAGGTTTGTCAGAACAAGGTCAAGCACTCGACCATTTTAAGTTAGGTTTCTTATTTCTAATGTGGCACAGGCTGCCTTCTATGAGTAAAATGAAAAGAAGAGCATGTTGTTGCTTTTATTATGTATGTATTTACAAAGAGATTGAATTTCAGAGTTCTAGAAATCAGAAGTCCATCATCTTTTACTTTCCAGAACCATTCTAAACAGCCCAACTACTATTTCTTGAAGTCTTATTTCAGTGAACTAACCATTCCCTCACTACCTGTTCTTGTGATAAAAACAACAAAGGGTAATTATGTGGCTGTGGATTTGCTTCATTATTGATCTTTTTACTATCTCTCTATATATCCTATAATATCCTATTGTGTGCCTTAAATATATATACATGATACAATTTATTTGCAAAAATAATACAATTAAAGACTCCATTGGTGTTAGTTACCTCATCTGCCATCAAAACCTATATTCAGATACCAGACATTAGTATAAGAGTCTGTTAGAACCGTGGAGGACTTTGTCTCCTTCTTCTCCTTCCTTCCTTTCCTTCCTTCCTTCCTTCCCCTTCCCTTCCTTTCTTTCTTTCCTTCTTTCCCTTCTTTCTCTCTCTCTCTCTGTTTCTCTCTCTCTCTTTCTTTCTTTCTTTCCTTTCTAGACTGAGTTTAGCTCTGTCGCCCAGGCTGGAGTGCAGTGGCGCGATCTCGGCTCACTGCAAGCTCCGCCTCCCGGGTTAACGCCATTCTCCTGCCTCAGCCTCTTGAGTAGCTAGGACTATAGGCGCCCACTACTTTTTTTTGTTTCGTTTTGTTTTGTTTTGAATTTTTAATAGAGACAGGGTTTCACCGTGGTCTAGATCTCCTGACCTCGTGATCTGCCCCCCTCAGCCTCCCAGAGTGCTGGGATTACAGAGTGAGCCACCGCGCCTGGCCTGATTCTTGTGTGTTTTAAAGTCATTTGGAAAGGAAATGGAGAGGTGTAAGTCAAAGGGCACAAACTTGCAGTTATATAGGACAAATAAGTCTAGAAAACTAATGTACATCAGGAAGAGTATAGTTAATAATATTGTATTGTATGTTGAAAATTTGGGGAGAGTAGATTTTTGTGTTCTCTTACCACTTGCACACAAAAAATGCTAACTATGGAAGGTGATAGGTATGTTAAATTGCTTACCTGTAGTGATTATTTCACTGGGGGTATACACATCAAAACATCATGTTGCATACCTTAAATTTATTTTTAAACAATTTTTAAAAATAAGTAAATATATAAAGTCATTCATTGTTCTTTCAAAATATTGTTTAGATTGACTTTAAGGAGCAAGAATGCTTAGGTTATATTCTGTATTTTCCCCCTTTTTGGATATTTTTTATACTGGCCTGCTGAATAAATAATATCATGATCATGTTATGCAGCAAACACACAGTTTTAAAGAAACATGTTATGCAGCAAACACACAGTATTAAAGAAAAGCGTCAATATTTAAGTTGGGCAACATTGATTGAAACCACTGATTTTCTTCTTTCCTTTTCTATTCTACGACTGCTGTCACTGTGATCTTTTTGCAAAGTGTATACAAAGCCTAAAATTTTGATGACATATTTTTTGATACAACAGTTTCCCTTAAACAAATACTGCTTAGGCAGTAAACATGGACTATACAAAGCTCAAGCTAGAAAGATATTAATCTCAGTATTATTTGTAATAGGGAACAATTGAAAATGACCTAAATATACAATAATGGAAAGTTAATTAAGTAACTGAAGGTACAACCATACATCGAAATAATCAGTGAATATTAAACTTGAATGTTGTTGGAAAATATTCAGTGACTAAAAAATATTTACTATATATTAAGTTTAAAAGGATACAAAACAACATGTATAGTTTGATCTCAATGTTGTTAAAACATTTTATATCTATATTTACATTTATGTCTTCATGGGAACAGAGGAAAATAGAAAACAAGCAAGAAAGTAGAAGGGGTTATAACTGGATGATGGGCGGGCAGCTTGTTTCTCAGGCTTTTTTTTTTTTTTTTTTTTGGACAACCACATTTCCAAATATACTTTAAAATAATTTGTGTACAGTATAAGTAAAAGTAATAATACATTTTTGCTTTACAAACTTCAAGTGATTACATGCAATAGAGTATGATGTAAAAAGTTATTTTTCCAAATAAACGTGATTCTTTTCCTTTCAAAACTTTTTTTGTAAATTTTGAAGCATATATTATTAGCTATAAATATATAGAAGTTTATTTTCTTATGTGGAATCCTATAATACATATGATTTTGAAACTCTTATTTTTACTTCGTAACACACCTTGAGAATCTTCCTATGTCAATATATACAGAGATACTGCATTCTTTTAAAATGGCAATGAATAGAATATATAGAGAATATAGAATTACCACAATTTATTTAAGCAAATATTCTATTGGTTGATATATTATCTGTGGTTAAGTAACAAATCAACCCAAAATATATCAGCTTAAAACAACAAACACTTATTATCTCAGTTTTTGTGGGTCAGAAATCCAGGTGTGACTCAGCTGACCCCTCTGAGTGTCCTACAGAGCAATGATCAAATTGACCAGAACTACAGTTATCTCAAGGCTGGGAGAGGATTCACTTCCCAGCTCACTCATGTGGCAGCTAGCAGATCTCAGGTCGTCGCTGGATGTCGGCCAGAGCCACCAGTTCCTCACTACAAGGGTCTTTCCAGAGGGCAGCTCAAAACATGGCAGCTGACTTCCCTTAGAGCAAGCAAGAAAGAGAGCTGGAGAACTCGCAAGCAAAACATGAAGTCAGTCATTTTGAAACCTAATCTAGGAAGTGCCATTCTATTATTTTTGCCATATTCTATTTGTTAAAAGCTAGTCCCTAGGTCCCACTCACAATCAAGGAAGGGATTTGACAAGGATATGAATACCAGGGGGCAGCCTTCACTGAGGACATCTTAGATGTTGTCATATACAAGGGAATTGTTTCCATTTCTTACAAACAACATTTTTAACAAACTGTATTATTATGCAGACCCTTGATATCTACACATTTGTGCATATGCGTGAATACTTCTTTAGGATGAATGGCTAGGAATAGAATTCCTATTCATAAAGTGTATGTATTTGAAATGTTAATAGACATTACTAAAGTGTCCTCTAAAAGAACAGTACCAATTCAACTTCCCATTGATTCTAAATAAGAGTGTCTACTTCCTTATTCCATAACACAGGATATCATCCATCTTAAATTTTTTGTTTTCTTAGGGGCATATAACAGCATTTTGATTTTTTTTTAAATTTGGGTTTTCTTGCTTACTAATGAGATTAAACATTTTTATATGGTTACCAGCCATTTGTATTTTCACTCTCCAAAAAGTTTACTATGTAAATATGGTCATTTCCTTTTCCATTTTGAATTGTATTGAAATACAATATACATAGAGAAAAGTGTATCAATGAATATTCATAAACTGAATATACCCATGTAACTGCCACCCATTTAAAAAAAATAATTGGCACCCCAATAAGCTCACCTTTACCACTTGTAGTCAGTACCCTCCCCAAGAACACTGTCTTGATTTTTAACAGTGTAGATTAGTTTTGCCTAATTTTGTGCTTCTTGTAAATGAACTTATACATTATGTAGTCTTTAGTATGTGACTTCTTCTACTCAACATTGTTATATTGATATCACACTGGAACCTACATATATATAGAGAGAGATTGTTATATTTGTAGCACACTGGAATTTATATATATAGATTCCATATAGAGTCTATATATAGAATATATAGAATATATAGAAAGAATCTCTATATATGGAATCCACAGATAGATTCCAGTGTGATACAAATATAACAATCTATATATGCATAATATATATTATAGATTTTATACATATAATTTATATGTGTGTATATATGTTTGTATCTCACTATTTCCTAATCTTAGAGTCAAATATAGTTAAGAGTATAGACACGGAGTAAGACTTGGTGAGGAAAAGATTCATTGATCAAATGGTGCTTTTAAGTAAGGATTTAAACAAAAGGAAGGAGCTGAGCGGAAGCCCACCAGGCAGAGGACATGAAGGATGGTATTTCTTCTTATCTTGATCCATCTCCTGAAGCCAATACAGTTGGAGAATATATAAAGAAGGCCTCAGGAATATCTCAAGGACACCAGAAATAGGGAAGAATGGACAGAGATGAAGACTTAAGTAGCAATCAGAAATGGCTACAAAGTCAAGAACTTTGGTGAGAAGGAGAATCTGAGACTTCTTTAAAATGAAAGGTAGTTAGAGGCTATCTCAAAATAGAATACAATTGAAATGTGTCCTGTCTGAACTAAGAAATAATCTGAGTGCCAAGATTAATGGTGATTATCAAAGTAATTATTTGTACATAGTAGAGAAAGAAAGAGGCACTTATGCGAAACCTAGTAGCTTTCCTTTAGAAAGCTACCAATTTCATGTTATTCAAGTCCCAGAAGTCACCAATTTCATGTTATTCAGTTCCCAGAAGTCAGAAAGGCTTTTAAATAAAGTATCTTTCCTTTTCTTAAAAAACAAACCATAAAAAAACACAAACAAACAAACAAACAAACAAAAACGAAGTCTGTGTAAACTTGGCCAATGATTGAAAAATACAGCCAAGTGTATTCAAGATTCTTTGTTCAATGATCAGAGCAAATTATATGTAAACCTCACATGTTAAAAGGTTTTAATCTTGTCATGTTAGCAAAAAGGAAAAGTCTGCTTTTTCTTTAGGTTAACAATTACTTTTATGTGACAATGGCCTTACATGTTGTAGCATTACTTCTGCTATAAAATTACACTGCAGGTGGTTGGAATTACATTGCTTGGCCAAAGTGTCTAACCTGGACAGATCCTTGTTTGATGAACAGTTTTTTCATTTTGTACACAGGACCTTTCAGATAAAATATGAACCTCTGTCTAGAAAGGAAGGTTCAGAGAGAGAGAGAGAGAGAGAGAGAGAGAAAGAAAGAGAGAGAGAGAGACTGTGCAATGATATTTAGTTATGTATTATCACAATGTATTTCTGACTTCCTTGGGAAATGATTGTTAACTAAACCTTGCAAAGAGACTTGCTCCCTGCCTCTCGTGCACCAGAAGAAAAATGCCTCAAAGCAGCGATTCCAAGTATCAGGCACTGATCATATGGTTGCCCATATGATCAAAAACACCTTTGGAGAGGGTTACTTATCCATAGCTATGGATAATAAGTGACGTTAAATTATCCATTTGCTTATCTAGTAATTATTGAGATCCTACTATGTGCCTGGCATAACAGAACATGTTGGAGACACAAGGATGTCCTCGAGGAGTTCAGAGGTAAGTGGTGGCTGTTTAGGAGGGAAAATGGTAATACAATGTGGTGAGAGCTCCTAGAGAAGGCAATGTGAGGGACTGTGAAACTATTTATTGGGTGGGAGATGGACCTTGTCTGGAAGGGGAGCAATGGCAGACAGGCAATGTTGGGAAAAATACAGCGAAAAGGCTATGCAACTCCCATTCAGAATTCTAAGTTTGAACTATTTATGCTTTCCTCTCCTTTCCTGACTATTTCCTATTACTGCATTATCAGTATGCTAATGCTCAGTGTAAGTAATAAAATTTCTTTGGTTATGACTTTAGAACACCAGAAAAAAGGAAGGTTGAAAGGATATCTAGCTAAGCACCCATTGCTAAAAGACTTGTACTTTCTCTTAAAATATGTTAAGATATTTTTGATAGGAAAGTTTTGCTTTCTGACAGATACAGGAAATAATAGCTTGCTTTATCATTTGACTTCTCTCACGACACTCTAATAATTTCATCCTAACACATCAAGGTTCATGTTCATAAATGTGAACTTCTCTGAGTTATCTTCAGGTCAGTCCATCCTTTAGTCTAATTTAAAATTTTTACATGATAAAGAAAAACATTCTATCAGAGAGACAGAAAGTTGCCTTCATCAATCCCAGCTGTGCCACTTATTGGAAGTGTGACTTTGGTGTGATAACTTCCTTGGGCTTCAGGTTCCTCATCTGGGACTGAATAGCTGACAATAAGTGCTGACAACAATAATAATAATAATAACAATAGCTAAGAAAACATGATTCCATAATCATAGGTAATGTCATAAGCCCAGCTAAAGTGTTGTCCCAAAGGAAATTTTTATGCAAAATTTATGGTTTTAAAATAATCTCCTCATTCAGAATATACTAAATTCATGTAGAAACTATTTATTTTTGCAAAAAAAAAATTACTTAAGAATTCTCCATTTATTACTACAAAACTCAACTTCTAAATCAATCAATCTTGATTCATATTTTGGTTCTTCCGTGGATGAGAATCTCAAGGTGCTAAGTTTACACTGGTGGTTTAGGGTGGCATATAATTGACTTCGAATGTGTGAGAATTTGACTGGGGCTGAGACTTTCAAGCAATGCATTACATTAACATCATTATGCAACTGATGTGCTTAGAGTGTAAGAAAGAGCAAGGTTCCTAAGGGCTGGCATCCAGATGTTTGTTAAGACAGCATTGGCATCAGTAGAAAGGCCAGGGGAGTGAGGGGTAATAGTGGTGCTACAGAGTTTGAGTCTCTCTTCCAGGCAAATCAGCTTTAAACGCATTGAGTTATGTGAACCACTCCTGAATTCTAAGTATTTAAATTACTCCTTCGCACTCTTCTGTGCCAATTCCACATTTTCTCCATCTCATTCAAGGTATTCAGTTAAGATTAGAATCTAAGAATCTACAGCTTCTACCAAGGTAAAGATTACCTCATAATTGCATTCCTCCTTCCTGTACTATTACTCCACCTTTGTGTGCCCTTTTAGCTACAACATTCCACTTGTGAGACATGTTCCCCTTGCTCAGTCATCAGCCATTGTGGGTTACCATTGGCTGCTACCTTCCTATTCCTGGCTGTTCTGAATGATATTAAGAGAACTTTGGTCATATTTGGACAGGTGTGCATGTCTGAGATAGGGAAGGGGAATTTGGATCAATTGCCACAAAGAACCAAGTTCTTATAGAGTTGACCTATTTATAAAACAGGGAACTTGTGAGGTAAATGAGCAGAACATTCAGGCTTTTTAAAAACAGTCCTGTTGGCCGGGCGCGGTGGCTCAAGCCTGTAATCCCAGCACTTTGGGAGGCCGAGATGGGCGGATCATGAGGTCAGGAAATCGAGACCATCCTGGCTAACACGGTGAAACCCCGTCTCTACTAAGAAATACAAAAAATAGCCGGGCGAGGTGGCAGCGCCTGTAGTCCCAGCTACTCGGGAGGCTGAGGCCGGAGAATGGCGTGAAGCCGGGAGGCGGAGCTTGCAGTGAGCTGAGATCCGGCCACTGCACTCCAGCCTGGGCGACAGCGCGAGACTCCGTATCAAAAAAAAAAAAAAAAAAAAAAAAAAAAAACAGTCCTGTTCAGTGGAACTTTTCTCTGATGATCAAAATATTCTACTTCTTCTCTGTCCAAAAGAGAAGACACTAGCCATATGTTCCTATTGAGTACTTGAAATGGGGATGGTGTGACCAAGGGTTAGCATTTTACATTTCACTTAACTTTAATTAAGTTTAAATAACCACACGTGGCTAAGGGCTACCATACTACAAAGCCCAGGTTTAAATTAACAAGAAATTATACAAAAAGTTTAGCTTACAATGTCAGCTGGAAAGACATCATTAATGAGATGCAATGTCATTAAACTTAGGTGCCACCAACGGATTAAATCAGATGTAGGCATCAGAAATTGAGTAGAAGAATAGAATGTAGTGGATCACGGTGTGGTTGTGTATTAACCAACCTTATGCTAACGTAGAAAGTGTAAGACATGAAGAAGTGACTCGTTTTACCCAGAAGTTACCAGGACTACTCTGAAATGTTGAAAACATTCTCTGAAGCCAATCTGGAAGGAATTTTCTTCAAAGTTTTCAGAACTCCATACAAATCTTAAGAAACTGCCACTGAGCAATGGGAGACTATTTTACTGGAGGAATTTAGCCCTTGCCTTCAGAATGGGCAATATCAAGGATCATTTATGAGCTGATTATTGGTAAAGCCACACATCAATTATTGGCAAGTTTTAAGTCACTGGCATGGCACATCATGACCATGTGGACACTGCATATACAACATGAACTGCATATACAACATGAACTCCCTTCCCATGAATACATCAGTTCATAGCTCCACAAGATGGTTCAAAGCAATACATGGAAAAGGGGACTCTGACTTCAGGAAAAACATTGAATTCTCTGATTCTAGAGAGTGTTCACTATTTTGTCAGTTGCTCAAGCTTCAGATATCTGTGCTTGGCTGTGTCTCCACCTAAATCTCACCTTGAATTGTAATAATCCCCATTTGTGAAGGGTAGGGCCAGGTGGAGATTATTTGATCTTGGGGGCAGTTTCCCTGATACTGTTCTCATGGTTGGTAGTAAATAAGTCTCACGAGATTTGATGGTTTTATAAATGGGAGTTCCCCTGCACAAGCTCTCTTGCCTGGTGCCATATAAGACGTAACTTTTCTCCTCATTTGCCTTCCGCCATGACTGTGAGTCCTCCCCAGTTATGTGGAACTGTGAGTCAATTAAACCTCTTTCCTTTATAAATAACCCAGTTTGGGGTATGCCTTTATTCGCAACTTGAGAACAGACTAATACAGGCGTCAAGGAGATCTGGAACAAAATCCCAGCTATTTCATTTCCATTCTACATAATTTTCGAGCTACTTAATATCTTTAAGACCCCAATTTCCTCAACATTAAATGGGGACTAATAATATCTACCTTATGATATGATGTAATAAAAGCATCTTTACTAGTGTAAAGCTTGACAATTAGCAGGATTAAAACAAATATTAGTTCCTCTTTCTTTTAATTTTTTATCTTCACTTTATATTAAATTCTTTCATTCTAGTCTCTGGTTTAAATACTGTTAGAAGGTAGGTTCCAAAATTCACAACTCTATTCCTGTCCTCTCCACTCTCTCAGATTTCCATATCCAACTTCTGGCCCGACATTTCCATTTCAATGTCTAAAAAGTACCTCAAACCCTTACTCCAAATGCACTCTGTCCGTAAACTTCCACATCTCAGCAAGTATTCATTGCATTTTCAAGACAAAAATGTAAAAGTCACTCAGACGTCTCTCTTCTTCTCATATTCCAACTCTGGTTCCTCTCAATTCCTTTTATTCTCACTTTCAAAGCATTTCTTAAATCCAGCCACTTCTCTCCATTGCTATTGCTAAGAGCCTGGTGCAAACCTGGACCATAAATGTCCAGACCCCCTAAAATGTCCCCTTGCTTCTTCTCTTCCCCAATACAGTCTATTCTCCCACAGCAGATGACCTTTGGAAAACATAAATTGGCCCATGTCACTCTACTGTTCAAACATCTTCACTGCCTTTCCATCACAAGCAAAATAAACATTTTATCATGAGCTGCCAAACTCCACATGCTCAGACCTTGATTACAACTGCAACTTTATCTCCTACCATTCTCTACTTCACTCTCTCGTACAGCCTCGTGGCTCTTGTTGTGGTTCCTCAAACAGTTCAAACCTGTGTTACTAGAATCCTCTTGATCTTTATCTCACCACTTCACTCAGGCCACCATGAGTGTCACACTTCTGGGGAGGAACACTGCCTACCACCACACTCTTTCCTTTATTCTTCCCAGCACTCATCATTCCCTGGCCTTATCATACAAAGGTTTTTTCATTTTCTACTTCCCATATTAGAATGGAATAGTGGGGAATTTTATCTTCAGTTCATTTTGGTATTCCAACAATTAAACTGTGTCTGACACAGAGTGGGCACAGTGGGCTAGGTCTGCTACAAGTATATTGAGATATTCATCTCCACAACTCTCAGGCTTTGAAGGTCAGTGACTGGCAGCTTCCAGACTGCCTCTGACAAAAGCTGCCTCATCCTTTTCCTAACAATGCCCAAGTTAGAAACTCCAAAGACTTTTCATTGCCCAAATTATAATCTACTCTGCCTAGAATGACACTCAGGGCTTTCTATCATTTGACCAAATATTCTTTTATCTCCTACTTTCAAGTGGTTCCACCCAAATCCCTTCCCCCTGGGTCATAAGTATGCCCTTCTACTGCTGGACTTGGATTCATTCTTTGCCTGAACATCATCCATACAAGGTTCTAAGTGTTTACATTTTTACCATCTTCCTAAACTCAAATTCTGCCCCTTCCGTGAAACTTACTCTGATCCCTGTAATAATATATAATCTCTTCATTCCCTAAACAGTCTTAAAACTCCATTTGTTTTTTCCTCAAGACTTTCTCTCTGCTTTATTGTTTTCCACTTACTTATGTAAATAGATTTAATGTTTCCTTTCCTATCATACCTCAACTTATTGAGGAGACGATCCATGAATGACTTAACACTCCCCAGAATACTTAGCAGAAAACAATTCGCATGTGCAGATTCCGTATTCTTCAGTCTGTTTAATTTATCAAATTGTTCTCTTTTGGGTTTTTAAGACTCAAAGCTACTCAATCTCAAACTTAATTCAAAGATCTACTCTCCCATCTACACCCACAACTCAAGCACATCTTCAGAGTTTGGAATGGAGAGTGGTGATATGTGACCAAATCCTGACACCCCTCCTTCCCTCTGTTCCTTCAGTTTGTGGGTCAAGAAAAGAGAGAGAGGACTATAGACTTCAGTTTACTAGCCAAGACTGCAATCCATCCATTGATGACTGTCACTGCCTCTCCCCGCTAGACTGGCTGCATGGCAGGAACCCATATGCTCACTTCTTCATGGACAGGGAAGCTCAAGTGAGAGGCACCATGGCAGCTTGCTTTGAACAGATCTCAGAAGAGATACAACCTTCCTGTCAGTCTCTCCCAAATTCCTCCCCAGCTTCTGCCAAATCTGGGTCATTTGTCTGTTTCTCACTGCTGGGCAGCTCTCTGAAGTGGGCTGTCAGCAGGATAGAAAAGCCAGCTACCTTCCATATGTTTCATCAATTTAATCAAACTCAACCTTTCTTGTCATGTTGAAGGTATGTGTGCAAGCAACTTTGTCTCCACCCTACCCTCAACATGGCTATCTCTTCAATTCCTCTATTCTTTGTCCTGGAATCCAAGGATAAATCAGTAATCCTCCTGGCTAATGGGCTACCCAACTGAGAAGTAAAATACCAGCCTCTCTCAGTCACCCTCATTCTTTCAGGCATCTCAATCTTTATCCAACAGGTGGATGATCAGCCTGGTTCTGTAAACAGCCTCTCAGTATGCCTAGGGCAGGTAGTGGTGGGGCTTAGGATTGAGAACAACTCTCCTTCCCTCAAATTTTGTCCTTACCCACCATTTTGAGATAACATTATAAACTGTACTCAACATCCTATCCAACATTTTAAAGTATCTAAGTACCCACCCTGTACCCCTACTGAAAGCGCACAACAAAGCTATCACTCATAGTAATAAACACTAACTTCTGAAACTGAATCTTAACACAACTGTACATCATTTGTTCTAATCACATTAATTAAGGATATTTGGCAACCAGCTACAGAATTTTTTGGAAATTCAAATACATATATTTTGAGAGAATAAAGGTAGACTTAGAGAATTGAGCAGAAGGCAAAAGAGTTAGGTTTCCCCATCATCCTCAGCAAACTAACACAGGAGCAGAAAACCAAACACAGCCTGTTCTCACTCATAAGTGGGAGCTGAACAATGAGAACACACGGACACAGGGAGGGGAACATCACACACCGGGGCCTGTTGTAGGGGTGAAAGGACAGGGAGAGCATTAGGACAAATAACTAATGCATGCAGAGCTTAACACCTAGATGGCAGGTTGATAGGTACAGCAAACCACCATGACACACGTATACCTATGTAACAAACCTTCAGGGTCAGCACATGTATCCCAGAACTTAAAGTAAAATAGAAATAAAATAAAATAAAATTTTATTGTTTTCTAATTTTAAAAAAAGAGTTAGGTTTCCTAAAGCAGTGTTTCTCAGACTGCAATGCATATCTCACACTATCCAAAGAGTAACTCAGCTTCTGTCAAAGACTGCCTCATGAGCCTACCTCAAGCTTTAGACTAAAGTACAGTTTACCTGCTTGGGTGCAACTCAAAATCTAGTGCATTATAGCAGGTACTACTTATTGCCCCATCCCCCCAAAATCTATTGAGCACCCTCTCAATTGCCAATATTTCAGGAGAGGCTAGTCCCAGTTTCAACAGTCTCAACCCTAGATCCAAGGAGTAAATTCTTATTGGTTTAAGTCAGTGACTGGGGTCCCATTTCCTTTCCCCATGTGGTTTAGACATGTGCATGTGGTGTGAGTGTACTGAATGAGAGGCGAGGGGCATCCTCCAGAGGACTTCTGAGAAGAATTTTTCTCATTCTTCAGGAGTTCACAGGTGTCCACCCAGGTGGAGGTCTTTGGAGTCATTTGTTATTGATTTTAAATTAATATTTATTGATAACCTTTAGAACCTGGACTTCCAATCCTTCCATCTTTATATCCATTGACTTGATGTCTCCCTGACCAATGAAATGAGAAAGAGAAGGGACATTCAAAAACGTTAATGCAGGTCAGTCGAGGTGGCTCACACCTGTAATCCCAACACTTTGGGAGGTCGAGGCAGGCGGATCACTTGAGGTCAGGAGTTCAAGGCCAGCCTGGTCAACAAGGTGAAACCCCTCTCTACAAAAATACAACAACAACAACAAAAATAGCCAGACATGATGCTGGATGTCTGTAATCCCAGCTAATTGGGAGGCTGAGGCGGGAGAATCGCTTGAACCTGGGAGGCGGAGGTTGCAGTGAGCAGAGATCGCACCATTGCACTCCACCCTCGGTGACAGAGTGAGACTCCATCTCAAAAAGTAAATAAAATAAAATAAAACGTTAATGCAATAATGAAACAAAAATGTCCTCCTAAAGCTTAGGCCAATTGCAGATGGAGATGCTACACACAAAGCCATGTTTAAATCTGTAGCTATGTCATCCTGTGGTTAATCAATGTACCTACTCATGGGCCTTTGATCTTAGATCACTTTTATTTACTAGCTTTACTAGATTAACATTATTAACACTTCAGTTTAATAGCCTTCAGTCTAATTATTAAATACAATTTTCTATGTAAGATAATGCTCAACTTTTAACACATTACTATCTTTGTTAAATGGCAGGAATTTCTTTTCTACAACTGGTGCTTTCATATTCAGTACGTGCTGTCAAAGTGCTTTTGCACACCTTTTTTTTCTTTAACAAAGGTCCGAGGTGTTACTTTTATAAGTTTGGGTCTATACAAATAGGCGACAAGAATATGCTGGTGGAAAGCCCAAAGTTTTCTAAATGTAGATGAGCACAGATTAAGAAAGCAGTAATTAATTTCCTTTGACCTCAAACTGAAATTCCTTTCTAAAGCTGTCATAAAGAGAAAGAGGCCAGAGAGGAGAAGTGAGACTGTGTAACAATGCAATTAAACCCTTGTAATGAGGTCGAGCCTTGGACTTGTTGCAACTGATATCATTATAGCAATGAGAAGGCCCTATATGGATGGTGGCTTTTTTTTTTTTTTTTTTTTTTTAACTTCATGCCTTTTTGTGTGTGTGTTTAACTCTTTAACACCAGCTATGTGCTTCGTTGTAAGGGAAATATATAGGCATTATATACATACGTAAAAAAAACACAAATTACATTTTTTTTTAATTCAGAAGAGACATTCCATTGGCTCAGGCAGGTGATCTTTTGTATGCAAAGCAGGAAAGTGTAAGGAGAGCAGAAAGAGCTCGGGATTAAGAGTCAAGACAGTTAATTTGTCTCTTGCATCATGGCTCTTAATTTACAGGTGTCTCCAATGAGCTGAGTCCAGGTGCTAGGTTATAGGACTCTGGTCTTGAGCCTTCTACTAAATAGCTGTGTGACCTGAGGCAGACCCCGAACGTCTCTGAACCTCAGCTCTCTCATTTCATCACGTGAAAAGAATTCCATTTACTGATTCTTTTTCTTTATGGTCTATCTTATAATTGATCAATTTGATCTACATTTACATACTATTATGAATGTGTCAGTCTTATTCTCTCTGCAAATATTTATCTCTACTGAAGACAATTATATCTTTCTAATACTTCTAGTAATTCTAATAAGCATCATAGTGCTGTGGTTAAGACCATAAACTCTAAAGTCAGATTGACTTGGTTTAAAATCTACTTTGTTATTAAGCAATGAGAGCTAGACGGGTTACTGAATTTTTCTCTGCTTCAATCTTCTTATCTATAAAATGGGCACACTAATAGCATTTACTGCATAGGGCTGTCATGAAGATTCAATGAATGAATGGACAAACAGTGCTTTAAAGAGAGTTTGGGCACATTGTACAGTCTCAATAAGGGTTAGCTCATATTATTTATCTAAACAGTTCCATTCGTAGAAAATCTGAGAGTGACAGATTTCAATGAACTTCCTACAGAGAATCCTCCTGTTCCTGAAGTCAGGACATATGGAAAATACTCCTGTAGATTAGAAACGAAAAGCTTTGATCTCTACGTTGTATAATCAAGTTGCAAACCTCTCTCTTGGCTATAAAAACAGAATAGCCAACATTTTAAATTACATATGGTCTTACCTAGAAGGAAAATATATGAATGGAATAATTTTATTGACATTCTATAAATCAGTAAATGCTGTGAAACACACAGTCAGAAAACATAAACGAGTAAATAATACTAGACAAGACTGCCTGCCTTCCAAGAATACTCACCTTCCCCCACTACTTACTGCTAACCATAGGGTTTTCCAGTTTCTGGACGTCTTCATTTATGAAGGGTTTATGTGGAATGTAAAGGAGCTTATAAACCCAAACAAACTGAAAAATTTTAGAACACAACAAAATTATTTAAAGAAGATAACCAAACCTCAAGCACATAAGGTGATTTAGTTACTCTGGTAGAATACAAAAATAGCCTCATAGCTTCTTGGAAGCCATGAAGTAGGAAAAAAAATAACGAAACTTTAGGTTGCACAGTTCTTTGTGTCTGACGAAAGGAAATGTAAAAATCCCTCCAGTTCACCTGCTGCTTTTAAAAAACTGTTTATTTCAGACTTACCACATACTGTGCACTGTGTTTGGTGCCAAGGTTATGAAGAATAAAGTCTAGGTTTGGCCTACAAGAAGCTTTCAGTCTGCAGGCAAACTCCTTTCTGGCTCTGAATTCTAGGATGAAATAATTACAGTGATCTATATTAGAAGAATAAAATTATGGATAGATTCTTTGAACAAGATTTTGCAAATGACATGAAATTTTATTCAAATGTTAATTAATTTTAGATTGTCTCTCTAAAACAGCTGTTATTATAATATTAAATCTTAACTCCGTCAAAACCATTTGACAATGAGCTAAGATAATGTGGGAATCAATCAGAGTCCAACCAGGAAAACAGAAACACTATGATTATTTTAAAACATAAATAATACAGGAAATTGGCTTACAGGCTATGGGAAAGCCTAAAAGTCCAACCGGAAATGGGGAAGCAGCTCTGGCGTTAGCAGAAACAGGAAAGCATTGTTGTCCCAGGGCTGGAGAGATAAAGGGAGAAAGTGGTCACTCCAGAGAAGCTGGAATCCTGGAAGAATGACAGCTACCACTGGAGCTGTCCTTCAAAACAGAAAACGGGGGAGATAAATACCCATATTCCTCCGCTCCTCCTCCAAACTCCTGCTGCTGCCTCCCATTGGCTGAACTCAGCTAGAAGTCATCTGCCATGAAAACTAGTAAAATGCAGCCTGAGATACAGAAGAGAGTGAGGAGAAGAGAAAGAAAGAACTGCAGGCCACTTGGTCCTAGGAATGGCACATCCTTACTTTCTGATGATCTTCCACAGAGAGATCTTAGGTAACCGAGAGGTTCTCAATAGTGAATGAATCCATGTGGCTTTGGGATTATAGTGTATTTATGCTAGAGATTTTATTATTTGAAGACTGTTCTCATTATTAATTAAAGAGGAACCCCATACTTTTGGTATCACACCTGGCAGTGTAGGGATAACCTGTTGTAAAAATGTAGAATGCTGGCCAGTATTGTCACCCAGGCACAAACCAGTTCTCTTCCACATAAATTTGGCCATTTTGCTTTGTACGTATGTCTGTATGTATGTATGTACTTACTTATTTGAGACAGGGTCTTGCTCTGTCGCCTAGACTAGAGGGCAGTGGCATGATCAATCACAGCTCATTGCAATCTCAACCTCTGGGCTCAAGCGATCCTCCCACCTCAGCCTCCTGAGTAGCTGGGACTATAGGTATGTGACTAATTTGTTTTTAATTTTTTTGTACAGAAGGGGCTCTCCCTATGTTGCCCAGGCTAGTCTTGAACTCCTGGGCTCAAGTGATCCTCCCACCTCAACCTGTCAAAGTCCTGGATTATAAGCGTGAGCCACTGTGCCCAGCCTGTTTCTCTTTTGAAAGGCATATTTATTCCAATCAAGTACTTGAACAAACAGTAAATTGGGATTCCAAGGTTTTGCATTATATATGGAGGAGAAGATGTTGGCCCGAGAAAATTTAATAGTAATTATTTCTAATGTACCTCATTAGCCACTTATTCATTTCAAGAAATTTATTGTGTTTTGTATTATGTCAACTCTTGACAACACAGCAGAGGTCATAGTCAACATGGTCCTTGCTCCTATGAAGATTTTGGTCTAGAAGCAGAGGTTGACTTTCAACAAATAATCACACATTTAACATTCAAATATATAATTACAAAATGTGATTAGAACCCTGGAGAAAAGTGTGCCATGAGAATTATAACAGAATACAGTCAGGCCATGAATCAAAAGAACATTTCTGTTCACCTGGGTGGATACTAATCTCTATTTTGTAAATTTTAAACGGTATAAAAAATACTAAGGAAAAATTGTGAAAACCAGAAAAATCACCTGTAAATGTGTTTGTCTGACACAGTAACTTTTATTTTTAGTGGTTTTCTGACTTGAGTTCTTTTAAAGAAGATACAGTTCTAAATTTACACTCGTAGCTTGTTTCAGAAATTATTTAAGGTTGATACAGTTCCAATCATATTGAACTTACAATGTTATAATTCCAGTTTTAACCAGTATCATAATATATGTATCTATATATCTTCATACTTTATAAAATAATAACTTTTAAGTAATTTATTTAGCACATATTCCCTGAGACTCTAGCAAGTGCCAGGCCATGAGCTCAATTCTGGCTCTAAGGTTAATGAAAACAGGTGTGGTTTTGCCCTCATGGAGCTCATGCTCCAATAGGTGCACAAAACTTCAAAGACTTTTTGGATCATAACTAATTTTCTCCCTATAAAGTTGTTTTCAATTATGAATTGATGCACAGTGCTTTTCCCTTCTATCTTCCCTCTCCATTCAGGAGGAATTCTTAAGAGAGGGTCTATTGCATCCAAAGAGATGAACAATTTTATAATTCTTAATTATAGGTACAATTTATAAGACAATCACTAATATATAGGAGCCTACAATCAATACTTCTAGAGTTGGGTTTCTTTCAATGGACACTGTACTTCATATATACAGTCTCACCATTGCTTCAAATTGAATTAGCACATCTTATTAGGAATGTGCCTTTATCCATTTTGTGCTACTACAATAGAATACCTGAGACTGGGCAACTCATAATAAACAGAAATTTATTTGGCTTATGGTTCTGGAGGCTGGGAGGTCCAAAAGCATGGCACCAGCATCTAGCAAGGGCCTTTATGCTGGTGTCATCCCATGGTTGAAGGTAGATGGGCAGGACAGGGTGAGAGAGCAAGTGGGGGCCAAAGTTGCTTATTTTTTATTTGTGCAAATATATGGAGTGCAGGAGAAAATTTGTTATATGTATATAATGCAAAGTAATCAAGTCAGGATATTCAGAGTGTCCATTACTTAAATACATTGCTTGTTAAGGAGAATCACCCTTCTCTGCTTGCACACATTGAATTTATTCCTTTTATATTACTGTATGTACCCTTTAGCCCACTAACCCACCCTTCTTCTTCCTCCCTCCTTGTCCCTCCTCACCCTTCAAACTTACTTTTAAAACAATGCCACTCTCTTGATAAATAACAAACCTACTCCTGCAATAATGACATTAATCCATTCATGAGATTAGAGCCCTCATGACCTAAACACTTCTTATTAGGCCCACCTCCCGACACTGTTGCATTGGGGATTAAGTTTCCAACACATGAACTTTGGGGGACACATTCAAACCATAGCAGAGTTTGTTCTTCTATTTATTATTTGTTTCTCCTTCTAGCGTCTAGACATTTCTTGTATATTGTTTTATCCCTAGCAGCTCACTGCTGAGCCTGGACCACAGTAGGTACACAATATATTTTTCAGTGAATGAATGAGTATAACCCCCTGGAGCAGTAGGTTGCAACCTCAACCCCACATCAGAATCACCTGATGAGGTTTTCAAAATCCTAACACTCAGGCCACATACCACATCAGTTTGATCAGAATCTATGGGGGTGAAATCCAGGGGTCAGTCATTTTTAACATTTCCCATGTGACTCCAATGTGCAGCCAAGGCTGAGAATCACTGCCCCAAGTCTCCCTATTCAACATGTGATTCACAGACTTGCAGCATTAGCTTCCTTAAGGAAGCTGGTTAGAAATACAGACTCTCAGGCCCTACCCAGGCTTCATGCACCCAGATCTGCATTTTAACACATTCTTCAGATGAAACTTAAATGTTTAAGAGGCACTGCACTAAATGTCTTTCCTCACAATTTTAAACCAACACATCTGGCTGCTTCTTAAGACCATGCTCATTACTTGATACTAAAACCTTACCCTTGCATGAAAGAGATCTGTCTTCTTTATAAATGAGCAAGAAAACTACAAGTTGACAATTCTCCAACAAAGGTTTTCTTTGCCAGGCTATTACATGTGTCTAAATCTCTGACTGTTCTGAAAAGAAGAAAAAGGGCAAAGCAGTGATCTCCAAGCTGAGAGAGCCAGAGTAGGAAGTTCCTACATGAAGCAAATGTGGACACTCAACACCACAGAAAAGTCACAGCTGGAAATCCCAATTCATAGCCATGGTGAAAGTGAAGGGGTCCACAGACAGTCAGCTGAGCTGGTAAGAAGCCAGAGATATAGCTGTAAGAATTAGAGTACCGTACATGACTTGGGACCAAATAAGTTGATGAGAGGTCAGTCATGAGCAGCCTGGGCAGAGAGAGGTTGTGCAGTTTCTTATATAAATGAGAAGCATGAAAAAATGCATTAGAGACTGGCAGACTTGAATTTGAATGACAATTCTGCTCTTATAGAGACTGAGACAGTTACTCAACTTTTTTGATCCTCACCTGTAATCTGGGGATGATAATTCTTACTTCCTAGGTATTGTGAAGATTAAAAGTGGCAATGCGTGTAAACAGCTTAGTATCATGCCTGGCCCACAGGAACATCTCAACTAATGGATGGTGTTATTCATTAGTATCTTAAATCTTTTTCACAAACACGTAACACTGAAAAAAACTCAAAAGATAAAGATTGTTGTGTTAGTTCCTTCTCACACTTCTATGAAGAAATACCCAACACTGGGTAATTTATAAAGAAAAGAGGTTTAATTGGCTTACAGTTCCACATGACTAGGGAGGCCTCATGTATTAGTCCATTCTCACAGTGCTAATAAAGACACGCCTGAGACTAGGTAATTTATAAAGGAAAGAGGTTTAATTGACTCACAGTTCAGTATGCCTGGGAGGCCTCAGGAAACTTACGATCATGGAGGGAGGGGAAGCAAACATGTCCGTCTTCACATGGTGGCAGGAAAGAGAAGTGCCAAGCAAAGGGCAAAAAGCCCCTTATAAAAAGCATCAGATCTCATGAGAACTGACTCACCATCATGAGAACAGCATGAGGGTAACCACCTCCCCAGGATTCAATTACCTCCCACAGGGTCTCTCCCACAATATGTGGGGATTATGGGAACTACAATTCAAGATGAGATTTGGGTGGGGAGGATACAGCCAAACCATATCACCTCAGAAAACTTAAAATCATGATGGAAGGCACCTCTTCACAGGGCAGCAGGAGAAAGAATGAGTACAGGCAGGGGAAATGCCAGACACTTATAAAACCATCAGATCTTATGAGACTCACTCATTACCGCAGGAACAGCATGGGGGGAAACTGCTCCCATGATCCACTTACCTCCACCTGGTCCCACCCTTGACACATGGGGATTATTACAATTCAAGGTAAGATTTGGATCGGACATGGAGCCAAACCATATGTGTTGTATTTATCATATTTTATGCCTTCTCTTCCTGTTCTTGTCCAAAGCAACCTAAAGAGAATTTAGTATTCCTTTGGGTGTTTGGTTAATTCCATTCAATGCCAGAGCTGGTTGTACTTTCCAAGATGGCCATGGCAAGATCTCCCATGTCACATACTCTTCTACTGTGATAGTGACACTCCTTCCATCAGGAGGACAGGCTGGTGACTATGGCACACGTGATGCTTTGTGACTTCCAAGGCTAGGCCATTCAAGATGATGCAGCACTTGGGATATCTGCACCCAGATTGCAGCACCAGCATGTAAAGAAGTGGAGGCAATCACACAAATAGGCCACAGGTAGTTGTTTAGACTGATTCTCCAGGGAAGGCACAAGCCGACAGTCAGCATCAACCTCCAGCCTGTGAGTAGGCAGGCCTTCACATGATGGCAGTTTTCAGTCTTCAAAACACTTCCAGCCTTTGCATCTTCCAAGGTGAGCCCAGACAGCATGCCCCTGCTGCCTCGTAGTCTTTCTGAATCCCTCACCCACAGAAACTGTTGAGTATAATAAAAAGCTGTTTCCTTATGCCATGAAATTTGGGGTGGTTTGTTACATTTCAGTAGGTAACTGGAATACTGACTCTGCGTTTTCTCCCAGGATTCAGGATTCCTATTGTTTCAGCTCTAACAGCCCTCTCTGATATGGCGCCTCATCCCCCAGCAATAACTTATTCTCAGACTTGCATTTGGCCACATATAACACAAACCTAACAAAAATTAATTTCTTTTATATTAACAAGTCCAAAAGTAGACAATTCCAGGGATGTTGTGGTATCTCTATAATGCCAGCAGACTCAGGCACTTTCTGTATTTCCACTCAGCAATTGTAAATGTCTCTTTCACCCCTGTGTTTGTAAACAGCTGTTCTACTGTATGAGTTAAGGCACAACTTCAGTTAAGGCAAAAAGAAAGGGGCAAGATCAAAGGAAAAGCCCATTGCTGTGTTCCTTTATATCTGGAAATAATAACCTTCTTGGGCACACCATCAATAGGACTTCTTAGCCGAAACCAGACTAGCCTCTCTCCACTGCAAAAGAGCCTGAAAAATTAATTTTCTCGAATGAGTACATTTCGACCCCAATCAAAATTGGAGAATCCTGCAAAGGATGGATAAGTTGACAACCAGTAACATGCGTAGTAATTTTAAAACGGGAAAATTAATAGGAGGGCCCTTTGAAGAGTGGAAGATGGGAGGAGGGCCATGATGCTTACTGGGCCATGCTGTGCAGAAGATGACAGGAGCAAGGATATGGGGTTTAGCGCCAAGGGGTCATAGGTTCAAGTCGCCACCGGGTCTTGCAGGACAGTTCTCTGGATGGCCTTGGACTGACCCAGTTGCCTTGCTTTTCTGGCTTGTAGTTCTTAAGAGTAACTGTAGGACGTACTTGGAATGCAACATCCTGAGATAGGGAGGAATGACTGGAATAGCCCAGGCTCTGTCCCACTGCCCCTTAGAAACAAGATGCCCTTTAATGCTTTCACCCAGAATTTCAAGTGATTCCCAGGCTATAAATCTCAGGACGGACTGCTTTCCAGCGAGCTTTGGTTGCAGTGCAAGTGGGGCACATACAGATGAGACTCCATTAGCCCTAAGCAGCTTTCCTGAGTCTGGAGGACAGGCTCACAATGAATCTTAGGCTTCTGTTGTCCCTGGCTGCTTGTCTGTAAGTAATAAACATGCTTTACATAACTTGTGTCTGAGCCTGCTTCACCAGACTCAGGCAAGTAGATAGCCAGTGTGCAGTGAACCTGTTTTACAGACCTGTTTCCACCACTGTAAAGTAGACATTACAAGAGTATATCTATAACAAGGTTGTTGAAAAGATGAAATGAGAAGACCCATATGAAAAATACCATAAGTATATACATAAAATATATACAGTACACAAATATATATTATATGTTGCATATTTAAATATGTATATTATATATTTAAATATATATTTATATTATATATGTATTATACATTATATATTTGTTTAAAATATAAATAAGTTTTTTAATTGAGCTCTTCTTTTTCCAGTATTTGATTGTGATATGAATTGGGCAAATTCCAAGTATTTGCCCTCCTGTTTTTCTTTTTTATATAATTCCGGTACCTTTAGAGTTCTGATTCCAATTACTAGAATCTGAAGTCAAGATCTCACCTTAGCTTTCACAGCCCAGGTGTCTATGGGATAGAAAGGTTCTCTTCACAAAGGAAGAACCGGCAATGCCGCAGACTTGTGTAGGTGAGTGGAGGGGCAAAGCAAACACTAAGTAACATATATTAGTTATTATAAGTTCTATATGACAAAGGCCTCTTAATGTATAGTCAGTTTCACTGATTTGTAGTAATTTACATGTTTTTAAAAATGTATTATCTATTATTACTTTTAATGCAACTAATTTGCAAATCAATAAGCCATTCACAGAAAATAAACTTTTATTAAAGGTCAAAAAAAAAAAAAGAAAAAAAGAAAAACACATAAACACTTTTTAAGCAAGCTAGTTCCATCTTTTCCACAGTATGCCTCAAGTCATGGCCCAGAGGGCAAAGGTTAAGTCGAAATCACCTTCACTTTGCAACTGTCAGGGTTTTGTGGTGCTGAATTTCAGAACTTAAAGGAAGACTGAAACCCAAAAATAAAGTATCCTAGACCTGGGAAAGTCTAACTGCAGATGGAATGAGACACTTCCCTCTATCCCAAATCTCACACCAGATTATCTCATACCAGATTGTTGCAGTGATTGCACTCACTTCTTTCTTCAAATTTTTAAATTTTTTTAAAGTAAAGGAAGACTTGCTTACTTTTACTCAAGCCAACTTTTACTCTATAAACTGACTACTGAACTGGATAATGTTCCCATTCAAGACAAGAAATTCCAAAAATAAGAGTCACTAAAAATAAATAGGAGATTTTCAGTTGAATGGCTCTAGACACCAGCTTGATTGAACTAGAAAAGGAAATAGAGTCTCCCAAGCAGCCTACTTCTTGGTGAAGACAGAAACTATAATAGCAAGAGGGGAAAAAAACTTTGCTTCAACACTCTGACTTTTGCTAGTGTGAGAATTAAAAGATATGAGATAGTAAGAAATCCTGTGAAACTTCCAAGTTCTGAAAAATGGGGTCCTCTATTATCCACACCACAACTGCAGAACGATCCCCACCTTGAAGAGAAACTCTGGAAGACTTGCTTTTAACTTAGTAACTCCAGGAATACACAGTCACTTTCTGGTCTCCTCCATCTTGACTGAAATGAAAGGTACCATCAAGCCATCAAGCATGTATGATTTAACACTCCTCTGTGAAAGGTTTCGTTTACATTTCAGATGCTCAGAGTCCTCCTCAGGTCCTCCTCAGTTGACCCTTTGCCTTAAAACAAGCGATGAGCCTTAACACTATGATTAGTATTCCAGGAAGTAATGAATGACACTGAGATGTAAATGGACAAGAAATGCACCTTCTATTTTGTAAAATAATTATCCAGCCTAATCATTATCTCCTGGACTCTTTTGAATGATTGAGAAAGGGCAAATAGAAGCTGAGAATTGTCTTTCAGATCTAAATTCAAGTTGCAGAGACCAAAAACAAGGTCTCTCTTTCAGTGGAAATGGCAAAAAGCCATTCTATTTTGATGTGGTTGAGGCTAGTTTACATGCATTTGTTTTCACTTTCTGCTTTTGTTCACTGGCAACTAATTACAACTCAGTGAGGGCCAAGGGAGAGCTCCTCTACTTCTAAGTTATAATTTGAAGGGTCAGTATGTATTGCAAATCCAAAGGGAGACTTTTCTCCCCCTACAGCACTGCCCCAGCATTACAGTATGAAGAACTTCAAGGGTGGAAAGAGGCTTGTTTTTTTATCTTTTTATTCTCAGTTAACTATAGGTTTTTCATACCTTAATATTTTGGCTGCTGGAAAAATGCAAAACAGCAGTGTTAAAATGTTGTTTTACTGGACCCAGATTAAGCTGGTTCAAACTACTTTTCCTTTATCATTCTTACCTGGAGATACTTGGTTTGTTTCATTTTTTATTTCCATAAAAAACTAGAACTAGAGTTTTCAGGAAATAAGAAATTAATATAATCATGGAAGTAATACAGTGTCCTTGGATAAGGTCTTCACTATGTCCAGAATAGTTTTTCTTTGATAATAGGTAAGACTGATAGGGAAGTTATTGTATCTCTCCTTACTCATTATTTAGTGGTTCCCTCTTTTTTACCTGTTGCATGAGAGGTAAACCCAAATAATTCCCAGAATAACAAAATGTGTGCTATTTATATGTATGCATTATAAAGTTACTTTCTGTTTTCTGATAGTATACTGGAGGATCTTGTGCCTGGGACATGAAGAAACAGAGTATAAAGTACAAAAAATATACAAGTAACCCACTTGATGTATTCATGGACTTGTCAAACTCTAAGACTTTTTTTTATTACTTTGAAGCTGGAAACCATCATTCTTAGCAAACTAACACAGGAACAGAAAACCAAACACCACATGTTCTCACTCATAAGTGGGAGTTGAACAATAAGAACACATGGACACAGGGAGGGGAACATCACATGCAGGGGCCTGTCAGGGGGTGGGGGGCTAGGGGAGGGGATAGCATTAGGAGAAATACCTAATGTAGATGATGAATTGATGGGTGCAGCAAACCACCATGGCACGTGTATACCTATGTAACAAACCTGCACGTTCTGTACAGAACTTAAAGCATATTCATATTCCAGAACTTAAAGCATAATTTAAAAAAAGAAAGGCAGAGAAGAAAAACAGAAATACTGCAAGTATTTCATTGGAATTATCAAGGAGAAGCACAGAAAAAAATAGGTTGCCATCCCATAAGAGGTTTGCAGCAATGGCATTGTTCAGGTAGCCTGGATTCGGAGAACACAAAGACAAAGAGAGAATGACTCAAGGGGAGGTTGAGGAGACAGTCATGGACCGTTGACATTTTATGTGGTTCCAGAAAACACCATGGTAGTGACCAAAGCCAGAGTGGTTAAACTCAGTGCTTGCTCTTAAATCGCTGCTTGTTGAAAACTTCTCACCCCATTTCAGATACCATCTTCTACAACGGCCTGTTCCATAATCTCCAGTTGGGATCATTCAAGCCCTCCTTAACAACTCCATATTTTCATTGTACTTTCTCAACTTGCATTATGATTTTACGATGCTTCTATCCTTGTATCTTGTGGTGCAGGCATTATATCATATCATAACCCACATCTACTGAGCATCAATTATATGCTAAATCAAGCTTGTCCAACCCGCAGCCCATGGGCCACATGTAGCCCAGCACAGCTTTGAATGTGGTCCAATACAAATTCATAAACTTTCTTAAAACATTATGAGATTTTTTTGCAATTTCTTTTTTAATTCATCAGCTATCGTTAGTGTTCGTGTATTTTATGTGTGGCCTGAGAAAATTCTTCTTCCAGTGTGGCCCAGGGAAGCCAAAAGATTGGGCACTGCTGTGCTAGATAATGCAACCGAAACCAGGGATAGAATGATGAACAAGATTGAGATGGTCTGTGCTCTTGGGAAGTTTCAATCTGTTGGGGAAAGCAGACAGAAGTAAGCAAACAAATAATTACCAACTAATTGAAGCTGATGTAACATGCAGTGTTCTAACAGATCCAAATAGCTATTCATAAAATATAAATAAATATAATTTACCTACTTATATGTTTATTTGTAAACACAATTAACAAACCAATTTTTAGGCACAGTATTTAATAAGACCAGTGGTCATACCCTTAAGGTCTACCTGGTGACTTAATCCCAGCCCTATTGAAGCGGACGCCATTTCTCAGTTGTGCTATACTTCCCCATGGGTTTCTTTTTTCTCAACTTGCATTCAGCTGTGAGCAGCTCTCATAATGGAAGAGGGGACTTCAGTGCGGGTTGCATGAAACCTCTCCATCAGAATAGCAGTTGGTGTATTATTTGATGGGTTTAACTCTTGGCCCCAACATCTTGCAGTGCTCCTGGCTGTAATTCATATTTCCTATGTCTTGCTTGTTCAGGTTGATTTCACCTTGTTCATTATTCGAATCCAGTACTTTCACTTCATTATTCCAACAGTGTTTCCCTCCCCTTCTCATTTCCAATTGTTTTTCTTTTCTTTTCTTTTTTTTTTCCAATATTCCCCATCCATTTTCATATAGGAATTTCATTTCCATCTCAGAATCTATTTGAACTCTACTCTAACGTTTCATTAGCGTTTCATCTCTGGTTTTTCTGAGTTCTCTTACATTATTCAGACATTTTAAAAACTTTTAAAACTCTAAGTTAATAAGTGCTTGCAATGCATACAATTCTTCAATTAAGAAAATTAACTCTCATAAATGCATATGATATAGTAATGCATTGCATTAGATACAAAATAAATACTTTTTCAATGTTACCTGAAGTTTAATTTAAAAATACTAAATAGATAAATGTTCTTAAATTCCTATCACTTATGTAAATAGTCACTACCCTTTTGCTCATCTCTGAGTTAATGTTAACACTTAGAAATTACCATAACTGGTGTCTCCAGTTCATCGGGTGCCACACGTTCACTGGCTGGGCAGTGATTCTCAACTCTGATAGCACATTACAGTCATCCAATTCAAAAAATACTGCCACTCATTCTCCACTCCAGAGAAATAAAAAAATAGTATCTTTGTGTGGTTCTACGGCAATGGTATTTTGTACAAGTTCCCAGGTGATCTTAATATGCAGCCAGGAATAGAAACCACCACCAAAAATAAATAAATAAATAAAAAATAAATAGCACAGCTAAATCTTGGAGAAGTACATAGAAATATTTTGAATATACAGCATTGGACAGGTGTAGTGGTGCATGCCTGTGCTAGCTACTTTGTGTGGCTGAGGCGGGAGGATTGTTTGAGTCCAGGAGTTTGAGACCAGACTGGATAAGATGGTAAGACGTTATCTCCATTAAAAAAAAGAAAAAAGAAAAAAGAAAAAAAAAAAGAAAAGAAAAGAAAAGAAAAGAAAAGAAATACAGCACCTGATAAATTCTAGGAAGAAACCACAACAACAACAATGAGACTGGCTGTTAGATGTATTAATTTTCTGTCTTTTCTGATGTTTTGACTTTGGGAGCCTTGCTGATCCTGAAGAGACTGTGCCTTCCAGGACTCGCCAAATTTTACAGGGAGTAAAGGACTCGCCTGCAAGTATGCCTGTCATGTGCAAAGCAACCAGTCCAAAGCCATTCCCCTCCACTACTTCCTTCATCTGGCTCTTTCACTCCAGGTCACTCTCCATCAGCGAAGTACCGTAAAACCAGGAACAGCATTCATGCTCCAGAGCCCCAAAATTATTCAAGCTAGCTAAACCTAAGCCTGCTCACCCTGCCTGGCCTTGCCTTTCCCATAAAAACCACAATAAAGGTTCTTGCCCACACATTCTCCTGGCTGCCTATGCCACCAACCAACCCTGGTACTTCCCCCTGTAGCCACACATGGCATGCCATGCCTCCTGTTTCTAGGAATCTGTAAAGATAAAAAACTTCTTCTTTGATAATAGTCATTTATGTATCTGCATGTCTTACCATAACCTGATTAAAAAGAAATCCCAGGTACTTTTAAAAATAATAGAGGTTTCTCAGAAAAGGTGACAATTACACTGACACTTGAAGATTGTAAGGGAAATAGGAAAAGCTTTGAAAGAGAAGGTACAGGCCAGGGGCAGTGGCTCACGCCTGTAATCCCAACACTTTCGGAGGCCAATGCAGATGGATCACCTGAGATCAGGAGTCTGAGACCAGCCTGGCCAACATGGTGAAACCCAGTCTCTACTAAAAACACAAAAGTTAGCCAGGTATGGTGGCGCACACCTGTAATCCCAGCTACTTGGGAGGCTGAGGCAGGAGAATCACTTGACCCCAGCAGGCACAGGTTGCAGTGAGCCGAGATCTCGCCATTGCACTCCAGCCTGGGCAACAAGAATGAAACTCTGTCAAAGGAAAAGAAAAGGACTCCGTCAAAAGGGGAGGGGAGGGGAGGGGAGGGGAGGGGAGGGGAGGGAAGGGAAGGGAAGGGAAGGGAAGGGAAGGGAAGGGAAGGGAAGGGGAGAACAAGGAGATATTGAAAGTCAGAGCCTCACAAGCCAATATCCTGAAAATTGGCAAGAACTTAGCTGAATGCAAGCAACTGGGAAAGAGACTAGCAATGAATGTGGTCATGAAGGAAGAAGCTAAATCACTGAGGTAATGTGTGATTTTATCCAAGGCTTGCTATGGGAAGGTGTATGACGTTTCTGATTAACGGGTTGAGAGTAGCTTACATTTCTCTTATTTAAGAAAACATTTGGCAGGGCGCGGTGGCTCACATCTGTAATCCCAGCACTTTGGGAGGTGGAGGTGGGTGGATCACAAAGTCAAGAGATCGAGACCATCCTGGCCAACATGGTGAAACCCCAGCTCTCCTAAAAGTACAAAAATTAGCCGGGCGTGGTGGCAGGCGCCTATAGTCCCAGCTACTCGGGAGACTGAGGCAGGAGAACCGCTTGAACCCGGGAGGCGGAGCTTGCAGTGAGCCGAGATTGCACCACTGTACTCCAGCTTGGTGACAGAGTGAGACTCTGTCTCAAAAAAAAAAAAAAAAAGAAAGAAAAAAGAAAACATTTGCTGATTCCCTTTTCCATACAAAGCTCAGAGCTAGATGACACAAGAAAACAAACAAAAATGACTTGGTCTCTCTTTTTAAGTTGTTAAAGGTACTAGAAGAGACAGATAAGCAATTAACTCCAATTTAAGGGAGAGGTGAGGCTAAATTTGTGGATTAGAACTCTGAAGCTCAGCACAGTGTAATTCCAACACTTTGGAAGGCCAAGGAGGGCAGATCGCTTGCTGTCAGGAGTTCAAGACCAGCCTGGTCAACATGGCAAAATCCTATCTCTACAAAAAATACAAAAATTAGCCAGGTGTGGTGGTGTGTGCCTGTAGTCCCAGCTACTTGGGAGGTTGAGGTGGGAAACTGGCTTGAGCCCAGGAGGTGGAGGTTGCAATGAGTAAAGATCATGCTACTGCACTCCAGCCCGAGCAACAGAGCCAGACCCTGTCTCAAGAAAATAAAAATAGAACTCTGGAGCTTCAAATTTTTATTTGTGAACATTAAAGTTTTAGTAAGCAAAGGTTGCATCTACACAGTCTTATCCTTATGGCTTTGATCTAAAACTGTATCCATTTTTGCCTACTTGATAGGTTAAAGTTCTCTAGTATGAATCTTTTTTTCCTGTATTTCACACAGGTTTCATTTCTTTTTTCTTTTCTTAGTCAATAAAATGTTATTCCTCCATGAAGGTTTATAGTATTTTATCTTCATGGTGGTTTTTCCTGTTTACAGTGGCCTTCTTTCTTCTCTCTCCTCAACCCCTCCCAAGAGTTCTACTTTGATGTTAAAATCATAAACCTGGTGGTTCTTTCCTTTGTATTTGTCAGATGTATTTTGAATCCCCCCACCTCATTTTTTTTTCTGTTATCACATTTCATGTTTCTTTTTTTTTTTTAGCTTTTTTTTTTTTAAATTATACTTTAAGTTCTAGTACCTGTGCACAACGTGCAGGTTTGTTACGTATGTATACATGTGCCATGTTGGTGTGCTGCACCCATTAACTCATCATTTAAATTAGGTATATCTCCTAATGTCATGTTTCTTGTATATACCTCAGAGTTGAATTTTATTTTTAGTCTAATCTCTAATCTCAGGCCTGTTTGGTCTAAGAAATTATAACCTATTGACAAGTGGAGTGTCGTAACTGATATGTCTGGTCTTATTTCTATCAAAAGGTGTGGCTTGCCTCTCATTTGGAACACTCTTCGCCTTCACACACCACTGCAGGATCTTGGGGTAAAATTGCAAGCCACTCTTTCATTTTGGGTTTCACTTCCGGAAATGAGGAACGCAACAGATGGGGTGGAATTAGAATCAGGTGAAGGTAATATCCGGAACCAGCCCTTTCTTCTCGGAGAGCTTTTGCCACTTCTCAGGTGTTTCCACTCTTCCTTCCTCTGCCCTGCTTGTCATGGCTGCCAGTGCCTTCCCTGCCCGCCAGACGGTGCACTCCTTCCTCCTTTCTTCTGCACCGAAGCTCTTACTCTGAACTCGTCTCGAAAAGAAAGTCAGTTCTCACCATAGCTCAACTACTTCAGAGCCCACTTAACCTTCCTAGGTATCAGGTTGTTGACTAAATGGAATATTTCGGGTGGTACAGGACAGATATTTTCGGACAAAGCTCCTTTCTGCTGGAAACAGAGAAACCTGCAACCTGAAATCTTAGGGACCCAAAGATTACTCCGCAAACCATGGAAAATCTCATTGTACATCTCAGTCCTCTATTCCTCTCCTTGAAGGGGAACCCACAAATGCTCTCTCCTAAGCATCTGGCCTCTTCTGTTCTTAAATGAGGTTGAAAGAACCCTAGCATTTGCCACCTTCAGGCCTGCATAGGCAGTGAGGCCACAGGCACATTGCAGGGGTCCAGCTCAAGTGTTTCCCCGTTGGCAAATGGGGTCTCTCAGTGATGGAAGCCTCAGCCTCTCCAGCTTGTTCCCTATGGTACTCATCACATAACTATCACTGTGGACTGCAGGCTTTGGGTTTACTCAGATTTGGGTTCAAATCCACGCCTTGCCATTAATAGGCACTAGAACCTTGGGCAATTACTTAAAACTTTAGGTCTCAGTTTTCTTATCTGTGTGGTTAAAATAAGGTAGGTGCTCTACGTTGTTGTTTGGAGGTAAAATGGAAGAATCTGGGCAAAGGGCCAAACCTCCTGCCTGGCTCAATGTTGGCTATGACTATAGTTATGACCAAACAACTCAATGGTCCTCAATTTTCTATAGTGACCAGCTGACTATGCCATCTGAACGAACTTCACAGAAAGGATATCTAAGTAAACATTGATTTTAATTTTTAAAAGGAAGCTTATTCAATTAAAAACATTTAAAAGCTCTCGGCATGATATCACATTGCAGAGTACCACAGATCCGAGAGAATCAACTAAAAACCTGCAAAATATGGTTGAACAGTAGAGATTAATTTCACTATAAAGGCCGTTGTTTAAAAATTTGCTTTTAAAATCAGGTGTAAAAGAGGGAAGGGGAGATATTTCAGCAAGTTTTAAGCAGTTTAAGAAAATGAAAAATAAATCCAGTATTGGTGAGGTTTCAAAAGATTCCGTTAGGACAAGGCAGAGAACATTTAAAATAAAAGGACATTTCCAGGAACTTCAACCTAGAGTAGAATAAATGCACAGAGAATTGCTGAAGCTCCAGGAGAGGCAGGTCTGGCCTAACAGAACAGTCCTACAAAGCACCAATAAAAGAAGAAGCGTGATTCCCATAGGGCATGTCCAGTTGTGAAGTGCAATTAGAAACACCAGCATGACAGATTTTTTTCCCCCATAAATGGGTGAGGGAGTAGATCTATTTCTCATTCTGTAGCTCGATTAAAGCTGTTCCTCCAAATCTAAACTTTTCATCAAAACAAACCTACATATTGGATGTCTTAGTCTAATCTCATGTTTAAATCAATAAGCAAACATAAAAGATTTCATGGAGGAAGCTATGTTATTCACTCTCTTGTCATTTGCCACTTAACTGGGGAGGAGGGATGATGGCAGGGAGAAGCGGTTTATGTTTTTGATGCCTGCATTGTTTTGTGCTGATCTTTTTACAATCCCGGTTTTCAAAGTTGTGTCACTCAGAAAGCAACATTCTATCCAATTGGCTCAAACCAAGAGCCTTAGGTAACAATAAAATGACAGTTGTCACTCAAATGCTTTGCAAGTTATAATCAGTACAGAAGTTAAATAATATATCAAAGCACTTTTTGTCTTCTTATGACTATAAAAATGGGAGACAGTGACTACCTCAGTATTCATAATACTGCATGTATGATAAGTCTGAATGGGTCATCAAACTGTGTCCAGCCACACATCCCCCCAACTTTAATATTTTTCTAAGTTTTAATTCTAGAGTTGTGTGTGGATGCTTTGTAACTGGTGCCGGGTTTTTGTGTTTTTGTTTTTTGTTTTTTTCTTCCCCAACATTTTCTTGCCAAGTATATCATTACGAGATTCTGCAGTAACAAGCATTCTTCTGTTCAAATTTATATCAATTAGTTCAGGACAGTAATTCAATTGGACGACCCACTGGATTTTGAAAGACTTGCGACCATGTCAAAGTGACGACCTTTTTCTTTCTCTCTCAGCCAAAAGCAATTTTTTAACAAGGAGCCCTGGAAAGAAATGCTGGTTTAATAATTAGTTATTGATCATGGCCAATGCCATGGTGAATACCACTGGATTAGTCAGAGACCAGTAAATCGGAGCATGGGTATTTCCCTTGTCAAGATTGTGAGAGAGCGGGAAAAAAAAAAGCAAAGAACTGACAGAATAAGATATCAAAAACAGCTTAATTAGGTACATTTTCATCTTTGATAGGGATTCTTTTCATTTTCAAAAGTAGAAGTAAAATCTTTAACCTGTATTAAGATAAAACAACTTAATAGTATATCTCCACTTAAAAACACTGTAAAAGACCAGCTATGAGTTAAGTAGACTTGGAAAACACTAAAATTGCTTTGAAACAACACCATGCAAAGTTATTTTGATAAATTAACCCTGCTTTGGCCAGCATTTTTGCCTCCCTAAGATACCATTAACCCCCATGCCCTGAAATGCCCATTAGAAACAATTTGGATACATGCAGAAAAAGACTATAACAATTATAGACAGTAGCTTTAAAAGTATAATTGACTTTTCTGAGCGCTAATTTAGGCATCACTTTAGGGCTGCATAAAAATCTCCACATATGAGCCACTTAATGGAAGGAGAAACTTAAAAGATGATTTTATTGTACTTTCAGGGGAAAAATGTTTCCATTAGTTGTGCAATTTCTTCCTAGAATAGAAAAAAAAGATATAGAAAATGCAAAGTGACAACTAAGTCAACTTCTGTCTAGTTTGAAGGTGGTCATGCCCAATCCTTAGTCTGACAAACAAAAATGGAAGTCCTTCTATGAGGAGGGGTTTCACTATGGTTGAAATCAATCATATTCATGACAAAGTAGCTAGATTATAGAAGTACTCTTAAACATAATTTTAGAAATGAATATGTGGATAGTGAGCAGATGAATCAGACAATTCAGCTCTAGCTCTACAATTTTATATTTTCAGGGGTCACTTTTCCCCAGAAAAAAAAAATGCACTAATTTTATGTCCGATTTCAAGTGGTTCTGATGGTTCCAGAGAATAGAGTCATCCCCAAATGTTGTGATCATTTTGAGTTTATACCAGAAAAAGATTTCTAGCTTTCAGCTTGCTCTCACAAAATGAAAAGTGATGTTCTAAGACTCCATTCTTTCCCTATTATAAAAGACACTCAAATAACATCTGGACAATAATTTGACTGGGATGTCAAAGAGAAGACCAAATCTCTAAGATTCTTCACAACTCTGATTCAAGAACACAATGCTTATAGTGGTTTTCAGAGATGTGTATAAGAACTGTACATCTCTAGAAGCATGACAATATCCTGGGATTTTCTGTAAGATATAGCAACTACAGTGATCAAGTTTATAACCTTAATTATTTTGAGACAGAATTTTGCTCTCGTCGCCCAGGCTGGAGTACAATGGCATGAGCTCGGCTCACTGCAACCTCCGCCTTCTGGGTTCAAGCAATTCTCCTGCCTCAACCTCCCGAGTAGCTGGGATTATAGGCACACCACCACACCCAGCTAATTTGTGTATTTTTGGTAGAGAGAGGGTTTCACCATGTTGGCCAGGCTGATCTCGAACTCCTGACCTCAGGTGATCCACCCACCTTGGCCTCCCAAAGTGCTGGGATTACAGGCGTGAGCCACCATATCCAGCCTTACCTTAATTTTTCATGTCAGCCTGACCTTAGAGGTTAAAAAGAAATTGTTGGTCATTGAGTGGCTGAAGTATATTGCTATTCATATTAATTATATGCTTTTCAAGAGTACCAACTCTCGCTTTATATGCATGTTAAAAGATAAAAACAAAAAACCAGCAGCCACAAGTGAAGAGCCTTGGGCTTCCAAAAACGTGGGAGTTCTAGTTTTGGTCTGACCTTTAATGAACTGGTTTAGTTTGGACATGTCACTTCAACTCCCCCATCTATAAAATGAGTAAGATGTCTATACCCTCACTATTCATTGTGGACTCCGAGAGCCAGCAGCTCAGCATCACCTGGGAGCTTGTTAAAAATGCGGGACCTTGGCCAGATGTGGTGGCTCATGCCTATAATCCTAGCACTTTGGGAGGCTGAGGCCGGCGGATCACCCGACATCAGGGGTTTCAGACCAGCCTGGCCAACATAGTGAAAACCCATCTCTACTAAAAATACAAAAATTAGCCAGGCAAGGTTGCGCGTGCCTGTAATCCTAGCTAGTCGGGAGGCTGAGGCAGGAGAATTGCTTGAACCCAGGAGGCGGAGGTTGCAATGAGCTGAGATTGTGCCATTGCATGATCTGGTGTGACAGAATGAGACTCTGTCTCAAAAAATAAAAATAAAAAGGGGGGCAGGATCTCTAGCCCCTCCCTATACCTATTAAATCAGAATCCACAATTTAACAAGACATCCAGGAGATCTGAAGCTCTGAAAGCTGGTTTAAAAGACCTTTAAGATCACTTCTTATCTTGTTATGGGGGGAAAGGGAGAAGGAAACTCCTTGAGTTCAAAAGACAGCCCAACATCTCTGCATCTCTGTGTGTGTTTCTGTGTGTGTGTGTGCGTGTGTGTGTGTGTGTGTGCGCGCGCGCGCGCATGCAGGTCCGTGTGTTTATTCGCTTTCACATTTCACCTCTTTACCACGTGGATGCCTGTGCAGTTCCCTGAGCCTGTAAGACATATTTGTCGAGTTATCTACGGCTTCATGTTTAGCTAAACAAATGTGCTGTCAGATGCCCTGAGATTGAGCAAAACGGGATGTGGACCCCAGTTTTGCTGTGTGGTTGGTCTGACTTAGATGTTTTTCATTGAGGTCACGGCACAAAGAATTAAAACCTCTTTACCTCAAGAGCTCATCTAAACTCACATCCAAATTAAGAAGGTACAGGAAATAAATAATCTCATCTGTCTTTTTTTGCCAGCATCACCTGATCTGTCAAGTCTGTCTTTAGTATCCCTACGCCAAGCTGACAGCTCCCCCTCGTCCGCCCCCGCAATATCTGGATCGGTGGGGACAGACGCCCCACCTCTGAGAAGATTCACTTACAGTAACTGCTGAGGTGCAAGTAGAGAATGAACAATAGAAGGCTGTCAAGCCCGACAGCCAGCCCGGGATGTATGAGCGTCGAACTGACAGCAAGGGCCTCAGAGGGTAAACTGCTTTGCTGGAACTAATTAAACAGATGAAATTATTACATGAATATGCAGATGTTGTTTACATTTTACCATATGGTATTATTTCAGGTAATAACTCGCAGGAGAATCCCTTCCCCTCATCAAGAGGAAACGGGTTGAAAAGAAGGCCCCACGTGTCACCTTTTGGTTGCTAGGCAGACACTGATAACTCAGGTTTCCTTTCCGAGTCATGGGGAGTATTCAGTTGGATTCCTGTGGCACAAGCAAGATGAAACTGCGGCCCCTCTCTGAAAGTAAAGGGGTGGGAGACAGGGCTGCCTTAGCTGAGTTGAAACGGCGACTCCAGCTGCTGTAAAATTCACCCGAAGGATGAAGTGCATCCAACGATAGACATAGTGTCATTCTGCAAGTCGCAGGAAGAGCCAGCCAACTCACTTGATGCCTCTGTAGCTGGCATTTCCTCTAAGACTTGGCACTCCAAGACTCCAAGACTTAGGTGACTATAGAGCAAGGCAACTGATTTCTAAAATGCCAAGTCAGAACCATACCATCCAAATGAGTGTCACCCTCTCCAAAGGTGCCACCTTCAGAGGGAGGCAATGCACTGAAGCCAAGGAGCCCTGGCAGTCAATGAGAATGTGTGTGAGAAAGCAGGGTCAGCACACCCAGGCAGAACTGGTCATTCTCCCAGGGATGTCCCCTTCCTGATCTTTCCTCCCATGCCTCCGTTAGTGCACTCACATCAAGCCATTCAGCCAATCCAACTTGAGATTCTCTTATCCCTCATCCCTCACGTCCAACCAAGCATGAAGGTTTTCCCTCCAAAATGGTCCTCACATGTTTTTCTGCTGCCCCATCCCCAGTATGCCCTGCCACAGCCTTCAGTATTTTTAACTGAACTCCTGTAGCAGCCTAACTACCATTCTCCTTTTCTGACTCTCTGCCGTCTTCAATCCAGTTAGAATTATGTCTAAAATTCACATCTTATTAGGCGTCTGCCTCCCTTAAGAGCAGTCAATGACATATCACTACTTTCAGGCCCAAGCCAACTCACAGAACTCCTTTACAAGGTGTGATCCTGCAACTCATTCCCAACTTCTTCATGTTTCCTGTGCTGTTCTTGGTACTTGGACCATTTCCCCTCTTCCTCCACCTCCTTCTCTTACTGGCTTACAGCTAACCATGCTTTTATGTTTGTGTTGAAATTTGTTGTAATGATTGCTATTATTATTAAAAAAATGTTAACTGTCAAATCTGGCCCTGTCAAAATTCTGCATTATTTACTCTTTTGGGATAATCAGACCAAAGAGCCTTCTCTGAATGTATCCACCTTTATCCATCCCCACATTAAACACATGCAAACATAGATACAGACATATAAAGGTTTTTTTCCAAACCTGAGATCCTGTTGTTCATGCTGCTCTGAAACTAGCTCTTGTCACTTTACAATGTCATGGGCATTACCTACATCAAAAGATAAAAATAGATCACATTCTTTTTAATGCTTCAAAATACTCCATGCTACACGTGCATCGTTATTCACTAAAATATCTTGCTATTATTAAATATTCAAGGGTTCTTTTTCTTTTTCTTTCCTTTTTTTATTAACTTTCTTTGTAGATGAAAATAATGTTTCTACAAATTTTCTTTTAAGTTCTTATTTATTGATGCCTTTTTTTCTGGAAGGATTGATTCCCCAGAGTGACACTTCTATGTCTAAAGGCACATGAGCTTTTAAATTTAGTAGAAATTTCCAGATAGTTTTCCAAAAAGGTTGTAATAATCTATACTCCCATCAGCAATACATGGGAGTTCCTATTTGCCCACATCCTTGATAATGTTATATTTTACAGCTTTTTGTGTTATTTTTGTTCCTGTTTTCATTTTGCCAGTAAGACATTATACTTTATTTTCATGTCTAGTCCTTCACTCTTAGGGAAGTTCAGTGTCATTTACTGAGTTTATTCTCTGTCTTCAAGCTCATTTCCTATTTTTCTATTGTGTTGTTTGTCTCCCTTATAAATTTGTAGGATTTTTAAAGCTAATTCTTTGTCTTGTGTGTGACAAAAATATCTGCTCAACATATGCCTGTTTTCCTTTATATCTTTTGGGTTTCCCAAGTCTCTTGAAGAGGCCTCTTGCTACCCTACTGTTATCCAAATATTCATCAAATGTTTAATTCATGTATTTTTCATACTCCTTTTTTCTTTGGAAAATTTTCTTAGCTAGTTCCAATATATATTCTTCCATGTGAACTTCGAAATCTTTCTGCCTCATTCCTTACCCATCCTCCCAAAACACCAATTAGAATTTGAATTAGAATTATATAAAACTTATTAACTTGAGAAAGTTTGATACTATATAGTAAAAATAATACCATTTTTCAAATTTGTGTCTATTTTTGATCTTCAATAGGATTTTGAGGTTTTCTTCACTTAAATTCTGTGATTTCTTATTCAATTTTTGTCTACAAATTTTGCTTTTTATTGTATTATTTTGAGTACATTTTTCCTTTCGTCTTTCAGCTAGTTATTACTGTAATTGAGAAGCTATGAATATTCATCTTGTCTTATTAATTTTAATTCATATTATTTTATTAATGCTACTAAATTTTAGTGGTTTTTTTAGGTTTACCAAGTAAGCAATCATATCTTCTGCCAATAAAAATAAATTTATCTCTTCTTTTTCAATAATTATTTCAACTTATTTTGTTTTCTTGCTTTATTGCAACCTCCAAGAAATGTTAAATAATAGAGGATATCTATGCAATGCATTTGAATTTAAAATGATTTCAGTATTTCAACATACAATGCTTATTGTTTTGACAAATATATTTTTATCATATTTAATTAGATTATACAAGAAATATTTTATTAGTAGTAGTTGCTGAATTTTGGAAATTGTCTTTTTGGTATCTATTGATTGAATAAATTATATTTGTTGATATAATTAATTGTGTTGGTAAAAGTCCAAATGTTGAACCTTTCTTGAATTTCTATTAGTCATGCTTTGTTATTCTTATAATATACTGCCAAATTCAATTTGTTAATACACTTTTTTTATTTTTACAAGCAAAATTTCACTGTCTTATCATGTTTTGAAATTGAAGTGCTGCTAGCTCCTTAACCTAAATTGAGAAACTTTGGTTTGGATCGGTACAAAGCATTGCTCCTCAAAATGCAATTTTCAGGTCAGTAGCACTCACTAAAACTGCACGTTAGCATGTTTCCCCAGCCCTACTAAATTAAAACCTAGAGTTAAACAAGATCCTCCAGCAATTTGTATATACATTAAAAATTTTAGAGCACTGGTATAAATAACACAGTGATTATTCACTTTTTTCAAGTTATGTCACGCTAAGTTAAAAATCCATTTGGCTGTGTCACCTATTGAAAACTGGTAACTAGGTGATGGGTTGACAGGCGCAGCAAACCACCATGGCACACATTTACCTGTGTAACAAATCTGCATGTCCTGCGTAAGTATCCCTGAAATTAAAATAAAAGTAAATTAAATTAAAAAAAGAAAACTGGTAGATTGTCTTCCCAAATTTTTATGATAAATCTATTCAATCACTTTTCTACCTCTTCTTGAATCAAATTTGAATGTTGTATTTTGGTGGGTAATGTCAGGTTCCTCCAACTTTTCCCTACAAATACTTCATATCTCAGTGCAGACACACTCATCACAGTGGACAGGATCCCCTCCCAACATCTGCAGTCCTGCCTCCGGCCCCTTGCTCCCTACTCTGTTCACACTCTCTTCTTTGTCTGCCATCATACTTAGCATGTTTTATTATAATGTCTTATTTAACTGCCTTTCTCCTCTGGTAGACTATCAAATCCAAGAGGGAAAAGAACCTGTCATTCTTGTTCATTTTTGTAGGGCTGGCACCAAGCACAATCTCTGACACATAATAGGCATTCCAGAAATATGCTGTGTGACAACTGAATGGATAGGTAGATGGGTAAGTAATATTTTTAAATGCAGCAACCAATATGTAATTATCTTTATATCCCTTGCACATTTCATAGAGCCTAGCATCCTACACCCTTCCTCACACATAGAGGACATTCAAATTGCTTGTAAAATATAAAGTGTTTTGTAAACTGTAAAACGATGAAATGATGGTACTGCAGATATGACAATAAACAAAAAAGACATTGTCTCCAGTTAAACCTACTCACTCTCACTCTAGTAACTTAACTTTGTTTTCATTTTAATTTGCTTAGTTATATAGTTTGGAGAATTTTGGAACTCCTCTTGTGTTTTCAACTTTCATACTCACTTGTGAAAATCAGCTGGGTCAGGAAATCATCACATAAAAGTGTTGGTTTTCTCTTCAGAATCAGACAAAATAATTTAGTGCTAGAGGAAAAATGTAGATGTTCAAGCTTGACAAAACAATTTCAAGTAAAAAAAATCAAATGTAAATATGAAATAACAAAGCCAACTTACTTCTGGCACACACACAAAAATCGAAGTCAGTGCTGAAAGAGTAATTCTCTGAAATGTGTTGAACATGGAGCAAGTGTACAACCCCTGGAGTAGCATGCATTGAAAGTCACCCTGAGGCACGGGGGAATTCTACTTTCTTTATTTAAACATTATCTCATTTTTTTTTCTTGGCATTTCCCAGTTCGTGTACAGATTGTTTCCAAATGGTGGTTTTAAAATCATTGCTTATAATTCACATTATTGCTCCAATGAGGGATGTGTTGGGATCTCAAGACAAACCATAGGGAGTTATTGAGTGAACAGTAATGAAATCATGAAGCTTGGAGGGCTGGTCATGTAGGAATCTTTCTTTTGGTTATATGGGTCCCCTGGAGGAATATTGAGGTAGACACCTGTGTCAGTCAAGGTTCTCCAGAGAAACGGAGCCAACAGGATATACATAGGTGTGTATATTTATTAATTTATGTAAGGAATTGGCTAATGTGATTCTGAGGGCTGGCAAATGTAATATTCATAGGGCAGGTCAGTAAAAAGTCTCCGGCTAGTTGATGTTGCAGTTCTGATTCTGCAATTTGTAGGACAGACCAGCAAGCTGGAGACTCGGATAGGATTTATATGTTGCAACCTAGAGTCAGAATTGCTTCTTCTCTGGGAAACCTCAGGCCTTGCTCTTAGACCTTGAACCAGTTAGATGATGGCCACCCACATTATCAAGGGCAGTACTTAAAGTCAACAGATTGTAGATGTTAATCACATCTAAAAACTACCTTCACACCAATATCTAGACTAGTATTTAACCAGACAAATGGACCACAGCATAGTCAAGTTAACATAAAAAATTAACCCATCACCATAACCCTCTACGGATACTTGTCCCCATCCCACACATCCCACCATGGCTTCAGACTGCTCTAAGACTTCCTCATGCTCTCCCTATTCAAGCCTTTCTCAAATTTCTTTTAGCCCTTACCATCTCCCTCCCAAAATAATCATTCTTTCAAAATTCAAAAGTTTTTTTTTATAAAAAGCAATCTGGTCAGGCTAATTTGCAGTAATATGCAAGTGGTAACTAGAATTTCAGAAATCAAAGTAAAAACTTGGTGCATTTTTGGAGTAGAGGAGAAGCAATTTATAGTGGTCATTTGTACTAAACTAGGGAATCATAAAACACATTACATGAGGATCTGGCAGGTAACAGAAGTGATTAAAGTGGGGTTAGTCTAGAACCATTGGTCCGGTATTGAGAAGGACAGCAAATTGGACAAGGCCCGATTCACCTCATCTCTCTCCAGTCTTTGCCACAGGGGAAGAGTCCAACATGGCTACGTTTTTCACTTTTTCAAGAAAATCTAGAAATCCACATTTGTAGGAGGCATTTCCCAATCATGAAAACACCCCATGGGCTGCCAGTTCAAGACTCTATACCTTATTTTTTGTTTGCCATCTCATTGTTTCCTGTGATTCTGAGTTCTCTCATAACCTGAAAGTTCAGTTTCCAAGTGTAACTCATCTTCAGGGAAGAAAAAGAGAGGAGGAAGACAGAAAGACTATACCTATGGCTCATTTGTTAAAAGCCAGGTGCTTCAAAGTTAGGGATTTTTTTGGTAAAGTCCTTCACTGTACACAAGGGCCTGGTAGACCTTGGCCGTGCCTGTGGGGTTTGTTAATCAGGCACTTCTTCTCGTAAGTTTACACTGATTTTGAAAAGCCTAACTCCTCCTAGAAACCTGCAGTTCATTGGACAACAAAATTAAGGATCAATGATAACAGCACGTCTTCTGGACCTTGACACAAGGGATACTACACCTGAGATACTCAGAGAATAATCACATGATCCTAATCTGACTAGTTTCAGAAAGGAAGACAGAATGAGAAGCCATTGCCATCTTATTATTTGTCTACTTCTACAGGCAGAGATGTTTCTCCGCCTCTTTATTTAAGTTTATTAAGGAAAATGCAAAGACTACTCAAGATGGAAAGGGTCCTTGCAACTCTCATGGGAGTGGATTTCTCCTGATTCACTTCTCTGTCCCCTTTGTTTTGACATCTCTCCATGGTCTCTGAGCTACTTAAAGTGATGCTTCTCTCTCTTCGGTCTGCGTAAGATTCACCTGGGAGTGCTTAAGGATGCAGCTTCCCAGACCACACTCCAGAGACCCTGAGCCAATACACTTAAGGAATCTGCAGTTTAAAAGTGCACCAGATAAGGCGAACCAAGGATCCAACCTAAAAACACTGCCCTAGGGAAAGGAAAATGGAATATGATGGGAAAAGACTAAGGGGGAATCCCTTCTAAAGTGGAGACTCTACTTCAATAGTAATAAGTGATGCTTGGCAGTTTATCTAAGAGTTACAAGGAAACCATGTGTGCAAAACTCAATGCTTTTGCTTAAATGAATCTAGTTGTCTTCTGTTAATTGGGAGACAAAGAAAAGACTTCCATGACAATTGGATTCCATGCCTTCAGTGGAACTCTGAACACTTTCACAAAAGATTGTAATGGAGAAATTTGCCCTGCCATAGCCAATTATCCAGAGTCTGTCTGCTCAGTGGTCAAGCAGAGAAGTTCACATACTGTTACTTATCTCTCCCCACACACCTAAATTCATTCTCCAGAGAATCGAAGAAGACTCACCAGGCCTCTGAATAAAAAGAGTGATGCAGTATTTAAGTGGGATTTGAATTGAATTCCAAGTCTTCAATAGATAAATGATTAAAAACATACTGTTCTCTGTTTGCTACCTGAGATAAACAACTGCAGACACACCTACCCAGAAGCTCAGCTGCTGCGGGGCATCCAGGAAAACACGGTGTCTGTTTCTGAGGGGTTTGTGTGTACCTGACAGTTGAATACTCTGTTCTCTGTAATGCCTCTAGGTAAACTGTTTATAATCTTAGAAACCCATTAGCATGCTCGCTGCAAATGATCATGTCTCAGTGGCATATCTGAAAGGCTATGGAACTAAAGGCCCTAGAGTCCTGCTACAATGAAAAACTTGGCTTATTCATGGAAAGAAAAGCATTTGAGGCAACTAAGATTAGCAACTTACTGTGTCTGGAATGCAATGTTTTTATCATGCTCTTCTGAAAGTCATATATACATGGTGTGCTTAATGCAATAATTTATTAAATAGTGAGCCATTTTCCATTCTTTGTCTGCAGTGACTGATAAAATTTGCCACTTTAAATCATGAAATTAGAAAAGAAGAGGAATGAGACCTGCTTTAGCTTTCTGATTTTTAAAAAGTTTTCATGCAGACAGCCTCAATCTAACACACGCTGAAATAATCTGTAATGCTTTTTAAAAAAATAACATTTAGACTGGGCGTGATGGCTTACGCCTGTAATCCCAGCACTTTGGGAAGCCAAGGCGGGTGGATCACCTGAGGTCAGGAATTCAAGACCAGCCTGACTAACATAGTGAAACCCCATCTCCACTAAAAATACTAAAATTAGCCAGGCATGGTGGCGGATGCCTGTAGTCTCAGCTACTTGGGAGACTGAGGCAGGAGAATTGCTTGAACCCAGGAGGCGGAGGTTGCATGAGCCAAGATCGTGCCACCTCACTCCAGCCTGGTGACAGAGCAAGACTCCATCAATAATAATAATAATAATAATTGTTTCAGTCCCAGCCTAGACCATGAAATCAGAAACCGCAGTGCTGACTAGGTCATTTTAAACTCCCTTATTTGAAGTATTCTAGGGCAGCCCTGGTGGTGAGCCACTGGCAGTTACATACATTCAAACTCATGCTGATGTGTTGCCTTGCAAGTAAGACCACCTTTGAGATGGTTCCCTGTTGGAAGGCACCTTAATAGCTACATATCTGAAACACTTCATATCAAATTCTGTGCCATATCAAAGAGCCAAAGTGAGGATCCGCTAACAGAGTAGATAGTAAAACAGTAAGTAAGAGGTAATTCTGACCTACAGCCAACAATCGCACTTTTATTTAAGTGATGCACATTCTAGAGATTATTTTGAAACATAAGAATCCACAGGTTTAGTTTGTATCTTTAGAAGGGGGGGAAAAACCCTAAGTGGAGTCTCAGTTAAGTTAAACAAATGTCATATCCTTCTTCTAGCTAAACAATGACTCCGTCACTGCCCCACCCACCTGCCATTATCATAGAATGGAAGAAGCAATGGCATGAGTTATCTGTAACCCATGGGAAGATCATTTAGAAAGTACTCTTCACATGTTTTCTCTATTAGAATCTGCAGCTAGTTGTCTGTATTAATTGCTAAGCAACAGGTGGAAAGTGTGGTTTTATCAAGGGTTAGAGAGCCAAAACAAAAATTGGAACAAAATCAGCCACGCATATTTGCACTACTGTATACCCAGGCAAGGTGCTCAACAAACACTAGTTGACAGCTCCTCTCTTCCCAGTGAGCCTTATTTAAGATTTAGAAGGGATGAGGGAGAAAAAAAAAAGCTGTCTAATAAACTGCCCAAGTATACTTGCATGCATCCTGGAGAACTCAGGCTACAAAGAAAATAAATCTACCCTTTCAACTTCAAGTCAAAGCCCATATTCGCTCCCTGGGGAACCTCAATTATAACAGGGAGTCCTTCTTTTTATGTTCTCCCTTAAGGAAAAATTACAAGTTTTGTTTGGAAGTTCTCAAAGTCTTTTGTTTAGTGTTCTATTCTAAACAGAGTAAGTTCCACACAATCTGAAAAATCTCCAGATGTTTGCAAAACTAAAAGTAAAAGAAATTGCTGAATCTTGTGTGCCTCTCCAAAACCCAAACTTGACCTTCCAGCAGGTGGGGTCTAGTTTTATCAGAGGTCTGTGGAGGCAATGCACCCAGGCTGCTTGTGCCAAAAGATGCTGTAGTCAAGCGAGGGACCCTGGAGGGAGGCAGAGTCCCATTGCATGAAGAGTGAGCTTCCTCCAGGAGTGACCACTAGGCTGCCACAGGAGTTGACCCTTGTTCATGGAGTATAGCATTCTTCTTATGGTTCCTCCCTGACCAGGGTTCAGGTCTCAGCCCAGACTCCATCTCCCAGAACATGCTCTCCCTGTGTTCGCAGCACATCGCCCTGCCATTCCCTTCATGGCCTTCCCCTCTATCTGCCAATGCCTGGTCTGTCTGTTCACTCATTTATCATTACTGTGCCTTCACAACCATAAGAAGAGTAACTAAAGGAGAGACTGTGTGTGTTCTGCTCACTGCCATATCCTCAGTCCCTAGCACAGTGCCAGCTTTAATGGGTACTCAGTAAATACTAAATTAAGGAAGGAAGGAGTAAACAAAGGTAGTGATCAGTAAGTGAACCTTGAGAAACCACAAGTGTCAGGGGGAAGTACTGGACCAGGCAGACAGCGGGTGTGGTGAGTTTCCCAGGTCGTCTGAAGGGCACTGGTGCAGGGAGAGGCTGCGGAGAGTCTGCACAGGAGCCCAGAGGAAAGGAGGAAGGAGCTGAGAGAGGAGACACCTTGGACCCTCACTAGCCATTCCACAAGCACATATGTAAGACCCAGTTTCTGAGACTCTACTCTAGGACATGCACTATGAACAATAAAAATAAGTATAACGATGCCTTCCAGGTCTGCAGCAGGGAGACCAACACATAGACAGACATTATTTGGGAGATGTTAATAACGGTGAACATTTTTGTCATCGTCATCATCATTGTCATCATCATCACATCTCACATTTATGGAGCACTAACTATAGAGCAGGCACCACGCCAATTCCTTTACATGGATCAATTTATGTAATCTTCACAAAGTGATACCAAGTTATTACCTTTTTTTGTGCTGATCCAGAAACTGAGGTTAAGCCAACTGTTCAAGGTCACAAAACTAATGAATGGTCATAGGTAGGTAAAAGGTTAAGTGGTTGTAAAGAGAAACAGAGAGAGAAAGATACTGGAATCTAATCAAACTTAAAATTCTAGCTTAAAGAATGAGGCTGATTTCTCTCCTGACTCCAGCAGGATTTGGGTGGACAGTGACAAAAATTCTCTCCTTGACCAGCTTCTAGCCAGGCCCCTTCAGCCCTCTTTTCTCAACTAGGCCTCAACTTTGGCCTCTGAAGACTTGAATAAACACTAACATGGTTTCTAATAGCTCAAGCCCACATTTCTAGGATGACGCTAGTCCCCCTTCTTAAAGTGCCTGCCTGAGAAAACTCAAACCTGCCAAAAAAATGTACTGTTGGTTCCAGCCAACACCTGATGATAGGGCCCCTCTGTGGAAGGGTAGGGGCCTAACTTCCATAAGTGCCAGTGAGCAAACTCAAATGAGTTTCACACGGATCAATCACTCCTTCCTGATTTTTGTAATTTTTTATTTCCCTGACTCTACTCATCCCCCTCCATACTCCCTCATTCTCCCCTTAAAATGTCCAGTTACCTTTGTACAAAGCAGAGTTCAGCTCGCACTGGGCTCTTTCCCATTGCAATTGTTATTACTGATTAAACTCTGTTCTTACCACTTTGACTAGTACCCAGCTTGGTTTATCTTTGACAACAGCTAGCAATCACCACCACAGTGGTAGAGCTAAGACCCATACCTGACTTCCAAGCAGCATGACTGGTAGGGGCAAATTAGTCTATCACTTTGTCAGGAGGAGAGAGGAGGGGTGAGGGCCAGGTCAGAGAATGTACAAAGACTGATACTCAAAATAGGCCAAGCAGGGTGAAAAGATATTTGCCAAGCAGATAGAGGGGGATGAGGGTTTACATACTCACAAGTGGTAACAACATGAGCAAATGTAAAAAATGTCAAGCTACAGTTTGTGTATTGAAAGTCAGTGGTCTAGTGGGGACATGGATGGAAGGGGTCAGGGAGGGTGCATACTGGCCCCAAGGTGTGGCAAAACTGTGAATGGCCTTGTATTCTATATCATGGAATTTGTGGGCAGTCGATAGCCATAAAATATTTTTAGGCCAGGCATGGTGGCTCACACCTGTAATCCCAGCACTTCGGAAGGCTGAGGCAGGCGGATCACCTGAGGTCAGGAGTTTGAGACCAGCCTGACCAACATGGAGAAACTCCATCTCTACTAAAAATACCAAGAAAATTAGCCAGGCATAGTGGCACATGCCTATAATTCCAGCTACTTGGGAAGGCTGAGTCAGGAGAATTGCTTGAACCTGGGAGGCAGAGGTTGCAGTGAGCTGAGATCACCCCATTGTACTCCAGCCTGGGCGAACAGAGCGAAACTCCGTCTCTAAAAAAGAAAAAAAAAAAAAATATATATATATATATATATATATATAGAGAGAGAGAGAGAGAGAGAGAGAGGATATAATGGTATCTCTTATAGGATTATCTGAATTTTAGATTATTTCCTTGATATGGTTTGGCTGTGTTCCCACCCAAATCTCGTCTTGAACTGTAGTTCCCATAATTCCCACATATTTTGGAAGGGACCCAGTGGAAGATAACTGAATCATGGGGCGGCGGGGGATCTCCCCATACTGTTCGTGTGGTAGTGAATAAGTCTCATGAGATCTGATGGTTTTAGAAGGGGTTTTCCCTTTCACTTGGCTCTCATTCTATCTTGCCTGCTGCCATGTAAGACATGTGTTGCTTCCCTTTTGCTTTCCACCATGATTGTGAGGCCTCCCCAGCCATGTGGAACTATGAGTCCGTTAAGCCTCTTTACTCCATAAATTGCCCAATCCCAGGTATGTCTTGATTAGCAGCATGAGAACAAACTAATACACTCTTTGAAAAAGAAGCTGCAACCCTATGCTGGCCAGCCACCTGCAGCGAGAATCCTACACCACACAGGAAACCCTAAGTCAAATGCAGCCAGGGGCTTTCTAGACCAAGTTCCCTTCCATTCAGGGGATCTGTATTTTTGATTTTTTGCAGGAAGAGTTGGAAAGTGTCTCACCCTAGATGGGAATTTTCTGCAACCAGAAGAGAGGAGGAACATAAAAATGCATGCCACCAAAAATTGTACACTAATTTTGCTAATGGTTGGAAAGTTATGCATACATTTTTGGTGGCAATGTTTCTCTTTGTTCCCATGTGGGCTAATACTGACATTTGTTGGAACTCCCTAAGTACCCAGGTACTGGCAGAGGGGGGTTAACCAGAAGCACAACACAGCAACAGAAAAATATCAGCCTAAAAGGAGCATTGGTAGAAATTTAGTAACTAATTATCAAGGAGCTCAAACACAACAACAAGATTAGCACATCATTGTATAAGACACACTTTGTTGTGTAATGGTCCGGTTTACCTCAAAATCATCAGAATTCTGTGGTCTGCATTCGAATTCATATTGTAACATTTTTCACTCTGGAAGGTACACTAAGTTACCATTTGTAAACAAGCCTCTTAAAACAGGGGGTCTTCATATTCTTTGGGTCATGGATGCCTTTGAAAATATAATAAAAGGTGAGGTGAACACACATGATTTTGTTGGACTCCTTGGAAACAAGGTCTGTGGTTACTAGTTAAGAACAGAACTCCTGAAGATCAAAACCACGTCTTACCTCTAAGACTGGGCTTCCCAGTGGGTGGAAGAGCTGCCAGACAGTGTCTTGGAGCTCCACATAGGCTCCAGGCTCCAGAGATGCCACAGCTGAAAGAGAAGTCATGTGAGAGGTCAGCTGTTCTGGGGAGCAAGGAAAAACTGTAAACTGAGGTCCCTGACAGGGGAACAAGCACAAGGTCACATTTCTTGGAAAATATATTTGGCAAGAAGACAGCAACTCTTCAGTATCTCAAGTCCCTGAAATAACTCAGATAAAATTGGTAGCTATTTCTTTCCTAAATTTACAAAATATTGTTTCAAAAAGGGGTATGTTGGTATTAATTTTATGTTACTGATGAATATGAAATGTAGTTTTCAAGTCACCAATATTTTTGGAGTTCTAATGATCCTCCCCTGTTTTTCTTATGCAAATTGACATTGCAGTTTGCAGATAGGTAATAATCAGATGACTGTCTAAAGATCTCCACAGTTTAAACAAGTTCATTGCCATTCTTGTCTCTCCTTAGATCAGATGTATAATTTTTTTGATTGCTATGCAATCTAGAATTTAAAAGTGTTCCCAGCTTCATGTGAGGCTCCATTTGAGTTTTTTCTTTTCCTTTTTTAAAGTTTTCACATATTTAAGGGGTACAAGTGCAGTTTTGTACTCTTTGGGATATATTGTGTAGTGATGAAGTCGAGGCTCTTATTGTAGTCATCACCCAAATGATGTCTATTACACCCAGTAAGTAATAAATTTCTCATCATCCACTCCCCTACCACTTCCCACAGTGTCCGTCATTCCACACTCAATGTCCATGTGTACATTAATTAAGGATATGTTGTATTTGTCTTTCTGTTTCTGGGTTGTTCCATTTAAGATACGTGGATGGCTTCCAGTTCCATCCCTGTTTTTGCAAAAGGCATGATTTCATTTTTTATGACTGAATAGTACTCCATTGTGTGTGTGTAGCATTCCATTGTGTATGTATATGGTGAGAGGAATACACACACACACACACACACAAATATCAGACCAAAAGGAGCATTGGTAGAAATTCAGTTGCTCAGGAAGGGGAATATCACCCACCAGGGCCTATTGTGGGATGGGGAGAGGGGGGAGGAATAGCATTAGGAGATATACCTAATGTAAATGACAAGTTAATGGGTGCAGCACACCAACATGGCACATGTATACATATGTAACAAACCTGCACGTTGTGCACATGTACCCTAGAACTTAAAGTATAATTTTTTAAAAAAAGAAAAGAAATTCAGTTTCTAATTAACAATGAGCTAGACGGAAAAGTGACCTCAAACACATCAAGATTAGCACATCATTATATAAGACACGCTTTGTTATGTTTTTCTCTTTATATATATACACACACACGCGCGCGCACACGCGCACTCACACACACACACTAGTATTCCATTATATATAATGGAATTTGCTTTATCCCATCCTCCATTGATGGACAATTCATCAGTTTTAAAGACAGTGGAATGTTTGCCAAATTTCCTGTAACTAGATGCTGTTTTGGTGGTTTCATCCTCTTCATTTTTACAGCCCATTGTTTTCTAGAGTCCCAAATCTGATTCTGAAAGTCACTTAAATTTACCTTCAAGGTATCAAAACTGATCTGTCTCTGACACATCCATCCAAGTTTCATCTAATGCGACAAAGTCAGACACATACAACCTAATCTTGCTCTAGCTTACGTGATGAGCTCCACCACAGTGGCAGTGAGGAACTTGTGCCAAATCCAGTGGTTGCCACACAGAATCCCATGTTGGAAGCTTGACTTAAGAAGGGAATCCTGTCAGGTTCCCTGGCTTCCCAGCTATCTGTCTCTCTGTTAATGTCCTGACTGGTTTAACATGCATGTAAAGCAGATGCTATATTTGCCTTTATGGTTTCGCTATGAAAAAAAAAAAAATCCAGTGAACTTTTTCTTCAGTTCTAAACCAGGTATTTTACAATGCAGGTGCAGAGAGTTCCTCCTAAAAGGGAACAGTATTTTCTTTTTTTTTTTTTTTTTTTTTTTTTTTTTGTTGAGACAGAGTCTCGCTTTGTCGCCCAGACTGGAGTGCAGTGGCCGGATCTCAGCTCACTGCAAGCTCCGCCTCCCGGGTTCACGCCATTCTCTTGCCTCAGCCTCCCGAGTAGCTGGGACTACAGACGCCCGCCACCTCGCCCAGCTAGGTTTTTGTATTTTTTTTAGTAGAGACGGGGTTTCACCGTGTTAGCCAGGATGGTCTCGATCTCCTGACCTTGTGATCCTCCCGTCTCGGCCTCCCAAAGTGCTGGGATTACAGGCTTGAGCCACCGCGCCCGGCCGGGAACAGTATTTTCAATTAACTAGTCAGTCTACTTCTCTAGTGAAACACGAGGTAGCTGTTTTCTATATAAACTCATTCCTGTGTAGATCTCGAAAGTATGTCTACCGTAGCTGGGTCATTTTGCTGTGCTGGAGGATACATTTTTCCAGCCTCTGCAGTGGGATAGAATGCTTTTCATCTCAGAATAGTTTCTGTCACACACACACACACACACACACACAAATAAATAAATAAAAATTAAAATCAAAATAACATGTTTAATGTTAAGCACCTAAGCACCAAGCACTGATATATAGGTGTTTACGCTCAGAGGTAGCTTAATGGGAAATTACAGCCTACCCTGAAAGACAACAAACATCATTAAAATAAAGTGATGGAATGAGTGTCACACTTAAAAAGTCAGCTCCCCCAATATGAGACTTCTCTCCATTGTGCAGAACTGTTGTGGCCTCTCTCCAACAGAGAAATATTCTGAGGCAATTTCTCTAATTGTTTGGGTTGTGTATGTCTAGAATGAGACCAGAATGAGCAATCTGTACATAGGATAAAATATGATATGAGATTGTCTGTGTTCAGACCTTGACTCTTCCACCTTCCGGCTATGTGACATTGGCCAAGCGATTTCAGTTCTCCGTGACTCAATCTTCACACCTGTGAAATGGGACTAATAGTAGCGCCTTCTTCACAAGGGTGGTTGTAAAGATTAGTATCTCTAAAGGGTTTAGGCAAGTGCCTAGTACATGACAAGCGCTATTAAGCATTAGATATTATTTTTCTACAAAACGAGTATTTGTTCAATGAATGAGTGAATAAATTGATTTGGTCTTTTCTTGTGATCCAAGTAGGATTAACTATAATAACTCCCATTTTATAAACAGAAAAAGTGATGGTCCCTCCAGAAAGAGACTTTGCTCCTCCTGGATGGAAATACCTTGCTTAAGGTCATGGAGACAAATTAGAAACACAGTCAGGACTGGAAATCTCTGCAGTGCCAGGGCTAAGACCATGGCACTGTGGCTCCCCCACGTCCAAGAATTCTGTTTTCCTACCTCAATTTCACCTTCTCTACTTGTGAATAACCCTGATCAAATTGCTGATCAAGCAATCATTTATATAATTCAACCAGGAAAATCTGAATTTGATTCATTTCTGAAATCATGAATTTTGATTCATTTCTGGAAACATACAGTCATGAATAGATTGCAGTCTCATTGAGTCTCATGCTTGCTTTTCAAGTTTGGCTTTTTAAAATCAGATTAGATTATAGCTTTAAATTAAATGCTTCCTGATTGATTAAGAATAGATTGTTTTCTGCCTGTACTGTGGCTTCAAGGAAATAATGATTGATATGATCCACAATGGAATACATGATTATTAGAACTTTTTAAAATGAGAAACTCCCTACATGAAAAGATAAAAGTACATGTATAGTTATTTCTTTACATGTATATTATTTAGAAGCCAAATAGAAACTTGAACGCCAAGCATGGTGGTTTATTGTTTGACTGTAGTTTCTTATCTATTTAGGAATGAAGGTGTACAACTGTTTGTTTTGGGAAGGTATGTTAAGACGATGTGCCATTCACTTCAAATCTGAGCCAAAAAATAAACTCTGATCACATCCATATCTCCAGGCTGCCCAGAGCAGGGAATGAATTTCAAGAAGTTGTGAAAGTTAAGAATCACCCATGGTGTTTTTCCTTTTAACTTTGCACATCTAGACTAAAATCCTGGAAAATAGTAGGAATTCCAGAAATGTATATTCATGAGTATGTGAATGAAATGCCAACTTCAAGATCAAGGAATTAACCCAGCACTTGACACTGACAACCTTAGCACATGATGTGATTTGATCTTACCTCCAAACATGTTTTAAAATATATTTTACTATCAATTAATTAGTGGATTGCCCTCAGAAAGAAGAAAGGAAACTTATACCTATAAGCTTTCTCTACAGTTATTTCACTGAGGCTTCAAGTATTAATAGAGCATATGAAATAAATTAATTACAGTTTTTCAAGCACAAAGTAAATTCATAAAAGATAGTTTAAAAATTGATAGTATTTTGGCATCTCAAATTTGGGAGCACTCTGGTTATTTCTCTATCTAGGTAAATGAATGAAGAAATCTCTACACACACGGGGCCAGCGTTTTGAAAGAGCATTTCTAACGGCATGTGAGATTTTGCACCTGTAATTATTTTGGGGTACAAAATTGGCTACACCAATAATTGCTCCTATAAACAGCTAATTGTAGCTGCTGTTAGCCACTTGTGGGTGTAATTAGCTGCTTGCCCTTAATCTTCATGGAATGCCCAGTTCTCCCTGTAATTAGTCAATTGTAGACACTGTTTCTTTCACAAGACAGGAAAGACTGTAGGTTATCTCCTTTAAAACATTTTAGAGTAAATCTTTAAATTTGAATATCGATTTAAGGCAAATGTGAACAGAAATAATTCCACCTTATATAATGAACTGGAAGTAGCTTTACTTTCCTCACCTGTGTCTTAGGGACTACATGCTGAACACTGCTGCAGGGATGCATTTACAACAAAATGAATTATTGCTCTCTATGTATTATTAACTGGTGTAATCATTTTTATTTTTTAAAAATTTTACTTCTACTGGAAATGTATATAAAATGTTCAAAGTATCCCAGGGTAATTACATAACAGAATCCTGTTCTCAAGGGCTTCATCATTTAGAAAGTTTGTTTATACCATGGACTTCTAAACCTTACTAAAATTAGAGGCGGAATTTAGGAAAGTCTGTATTAAACTGTGTTAGCTGCATGGCTTTGGACATGCTGTTTAACTTCTCTAATCTCAGTATTCTCTTCTGTAAAGTGGAAACAATAATCCTTCCACTTCTCCAGGTGGTTGTGAAAATTGTAGGAACAGTTGCTGATCTTAATGTAGCAAGCAAAATTTAGTTCTTCAGAGTCATTGTAAAGCATAGCATCTTTCTCACTATAATGTTAAAATGTGGCTTTTATATTTGCTCCTCAAATAGGAAGATACCATAAGAAATAACATCTTTTTCTAACTATTTTCTGCTTTCTTGCTTATGAATCTTTGGAATGGTAATCTTTTTAAAAATAGAAAAGCATAAATATTTGAAAGTGGCAAATTTTAGTAGTGTATAATTAATTTTAAGATACTATATTGATATAATGTTGCATATATGTTACATATTATAACATAATGTATATATAAATATAAATTAGTACTATGTCAGTAGCAACACTCTCTAAAATGTTGCAAGTAATTCTTAGAATTCTAATCCTAAGAGCATCTTATGAGTCCCAATTAAAAGGCAAGATAGCATATGGAGAACTGGCCAGGATATCAGTTGTGGGGCTGCGAATAGAACCCCAGTCCTCATGGTCTTATACCACCAGCATTTTCCCATTATTTAACTGTAGAAGAAAAACTCTAAAGTATTTTACTACTCCTGGGGTAATTTCAAACATAGCTTTAAATGATAATGATTTTGGCATAAATCATTCTCTGTACAAAATATGGTATATATCCTGATTATCATGTGAGCCTTTGTGTGTCTGTGCATGTGTGAGTGAGTGTGTGTGTGTGTGTGTCTGTGTGGATATATGAGTGAATAATGTTGTCATAAAATAGACTGGAAGCTTTGGGAGCTTGAAGCAATATCTTTCTTCACTAAACTGCTTTATTACTGCCATTCCCTCCCTCCTGGGCATGCAGTCAGCTGAGACTAGGCCAAATTGGCAGTCATTTTCAGAGAGCCTGGCAGGCCCGTGATCTCTGGGAGTTCCGGGGCTGCATTTCCCTATCAACCAACCCTTCCAAGGGTCAGTAGCCACCCTGACTCCTGGGCTTCAGCTCGCCTGTACTGGGACATGAGTCAGAACAATATGAATTTATATCTTAAAGTCATGCTGTGAAGGCATGCTCTACCCCCTGAGGTATTTTCATAGTGACAGTTCTCCTTTTGACTGCTTTCCTAATCCTCTAACTTCATAGCACATCATGCCAGAATTCTTACGAGTGGCCAGAAGGAAGAAGGCTCTTTGGTGACCAAGGGGTTAACTTGATAATATAGTTTTTCTTTAAAAAACAATAATTTGGGGAGATGTGTTGACTGTTGATAAGCAGACCTGAAATAATAATAGCAGAGGCTGCTTATCACAGGCAGGCAATAGTTCTATGACAATGTTCCAGCTGATGAAAAAAATGGGAACAAAAATTAATAGTGACAGTACTGGGAGAAACAAGCCATAAATTCGATACTAAGTCATAAAATACAGACTAACCCAATAAACACATGCTACTGTTATTATATTAATATTGTTAAAAATATCATAACATTTTAAAAATGGAATAGAGGTGAAAGAACACTTTTTTTAGAGGTAATTTTCACTCGCTGTGGCTTAGAGGCAAAGGAATTTTTTTTTTTTCTTTTACTAAAAATACTAAAACTCTAACTTGGGTAGCATAGTCAAGAATCTGACTTGGAAACAGAACCAACACAGGATGATCACATTTCTTTTCCAAAGAAGGAATGGAAGATGGAACTACCATTTATTGAGTGTTTTTTTTTTTTAAATGGGCAAGGACTTTGTATTTGTAATGTCAATTCATCATACAAATAATATTTGAGGCAGGACTTATTTTTCACATTTTTGAACTAAGAACAGTTAAGTACATTGTCTGAAGCAACACAACTAGTAGGTAGCAGAGTTGAAATACAAATCGAAGGCTGTCTGGATTCCGAATTTATAAATCAGATGTTACAAGGACCAGAACCTTAAGTATAGAAGAAACAAAAAGAGGTGGTGGGCTGTGAACCCCCGGGGAATGTTGGGCCCATCTAATCAGTGCTGCTGGCATGCAGTGACACTTGACTGTTATCACTTCTAGACTGGCTGATTTTTCCAAATAAGCCAAAAATCTAGATTCTCATGTAAAACCTCACTTTTTTAACCATGAGCATAAAGGAATTAGTCTGGGTCCCAGGAATTGCCCAATGGCTGAGTTTTGAGAGATCATCCTCTCAAGTCCTTATTCTTACCGCCACTCCACACTTTTCCCACAAAAACAAAAACAAACAAACAAAAAAAAACAGGCAAGGTTGTTTTGGAGATCTTTTTGAGGATTTTTTATTAATGCCTGTTTCACTTTAGATATTTATCCATCAAGAAGTACTTTCATTCTAGACTCTCTTAGCATAATATTGTGTCTTTCCCCTCTAGAAATCCCTAATCATGTCACAAATATTAATTGCAGTCCAGTGAGAAGTGCATTGTCATGTAGAAAAGGAGAACACTAGTTACTGAGAAAGTTTCAAATCTGGTCCTCATTGTTGGAGTTTTATTGCCTTATGAGAAGCTTGCATCAATTGCTTGACTTGTAAGGTTTAAAAGATCAATAATGAAAAGACGTCCTTCTTAAAAAGCGTAAAGGACTTTAGCATTCTTATTTCCAGTTGGTGAAATAGATACAATGAAGTCATTTGACTAGACCAAGTGTGTGCAACTCACTAGACGTACACACAAAACTGAGTGTTCTACACTCTTGCCCAGATTTCTGAAAATGAATTTGATAAGGGTGGCCCTCAAATGAATGTGCCAACGCTGGCTAAATAAAAGGCCTTTAGTATCCAGAGCCCCTTATTTGTCCAGCTTGAATATGACCAACATGACATACCAAATTCGGTGTCTGTATAAGTTTCAGAAAATCACACTGGATTTATGAAGAATAATTTGCTAATGTTTTTAATCTCCTGATGGTCAGTCTTGTAAATAACAGAAATGAGTTCGCTGCCAGCTACACATTTTATTTCCATTTCTGGTTGTTTTCTTCCCCCTTTATTTCAGCCCTCTGTGTGTGATAGGCTTTCATTCTCGACAAGACATCAGAACTTGACTTAATAGGCAGCAGGGGTAAAATCGCCAGCTCTTTACATGTAGGGAATCCTGAGGTACATACAAGCCTCTCTCTAAGATGTGATAACGTAATCTAAAGTCAGGCCCAGCCTGTCAGTTCAGGTCTAAAGGGATTTGATTCAGTGTCAGAGCCTTTGGCTCACAAGGTCACTTTCTGTTCTTGCTTTTCTTATAACAAAAGCAGGAAGTGGGGGTGGGCGGTGATTCTGGGGTGAGTGTGTGTGTGTGTGTGTGTGCACACGCATGCATGTGTGCACGCACACGTGTTTTTTCAAGCCTTGTGAATTCCTCAGCTGCTGTTTGTTGAGCACAGGGCCTTTATTTCGGCCTCCTGAAACATTTTCATTAGACAGAAGCCTCTGAAGTATGCTCCAGACGTGGATAGTGCAACTAAAAATCGTAGGCCTCTCCAGAAGCAGCCTGATTGAAATCAGCACTGTGTCAGGGCCTGTCATATCTCAGAAAAGACATAAAACACACGGAAACATCAATAAGCAACAAGCTTCTGACAGCTCTGAGACATTCCAGCTGACAAGAAGAGAAAGGGGGTGAGGTTAGGGCTCAGGGGGGATATTTAAAATGCCTAACAGCCAGCCGAAGTGTTGGCAGGCTTCAGGGAGGCCGAGAGAAGACAAGATAAAGTCTATCAGGTTATCACCTGGTTCGAGGTGGACTCCTCCTTCCAAGGCCACTGGGATGAAACGATGACACAACTGCTCCCACCCCATCCCACCCCCCTTTATTTTTAAATGTTTCTGAGAATCAAGCTGCATTTATAGTGTTGCCCAGACAACATTTGTGCACGAAAAGATTTTTTAATGTTAAAAGGAAAAAAAAAAGAGAAATCTGTGAATTAAAGAATTCCGCTTCTAGCTACAATGTACAGAAATCAAAAAGGATTAACAAGGTTTTTTTTTTTTCCATTTAATTTCCTGTACACCAGAAGCTTTTGTTAAGAGATCAGAGATATTGCTATTTATTGAATTTTTAATATGATCTTTATTAAAAGGCAGCACACATGTTTGGTTTTCCTTCTTTCTCTCTCTCTCTTTTTTTAAACATGCATGGATATAAAAATCAAAGGCCAGGAATGAACCATGGTTGTTTGATTTCAGTGCTTTTATAATATGGGTAAAGATATGGATATAGTACATATTTAAAATTGTTAAAGAAAAACAGATAAATGGCTCCCTACTTTTTAAAATGGTTTTTGGCCTTCAGAAAAAGGATTGGTCACTAGGTGTTAACCCTTCAAGTTAACACCTCCTTCAGCCAGCTAGGAAAATTTCCAGAAAGGTCTTCTAGCCCAGTATGATTCATTACAGGAAGGTAAATGAAAGAAAGAGATAATAATTTAGGTTCTGGTTTTTATTCTCTTTCATAGGTTATGTAGGGCATATATTTTTCCTACGTGCAGACCTCTGGCTGATATTCAAAGAAATCTCTCTTCATTAAAAAAGTTGAGATGCATCCTTGGGGGGTGCAAATTGGTAAATGTGGATTCTAGAGTCATAGATCCCAGATTCAAAAGGAGGGGCTGTTAACACACTTATGAACATTAAGGCCGAGTTCCTTCTTTAGGTTCTAGAGGTTATTTCTGGAGAGCCCAACTGTGTATGCACAATTCTGCTTTTTCCATACTCAGGTCTTACCTATTTTATGCCAATTATCCCATATTCATTTGTGCTTTCATGTAAAACCAACCAACTTTAAACAATGGAAAAGATAGACATATAGTAAAAGGTGATGTGGTAGAAAACCAAGTAGTCCACCACCATTTCCTGAATTACCTGGGACAATTTTCCCCTTATCACTGTTTCAGTTTCTCATCTATGAAATGAGAATAATGATACCAGGAGTTGTTGATAGGGTGAAATGAGATACTGTATATGAAACTGCCTTGTAACCTACACAGTGCTATTCATTTTTGTCATCTTTTTAATAAAAGAAAGAGAAAGAGAAAAAGAGTCCAATAATGAAGGGGAGGAAATTAATAGCATAAAAACTTAGGCTATAGTTAGCAATTGCTATTGCACAAAAATGTATTGCCAAGTCCACCACCCAGTTTGCTATGCTAGAGGAGCACTGAGATTCCCTTCCAATCATCAAAATGCAATGCAGGCAGCAGTTGAAGTGGGAAGCAGGTCCATGTTACTGTGGATGACTAATTATAATAATCCAAGGAATGTGATCTGAGTACTGGTGCCTTATGGTTCCCTTGTATTACGTCCTCTGTCGCTTACAACAGTCTTATGAGAAAATAAGTAGTTTTAGTCTCATGTTCACACACACAAAAAAACCTACAGAAAGTTTAAGTTGCTCCCCCACCAACCTATTACAGAGTTTTTGTTTTATTAGAAACACATCCTATTCTTTGCAATTTTTCTTACTCTTGTCATTCAAGGAATCCTGGTGGTATTAGAAGCCTGGGAAGAAGCCATGCTTAGGCCTAATGACAGAGGAAGGAAAGAAAACAGAACAGAACAAAGTCAGAGCCAAGAGTTTCCATGTCTGGTAATGAGTGGAGTCTTTAACACCAATGTGGTCCTGGCAGGTGCTGAGGGTCCTTGCTTTCCTGGTTCTTCTAACCTGGAAGGTTCCTCATTTCGTGACTGCACTACAACCAAACTTCAACCTGCATCCCCGAAAGAACAGGGGATTGCAGGGAATGGTGGTCTCTCGTGTTTTGTGCTGTTTCTGTGTTCCTTTTGCAAGCCCTCTTGGTTGGTTAGTTAGGAAATCCAAATTAAAAGCCACCTTGTACCTGTAGAAGTTGGCATTCTGGCCAGTTTGGAAGCTATGCCAACCCTTTGTGAACTGGCTTAGTGAAACTTCCTAGGTTAATAACTGCTCAAGCTTGTGTTTAAAAAAGTGTCTAGAAAGCTTTTCTAGCCACATAAATCTACACTATGGATTCTTACTATCTTATTTAACCAGCTACAGGGAAAATCCCAACATTAAAAGCTCCTTTTAATGTCCTACCAAACACAGTTTGATTGGAAGTTTCTTGAGTCCAGCTCTATGGATGTTTATCTACGAACTTCTATTCCCTAGAGCAACATCCAGAAAAAAGCTAAAGGTGAAGTAAAGCATTTTCTGTTTTTGCAGCCCTCTGGCTCCTTTGACACTTAAATGACAACAAAATAAGAAATTTTTAAAGTAAAGGTGTGACTCACTATAAATGTGATAATGTGTGCTTCAGTATTTTTTAATGTTTATTATTCATTATTTCATTAAAAAACTACTTAATATGGAACACCAAATATCGTGTGTTCTCACTTATAAGTGAGAGCTAAGCTATGAGGATGCGGAGATATAAGAATGATATAATGGACTTTGGGAACTTGGAGGTTAAGGATGGGAGGGGACTGACGGATAAAAAACTACATATTGGGTACAACATACACTGCTCAGAAATTACCACTAAAGAACTTACCCATGTAACCAAAAACCACCTGTACTTCAAAAACTATTGAAACTAAAATAAAAAAAAAAAACCTACTTACAAACCCAATGCTATTTTGCATTCGATAATATTATTATACATTAAACAAAATAAATTTTGATAAAAGTTACTTTCTCATTTTTATAATAATATGTATTTACTGTTGTGTTATTTTACGAAGGATACTATTTTATTAAAGTTATTTGCATTCTGCAAAAAAAACCACTTAGTGAACAACTTCTATATGTTAAGTGCATGCTGGATGTCAGGACTTATTGTTCAACCCTCTTTGGCTCCATGGTATTTTCTGGCATAGAATTTCTATTGAGGTAAACTGTTGGGCTGGTAAGAAACTGATTTGATGCAGGCGGCTTTTCCATAATGATACCTATCTTGATAATTCCCAGCGTTCAGATTTTAGGCTTGTGGGCAAATACTCAGTTTTCTGGGCTCCATTAAGAGATTTATTTTTAGGTTGGAGGAAACGAGGAATTTTTGTAGACATAGAAGTTGTAGGGAGCTTTGTTTTTATTTGTGGTAAAAATATCATGCTGAAAAAAAAAATATAGTGGCCAATACTTATCAAAAGAAAGAGAACTGGTGAGAAAAATAATATAGAAAGAAGCCGCATTTCTGTATTATCCAAGCAAGAATTTAAGATACAGAATATATTCAGTGCTTCCCATGATTTTTCATTATCTTACAAAGTTTAATGATAATTGTTTCATATCTTAAATGTTGATTATAACGTGTAACACCTTTTTCTTTGAATTTTGACAGATACACAATTGCACATCATCATGCTGAAACAGCATTTTAATGTACAACTAAGCATACTTCATTTAACGGCTAAGGAAATAAAATCTAGAAAATGTACAGATAAACAAGTATTACAAGTCCAATAATTCACTCACAATGGATACTCAAGAGAGAGTGATACAAAATGAACATTATGCACTATCTTGTCTTTATTTACATCTGTCAATTTTGCTGTGCACATGACTGGGACACTTTTTGCTCCTAAGAAGCATTTGTTACCTTCTCACTTGGAAGATCAGTGACCTTTGCCCCTTCTGACCATCACCGTTTCCCCACAAAAGGGAACTGAACTCGGAAATTCACCTTTCTAATTAATAGACAGTTGCATGGTTTTAATGATAGTCTTCACCTCTCTCTACTTGTCTAGAAGCCTCCAGTGGGCGGAACATAATAGTTATGGTTTCTGTTCCCCCTGTTTTTATTCCACCGGGTGGTGCTTAGTAGAAGCTCCATAACGACTTTCAACAATTGAATACATTTTATCAAACATTTTATATTAAATCATATAAACTTTTAAAAGCATGGGAGTTGGAGTTAAAAGCATATGATGTAGGAGTCAGAGGCTTGGGCTTACAGAACAGACTTACTTTCAAATCCACAAAATATCTAATCCTAGTTGTGAGACCCAGAATTAGGAGACGTGACTTCAATCTCACTAAGCTTGTTTCCTCATCTGCAAATGGAATAATACGGGTCGTTGTGAGGATGAAATTAACTCAGGTAAAGTGCTTAGCATAAAAGTTACTTAGTTACTTACTTAACTCTTATTGTTATCATGATTAAATACCATTTTCTATATTGTTTTAGATAATTGCATTTTAAGGAATGTCCTTGGCTTTGGATAGCTTTGTAAAGCATTATCAAATCCAAGTTCTGGAAATAACATGTCACCCTTTTTTTCCCCTTCCAGATTATACTTAGTAGTCACCTAAGAAAAGAACTAATCAGCTATTTGAGTCATGATATATAGCAATTCGTAGAATCCAAGAATCTCTTATTCTAGGAATTAAATATAATATTTATTTTCTGAACTCTTTGCTTTTTAAAACATTCTTATATTTTAGTTGTTAACCGCATTAAAATTTAAATTTTTTGAATCATTACAGTGATGGCTAAAACTGCACAACTAAGATTTGTTCTTCTAGTCAGAATATTTATTTGTAGAAATCTGATGATTAACTTCCTGGAAGATATTTGTATAGAAAAAAATTATGTGTTTTATTCCACAAGAAAACAGAACATCAAATGAAAAGTCTTTAATGGGGTGTTATTTACATGCTCTTTTTTCATCTATTTTTTCAAAACAAATGTCCCTATTGTATGAATTAGCATGCAATCATCAACGTTAGCATAGGCAGATAAATAAAATGTATCCAAACACCAAAGATGAGTTGGGAGGTCCTTTGGACTTCTTTTTTTTTTTTTTTTTGGAGACGGAGTCTCACTCTGTCACCCAAGCTGAAGTGCAGTGTCGCCATCGCGGCTCACTGCAACCTCCGCCTCCCTGGTTCAAGGGATTCTTCTGCCTCAGACTCTCAAGTAGCAGGGACTACAGGTGCATACCACCACACCCGGCTAATTTTTGTATTTTTAGTAGAGACAGAGTTTCACCATGTTGGACAGGATGGTCTTGATCTCTTGACCTCATGATCTGCCCGCCTTGGCCTCCCAAAGTGTTGGGATTACACTGTGCCAGCTCTAGACTGCTCTTCTACTATGAAACCTCTCAAAAGGCCCACTCATCTAAACTGCCTCATCCACAATATTCTCAATGACAGGACAGAACAATACCATCCTAGTGCTCACGGAAGCTAATAGTTTGACAGTACTCACATTTCATTGATTTCCTGGATCCTTCTGTTTGGGGAATGAAATGCTACTGACCTAGGTAGGTATTTTCTATCCAGACATATGGCAGACAGCTATTATAGGCAACATCTCAAAAGAGGACTATTCTAAAATACACCCACCTGAAAAGTATAGGTCACCAAGTGTATTTCAACTGTAGGGTCTTTACCATATGTGCATTTTTAAATTCCTTCCCCCCTAAAAAACACCTTTTAGCTCTTCTATCTTTTCTGTCAGATGTAAAATGAATATAATAGTAGCATCTATCCTTGAAGGATTTTCGTGAGACTTAAATAAAATAATCCTTGGAAAGTACTTATTCCAGTGCCTCGACCTTTGTAAGCATTCTGTAAATATTTTCTATTTTTAAATGTTACTGTTTTATAATGAATCTAAATATCCAATTTCAGAGTAGTAATACATTAGTTTGAATAAATGAATTACAGACAATAACATTGATAGGAATTTTTGTTACTTTTAAAAGATTATAAAATTTTGAAATAAAATCAAATCTCCTATCTAACTAGAATTACAAGGTACACAGTTAATATTGTTTAAAGCCATCTTGGTTTTCCCCTGAACAAAAATCACTTTAATTTTTATATAAATATATGAAATTGTGTGACTATAAACCTAAGTAATTTAAAGAAAGAGTTTGGAAAGGGAGGAAAGGACAGAAAGAAATTATCAATCACTAGAGTAAAGAGATATCAGACTACAAAAGTAATAAAGGTACCAGATTCTCAAAATATATAAATAAATAAATTGTGTGAATTAATTTAAATAAATAAATAAATTGTGTAAATAAATAAATTGTGTGAAAATCAGAGACTGAGGAAATTATTGACATCTGGATTACTAACCCATTTTTGTCATAACTTTGGAATGATTATCAGAGGTATAAAACAGGAGAGCAGCTCATAACTTTCTAGAGAAATTAGGACAGTGAAAATGATCTCACATTATTACAATAGATTTGCATATATTTGTGCTGACCCCTTATCAACAGCATTATTTGGGAACAAAGCAAACCACTAGGAATTGAATCTTCAATCTCTCTCTCTTTCTCTCTTTTTCATGAAAGGATACTATAAACAAGAATTTGTGTTTATTCACACAGTATTGAAAGCAAGAGATGGGGAGGAAATGGAATCATCTTGCTTTTTAATATATGTGTTCAAATGGGGAATGTTTATGATTCTACCAAAAGGAGTACCAAGTAAATGATGCAACAGTACTGTGAAAACTTTAACTCAGTTTTCTGATCCTTTCATTAGCTATTATGGTTACTATTTAAATTTATAATTTATTCTCTAAACAAGATCTAGCTAAAAAATAAGACAAACAGAACATCCAAGTAAAAGAATTGCATTATGATGGTTAAAAAAGAGCAGAATTAGAATCAAGCCAATACATTCAAAGAGTGGGACATTCTACAGACACTGGTCCATTCTCTTGAACAAGTCACGGTCACGGGAAAGGAGAAGTGCTGAACTGAAAGAGACTCGCAGGCATAGCAGCCAGTTTCAATGTGTGATTCTGCAAAGTACCTTGTAAAAGATATTTAGGTTTAATAATGGAAGCTAAGCACAGCCTGAGTATCGGTATATGGACATTTATTGAAATGGATACATGTAGATCATTGGCTGGAAAAAGCAGATTGCAAGAACTGTGTGTATAGTATGATCTCATTTTACTGAAAATGTATGCACAGTGAAAGATTCAGCAGATGCATAAACTGATAACTGTAGCATTGTCTGTAATAATAAAAGAATTTTTTAAAAAGAAGTTTACTGATTTTCTGTTTACCTTGCTAAAAGAGCACTGGGAATTGTTTGGTGTGTGTGTATTTTATAACTAAACAGACCCAAATATCAATGGGAAAAATGTTCCATTGAAACAGACGCAACCAAGCTACCATGTAATCATTTTTACACATTGTGTTTAAGAGCCTTTTGTATTTTTCAAAGTCAAGTTCACTCATCACTTCCTTTGACGTTTACCTGACAATCAGTGCTATTTTTATGAGTTAAAGGAAAGCAAACTGATTTTTCCTTTCCTATAGTTATTACAAGATGCACTTAAAACCCCGATTTGAAACTGTGTCTTGAGATACTGAGTGGGTACTGAACTAATGAAAGCCTCTTTGGAGACACTTGATTCTTAGAATCTCAAGTAGTACTGTGCTGGAATGTTACACTGCGGCCCATAACTTCAACATGAAGTCAATAAATTCTAAGCCTCAGCGAGCAAAGCTCCCTCTGTGTGACTTCACTCATAAAGACAATTACTGTGCTGAAAATGCGTCTGCATTTACAAACAACGCTCAAATGCTCCTGTGCCCCCTTCTGCTTCTGATTAAGAACTATTATTTATAAAAGGTTATCAAATTCTAAGTAAAGTTCATTCTCTTGTTGTTTTTATTATGTCACACATACCATTTTAATTAAAGCACCCTGCATTGTAATGAGTTTACAATTTATTTGCATTCAATTAATGAGCTTTGGAAAATAACCATATTCACATACTCTCCTCTACTCTTTCCCTTTTAAAATGTTACAAAGATAATTATTTGTGAAATGGAAACTCTGAAATCAGGAGTTTCAAAACCATTTGAATCACATTAAAAACACTACCAAGTCTAAGAAGTTATTTTTCTGACAGGGATATACCCGAACCCGGGCCATGGTTTCTGATAAGCTGATGCGATAATTTCTCTTCCTCAACCCATAAAGATTTGTGGGCATTTAACAGTTCCTCATGAAGAGGGGCACAACCTATAGAGAATAAGGATGCCATTGTCATTTGGGGATGGTTCAGCTTGGAAAGCTGAGGTTGTTTAGAAAATTCAAATGTTTCTAATCACCTTGCTCTGATAATTTGGCATTAATCCCACCTCACTTTATTTTTCCTTCTTGTTTTAGTGGAAGAAATACTCATACCATATTTCTTGGGTTTTTTATACTGAATAAAGTTAACTGAAGTTTCTTTCATTTTAAAGAGGGTACCTGGAATTTTAAATGCAACCTGACTTTAGCTTTCTCTTGTATAAATTTGGAATATTTCACATTATCTGAGTTACTCTTTTTTAATCTCTCCTGAGAAGTGAAATCATCTCAATGTTTCCTTGCTCATTTCAATTATTTGATGTAGCATTATCTTTTCCCCCCACCATGAACATCCTCTATGGCAATAATCCCTTTCCTCTGCAACAAAAGAATCTGGAGTTTTTCATTAAAGTCCAGTTCAGCAAAATACAGCCATCTGTTTGACTCTGTGTCTTAAATGTCACATTGCTTTGATGAGAGAACAGATGCCCAGTGACAACTGTACAGATATAATTGGTCGGGTACCAAATATCTAACTTCAGGGCCACTTTGTAGGTACATATTTGGACCTTGACCAGTTTTTCTCCTTAATAGATGAAAACAGGGGAGAGTTTGAGTCATGTTAATATCTTTATTAAGTTGTACCACAGTTTGCTCTTTTTGAAGATTAATTCTGGTCTTTGTCTGTCCTCTTTTGTATCTACCATTCAATCCTGGTTGAAAAATGTCTACTCTTCCCTCTCCACCCTGTCCCTTCTGAAGACCCTAACCCTCGAGGCTCCCTCTGTTCTCCCCAAACTGAACGTCTTGGTGTTTGATTTTCCCACTCCTGATTTTACACTTCCTCCACCCTGGCTCTGAGACCTGGACTAACGCCTCCTTTTCAAGTCTGCCCATCCCCTTGCTTCAAATACCACCTCTTCACAATGCTCTCTTTATGTGTTTTGTGGCACTGGGGAGTGGTTTTGGGAAGTGGGTAATGAATGTATTCACGTATGTAGTGGAGGGTGAGAAAATAGAATGGATAATTGGATTTTGAACAGACTCATTATCCAAACTCAAGACACCAAAACATGAAATTAAAGTAAATGGTTTATGTATCATTTAATTCTGTAATATATTTCAAATTCTACAATGGTAGGGGTCAGATATTTTGTTTCTTTTTTGTTCAATCTCTTTCACCAAGGACTCAACAAGTAACTCTGAATGGAATGCATGACTTTTCAGCAGGAGAACAATGAAAAATGACAGTGTTTTTTAGTTAGATGAAACTTTCAAGAACATCGGAAAAGCCACTAGTTGGTTCAAAGGTGGCTAACTGAAAAAGGCCTGGAAACTTTCTCATACTCACTTAAGGTCAAAGGCCCATTTGTACCAGAACTAGGATTGGCATTCCATCCCCTCAGCCCCAGATTCACTCAGGACCATTGTACTTTACAGAAATAATTGTAAAGTTTAGATTTGTATGATAACTCATTTTGGCATCCATACCTTACCGGCTATTCCAGGGTTAACCACTGAACTTCTGGTCAATATTAAAGCTTTTATTAAGTTATGGAGGAGCCTAAACTGTATGGCTGGTGGGGGAGGAGGAAACCGTATGCAGTATTTTATGTACTCTAGCATGCTATAAATTGATTAGAAAGTCAATAGACAACGTGTAGGCATTTTATAGTATTTGTCTCCACCACATTTCTGTGTGGTGAGGACAGGGCCATGAAATTTGGGGTAAAAAGAATATCTGTGCCATCAACTTAACACATTTGCCTTCAAAATATATTTCACCAATCACAATATGGACAGCTGCTAGATGCAAGGACATTTTTGGGGGCTGCTTAGGAAAATCAGAGTCTGGAAGACAATGTAAGCTACAAAACAACAAGCATTTATCCAGAAGGGAAAGAAGCCAGGGGAAGTCTTCAGAAGGAAATGATCTCTGCTATTAACCTAAGTAACTGAAAGAAAGAGTTTGGAAAGGGAGGAAGGGACAGAAAGAAATTATAGATCACTAGAGTAAAGAGATATCAGACTGCAAAAGTAATAAAGGTACCAGATTCTCAAACCACATTTAGGAGCCCATATCTGTTTTGTGGACATTGTGAAGCCAGTCAGGACCTACTGAACGGCAATGCTCTGATGAGAGCCACATTTTTCAGAGGACTTGGTTTAGACAGGGGTGAGTCGTAGGGAGATCAAAGGCCAGGAAGCAAGTGACAATGCTTTGGCAGCCTCTGATTGAGAGAGACTCTGCAGAGTCCTATGAAGGAAGCATCCAGATTGCTTCTTATGTTTAACTGGCTCTTGCTAAATCCTGTTCTCTTTTTCTTCTCCCTTCTCCTTGCCTCCTCCATCTGGAAGCCTCGAAGTGTCCCAGCATCATGTACCTGATCAAACCCATTCCTTGCAACCTCACCTCAATCATAAAGCTGAAGGACAAATGGGGAGTTCAGTGTCTGCCTGGACTATATGCCCTACAATGGATCTCAAAGGATGTCTTTATGGAACTTAATAATCCTAGCTGATGTTTATTGAATATTTCTTATATGTCTGACGTGAATGCCTACAACAACCCTACGAGGGAGGTACTATTATCATTCCACTTTATATGCAAAGAAATGAGTAGAGAGAGAGAGGAGAAGGTAATGTGATGAAAGTCACACCGCTTGGAAGAGGCAGGATTGGAACTCAGACCCAGATCATTGAACTTTGGTGCCCGGCCCCGACCACTCAGTTCCTTTGCCTGCCTCTTCTATGTGGCTGTAAGAGGTGGGATTAACCACCATCTGTTATTATATCCTGTCAATAGAAAATCCAATTTCAGGTTCCAAATAACCAGCAATCAAGTATACATTTGAAACAGGTCACACTGGGAAATTTGCAAAACCTATGTGAAGAAATTCACAAAAGTTAATACAAGGCCATAAAAGAAGACTCAAACAAATAAGGAAACATTCTATGCTCCTAGATGGAAATGCTGAGGACTCTGAGAATGGCAATATCCTACCAAATGATTCCAAAATTTAATACAACCCCAAACAAAATGACAACAGGAGTCTTTGGAACTTGAAAAATAAATTATTTATCTCAAAGAAAAATAATGTAAACAAACAGCCAAGAAATTTTAAAAACATACACAAAGGACAGCAAACTGTCCTTTGGAATTGGGATTGCTATGCAAACTGCAAAATATATTACAAAGCCGTAATCATTAAGAGCACGTATTGGTATTGACCTAGAATAGTAAATCACTGAAGGGATATAGAAACACAGAACCAAATATATACATATAGATAGATAGAAAGAAGACATAGATATATATAGGTATAGACATACTGTGTATATTGGAATTTAATATGTAACAATGGAGTGATTTTGAGATAGTGAAGAAATGGAAGAATATCCAGTAAATGTTAAACAAAAAATTGTTCCATTAAGAAAAAAGCAAAAAAGCTATAGCGCTATGTAGAATATTCAAAATAAACTATAGATACATTTAAAAACTAAAGAAAGAAACTTAAATTATCAAAAGAAACTCTTGAAGAACTTTGTTTCATTTTCAAAAACCTTTTTATTTACATACAAAATACCTACACCAAAACAAGAGAACTCAGTACATTGGGCTTTATCAAATGTGTAACTTGGTATGAAAAATATCATAAATTGAACTAAAAGTCAAATGATAGTCTTGAGGAAATCTTTGTTACTGCAAACAAAGAAGTATTATTTGTAATATAAAAGAACTTCTCTAGGTAATAAGTTGAAGACAATCTACCCAATAGAAAAATTGGTGCCCAGATTAACCAATACAATCTTTAAAAGATTTTTTTTGACAGTTCCTACTTTCCAACTTCAGAACATATTACAAAGCTACAACAATCAAGACAGTGTAGTAGTGGCAGAAAGATAGACAAATAGACAGAATTGAGACTTTAGGGGAGAAAAACTTTTCCATTTATGGTCAACTGATTTTTGACCAGGGTGCTAAGGCCTCTTATTGAAGAAAAAATAGCCTTTCAACAAACTGTTCTGGAACAACAGGATATTCACATGCAAAAGAGTGAAATTGGACCCCTACCTTATATCATATGAAAAAAATAACTCAAAATTGATCAAAAACCTACATGTAAGAGTTTAAAACAGGTTGGGTGTGGTGGCTCATGCCTATAATCCCAGCACTTTGGGAGGCCAAGGCGGACAGATCACTTGAGCTCAGGAGTTTGAGACCAGCCTGAGCAACATGGCAAAACCCCATCTTTACAAAAATACAAAAAAAGTAGTCAGGTGTGATGACATGCACCCGTAGTCTCAGATATTTGGGAGACTAAGGCAGAAGGATCACTTGAGCCCAGTGAGTCAAGGCTGTAGGGAGCCAAAATCACGCCACTGCATTCCAGCGTGGGTGACAAAGTGAGGCCTTGTCTCAACAACAACAACAACAATAAAAGAGTTAAAAGCATAAACACCTAAAAGAAACAAAGGAGCAGATCTTTGTGATCTTGGATTGTGCAATGATCACAAATGACATAAATTAAAAGTGTCCCAAAAAAATAGGTTAATTTGACCTCTTCAAAATTAAAAACTTTCATACTTTGAAGGACACCATCCAGAAAGTGAAAAGATAACCTACAGAATGAGATAAAATATTTGCAAATAATGTATTTAATAAGGGACCTGTATCCAGAATGCAAAATTCCTACAACTCAATAATAAAAAGACAAATAACCCAATTTAAACATGGACAAAGAATGTGAATAGACATTTTTCCAATGAAGATATACTAATAGCAAATAAACACCTGAAAAGATACTCAACATCACTACTCATTAGGAAAATATGAAGCAAAAGCAAAATGTGACTACTTCACACTCCCTGGGAAGGCTGTAACAAAATGCGCAGATAATAACAAGTGTTAGCAAGGATGTGGGAGGATCTGGAATCTTCAGAGATGGCTGGTGTAAAATGATTCTTTGGAAAACAATCCAACAATTCTTCAAAGGGTTAAGCTTAGTTGTTATATAACCCAGCAATTTCACTCCTAGGTGTATACCAAAGACAATTTAAAACATATGTTTCGGGCCGGGCGCGGTGGCTCAAGCCTGTAATCCCAGCACTTTGGGAGGCCGAGACGGGCGGATCACGAGGTCAGGAGATCGAGACCATCCTGGCTAACACCGTGAAACCCCGTCTCTACTAAAAATACAAAAAACTAGCCGGGCGAGGTGGCGGGCGCCTGTAGTCCCAGCTACTTGGGAGGCTGAGGCAGAAGAATGGCGTAAACCCGGGAGGCGGAGCTTGCAGTGAGCTGAGATCCGGCCACTGCACTCCAGCCCGGGCTACCGAGCAAGACTCCGCCTCAAAAAAAAAAAAAAAAAAAAAATAAAACATATGTTTCAAAGCTTGCTCAAGAATGTTCATAGAAACATTAAAATAGCCAAAAAGGGCAAACACCCTCAAAGTCCATCAACTGATAAATGGATAGACAAATTATGGTACATCCATACAACGAAATGTTACTCAGCCACAAAAAAGAATGAAGTACTGGTACATACTACAACATGGGGGAAACCTGGAAAACATCATGCTAAGTGAAAGAAGCCAGGCACAAAAGGCCATATATTGTATGATTGCACTTACATGAAATGTCCAGAAGAGGACAATCCATAAGGCCAGAAAGTAGATTCGTGGTTGCCAGGGAAGGACAAGGGGGAGTGACTGCTAAATGGGTATGAGGTTTCTTTTCAGAGTTATCAATGCACAACTTTGCAAATACACAAAAACCATCAAATTGTACACTTTACATGCATAAACTTCAAAGTATGTGAGTTATATTTCAAATAAGCTGCTATTTTTTTAAGGACAAAGATTGAACAGAAAATTCACTGAAGGTCAACACACAATGAAGATAGGCTCAACTTCATTGGCAATTAGTAAAATGCAATTAAAATCATGAGGAGGTATTACTTCTCATCCATCAGATTAGAAAAATCAGCACATCTGACAATCTCAAGACCTGCAGAGGATGTAATGTAATGTAATCAGAAATATCATAGAGACTGGTGAAACTTGAATTGGTACAGCTCCCTTGGAAAACAACATGGCAACAGCCAATAAAACTACAAATGCATTCATTGCCTCAGCGATTTCACTTCTGGTTTAAACCCTAGAGAAATATTTGCATATGCTCACAGTGAGAAAGATATTCATTACAGCATTATCATTGACAGCAAAACATTGGAAACAAATTAATTTATTTTTTATCAAGGAAAGAATATTCAAAGAAACTGACATTTGTATTATGGAATATTATGCAGCATATTAAAGGAATTAGGCAAATCTTTAAGTACTGTTACATAACATTTTGAAGTCATTTTACAATTGCAACAATAGGTACACTTTGATCCCAATAGTGATTTAAAACACACAAGTTATTTGTGTATATGCACCTGCATATATTCGTATTTTGCACCACAAAGATGCAAAACACGCTGTTTATAACAGTTACCTTTGAGAAAGGAGTGAGTGTCAAGGAGGGCTCTGATTTTACACGTTTGTTTGTTTGTTTGTTTATTGTTAATGAGAATAGTTTATCTCATATAATTAAGAAGGAAGTTTGAAAGGAAGATAGGAAGGGAGTTAGGAAAGAGAGGTAAGGAGGACGGGAGAAAAGGCAGAAGACAGGCAAATCATGGCTTATAAGGTTGGGAGGAGACTGCCTGCTGTTTAGCTTCCTGTAGAGAACCCCAGAGGGTCAATAGTTTTGTGACTATTAAACTCACAGTTATAGCTTTTATTGACTGAATTCTAATTTATAAAGTCTCTACAGCAAAAAGTATTCATGCAGCATCCACAATAATAACTATTAAAATACTCTGTTCTTGAAAATTATCAATAACACTCCCCCATCATCAACTGAGCAAACCTGTTGGATTAAAGCTATCAAAGATTGTTCACCAAGCAGTAAGGCTGCATAATACATACGCTCTGCTCTTGGTTCTCGGTTCCCTCTGCTACTTTGATTTAAGAGCATTAGGAAACTGTGTAATTTTTTTTGGTCCTCTTTTTATTTCCATGGTAATTTATGTCTGTGGGTAAGCATTTTATTTTATCAGAGACATGGGGCTAGAGTTATTTTCCGAGGCGCTTGAGTTTTCCTTTGATGCCACTGAAATTAAAGACAGAGCGACAGAGAGTACCCATGCTGTTTGTCAAAGAGTCAGAGGTTAGAATTACATTTGCTGCCATTTATTGTGACTATTCCGTGCCAGTAGTTAGGGTAGCACTTCTCATGGGCAATGCAGTATTATTAATATTGCAGACATCAAAACATTTGTGAATGGGATATAATTGACTTGTCAGTCACATTAACAATATCCCCTATGGAATACCCTTCCAACAATGGATGAGCAGAATATTCTTAGGTTATTTACATCAGAATCTTCAAGTCTTAAACCTTTGAAAAAAATATACTAAAGGTTTATTTTAGCTTTAACACAATAGGGAGATATAATTTTGTGTATGTGACGTATATGAAACAGCTTACAGTCAAGACTACTAATAAATAGTTCTGAAAAACAAAAGATTGTTTTAATGAATAACAAACCAACCACCATATGAAAATAGGTTCCAAAAGTTTAGTTTTTTTTTTTTTAATTGGGGTCTTCGCGTGTTATAAGAATATGACAAAATTTCACAAATGTTGAATTAAGTTTTGAGTAGACAAAATAAATACTTAGAACTTTAAGCGAAGGCTTAAAATGTTCTATAAAGTGGAAATACATAAAAATCTCATGTTATACATAGAGAGGAGGAAATAAAGAAATCATTAGCTAAAACATAAAATTTGAATGTAACTTAAAATTCTATCTTTCTATCACTAAGTTAAAATTAATTTTATCTTGAAATGGATCCTGGGGCAGAAGCAATTCTCTAGCTAAAAATAAAAGTTAAGGCCTCCTCTGATTGCAGTATAAAATTAATAGGGGTTAGTAATGTATATGTAAATACTTAAATATCCAGAACACAGAAAAACTCAGAGGCATTATTAGGAAGTCAGTTTCTAAATGATATATAACATTTGTTTCACAAGCAAATTGCCCATTTTAAATTCGAATTACATTGATGTTTGAGGAAAAGAGAAAAACATTCAGTAGAGTCACGTGGTCTTCGAATTAATTTACCTGTGAGTTTTTTGTTTTGTTTTGTTTTGTTTTGTTTTTTTACCATGAGACAGACATGCTGTTTTGTCATTTAAATTTTTACAGGAATATCCAGTAAGGAATTAGTAACAAGCCATTTTATTTACATGAGAGCTTTCTGCTTTTTATTTCACCCATATCCATAAGGATTCTCAGATCTCATGGACTGAGTCCTTTGATGCACATAAATAAATACACTGAGTGAATTGTTTGATGGAAACATTACACTGACTATAGCAAACATTCCCTACTATAAGACATTTGGGGATTTTACTGAAGACTCTTTCCTCTTTCATCTAAGTCAATGTCATAAGTAAACTAGACTTTAAAAAAATTTGAAAACATTCTACAAATTTGAAGTATCGTCATTACTTTACAGTTAACAATGTTACCCCTGAAGAGGACTTTCATTTTGAGCGACCCACTGGTTTGAATGTCTATATATGGGAAAACACTTGAACTGTCTGACAGATCCTTTCATTCACATAATGAACATCTATTGAGCACCTACTATGCAGCAGCGGCTGTGGCAGGTGCTAAGGATACAGAGGTGAGCAACACTTGTTGGGGAGAGAGACTTTTATTATCATGCAGATGTATAATTACACATCTTATGAAACCATGAGAAAGCAGCTAAGCTATAAGGCCAGGCACGGTGGCTCACGGCTGTAATCCCAGCACTTTCGGAGGCCGAGGCGGGTGGATCGCCTGGGGTCAGGAGTTCAGGACCAACGTGGGCAACATGGTGAAACCTCACCTCTACTAAAAATACAAAAATTAGTTGGGCATGGTGGCGGGCACCTGTAATCCCAGCTACTCCGGAGGCTGAGGCAGAAGAACCGGCTTGAACCTGGGGTGGATGTTGCAGTGAGGCTGAGGGTGCACCACTGCACTCAGCCTGGGTGACGGGGAGGGAAGCATCAAAAGGAAGAAGAGGGGGGGGAAGAGGAAGGAAGGAAGGAAGAAGGAAGGAAGAAGGAAGGAGAAGGGAAGGAGGAAAGAGGAAGGGAGAAGGAAGGAAGGGAGGGAGGGGAGGAGGGAGGGAGGGAGGGAGGGAGGGGGAGGGAGGGAGGGAAGGAAGGAAGGAAGGAAAGCATATGAGACTATAACAGAAGGATTTTACTAGTATGGGCATCAATGAAATAGTGTTTTAAACCAGAAAGTTAGATTTCCAGACCTTAACAAACTCTGCTAATACACTTGTACAGTCAGAGGGGCCTCATTTTATGAGTCGCTAACTTGCATTATTGCTTTAACTACTCTTATGTGGCCTTTGTACACTCAGTCAATTGAAAAAAAAAACAGCTAGAATGTTCAAGAGGTACTTAGCTAAGCTTTGAATGCTGTTGTTTGCAAGATCGGCTTTATAACATACGTGTCTTGGGAGTGCCAGTGACCATATGTGGGGTGACCGACCCAGTTATAAGATAGTCATTTAGTGGCCACAACTCCGTCTTAATTTTTTTTTGTAGAGACGGAGTCTTGCTCTGTTGCTCAGACTGGTCTCAAACTCACATGCTCAAGTAATCCTCCTACCTCAATCTCCCAAAATACGGGGTTTACAGATGTGAGTCACCACACCCGGCCAGGTGACAATTCTTACATTTTCTAGTTGTGCAATGTAAGGATCTAATAGCCAAGATCCACACTTGAGACTAAGAAATATTGCCATATAATTTCTCTGTTTTTCCCTCAGTAGGAAAAGCTAAAAATCCTGATTTTATTTTCATAACTGTAACATATTATGTCTAATCAGGTTGCCAAAACACAAATTATAACAGCACCCTGCCTACCTTCCCGGGTATTCATTTAAAAATCGTGACAAAACAACCTTTCCTTTCTCACGTAGATTATTTCAAGTTTGAACAGTGTAAATAATTGGGAAAATGTTGGTGGAAAAGGAAATAGCCAAGAATATTTATTCTTGCGGAAATTTGCTAATAGTGAAATTAGATTTCCTCTATGGATTAAATATATATATTATATAGTGTACATAAATATGTATAATACATGTTATCAGTGTAATTAGCGTGTATTATTTACAACTTATTATGAAACCAGTGGTACATAAAACCTTTAAAATAAGCAGTGGTTATCTGTTGATCATTTTTCACTAGCTCCAGACTGATTTATTTTTCCTTTGCAACTCTTTAAAATTTTGAATTAACTTTCTGAAACTTCCTGTACGCTAGCCTGTCTATCTAATGACCCTTCATATAACCATCTCTGAAAAAACAATTCCTAGAAAAAAATAAACATATGAAAATTGATCAAAGGTGGAAAACGTTAATTTTGCAAAGAAATTATGCTTTAAAGTTTGAACCTGTGATATTTTTAAGTAGGTTGGGATTCATAAACTCCAATAATACCTACATCCTAAAGCTAGATCTTTTCATGTTCTTTAGTAAGGGAAATAGGGAAATGCCTAAAAATTATAAGGCACATTTTGGGCAGACTTGGCCAACAACCTATGTCGAAATGAATAATACCATGGCATCAAGCTAATACGATTTCATTTAGCCAGACTTGCCACCACCAAATAGTCACCTTTTGTAAGGTTATTATAATGGCTTAATTTAATCTTACCATATGCACGACATGGGTATGGTTACTGACTGATAACGAAACTAGTTGCATTCATTAAATACTGCTATAAATCTCTCTTCTGAAATAGCTATAATACAGCCTTCCAGCAACAACAATAATGTAATTCTTAATCTTTTTCTGTGATATTATATAACTGTAGCCTGCAGCTAACTCTCACTGTAGGTGTTGGGGGTGGTGTGAGGTCTTTGCATTCCTGTGAGAAGGTGGTGGGGTTAGAGGGCTGGAGGTATTTGAGTAAAATGTTGGAGATTGGAAAAAAACTCAGAAGTGAGCAAATTCATCCTTCACCATGGATGGAGGAAATAAAACACATCAACACTCTTATTTTTGAAGTCCTTCTGTGAAGCCATTCCTTTATATTTTCATCAATATGCTCTTTTCTGAGAAAAATTCCCTGTATTTTCACTTCCTGGGGAATAAGTTATTACTATAGAAATGTGCAGGCATGTGATTCTTAGAACACCGGTTTTATAGTTTAAATGTTGAGGAGAAAGTCCATTCTCGTGGCATTTGCAAACCCATTTAAAGCTTCATTCTGCTGAAACCTGTATTTTATAGTATATACATCAAAATAGATTTTAACAAAACTAACATTCTTTTAGGAAATTTTTCAGTGTTCTAATCGTTGGAAGCACAGAAAAGTTTCAGATAATCAAGTTACTTTTTTTTCATTTGGGAGGGCCTGCTCTGCTTATTTTAAATCTCTTTTGCACAAACCATCTGTATATTGAGAATTAAAAGAAAAAGAAAAAAAGAAAAAACCTGTTCCAAAGATCTCAAGTGTGGACAGAGGGTGCTTTCTTCTTCTGCACTGGCAGTTTCAAGATTAAGTGCCTCTGTAGGCTTCTCAAAATTATCAACCTTGTCCAGTGGCTGAATATTCTCTGCAGAATTTGTTCTACAGAAATTTTCTCAGTATAGATCTGTCCTCACTCTGATTTTTATGGCCGTGAGCGTTTTTGAAGCCTCCCAGAATTACTGGCATTCTGATTATTTTCTCCTTTTGGAGGAAGACCACGAAAATGTCCAGCTTAGGTAAGCATATATGCGCACGAGATTTCTAAGCCAATCACAGGGAAGTGATTTCATTGAACTGAACCCAGGATGCCAGTGTGACGGAATCTGTAGCATTTAGGAATGAACAACGGCATGTGTTACTTCATTTCATTTCATTTGTGAGAGATAGAGCAACAACGAGAAGCCGCGAGTTTCCTCTGTCCCTTCGACTAAAAGCAGACTCTACCACTAAAGTCAAAATGCATCTTCATGAAAAGAAAACGAGTTTATGATGCTTAAGACTGACCTAAAGGGCTTAGATTCACTAGCGCCAACCAGAAATCAATCAACGCTGGCTCACACGGTGAACCCTCATGTCAGGCAAAAGGGCGATGTTGAAGTGGAATGTCATCAACAAAGACTGTGAAGACTTCTCAAGTGGCTTCACCTTCCCTGAACTTCTCAGGAGGAGGTGAAACCATCCTCATTGTTGCCTGTTAATATCCTTCAGAAGGGACTTGGTTTAAGAAAATCCGATATGCAAACATACCAAATTATAAAGTTATAGGGAGGATGCAGATGTGCATAGCTTTGGACCACACCACTGCGGGGCATGACTGTCTTTCTGGGCTGGATGGAGTACATCCTATTGATGGTCTAAACTTCGAAGCGTTGTGACAGCACCCTCCCACAAATGCACCAAATATATAATTTATCATCAACCACAACAGAAAAACCTCTTTGTTATTTTTAAATGGTACAAAAGTTATATGTTTGTTAGAATATGTCCCTGAATTCTGGTTACAAATTTCTGGATAGCAGTATCAAGTCTAAACTTTGCTATTGCTTGTTGAGTATGTGTGTATATATGGGGGAATGTAAGGGTGGTTATTAGATCTTAAGCCAACCTTCCTCACAGGTTTCCCAGGACTGGTGCAGGCTTATGTGGAGTTGCAGAATCTGAATTTGATTATGCTCTGGCCTCAGCCTTAGACTGAGCCTCCATCTGCACTGATAGCACACAAGTTGGCAGCCTTGAGTCACTCCCTGGAGCCTTCCCAACCTGTCCAGAGCCCAGTTACCCAACTCCTTCCAGAGAGTCTCTTTGTTCATCAATGAACCAAGACTTCTTCAGAAATTCAATTATCCAGGCCTAGTAAATTCATTCAGATCCTGAGGGTCCCTCCCACCTGTTCCCTTCCACCTGCCAGCAGAAGACTGCTTGGAATAATTCTGGAAGTCTTGAAGCCATAGTTATTCATGCATGGTGCCTCAAAGCCTTGCCATCCTGGTCCACACTGCTCAAGATGGGAAGCTCCCTGCTCAGTCCCTTCATTACCACCCAATTCTGTGCTGCCTGACCCCTTCCCCAAACTCCCACTCTGCTTCCCAGCCAAATGTTTCAGTGTTTCACTGTGCTTTCTGGGACCTTGTTCTAGAACTGCAAGCCATCCTCAACCTCAGGGGAGGCCTCCTTCATTGTACGGTCCCCACTAACAGTTGACTTCCTCCAACGGACACTGTTCCTTTACCATCTTCTCAAGTGGAGACTACCTCATCCCCCTGACCTTCATGAACCTTAGAATGAAGATGCACTTGCTGATCCATCTCACTAAGTCCAGACACCTTCTTCTCCAATCCGCTGAGACTCAGGTGACTGAGCCAGAACATGTCCTGCCTTCATCAATTATTTATCCACCACTCATCCAAGACCTGAGCATCTGGTTCACAGTCCATTCCCTTCCAAATGATGACATCATCCTAGGTGCGTTCAGCATCTTCATGGGCACACAGCTGGTTCCCTGGACACTCAGCTCCTTAAACTATTTCCATTGATTTCTCATCCATCTCTGTCACCCACTCTGATTACCACACCCCTGACTATGTCATCACTAAAAACTGCTCCATCCGTGTAAAAGTGTTCCTATTTCTCCACATCCTCTCCAGCACCTGTTGTTTCCTGGCTTTTTAATGATCGCCATTCTAACTGGTGTGAGATGGTATCTCATTGTGGTTATGATTTGCATTTCTCTGATGGCCAGTGATGATGAGCATTTTTTCATGTGTCTGTTGGCTGTATGAATGTCTTCTTTTGAGAAATGTCTGTTCATATCCTTTGCCCACTTTTTGATGGGGTTGTTTGTTTTTTTCTTGTAAATTTGTTTGAGTTCTTTGTAGGTTCTGGATATTAGCCCTTTGTCAGATGAGTAGATTGCAAAAATGTTCTCCCATTCTGTAGGTTGCCTGTTCACTCTGATGGTAGTTTCTTTTGCTGTTGGTGGGATTGTAAACTAGTTCAACCATTATGGAAAACAGTATGACGATTCCTCAAGGATCTAGAACTAGATGTACCATATGACCCAGCCATCCCATTACTGGGTATATACCCAAAAGATTATAAATCATGCTGCTCTAAAGACACATGCACATGTATGTTTATTGCGGCACTATTCACAATAGCAAAGACTTGGAATCAACCCAAATGTCCATCAGTGACAGACTGGATTAAGAAAATGTGGCACATATACACCATGGAATACTATGCAGCCATAAAAAAGGATGAGTTTGTGTCCTTTGTAGGGACATGGATGCAGCTGGAAACCATCATTCTTAGCAAACTATCACAAGAACAGAAAACCAAACACCGCATGTTCTCACTCATAGGTGAGAACTGAACAATGAGATCACTTGGACTCGGGAAGGGGAACATCACACACCGGGGCCTATCATGGGGAGTGGGGAGGGGGGAGGCATTGCTTTGGGAGTTATACCTGATGTAAATGACGAGTTGATGGGTGCTGACGAGTTGATGGGTGCAGCACAGCAACATGGCACAAGTATACATATGTAACAAACCTGCATGTTATGCACGTGTACCCTAGAACTTAAAGTATAATAATAATAAAAAATAAATTAAAAAAAAAAAAAGAACTGCTCCATCCTAAAGTCATGAAAATCTCAACATCTGCTTTGTGACCACCATTCAACTCTACTACTACTACTGTTTTAACTTCACTGGGACCTCTCTTCTCCTGACTCTATTTTACCCTTCATCTTCCAGCTCTTCCTGACCTCACTTCCTTCTCTATCAAGCTGAGATTCAGTGGTAGTTATGTTAGGTAAGGTTTGTTGTTTCCTCAACCCCCATGTTCTTGGGCTCTTCCATTCTATTTGCCCAGAAAAACTTAGCTCTGGATCCACTCCACTGTTTACTTGCTCAGCTGAGCCATGCTGGAGCAGATCACACATCTCTAGACACTGCGGCCATGAGCAATTGAAGATCTCTAATTTCATCCAAGTCCTCAATTCTGCCAGCCAGTCTTTATTTCTTACTCAGTCTGTTTTCCTCCCATTCTCCACAAGAGCAGTTCCCAACATTCGTTTAAAGTTTTTAACTCAGCTAACTCTTGCTCTCTTTGCAAAGATATAAATTCAAACACCATTGTGAGAGTCCTCACACAACATCCTGCCACCTCCCTAATGTGCTTATGCCCACAACCCTTCGTTCCTCTGCTTTTGCATTAGAAGTGCCCTTCCTTCTGCTCAAGACTTCACCCACAGCATGTTTTCTGCAGTAACAAGAAGCAGCTAGTTTTCTCTTCAGGAACTCACTTCAACCCATTAGCATTTAGATATGTACCAAGACTTTCTTCTTTAAACACGCGCGCGTGCACGCACACACACACACACACACACACACACACTTCCCTTCAACTATATCAATGTCTCTTTCTTCTCTTTGCAAGTGGAACTTCTTGAAAAAATGCTAAATTCCTCTCTTTTCTTCTTCCCTCTCCTTTGCCCTACACTCTACTTTAATAAGCCTTTTTTTTCCCAACATTCCCACAAAATTAATCTCACATCACATACATTCTTTTCTAAATTTATGGATGATTTTTCAGCATGTGTCTAATTTCAGTGTCATAGCACATAAATCTTTGTATCCACCACCAAGAATTAACAAAGGCCTATCATTATTTCTCCAATAAAATATAAATAAAATAAACACAGTGAAACTACCTCTATACCTCACTCCATCCCTTTTCCAAGCACATTTGCCTCTCTTTCTCGTTCACTCTCCAGATTCAGCCACTTATAAATGCTTAACAAATACTGTGCATATTAAATACTGGTTGAGTCCAATATGAGTTGACATGATAAATGTGGCCTGTGTCTTTTCACTCCATGCCTCTATAGTTTTATTACACATTTATAATATATACATAATCAAGACAATACATACTAACATACTCAATATACCATCTTCTTTGACATCTTTTAGAATGTTAACTAAATGGTGTCTTACTGGCATAATACTATTGTTTGGCCTTTTTTCAACTCAACATTATTTGAATACTATCCATGTTGGAACACAAGTGTTTGAATTATTAATTTTAGTTGCTGTGTGATATTTCATCATATAAATATACCTTATGTGATTATCCATTCCAGCCCCAAGAGATGTTTATGTTGCCTAAAATTTTACAATACAATTACACATGCAAGACATCTGTATTCTACAATACTAGAATGAGCATATGTTTATGCATTTGCTCTTGCACAAGAGTAAGATTTTCTCCAGGATACACACCTAGAAGTGGATTTTCTGGATGGAATGCATACATATTTTCAGCTTTACTGGATTATGCCAAATTGATCTCCAGAGTGACACCAATTTCTACTCCTACCAGATATGAATGCCTGCTGCTCTTTACTCACACCTTCACTGATGTGTGGCATTGGCAGATTTTTTAGTGTTTGCCCATCTGATGGGTGCAAAATGGTATCTCATTTTGGTGGTAGTGTACAGTTCTATGATTAAAAGTGAGGCTGATGTTGTATTCATACGTTTTTTGGCCCCTCATGTTTCCTCTCATATGAGTTCCTTAATTCCTCTCTCTTTCCTATTTTTCTTCTGGGTTATCTTTCTATTACTGGTGTGCAGGAGTTAGCTATTATCTTTCAGTCTTTGTTTTAGCCATGCTTGCCCCTACATGCCAATTTATCACCAAGTCCTGAATATCTATCAAAAATCTCTCTACTTTCACCATCATCTCTAAAGCCAGAATTACCCCAGTGGAACCTTACCATGTCATATCTGAATTGCTGCAGACAGCTTCCTAACCATCTTCGCTGCCACTTGTCTGATAGCCTCTAACATACACAGCAATCAGGGAATATTCCCGTTACACCATTCTCTTATTCAAAATGCCTTAAAGGTCTCTAATTGTCCTCCTGAACATGACATGGAGGACAGGTATGATATGGCCCCTGCCGTTTTCTTCAACCTCATCTCAGTTTCTGCCCTCTAGTTCACACACCCTGTGCTCTAGCTATGTTTACTGACTTTGGGTTCTGGTACTGGGCCATGCTCTCTGCTGACATCTTGGCCCTTGCATGTGCTGCTTGCTCAGCTTTGAGCCCTGGTGCTGAGCCTGCCCCATCACTACCACCTCCATCAACTGAATAATTGGTTCTCAATCTCCAGATCTCAACAGAGAAAGCACTACTTTTCTGATTTCACAGTTCCAAGTGAGTTATCTCTTCTAGATGCTCCCATGACACCTCCTGTTTATTTTCAGTGTTGCGTGTGCCACATTATATCATAATAGCTGCCTCTTTGTCTGTGTTCACCAGTAGAGAGGAAGAGAGAGAAACAATGAGAACAGGAGCCATAGCCAACTTCTTTTCAGATATAACTCCAGTACCTCAGGAGGCACTTGGTTTAGAGAAGCTGTGATTCATAAAATAGAAAGAGATTTGATCCTCATTGTTCCAAAACTAAGGTTATAGGTATCACAATGCACTAAGTTCAATCCACTTTAGCAAAAATAAATTAATTAATTAATTAAAATAAAATAAAACTCAACATACAGAAAAGTTTTTGAAGAGACACTTCTTGTGCAAATACTAGATCCTAACAACAACAACAATATTTGATTGGTGTGAGTCCTGAGTGTACAGGACCCTCTGGAGTGTGTGTTTATCAAATCTTATAGTAGCTTAAGATGCATGAATCTGACCTTGTTCAGAAATAAATCTGAATGATGCATATAAGAATATGCTTAAGAGACATTTCCCCCTTAAACATCTTTTTTTTTCCAGAACTTAATTGAAACTTACAGCTCATCCACTCTGTTTGTCTATACAACTATACATTTATGATAATTTGAATACACACACACACACACACACACAGATAGTCTTAAAAGAAGAACTTGTAAAAATGAGATAAGAATTACTTCCAGATCTCCATTATGTAGAACTCCTACATATTTGATAAATATGTTTAGAACCGCTTGATGGTAGCACAATGCCTGACACCAGTTAGGTGATACAGCTTTTTAATAAAAAGAAAATGTGACAAAGTTAGACAGATGTTGGTTAGAACCCTGGTTACTTACCCTCTGATAGGTTAGCCTAAATGGACATTTTAAGAATAGTAACTTTGTCTCAGGGTTATTGTAAGGATTCAATCAGATATTAAATCAATGTGAAATGCCCTTGAAGAATGCACGCAGTAGGCTCAGAGTACTACTGTCCTCTCCTTCTTAAACAAGAATTCTCCCGAAAAGTGTGCCTAGTGTTCATCCTCTGCTTAGATCCTTGCTTTGAGCTCATAACCACATTTCTGAAAAGTTAGTGGCAACCATTCTTTGAGAGCTTGCTAGAGACCAGGCACTGTGCAAGTGCTTTGAAATCTGACCTCCTTTAATATATAAAACAGAAACAAAAACCCACTTGAGGTCGTGTGTATTAGAATCTCCATTTACAAAGGTAGAAGCAAGGTACAAGGAGGTGAGAATTAATGCAATGAAATGAATGATAGACCAAATTTTCAGATGAATGTTTTCTAATCACTTAAAAGCACCGAAATCTCACCACTAGGGAGGGCTTTTGAAGCACTTCATCTTTTTGACAGGGCTACTATTTTGTAAGACATGGGGAAAACATCTAGATATTAGCAAAGCATTTTTCAAAGTGAAGGGCATAAACAAGAAAGAGAATATAAAAAGGCAGCAATTACAAAGCATTGATCCTGACATGTAGTAGTTGTTTAATAAATACTGGTTGAGTCCAGGGCTGCTTTCAAGTCTTCGCAAAATCCCGTAGCCATGCCAGCTATTTACAGCTAGCCTCTCTCCTTAATAATCAGTGTCCAAATCCCCAATTATTGAATACTTTGAATATCTCACAAGTTGACTAAGAATTGTACATAAATTTCTTTCGATGCATAAAATTTGATGGGATCTTGAACATTTAAAAGTTTTGATTTCTAGCTTTAATAAATAAAACTGATTCAAATCCATGCACTTTAATCTGAATGAAGTTAGAAATTTGAATTTCCAACAACAGGAAATGTGACCAATTAAAATCCATGATTTGGAATTTTTCTTGGTTGTTTCTTATTAATCATCCATAAAATGTAACCAAAAACCACTTATTTCTGTCTAATTAGTGCTACTTCTGAAACTCAATCAGATCATTGGATTAAAAGGAATTGGAGCATATCAAGGCTGGATAATGCAAATTATCAATCTGTAGCCAATACTTTTCTAGGGAAAAACTTATTGCAAATAAAAATATTATTTACAGAAGTATTTTTTAGAAAGTTGAGTAAAAAATAAAATCATGGAGGAAATGTCCTGTACCTGGACTGGGGTCCATCTTTGGTTTCTTCTCCTTTCCTTTGGGCTTACTCACCTTGGATATGTTTCTTTCCCACAGCACAGTCAATAGAAAAGCAAAACACAGGGCAAAGAAAATGAAGGTAGCTTGAGTCAGTCCTTACAGCTGTGCACAGGAGTTCTAGTTAGAGGCTCAGGGGAGAAATGAGATCTGGTAATGGGCATTACCTACGGTTTGGAAGTAATATGGGGCCTCCTGGTTCCTCCTTGAAATTTGGTTCTTACAAAGGAAATGAAAGTAGTGCTTCTAGACTTTATCTTCCCAAGGCTTTCTTTCCAACAAAATTTCTATGCAACAGAAAAACTTTCTGAATCTTGACTATGTCCTCCAGTACAGATAATGACAACTACTTAAACTGAATTTAAAAAGTGCTGAGTAGTTGATCCCGGTACCTAATGATGTTACTTATCTCCTCAGAGTCTGATTGACACTAAAAATAATAAATTAGAACAGAAAATGATTTTACCAGATCTATGGGCTGACGGATGGGCTAAGTATAATACCCTCCATTATGCTTGTCATTGAATTCTATATGTACAGTTCAGATCTGAACAAGGAAGACAGGATTGTACTGTGATTTCATGATTTTTTATCTTCAATCACCTATCATTCACACATATAAAATTGATTTACCTACTTAAAAAATTCAAGCAATATAAAGTCAGGATGAACACTTTCTGTGGTGATACAAACATTATATTGGACAGCTTATTGCACAAGCAGGAGTGAAATAATAAATTAAAAACTGTCACTCCTGGGTTATCTAGGATATAGCCTCTGAGACACCTATTTCCTTCACCTGATCTAGTACATTTATAAATTCAGAATCAATAGTTATACTTGCCGAATCACTGGGATCCATTTGGGAAATAATTTTAAAGTGGTCAGACTTGAAACTATCACGTATGACACAATGAAGTAATAGGTTTGTTTCAAGCAGTTAGTAAATCAAAATTAATTTTTACAATTATTTACAGGACAGTTGGATGGTTTAATTTATACCACAGTGGTTGTGGTTGTTTTTAATTTTAGTAAATCATGGTAGATTTGTTCTTTGAGTTTGGGGGGAGAGGAAAAAAAATAAAGTTCAGGGAAAAAAGTTTAAAATATTCCCACTTTTTATCTTAGGTAAGATCAGCAAATCATTGAGGATGATTTTTAATTTTAATTCATTCAATGAGCTCTCCTAATGCAATCATTTTCTCCATGGAAGTCCTTAACCACAGTGGCCATTTGCAGCTGATGATTTTTTTATATAAATAATTTATAAAGCCACTATACACTTATACTTCTACACTGAAAGAGAAAGAGAGAACAGAATTGCATCTTAAACTCTATTTACAAATTTACCTTGGCAGGCCCTCTTACTGCCAATAGGAAACGATGTTGCATATTTAATTTGCTCTTTTGTTACAACGGGGCTTAGGTTAGTTAATTTCAATTTTCGATTTCAAAAGCTATCAAATATGGCTCAGATGAGAAATCAATTTTTCTCAGCTGCCTCTGTTTTTGTGATGGGAGGCATCTCATTGGCTGAAGGTGAGCCATGTGACATGGCAAGAGATTAGTTCACCAGACCCTGTGTTGCTGCCACCTCAATTACTGCCTGCCTCTTGTAATTTAGCCTTATAACACCTAATTTCAAGACAGAACTCATATTTAATTCATGAAAGCTTCCACAAGAGTAATTGTGAAATAAATTGCCATAGAAGATATCCATTTGTGACTCATTTTAATTTTGTATGCTAGTAGCATGCTATTTATTCTACTTGTTTAACACTTTAGCACAAACAATTTTTTTTTAATATTGAACTTTATGCACTGATAGCTGCATACTTTGCACCATTTTCCCACATTACATCATCTCCTTTACTGGGATTTCCTTTCACAAAACTTTCACCCAGTGGTATTTCCAAAGGTTGTTAAAATCAAGAACTTATAATCTCCTAATTATTGAATACTGTTGTTATGATCTGCCTAGAACTTTAAAAGTAGCAACTAAAAATCACAAATGACAGCAGATAAATGGTAGTTAGATGACAAGGATCATTCAAAGGGCCGGGAAATAAATAGAGTTTAATTTAAATAATATTTTAAACAAAGGCATTCATTACAATATTGACATTTTCATCTCAACATTGGTATATATTTTAAAATTCTTGAACCAAAACATATATATTTCCTGTGTATACACACCATTTTGTCCTTTTCCTCCCTGTTGCTATGCCAACAAGGTGGGTGAGGCCTTCTCAACTGCCAAACTCAGCTGTCATCCCTTCACCCTAAAAGCCTTATAATTGCTTTTATTTGCATACGACAATTAGGCAGGATGGCTCACAGCGAGAAAAACCAACCTTTCTCTCCCCAAGTGCACACAACGCCAGCCTGTAATTTATAAAAGATACGCGCCATGTGGTGGAGCACTAAAATAGAGTGATGAGTCCTTTCATCTGATTGTAAGCCATTAACAAAAGAAAACATCCCCTTTCAGGCTATAAAAAATGCCTATCTGGTGTGAACCTGCAAAATCACAAAGTGCCCCCCTCCCCAACTCCCCTCACATAGACCCTTCACATTCATTATCACATTGAACTCAAAAGGAGCTCTAGTAAAAGAGTTACATTTGGGTGTTTATGAGTAATGGGGTGCAAATAAAATCCACACTGGGCTAAAATTGCATCCAGTATAGTTGGTGTTTTGGGGGTAGATTTCTCGTTCTTCTTTTTTTTTTTTTTAAACAAAAACAAAAACAAAAACAAAAAACCCTTGTTTTGCATCACATTGCATGTTGAAATGTCATATTCATATAGTCATTATTACTCTTTTTCTTCAGGGAAACCATGACAGGATTTTCCAATCAGCATTCATGTCTGTGAAAGCTCAAGTCAGGAGGAATGTGGATGGTTTAAATCATCCTCTGTTTCGCTTTTCAAAAGGTCTTCAAAAATTAGTGTCTAGTGTAAAAGGTCAAAACATGCTTGGAAATCATTTCAGTGATTTATTGTCATCATTTTTTCTCATGACTCTAATTCTAATTATTAAAATATTTTAATTTTATTCTTACATGCTGCATCAGATCTAAGAGCAAATTTTAAACAGATTTCTTTTTTTCCTTTTTAAGCAATATTTTAAGTGACCAATTAGGCTGTATGGTTTTTCCAGGCTTTTTTCAGAGTTTGTTCTATTGGAGACCTTTACTATACAGAATGAGTGTCAAATGTGAACTTCGTTTCTTCTAAATTATACCATCTTTAAAACTATTATTCAGAACACAAAAATTGTGACCTATTTCTTTATCTAAGAATCTTTTAAAAAGCAGTCAGCACTCCATTTTTATTCACTAGATACTGAATAAATATTGATCATATAGGCAATTTCGGCCCAGGATCTGTCAATGGACATAACTAATTACAAATCACACAGCTATGTGTCTATTTCTATGATTTTAGAGGGGACTGTAATTACAACATCTTAAAATATTTTATCTAGATTAAGAATTATAACTTTTTGTTCCAACATACACAATTATAGTAAAGAAGAATTTGCTAAAACAACAAAATATAAAAGAATTTGCTAAAACAACAAAATATGAAGCAGTCACTTCAAAAAGCAACAATGAAATTAAACCAAAGCATTGGCTATCTTATTTTTTTAAAGTTAAATTCCTTTGGAAAATTATGAAAATGAGAGTATAAATAAAGTTGAGACACACCACAAATTTTCTGGAAGGGAATAAAAGACATGAACCAAAAAAAATTAAAATGTCAATAAACATATGGAAAATGCTGAACCTCACCAATAAGGAAAAAAATGCAAGTTTTAGAAAACACACAGTCCGTCAATTGTTACTGTTACTACTTTTCTAGAGGACAATTTGGAAACATGTAATGACATTTTAAATGAGCATACTGCTTGACCCAGAAATTCTACTTTTAAATTTTGTCCTAAGGTAAAAATCAGAGAAGAATGAATAAGACCTATGCAAGGGTGTCTTTGCATGATATGTGCTATTTTATTAATACCAAAACTTTACAACAAGCTAAATGTGTGTTAAATAAGTTGTACTATACTCCTATGATGGAATATCATGCAACCATTAAAAAGTTGATATAGGCCTCTTTGTTTCACGTGAACGCCTACCTAGCTATATCTACATTTATGTATATATGCACATATATATACATATTTAAAGAAAAAAGAATATCCTATAATATATTATTTCATTCAGGTAAATATATATTTGTATATACACACTTAGGTACACATATATGTATATAGACTGTACACATACACACACACACATACATGCACATACACAAAGAATCTGAAAGAGTATACCACACCTATTAGGAACAGTTTTGCGGTGAGTTGTGTAGACCTTAGAAGGAGTCCATAAATTTCTCTGTGTTGCTTTAATTCATATCAAGCACAATTTTTACAGAAAAAGTCCAGTCTTAAGTAGAATTTCAACAAGTACTTTTTTTTCTTAGGGCAACATGTATTAAAACTTTCCCAACATTACCGTTTCATTTCTCTTTTGTCTCTTCTAGAAGCATTATTTACTTTCTTGACCTTTTCCCAAACTTCATCTCTAGTTTTCTGTTCCCTCTTTGTCTGTTATACCTACAGTACCAACATTTTCGTTTGGATAAAATGTATCGTTGTGTGAAGGATTCATCCAGAAAGGGTAAGGTGGTGCTATAAGGGTCTAGAAACTTGATACTTTCTGCCCAGGTTATTAATATTAATTATGGAATAAGGAAATGTAACATATATCTTTTTCCTGGGCGGTATGTCCATTTCTTCTTCCTACATAGAGAGAAAGCAGGGAAGTCCAAAGGATAGCAACCTTGCCTGACAGTTTGGCTCTTCCTCTGTCCTGTTGAGTAACACAGGCTATTTACTCTTGGGTTTCCAGCACCGTTGTAGTAAGTGCTGAATAAATAGCTGTTGAATCAATGGGATGAAGCTGAAAACATTACAGTCAAGCAGGAAACTTCACAGTGTACGTTACTTTACCTATGCTAGACTATTGTAGAGGTAGGTATGGGTAACCTTTAACAATATACACTACTGATTTCCTCTCACTGGCAAAGTGAAGGGGAAAACTCAATTATTTTTCTCAGTAAGTCAGCATAAAACTCAACCTTTTACACAGAAATACCTGGATGTTGAAAACAAATATATTTTACAGATGACTTGGTTGTGTTTTGCTGGACTTAATTAAATAATTTCTTCATTCTCTATTTCACTTTCATAGTTAGTACTTGCTCTAGGATCACAAAACGTTAGGATCCTGAAATAAAAGAATCCAGAGAAAATTATACTAAAAAATTAACTCTTATTGGAAACATGGAATAAAAATTTCAATAATATTAATCCTTGAAAAATATATTCAGCATTTCATTAACATAGTATTGTAAACAGATGAAATTCCTTAAAGTTAAAGGAACCCTAATATCCTGATTGATTTAAAATGTATGTGACTTTTAAGATCTCTTTCCAAATAAAAAAGGTGAATTTCTCTATCCTCTTCCTATTTTAGGATAGAGAATATAATAAATTATTGGAAGTATAAGACGAGATAAAGAGTTATTTTGAAGACAGCTCTAATGTGTAACATAAACACATTTATTGAAGGAAAATATAAAACATAAGAAGTTGGGTAAAAAAAATTACATAGGATGAAGTTTTTCAAGATTATCCTTAACTTATACTTTGCCAATGCAATAGATTTATACCAATTTGGGCTCCATTGCAGTATTAAAAAAATAACATATATATCTTAAGGACAGTGTTGTGTTACTGTGGTTTTATCATACAACTCAGAGACAATGCAAATACTCTTCTTGAAATATAAGAGGAAATACAATAAATGAATTTTGGATGTATAATAATTGGAGAAAAGGAGAGTTCTTTATCTGCATTCCATAGACATTATTTTTCTTTTTTAAAAAAGAGTTTTAAAATTATGGCTATTATTTTAAGAAATCACATGAATTTTGTTATTTTCTCTTATCTACAGAGTATCCTTCTTGAGATAAAAATACACACGGGATAGTATCATGAGAAAAATGTTTTATGGGGAAGCTAATTTTGTCTATTGTCTGTTTCTTCTAAGCTGTCTTTCATTAGTGGCTGGAATACTGGAAGATGGGAATAGTGACTCAGTGAATATTGACTGCCTTGGAAATTTAAAAATCTTCTTACTTTTCATCCACAGAGTTGTAGATACCCATTTCATCTTATTATGTGTGCTATTTCTAGAAAAGATGTATAAAATTTATCCCACGACAGCAAGTGTACAATTATGAGGAACCATTATACATTATTATTGTTCATTATTACTGTGGTTCAGCTCAGATCATATCAATGGAGAAACAGGATAGACTTCAGTTCATTGTCTGATGAGATGTGTGTGGCAGTATCGGTTGGGAGAATGCCCTACTTAAATAGTATTCCTTTGGAAAAAAACTGTCCAGGCAGAGTGTTGTACCTTTTGGCTGTAGTCTTTTTACAGAACTTTCTTTCTTATCTCTTTATTTTCTCCCCACAGTCGTAATTAAAAGGAATCCATGGCTAAGAACTCTAAGTCTCATATGAAACCTTGTGCGGAGTGAATATTCGTGAGACATTAATAATAAATTAGGAGATGGGCAAGCAGAGACTGGTTTCTGCTCTTTTTTGCCCCTGGTCCGTGAGCTGCAGAGTTGACTCTGACACTTTTAGGGAACAAAGTATCTCCAGCACTACCTCTCCCCCCTCAATTCAAACCTCATCTGAGAACTCCTGAAATGAAGCTGTCACTCAGGGCTGCTTGGGGACCTGTCAGCACAACATTGAGCCTTTTCATTTTGATGGGTCAGCCTGCAATCCCCTTGAAAGAGAAGTCCGTGCCACCGTGGTTTCTCTTTCCACAGGAATTCTGAATTCTAATGAAACTCCAAATCGCTCAATAAAGGCAGGGGCACGAGGAAGTAATCCAACGCAGATCTGAGTGAAATTTGTATTTTATCTTTTTTTCCCAGCCCATTATTCTAATCGCTTAGGTGGTTCACAAAGGGTTGGTTCGCAGGGCAGGCGCAAGAGGAATGAGGTGTCCTTTGTCCTGATGCTACACTGAGATTAGGTAGCAGCTCTCTGAAAATGAAAGGCCGTGGCTCAAATTTCCTTGGGTAAATATCCATCCACCTATCGTAGTTTGCACCTACAGTGCTACACATACATTTATAATGTGTGCTGAGCTGATAGAGAAGAAAGAAATTCACATTAATATATATATTTTTTATTTTTTGTGTGCCCATGAAGCTGTGTTTCAAATACCTCATGTGAACCTTTTGCCGTAAAATGAAGAAAACAGCATTGTTACTCTCTACCTCATAATCAGAAAGCAGGCATGCCTCAGACATATCTTCGGGACAGCATCATACAAATGATTATTTTCATTATGTTCTTTCAACAACGTTCACATTTGTGAGATACTTGTGTTGAGTGTCATACACTGTTCAACTCCTGTCTTTTCTCTCTTATTTGGAAAATAATTGCTAAAACTTCAACAAGGAAGGTATTAATGTGATTACCTATTAAACTCTATTTCTTAATGTATTTATATATTATATGCTAGAATTATGCGTGTTAATTCACGTAAAAAGACAATTCCCCCAGAAACTTACCAAGGAATTTTTTAGCCCATCCTAAATATATTCAGATAGAGGATTATTGTATTCATAGCCCATTTAGAAAGACACTAGATAAATAGATATACATATATAGGTGTACGTTATCTATCTACAGATATAGATGTAATGAAGTTGACTTTATTGCTTTGTAGCAAGCTGAACCCCCATTAACCTTTGTTTTTATTATTTAACCTTCATGAGGAGCTAACAAGCAATGTTTAAAATGCTACCATGTCCTTCCAACCTTTACAACTCTACAATTATATTTGTGTTATTTAAAACCTAAGAGCCACCAATCCATATTGTCTTCTTCCACCGTGACACATCACCCTAAATATGTCAACTGCCTGTTCTTTAACTGTCCAAAGAACATCTGTTATAACTCCAGGTGCTTCGCTGTCCAGACGTTGGCGGTAATTTTTTCCCAGTTGATACAGAGAACGCAACAGACCATTGCATAGAAAACAATTCCTCTTCACCCAATCTGCTTGTGTTCAGTGTGTATTAGGAGGAATCTCTTTTAAAAACAAAATCACAAATATTAAACTGTGATTTCTTTAGTAGATTTTTTCATGTTGCATTTTATTCTATATTCTATATGCATGGACTACTAGAAAACAGTGAAATATCCTTTAAAAAATTAAAATCTACTCTGGAAAGAAGGGGGAAAGAAAAGAAGAGTAGAAAGAAAAAGAAAGAAAATCGTAAGTTACAGTTTATCTTCTTTAACCATTCTTAGTCTCATCTATGGAAGTATTAGGATGAACTATAAACCCAGGGCAGTTTGAATGATAAATCTCCATTTTTTTGGATCAGATTGATTTGCGCCATCGAATCAGACTTTACCATGCCCTTCTTATGGTTAATTACCTCTTCTTTCTGATTTTCATATGAGTGTGAAATGTTTATATACATATATTCTCCCACATATACAGAATATCTCCCTTTTTGTCTTGATTTAGATTAAATCACATATCAACTGTATACACCCACACCCCTCTACCCCCACACACTGAGGCTTGGGGAGAACTTTTAAATTAAACACTGTGGAGCTTTTGAAACTATCTAGAACAATAGATAAACCACAGAAGCCACTAACATTGCCCGAGGCTTTATTTTATTATTTTGTGGTATTTTCTAAGTATGAAGTATAAGGACCCAGTGGGGAAGTTTGTATTGGATTTTAGTTATTTTATTTGTTGTGGCTCAAAGACAGACTTAGAATGTCCATGCTCTTCAATCCCCTCAAACACTCTATGTGTTTTGTTAGAGATATTATAAACTATTTTCCTTCATCTAGGGGATAAATGTCCGAGTTTGAAAGCTAAATAGTCACACATAACTAGCAATGGCTGCTTAGTCATTACTAACTCACAGCCTAATTCCACTAATGAGTTATTACCCCTCTTCAGATATGAGATAAACTGGAGTGTCCATTTTAATTTTTTATTTCTTGCAGAAGAGACATGAAATATGGAAAAGTGTACTCTGACATAAGCTAAAGAAAAAAAAAAACACAATTTACTTGAAACACTGACCAATTCCCTCTGTGTTAATGTACCCAGAAGAGTGTGTCGGCAGCTCAACTTTCACTGTTCATTGAGAAAAGTCATTGTCTACCACCTAGGAATTCACTTCTGAAGCTTTTCAAACATTTCAAATGCAGAGAAACATTGCTAGTTACTGGTGCAAAATTATAGCAACTCATAAAACATTACTCACATATATTAACCATGTAAAACATGCAACCATATTTGTGCTCAGCTTGGGTAACTCCTCAAATCAATATTTCAATGGAAAGTTGCTTACATTATCCAAATACAAACTAGCCTAAAAACAGACTTTCATCAAAAAAAAAAAAAAAAAAAAAACTTCAATGTGACAAACCCACTTACTCCTGGCAGTTTAGATATAACCACAGGATTGAAATTATGTGTCTTCCTCTTTCCTATTAATATTAGTAGTTCTTGTTATAACAATGGAGTTAGACTTCCGGGTCAGCTTTTCAGCCAGAAATTCTGGATTCGTGCTTGAATTTCACTCATTCTATTAGCATAAGTCATTTATTCCACGGAAATAAGTTCTGGGTTTTGGAAAATGCCCATTGCAACAAATGCATTGAGGCAGAAATATACCTGCGTACACCTGGTAAATGGAGGAGCCCATGTTGCTTGTGAACGTGCCTGTCTCTATCAGAGGAGTTTTTCTCTAGGAAAAGGCGTGCCCAAAGTTCTGAGCATGTTACACTACCTGTCGTCAAGAGGTTCATTTATTTAGTTACTGCCTGGCACTAGCGATTCATTCTCCCCACTTTGCCTCCCCACTCCACCTCTCTCTGGTCAGTGAAAATTCCCATGCCTTTTGATTGTGTGTTTCAATGGAAGTCCAGAATTCCAGATGAGCATGGGACTCCGGTCCGGCAGTACACCCTGCCCTGAGCAGAAACTCTCTGAGGAGGTTCTGTCCAACACACACTAAGGGACCAGGCAGGCAGGGCTCTATGCCTCCGTTTCTTTACTCATGAAATAAGATAAACACACCCATCTCCCACCCGATGTACCCCCTAGTAAGAAGAAATGAGAAAGTGCTGGGGGAATGTTTTGAATCTGGAGGCAGAAGATGCCATGTAAGTAAACAGTAATTTTATTAATTGCCTAGAAATAGAAAATGTTGAGTTTAAATCAATGCTACTTTCTTCAGAGTAAACACTAAATATAACATCCAAAACGATATGGTTAAAATTAACTTGCAGTTGCTTTACAAGCTGGTGAGATACAATTAAAAATGGGGGATATTGCCAAATCTCATTTACTGCTTTCTTTCTTGTGAATAATATCTGTACATTCAGGTCTTCATTATACTTCTCAATGGCATAGGAATACCATTGTATCTGCTTATTCTTGATTTTTATCAATGGAAAAAAATTATTAAATTCCCATGCAACATTAACAACCACAATAATACACACTAGGGCTGCTGCACCCAATAAGGGTTCTGGCATCATCCTCCTCCCCTACCTTCCCTTCCCATCTCCCTCCCTGCCTCCCTCCAATCCTAAGCATGTGTGTGCATGTGCACATGTGTGTGCTTGTGTATGTGTATGCCTTACTGTAGGACTATAGTGTGCAATATGGCTGTCACTGACTGCTCACAGTATGCCAAACAGCACTGAATGGGTTAATTGGCATTTTTAAAAGGTAATTGTGAAGTGTAACCGGCAGGGTTATCACCAGAATTGGGAGGTGGAATGTAGGTCTCCCACCCACTGGAGACTCTTACATCTTGAAGAGCAGGATGAAGACAAAAGCGATGCTACTGCTGTTTCTTGATTTTCCCTTTCAGCTGCAACTGCTAACCCCCAATGCTCCCTTTTGAATTTACTGTATCAAGCCAGTAGTTAGAGCAGAGTAGTATGTGCTCCGTCCTGACTACAGAATTACCTTGGGATTTGATTGTAGCATAAATATGCAGCAAATCATTGTATGTGTGGGGTTTTTTAATCATGCATAATATATATACACAGAATTTGTTTGGAAAAGAATTACAAAATGACTGGAGTCAACGAAACCAACATATTTTAAGACATAGCCATGACTTTTAGTGTAGAATCTAACATTTTTAAATGGGCTTTTAAACAGGTAATTATAAAGCATACTTAAATGCCATTTACTGCAGATCATGATTGCCACAAAATACAGATTCAGCTGCCATGAGTGCCTTCCACTGGCACCTAAGGTAACTTCTTGGTTTAACTTTGAAAAGGAAGTGTTTCATTTGATAGCTAGAACATCTTTCATTACATTTGAATAAAAGAAAGACAAGAAAAGGGAACTATTAAAAAGAGATTTCTAAATGGCATGGTAAGCTAAAGGGGTAAATCATATTTACCTTATGCCAGGATTGAATGCTCAGTTGTCCAGGCTCAAACACAAATATGCACAGACACAGTACATGCTCTGAAGTCAGAGACTATGTCTTCTTTATCACTCCATTCCTTGCAATTCCCAGCTCACCGTTATCAACATAATAGGTGTGCAAGATACATTGTCAAAATCAATGGCTTTGTGAAATGAAACAGAATTAAAAGAGAATTGTTTACTTAAAATACTAAGAATTGTGAACTTTGGCCACACCAAAATAGGCCAGTGGGTGACCACTGGGGTACTAAAGCTCTGCAACAGTTCCAACTCAAGAGAAATAAAATTAAGCATAGAATAAGAATATATTTTCTTATGATAATAGTTTTCTGGCAGTGGCCTTAATCTTCCCTTGATGTGGAAGAAAGCATTTTTATAAAGATATAAAAATCTCTCAAACATATGATGGATCTTTTCTATAAAATGAAGAGATAATATCAATCTCCTCCCCACCCCTCACTTCTTTCTACACACCCTGTTCAATTATCCTATCTGCCCTTTGCCCGGCAGCCCACCTCTAAAATTCTTGGCTTGAGAACAACCCATCACCTTCAGAATTGCTTGAGTAGCAGAGTCAGCCTTGGCAGAAGGTGAGTGTGGCCCAGTGGTCTGTCAATCAGAACCTCAAAGTCTGGGCAATGCCACACACTCCCACACACACACGTGCGTGTGCGCCCACGTGCCATCCCACCAGGAAACTCTGAATTGGCTTTCCCCCTCTGCACCAGCCTGCAACAGTGCAGGAATCCATACCAGCTCCAGTCTTCTCTCCTGCAGGCAGCTTCCGTCTTAGGAGAAACAAAGTAGGGGGGATTGCAAAGGATCAATACCTCTTCTGGTGCAAACAGAAGGGTGAACAGAACTGTATTCATTTTGGACTATAAAAATTGCTCCTTTTACCTCACCTCCTTGCTATTTATGAAAGAAATCTCAATTAATACTCAATTAGTATAATTAGCACCAATTTACTGTGACTTTAATAACTTGGGATAATTTCATTTAATCTAGTTCATATCCATAGCCAATATTACAACAATAAACAGTTGCATTCCTTTTTTTTTTTTTTTTTTTTTTTGGACTAATGTAGGCTTATTTGCCCGCTTTCCTTAATGGGAATTCATTTACAAGTACTGCCAATATCCTCCTAACAGGTATGCGTTTAAATGGTTTCCAGTTGAATTCTACTGTCAGCATCCAAGAACACGTGGACTGTGGGTTCCCCTTTTGCCTTCTGCATCTTTACTTACTTGTGCCCAAGCCTAATGCAGTATAATTGAAACAATTTTATTGTCTGGAGCTATTCATTCTAATGTTTCAATGACAGAAAATACTGGTCAATTTGACAAGTTAATATGACTTCAGTGGTCATTTGAACTCCTTTAAGCCATTGGGTGCTAAAATTGCTTGTCACCTCTTTTCACCTGCAAACGAAATTCAACCAGTATGTGAGGTTGGTGGGGGGAGGGGAGGGAGGTGGAGAAAGTTTTTCACTGAAAAGCAGCTCTGTCAGGAGTAATTGCAAGTTTTGATAATTGATAGGACACTGCCCCTTTTTCAATGGCAAGATCTCTCGAAGCAGCACTTGACTCTCCTGTTTGCCACCTTTATTAAAAGCTCCTAAACTTTGTGTCTTGTCTCATATGCTAAAGGCTTGACTAGTCTCATTTCTCCCCCTTCCAAATATATAAAACACTGTCCTTAAAAACAATGTCTTAATCACTAAAGAAGCAAATAATGTGGATCATTATTCAGGACTACATTTAAAGGTCATTACCTAAGACATAAGCAGGCCCATGTGCCCCAGCGGCAACCGACAATGTTGGTTCTACATTTTCTGCTATTAATACAATCTCACACAACAAGGTTTCGACAGTAACTGCTTTGCAAGCAGGTTACTAAAAAAAATAAAATTATATTTTTTATGCATATTTCAGAGCCATTCCTTGGTGACTTTAAAACCGATTGCTTTAGATAGAATGTTTTAAATAAGTTCACATATAACATAAAATCCACTTTTTCAACTAAATAGTTTATGGATTTATTTCACCTAAATAGAGTTCAGATTGCATGGTGGGACCTACTGTCATTCTTTCTATATTTTTCCAAGGAAATTCTTGATTCTAATGACATCCAGGAGGCCCTCAGTGTATGCTGCCTATTCTTACAATGACAAAAGCTTTCTCTACAGTTTTGGGTATAATTTCTTCTTGAACGATAAATTTTAAGATATTCTGTTCTTTTTGGGGTGGAGGGGATTTAACTTTGCTTCTTTGGTTGGCTGGCTCTCCTTGGTTTTGTAAATTCACCCCGGCACTGCTTCTAGGATAGCATGGCCACAGACATACACAACTTGTTTTCCACTTCCCATATTTCACTGTGAGGAGTCCTGTGTTGACCATGGCTCCGCATTTTGCCTTTAATCTTACCATTTTGTTTTTTAAGAGTTCTCATTCCTTTGCACTGGAAATTTACCCTACCTCCAGGATCAACATACATCCTTCTGCTCACTCAGAACAAAAGCATGTAAATAAGTCATGAAAAGCCTGATATTTCAACTAGAAAAGTCAACATCGTTTGTAGATATTTTAGAATGCTTTTTCTGCACCTCTAATGTTGTTCTGAAAAGGCAAAATCCAATTTAAATTTGTACCAAGAAATAAGTAGAATAGATTTGTAACTTCCTCCACCGCCACCCCAACAGCTGCAAACTGGTCTGTGGATGAATGTTTTAGACTATAGATTCAAGATTTTCAATTAAAAACAATTTCATGGGATTCTTATTGTGTAGACCTTGATGTTGTCTTTGCCTGGATAGAGGCTAATATTTTGCTCTCTCTCTATATATATATATATTTTTTTTGCTTTTCCTTGGTGCTTCGCAGACCTTCAACGTGGGAATATGTATGCCAATAAAAGGTTCTCCAAAACAGAAGGTGGCCTAATTATTAAAAGGAAGGGCCTTCCTGTGTGTGGTGATCTATTTGTGCATAAGATTCTACAACTGTGAAGGGCCTCATGTACCACAGAAGGAAAAAAGAGATGGAAGAAAAAGAGGGGGAAATCAAAGTCCTCAGTCGAGGTACATCAGAGAGATTACATAAGAAGGGAAGCATAGTTTTAGAGCCCCCAGAATTCTTGACCAAAGAAGTAGTTAGTCGAAGGTCTACATCAAAAGAAAGTGGTGTCTGTGTCATCACAGCCTTCGCTGTGATCTTTTGCCCTCAGTCTCAGAGTAATCAAAAGTCATGCTTAAAAAAAAAAAAAAAAAAAAAAAAAAAGGCTATCTCTTTAAAATTAGATCATCATTCTGTATTAACATGCAGAATGAGTTGTCAATTGACCAAGCAACAAATGTACTTCCTCATATCCTCATTTTCACTTCTATCTATGAATATTTTAAAACCCTAATGTGCGCTTGGCCATTTGGGTTTTAAGCGAAGACTTATCACAGTGTAAAACCCTTCATTTTTATCCCTTAGCTGAGGGCTTCTTTTTCCCTTTTCCAGGGTGTCATTAAAAATCTGATGCCAAGAGCTGGGACTTGGCAAGGTTTGCAATATAATTTGCAATCTGCAGTGTTTGCTGGCTAGCCCCCACCGCCCCCCCCGCTTTATTTTATTTTTTTCCCCTTACCAGCCTGCCTGCTAGAGTCAATAGGGGGCATCGCTCATCTGTCTAAAAGAAAAATAGCAGCATACTAATTAGAATTCTATTTGCCAGAAGCCTCGGAGTTGCTGTGCTTATAGATTTCAAGCTTCTTTTGTTTGAATTAAATTGCCAACTTTTTTTTCTTCCTTCTTTGCAGTAGCATGAGAGAGCGGGTGCCTTATTTGATTGAAGGGGGGTAGGGGGGAAGGTTGCATGCGGGAAGAGTCTTAGCTATGGAAATGCTGAGGAAATGTCAGGGTTGTGTTTTAAAATGCCTGGTATGCTTTTCAGGGACTGACTCCTGTCTTTTGCAGGGTTGTTTTGGGGGAACTGGTGGGAAGGTGGAGAAGTTCAAAGGGCGGAGGCTAGCTCTGGAGCTGAGGCCCCCTGTCTGATGCTGAAATTCTGGGGGCGAGCTGACACACTTGCCCCGCAAAGCCAGATTGTTCATGCTCAGATAAAAACCGTGGGCTGGGATCACAAAGCTGGTTCATAATGGAACACACAGTCTCTCTTGCTCTGTTGAATATTCCTCTCATGGGTGGGGAGATAAAACTGGCAAGATCAAGAGCAAAGAAAGGACCATCTTAAATAGTAACCTGTTTTTATGACACTTTAATAAACTTCTCTTGGTCTCTTTTTAAAATGTCAAAAAGTTTCCCATGAAGAATTTGAAGGCAATATTCATGTTCTCTTTCAAAAATTACACACAGCAGAAAATATGAGGTTCCAGAAAAGTACCAAAATATTTTGGTGAGGAGCATAAAATGATTCAGCATAATCCCATTGTCCGGAATTGCCATGTAAGTCCCAGCGTATCCCTCAATCCGATAAAGGCCTGGAACTAACCAAATGGAAGGTTAGACCTATGATTCCAACCCCACAGATAACTTAGCAATTTGGCTCTGAACTAAGCTAATATAAAGGCTCACAGCAGCTCATTATTAAGTTAATTATCCTTTGGAACCCAAGAAACAAGAAACACAGACCCTATTGGATATTTAAGGACTTGGCAATGAAATTTACACTCCAAATGCAATTGTCTATAAAATAATGAGATGTATTATATGTGAATGTGTAAAGATAACGTTGTATTATATATCATAAAATTGTGTTGACCAATACAGCATAGAGACTGGGGGTCCTACCTTTAAGTAATTTTCTTATGAGAGAAATATGTCGTTATAAAGCACTCCAGTGCCAGGGCCAATGTCTATGGTGCAAAAATTGTTCATTTTTGCATTTGCACCATAGAAATTGAGCCTGGCACTGGAGAGCTGTATCCACCCCCATCTTCCAAAGAAATGTGTCTCTTCCTGCATGTTTAAAGAGTGTGATCACCTGGCAAAGTGTGAAAAACCCATGAATTTTGTAAAAATGAACCATAACCTCTATTGTTAGTGCCAACTTCTTAGTTACTTAGTATATTTCTGTTTTTCTTTATTAGACCATCCAATTCAAGAGAAAGGAATAAGATCTTATATTGGTGGACCTGTGAATTACATGGGGACAGTTCAAAGGTAATTATCTCAAAGAAATTTGCTCACCAGAATATCTGCCTGAGCTCAAAATGCTTACAGATGTTAGAAACACATTCCTTAGAATTGACAAATTTTAATTGGAGTAGTTTTGGAGTCTGGGTCTTGCCCAAGCAAGAACTTACTTTGTACATGTCTCTCAAGAAGCAAACATTTTAAGATGTTTAGAAATGATTATATCCTGTACTTGAAATAGACATTTTTTGTCACACATCTGTCTTTTTCTCCCTCTATACATTCCTTTAAATTTCTTAACAGCACTCAAAGCTGGAAATTTCACGATGCTTACAGTATCGTGAAAAGCCTGGAGCCAACTCCACTCACATCTTCTTGAATTACTCTTCCAATTCTAAGGCTCTAAGCCTCCAGTTCTCCTTTATCTGTTCTTGTTATAAAAAGTGGCAGGAGGCAGAGTGGCAGAATGACCCACAAGATGGCACCTGTCACCAGGGGATTTTTCCTGCATTCTGTAGGCCAAATTTTGTTTGAACTCACTGTGGCCTCTGTCATATCCTCAATTTCCCTCCACTCTTGGCCCTACCTCTTAATCCCCTTGGTGCAGGCTGAGGCTGTTTACCCGGCTCCTGAAACCTTTTTCTTCGAGAAGCCAAAGTCAAACTTTAATTTGAAATCTGGCCTCCGAATGAAGCAGTAGAAACCGCCACCAGGTATTGGATATTGGGGTGCCATAGCAGCCTTCTTGTGCTTAGAGCCAGTGATGGAAATGATTGCTTTTTTAAGACTGATTTTCCCTGTGGCATTACCCCCATGCCATGTATACTCTAGGCCTCAAGATAAGGAAGCTGATTGCAACACTAATGAGACTATAGGATTTTGATTTCTTTTAAGGCAAACATATGACAAATGGATGAAATAAAAATATCTTGCGATGAGCCTGCTGCTTTCAACCATGCCTGGAATTAAGCATACATCTATGCATATTACATCCAAGTTCTTCATTTGCAAAGGAGTCAAAAAATCTAATAAAGGAAAAGGATAATGCTTTTGAAGAACCAACCAACATTTTTTTTAAATAACTTTTCTCACACAAAACAAGTATGCAAATAATTTTATGATATGTTTGGCAAATTAGAAATAGTTTCTGTTTCTCCAGCCACTAAAACTGGGTGACTTGGAGGAATCTGAATATCTAGGGATTCGAGAAGCAAGTGAGTAGATGTCTGTATATTAAGTCAGTCAGTGTGTGCAGAAAGACTCTGTAACTGTGTCAGCCAAAGGTTAGTTTTATTATCAGAACCATGAGACGTCTTTAAATGTTAAAGCCATTAACTTATTAACATGAGGATGAGGAGGAATATTACTTTATCAATATTCTTTGAAATAAACTCAATTCGAATAACAGAATTTTTGTTTCATGTTAATTAAATAGACTATTCGAAATAATTAAAAGCCGGCTGGAAAAGGGGGCACAGTGCAGGCAGGAGCTGGTGGGGAGGTCACTCATTCACACTAGAGCAGTGGCTGCATCTTATTCTGGTGGTGTCCAGGGAAACTGACAACTTCTCTGGACCAGCAGCGTGACACCTCTGCCTCTTTCTGTACCCCTGCCTCGCCAAGGCAGAGAAGGCGATAGAAGAAGCCTGCCACTGGCAGGGCACAGTGACCCATTGTGTGACAAACCCCCGCCTCTTCCCTCAGCCCCTCAGGCGGGCAGGGGCTGTGACTGTCCACAGTCCCACTGAGTTCTCTCAGCATTTCAGCAATGGCGCTAAAAAGGGTCTTGAAGCATTGTAATTAAACTCATCCACAGCTGCTGTAATGAAACAAACCGGAGAAATGCATTGCGTGTCAAGGACAGCTAACGTTTGTGCTTTTTTCATAATCTTTTTTAAAAATCATTGTCATTTTCTGTGTTTCCTGTGTGAACACCATTACTTCTGCTTCTTTTAACTACCTTCCTGCTCCCTTGGGAATCATTTTTAAGGTCAGCCAGTGTACATTAATCCTGCCTCAAGTAAAAGTTTACTCCTCACAATGGAAACGACAGGCCTATACAATAACACATGAAAAAGTCATTCATTATTTATTTTTAAAAAGCAAAAGGAATAGACTGCCTTTTTGCACATTACACAAATGCTATATGAACACTGCAGAGTGTGTGTGTGTGTGTGCTTATTACAGAAATACTATCCCCTATAATATCTCGTTGCTTTTCTGATTATTTTAGACTTTCCCCAATAGAGGAATAAACAATAACATTTTCACAGCACTCAAATGGAATACCATTGATATCTTTCCTTTAAATTTGTCACCCATTTGCTTCTAGTGTTTGATGCTCTGCCTCTCCCAACAGATAAGTCATGTCTTTTCTTCCCTGAGAGATTGAACCACGCAAAGAAAGGGAGGGGCTGTGGCAGGAAGAGGAGCAAGAAGGAGAAGCTGAGATCTTTACTATGTGTGTGTTTATCTGTCTCTAAGTAGGACTTTAATATAATTCGGTGAGATACTCCTCTCCCTTTTGAGCCAGGCACAAAAACAAGCTCATGAAATCAAACAAGAGGGCAAGAGCTTATCTTCCCCCAACAAATTTATCAAGAGAGAGTTTGTGGTGGGCTTATGAAACTGTCGTGGAGGGACAAGGTAGAGATCAAATGTACTGTTGAGTAAGGAAACGAAGCACAAACTTTGCCCAGAGCTTGGGGACAATGATGCTCAAAGATTAACCCACCCTCTCAATTAACACCTCACATGAAAATCCCTGCAAGGTCATGGGATCTGTGCTTCGGTGCGGTCAATCAGCGCCGCCCGCCTCCATACAAACTGAGATCGAATGCAGAATTAACACCGGTCCCCAAGCCCTCGCTCACAGACTCACGTCAGATTAAGCCCTTGCACAGAGAAGATATGAAAAGCATTTCTAATTAGGGTCTGAGGTTACTGGTTAAAATGCAGTCGAGCAGTCTACCAACCATTCTTCTCCTTTTTTATAATTTTAATTAAACTCAGATACTATTTAATTCCTACCTGCATAGATTTAGTGCTACTTGAATGCAAACCTGATAAAGAATACTCCTGATCCCCACTTAGCTGCCACAAGGACTTATTAAAGAGGGGGTGACTGTCTCCAAGATCTTTCAGGAGTCCCTTTGCAATAATTACTTTTCTATCAAATGAAAAGCATAATATTTTTCCGTAAATAGGTTTTTTCCCTGTGAAACTTTGACTTCCCTACTCTCTTGACAAAATTGTAATTATAACTTCACTGTAGGGGTTACTTTACATCAGGCTAGCCATTAGAATGCTTTTTCTTGCACACCAAAGCTCTGTTTCCTCGTGGTTTACTGTAATTTGAGATAGACACTAGAGAATTTTTCCTACAAATGTATCACTAATTAGATGTGGATATGTTGATTCTGTATTTTAAAAAATGCCATTGACCAGGTCCTATTTGAATTATTAGGAATTCTGCAGTGTGTCTGAGTCCTTCTGCCATAGTCTGATTAGTAGTCTAGAGCCTTGGTACCAATTTTTAATATCTGCGATGACCCCAGAAGCCTTAAACAACATCTTCAGCATACTAAAGCCTTGTTACTCCAAAGCACAGGTCTGAATAATTCAGGATCTGTGACGGCAGTTCTGCCCTTATGAAACCATGTGGGAGACTTTGGGATTCTAGAATCTGTAATGCTGGTTGCTTTTCTGTGGCCTTTCTATTTCTCTCCCAGTGGTAGCTTCAAATAGCCACTGCTTCAAAAATATTTTTCTAAAGTCTTGCTGGAATGATAGCAATATTCGAATGTATCCAAATAAGTTTCTATTTTAAGTAATCGTAGCAGAACTCCTGCTTAATTATGCAGGCCTAAAACCTCCCTTCAACTGGGTGGCAGTTAAAATATACACTCATGTTTGATGTCTTAAAAGTGTTGTTTGCCATTTTTAAGATGAAATGACGTGAAAACAGGATGTGCTATCATTAGACAATCTAGTTTACATTTAAGGAAAGACACTTTGAATAAACGATATATGAGGAAATGTGCTTTAGATTTCTACAGATTGGCTACCAAACTAAATACAAGATTTGGGAAAGTTTGGAATCTTAGAATAACCAGAGCTTTAGGGACCACAAAATCCAAAATTTTAAAGGACTAGGTTCAAACTTTTTTCCTCTCGCCCCTTTTTTTTTCTCCATAAGCCACTGGTTGTAACTCAGAAGTATTCAAAAAGAGTCAGACTCTCAAGTAGTCAACTGGTACCCAGGGACCAGGGCATTAGCAAGGGTGTGTGCTCAGTGCTGTTTACAGAAGTGCTCTGGAAGTTGCTTGAGACTATGCTACAAAGGACCAAGTCTTAGACTGAGCATTTTGCCTGAGCCTCAGAGCATGAAGCTGGTGATTTGGCACACATATTGCATCAACAACAGGTTCTACTCTCCTCTAGGCAGCAAGTGCAAGAACATGTTGTGGGAGCAAGAAGAGCTTGCTGAGGTTAGTGTAACACTCTGTCTTCTCAAAGTTTCTTTCCTAGTCCCCCTTTTCTGTCTCACTGCCGTAAGTCTGTGTCCTTCCTTTACCTTGCAATAATCACCTTGATTATTACAAGAGATTAATAATTGCCCCCCTCCTCCTAATATATTTTTCCCCTACTATAATCCATATTCAACCAATGATGCATACTTCTCATGGTTCCCATTTCCTACAGAATACCTTCACATCTATCTTCTATCTACTTGGCAAACCATGTGGCTTATATACCTCCATGAAGCTGTCATCCACCTCTACCAATATATGCGCAGAAACTTGAACACATTTCCTTTGAATTTTCTCCTAACCTTGCTGTCTGAAGGACAGCACAGTAACATGATAAAGAACAGACTGAGGCCGGCGTGGTGGCTCATGCCTGTAATCCCAGTACTTTGGGAGGCTGAGGCGGGCGGACGGCCCGGAGGTCAGGGAGTCCGATCAGCCAGCCAACTGGTGAAACTCTGCCCCTAATAAAAATACAAAAATTAGCCAGGTGTGTGGTGGCATGCCTGTAATCCCAGGTACTCTGGGAGGCTGAAAAGCAGGAATAGCTTAACTTGGAAGGAGGAGGCTATGCAGGAACTAAGATCACACCACTGCTCCTCCCAGCCAGGAGTGAGACTGGCCTATAAAAAAAAAAAAGAAGGAAAGAAAGAAAGAAAAGACTGGCATCCTCATTCCCCACTTCCTAGCCGGTGACCATGGGAAAGTTACTTAACCTCTTGGTATCTCACTTTCCTCATCTGTAAACTAGCTGGGTGATCCACCTATACACAGAATTGATGTGAGAAAAAGTGGGTTAGTGCCTATAAAGGGCTAAGAACGATGCCTGGCACAGAGTAAGCATTATTGCTATTTTGAAAAATATCATTCAAGTCACTCCTCCCTTGCCTGGAAAACCTTTCTCTCTAGTACCTGCCTGTTGAATACCCCGTGTTCTTTTAAGGCCTGTGTCCTCTGCAAAATCCCTCCTGGTGCTCCCAGTGAGAATGGGGTAACTCTTTCTCTCCCATGGGATCCTTCCAGCACCTGACACCCTGGCATTTATTACAGTTGTCTAAGCAGGTCAGCGGTTCTCTAGCTGTATGTCATGAAACAAGACCAGTTGGCCTCAGGTTTTGACCACGGGGTAAAATATTCTCAAGCTACAACTGAGGATGCATGTTGGTCCTGGGGATGTCAGACAGACCAGAGCATGAGCTCCTGGAGGGCAGCCTGCGTCTGTTTTAGCTTTGCATCTCCCATCGCTCTAAGCACAGTGCTGTGAGCAGAGCAGATGCTTAGTAAATGTTTGTTAAATTAAATCTCAGGCAATTTGCTTCGATTTACTTAGAACTCCCTGGGTAAGTAATCAGTTCCTATACCATTCAATGAGTTTTTAATAGCATTTACATTGGACTCGCCATATAGGTTAATCAAAACCAGCTCTCTTAGTCCCTGGTTCAGACTCAGGGATTTCACACAAAAAGACTCAGGTCAGTGCCTTTGCTCATCTTAACAGAGACTGAAACTGAATGGGAGAAGCCCTAACTCTCCGTAAATTTCTCTCCCATTTGTTAAAGAGGCATTATAGAAACAGACCCATTAAACAGGCCAATGGAATCAAAGATTTGTTTCCCATGGATTCCTGTTTCCAAAGAATGACCAGTTGTCTACATTGCTGAAATGAATTGATTGTTTTTAGAGGGCTTCACGTTTTCAGAAATTATGGAACATCATTTCAGAGTTTGTTGAAAATGTTCAAGTACTTGAAATTCAGGAAACAAAAAAAAAAAAAAAAAAAAAGAGGGCCCAAAATTTAAACCCAAAGATAATTACAAATATTTCTAATTACATCTGCTCCATGAAAATATCTGATGTGAACATGAGTGAAATTAATTTGAATTTTAACTACTTTGCTGGGTTTTTTTCTTTTTAAATTTCTATTAAGTTCCACAATAGCCAAATATAAAAAAGAAGAAAATTGGAGGTATAGTCTTAAGGGTAAGCAGAAAAATGAATAAAAACTTACATGACTAAACATAGAGGAAATATTTTTTGAGGATCAAATGCTGCCAATGCTATTGTGAAAGTCATTAGATGTATGAATCTTTTGCCAGTTATCTTGTTTGAAAAGATAGTTCTAGGCTTCCTTGATTGAACTAAATATTTATTTGATGGCAACATACTGATTACATATAATGTAGAAAACATAAAAATTATATTAACAAAATGAATTCCTCCAACTATAACACCTGGAAATTAAAACCAATATTTGAGAAACACCTTGTGCCAAAGTCTCGGTTATGTTATCTCCTTTAATTCTCACACGGCTTCCAAAATTTCCAATTTATCCAGTTGTGTAATGTACCTTCAGATAATTAAATAGGTTGACTTTCTAAATGAGATTATAACTACAAATACTGAAACTTTAAAAGAGCTCTTCCAATTTTGTATGACAGTTAAGATTTCCATTGTATAGATAAGAAAACCGAGGTTCAAAGAGCAGTAACGGTTGCACAAGTAGAAAACAAGAGATATTTAAACCTGAGCATCTCTAATCTGAAGTTCAAGTGCTTTCCCCTACACGAGTTTGATTCTTTCCTCAAGAATTGTCCCATTTATTCATGTATTTATTCATTCAGAAAATATTTATTGGAAGCCATCGATATGATTATCATTTTCTTAAAAGGCTCTGGGAACACAGCAAATAAGGAAACAAAATTTCACCCTTTGTTTCCCCCGCTAGGACACAGGAGATATTGGTGGTGGAGACAGACTGGACGTTCTTCCCCACCACCACTGTCACTCTGCTTCCTTCCAGTATTTCTGGTGTCTAATCTTTACATCATAACAAGCCTGCTTTGCCTTTTACTAGAGTAGAAGTGGGGAACTAGATATCAGGATATTATCTTTATTGAACTGACCTGTATCTTCCATAATATTGTCCACTACAATTTTCCCTTTGGTTATGACAGCTTTGAAGACAGAGGAATTTGTAATGGCAGAAATAAGTAAATATGAGAGAGACATGTGAAACCTGCGTCTTCAGTACCTTCTACCTTTATGCAAATGTTTTTCAGTGATTAACTCAACCAAGTGCATGCCTAAAATGGATGTTCCACGTATTTTCCATCCAGGCATCCATTTGACTCCAGGACACATGCTCCATGAGCAACATTTCAGATTAATGAGTTGAGGCCCACAGCAAAGCCAGGTTAATATATTTTCTTGTTGCTGAATCTGATAGTTTCCATCTGCTATATCATGCTTTAATGTCCCAGAACGCTTGAGTTGCCTAATAGAGTACGTATGAAAATCACACAAGATTTTTTCCTCGTAAAGGCTCTGTAAAGAAAAAGCTGCAAAGCAATATTCAAAAACAGAACATCAACAATGACAATATAATAATGATAGACAATGCTCTATCAAATACGTAATTAATATTTTAATTATTTTCTCTGTAATATCTGTATCCTACTGTGCAAAGTAACTGGGTCTCACAATTTTCAAAGATGACAAGATTATCATTATTAATGTTCTAGGACACGTATTTATTTCTAATGTTATTAATGGTACTACTGATGGAGAATACAAGAGTCATTCTGAGGTAAGGAGGTAGTTCCTTCTGATGAGTCCACTTGGGTCTCAGAATTTAACATTCCATATTGATTAATAATTTATTTGTGGCTTAAGTCAATTTTTTGTGTATCCCAGTTGTGTATCCACATATATATTTGTCTACTAAATTACTTTAAAGAGCTCTAAAAATAATTGGCCTATTATCTCACACAGATAGTTTTAATTGAGATGGTTAGAATTTCAGAAATTATGAACATCAGAGTGCTTGTTTTATGCTTTTCTTTTTTCTGTGATTATTATTATTATTATTTTTTTCTGGCAGAGGAAAATCTTTGCCTTCTCAGTCTTAGACCTCAGAGATATATGATCGGTTAAATCTGTGGAAGATTTAAAATAGTTTGTTTTCAAAAACTCAAGGCTGTTCATAAATCTATGCTTCTCATGGCCTAGAGATTCAAGGTTTCCAATACGTAGCTACTCCCTTCACATGGTTACTAAGCCCTTGAAATGTGGCTACTCTGAGTTGACTTGTGCCTAAGTGTAAACTGCTCTCTGGTTTTTGAAGACTTAGTATAGAAAAGCCGCAAATCTGATTAATAATGTCTTAATAGGCGGGGCGCGGTGGCTCACGCCTGTAATCCCAGGACTTTGGGAGGCAGAGGTGGGCGGATCACGAGGTTAGGCGATCGAGACCATCCTGGCTAACACGGTGAAACCCCCGTCTCTGCTAAAAATAAAAAAATTAGCCAGGTGAGGTGGCGGGTGCCTGTTCCCAGCTACTCAGGAGGCTGAGACAGGAGAATGGTGTGAACCTGGGAGGCGGAGCTTGCAGTGAGGCGAGATAGCACCACTGCACTCCAGCCTGGATGACAAGCGAGACTCCATATCAAAATAATAATGATAATAATAATAATAATGTCTTAACAATATATTTAAGTAGTAATAGTTTGGACTTATTGGTCTATCTAAAATATTATTTAATGTTTTTACTTTTTCAGCGTGGCTCCAAGAAATTACATATGTAGTTCAAATAATATTTCTATTGGGCAGTGCTACTCTACAGGTCAATCTTTGGAACTGGTTATTAACCCATTTTACAGTTGAGAAAATTCAAGTCACAGACCATGAGTGATGGACCGGGGATATGAATTCAGACCATTGGTTCTAGAAACCGTGTTCTTAACTCCTGTACAATATTCCCTCAGAAACATGCTCAGACCCCAAAGACTCAACTCCTTCCCCACGGATACCCTGAGCTCAGTAGCTTATGAGAGAAGTCCAGAACCATCAATGCTCTGGCAACTGAAAAAAAAATGTCCCAAACAGGACAAACAACTCCAAGATAGGATGGCAACAACCTTGGTTATATAAAAATATTCTCAGACAAGACATGGGCATTGTCTATAAATGAAAACAAGGAGCAATTTTTGCTGAGTTAATTCTACAGGAAAGGCAGGGGCTATCAGCATGCTTCTCGGCCCCGTATTTGCATCAGTGACTGGCACTCTATTAGGATTGGTATCAAGGGGGTGGGATCCTGGTTTCCCTGGATTTGGGCCTTTCACGCCTTCTGATTGATAGCTTCTACTTGTAAAGCGGTCACCCGCGCAGCTGTCTCGTGCTCCTGTCCGCCTTTCCACTGCAGTTGATGCAATTCTGGTTTCATTCATCAGCCCCCTTGAATAGCAACATCCTCCAGTTGGAGGAAAACCTGCTGTCGCCATGCACGGCCCACATTTGCATGCACGCACTGTCCTGCCAAGCACTCGGTGGCACCGTGTCTGCCAACTGACAGGCAGCTCGTGGATCCCATCCCTGATAAGTTTTCTAGTTTCTCAAATTATCTGTGTTTTACTTCGCTTTCATGCTCAAAGCATAACAAATGTCTTTGATATGTTTCTGTGTGCTGTGGAATGCCAATGGCGTCAATTGAACTGTATCACACCGTGGAAAAGGCTGTTTTGCAGAGCCTCAATTGGCCATGAGCTATAAATATCTGCTGTTTCATGATGCCTTTGATTGCTACATAAACTCTGATCATTAAACATTGATCAAAGATGGCTTGCGATCAAATGGCATTATGCTACAATGATATGGATGCAATAGGCAAGGGTCAGGATCAGGTGTTCTGTTGACGCCCAAGCCCTCATTGTGGACAGGCTACCCCTAGGCTCAGACGTGTCTGTTTTTTCGGTCTTTCAGGGTAATTTTAATGAAATGCATTGTCCTAGAATTTTTGTGGCTTATAATATGTTTCTTTGGAAACATAAAATGTTTATGGGATTACTTCTGCCTTTTAGGAACACTTGCAAACATATGAAGATGAAGAATTGTGAAGAAATAAACAAACAGCAAAACAGACAAGGCACACAAATAAAGATTGAGAGCTAGATAGATAGGCAGGTAAGTAGCCTTCTATACATTTAAATAACCTTTTATTTCTTTTCATATTGACAAGTAATAGCTGTTGATTGTAGAAAATTTGAAAAATACAGAAAAAAAATTATACCAGACCTAAGAACCAGAAATAATTCACTATATTAACATTTTGGTTTGCATCCTTTCATGTTTTGCTATTCACAAATACTGTTTTTCCAAGCACTGGAACATACTTTGCACTTTGCATCTGTCCACATCACACATAAGAGTGCCCTTAGCACTCTTTCTTTTTTTTTTTTTTTTAACTTATGTACTTACCCTGAACATTTCTCTGTGGCATTATTCTCCAAGAGCACACGTTGTAATATCTGCATGATAAATCATGTGTATGTGTGTATGTTTGATAATTAATTTAACTCCCCTACTGTTTGACATAAATACCTCTTTTTCTTTATCTCTGTAGGCTATCTAGCACATTGGGATCACTAAATAGAATATAGGTTGAAATGGACAATATAGATTAAATAAGCAGTCTAAAAATCAACTTTCCTACAAAACAACATTTGTATTCACATCCAACATTGTAAATGAAACCAAAATTTCTTAGTGAATTAAGTCACTGGGGACTCTTAAAAATATACATTTTTTTTTCTTGCTCAGTTAAGCAAAATCATCTCTCAATGGAGAATTGTTTCTCCCACTTACGGTTGATATATACTGTTTTCTATTTTCTCAGAAAACTCCCATAGACGTCAAGTTTATCCTGATTGTTTGCCTCTAAAATCAGAGTTTCATTTGTAGTAATTCCAATTTAGATGTAAGATAATTAGCAAAATCCCAAAGAAGTGATCAGATTGTGAGTGTGTTACTTGATTGGGACATTACAATAATTTACTGTTCAATTCCTATGATGTCAGAACAACTGAATAAATGTAAAATAATTTCCTAGTATTGCCAGGAAAAGAGAGTAAATGCCATTTGGCCTAATGAAGATAGTGCTGAGTGATAAATTAGTTCTCTCATCTGAAAATAATGAAGTTTAACTAGAAGATCTCTAACTTCTTCTTTTCCTCTGAAATGCTATGATCTGTTCATACTTCAATTCTTCATTCTCAGATAAGATCAAGTCTGAAATATTGAGCAAATTGAATAGGCTTGTCTTAAAAAATAAAGTCCACATTTAAGTGTGTGAAGTGTATGGAGATACAGATATAGAGAAATAGATATAGACAGAGGTGCAGATGTAGATATAGATACAGATATTTGTATATATTCGTTTCAGTGCCTCACCCCAATAGATCCCATCGCCCAATATTCATGCCTTCTTTTAAAACTGGTCTGGGCCCTGTGAGCTACTTTAACCAATAAAATGTGGCATAAGTAATGCTGTCTGAAGTGATGTCTCATACTCAATGCTTGATGCATTCTGGACGCATCTGCTTTTGCACTCTTAGAAGCCAGCTGCTATGTAAGATGTCTATCTACCCTTACACTACCATGCCGTGAGGAAGCCCAAGCAGCCTATTTCTATGCCTAGAGAAGGATGGTCTCAGTCAGCTTCCCCCAGGGGAGCTCCCTGGTAGCACTTACTGCCAGCCAGGTGAATTAGGTCATTTTAGATGTTTCATCCACCTCACCACCCAGGTGACACCATGCAAAGAAGAAATGCCCTGGTCAATTTATATGATCATGAAAAATAATTGTTGTTTTAAGCCCCTAAGTTTTGTAGTAACTTATTATACAACAATAGAAAATGATATAGAGTATTCACAAACTACACATCCAACAAATGACTAATATCCAGAATCTATAAGGAACTTAAATAATTCGACAAACAAAAACCAAACAACCCCATTAAAAAGTGGGCAAAGGACATGAACAGACACTTCTAAAAAGAAGACATACGAGGGGCCAAAAACCATATGAAAAAATGCTCAGCATCACTAATCATCTGAGAAATGCATATAAAACCATAATGAGAAACAATCTCATATCAGTCAGAATGGCTATTATTAAAAACAAACAAACAAAAGAAATAATAAACCAACCAGATGTTGGTAAGGCTGAAGCAGCAGAGAAAAGGGAACACTTATGCTTACAAAAATTAGCCAGACATGGTGGTGCATGCCTGTAATCCCAGTTATTCAGAAGTCCGAAGCAGGAGAATCGTTTGAGATTCTCAACACAGAATTACAGAGGTTATAGTGAGCTGCGATCATGCCACTGCACTCTAGCCTGGGCAACAAAGCAAGACTTCATCTCAATTAAACAAACAAACAAAACCTAATGGAATGGGAAAATGTGGTACATATACACCATGGAATACTATGCAGCCATAAAAAAAGAACAAAATTGTGTCCTTTGCAGCAACATGGATGCAGTCACAGGCCATTATCCTAAGTGAATTAACACAGGGATAGGAAACAAAATACCACATGTTCTCACTTATAAGTGGAGCTAAACATTGGGTACCTATGGACATAAAGATGAAGGCAATACGTGCTGGAGACTACTGGAGGGGGGAAGGGAAGAAGGGCTGTAAAGTTACCTATTGGGTACTATGCTGACTACCTGGTACCTCATTCATACCCCAAACGTCAGCATCTCACTATACCCATGTAACAAACCTGCACAGGTACCCCTTGAATCTAAAGTAAAAGTTGAAAAAGACAAAAAAGGGAAAATGATATATTTTAACTGTTTTGGGGAATTCAGAATAGAATAAGATGTAATTTTTTCACATTTGAAAAATATGAAAAATGAATAGCACATATATGCATAAGTGCATATGTATGTGTATTTTTGTGCATATTACTATTACAATGGTAGTAAAAATAACATGACTCAGTTTAAAAGCAAGATTACATCATTTTAATTGAGACAAATTTCTTGCACTCTTTACCATTGGAATATTTATGTGAGTCATTAGATTCTTGAATTATCATGAGGAATATTTTGTTTATGTTGTTCCTATGATAGATTCAAATCAACAGATTCATAAATGCACGTTCACTCTAGGTCAGAAGAAATTGCATTCCAAAGTTACACAGTTAAGTTGAGTGGCATTTGTACTCACCAAGTTCTGAGTGCATAATACATGTGATAAATGTGTCTGACTTGGCACTGATGTGACAAGGCCCAGTGGGCCAGTGGATGGAAACAAAAGTGCCAGATTCTGCCATAGAGAAGGACAATAGGCAGTTATATCCCTCTAACTGGCCTTCAGCCTACCTTAGAAACAGATGTGTCTCACTTTGACTGTGGACAGGGACTTTCTCCAAGAGATGATGAGAGAGCCAAGCCCAATCACAGAACATCTCTCAACACCTCACCAGATGAGAAGTGTAAACAAAATAACAACCACACCATTTCACCAGCAGGAACAAAACCAGAAGAGGTACTACCTTCTCCCTTATGCTTCCTAACATGACAGCCAAGGAAAGAAACTTGCAGCTTCAACCTTACCCTCACTCTCCTGAGCTGTTGCTGTGGAGGACCATGAGCAACAAAGCTCTGAGGCTTCTCACCCATATCCTCCCCAATCCAAAGAGAAAGATGTCTATGAAAAGGATGAAAAAAAAATTAAGCATAGAAATTTCTCCCTGCAACATAAGATCTCAGAAGAGCAGATAGGCCAACCAGTGCCAGAGTCTTTCAGGCCTCCACAGTGAATTGAATCTGAGGGTGTTCCTTAGGAGACACCTCAGCTAGGTAGATTGAGTTTATAACCAAGCAGCAACAACAACAACAAAATTCAATTCAGAAGGCGGATCCTAGAGCCTCCTTCAAGGGCACCCCACAGGGAGCTTGCCCACCCCCTACTCACAGACTTCAAGCAAACGGGATAGAAGTATACCCTTCTGTGGCTTGAAACAAAAGACCAATCCTTCTCAGATTAAATGGGAAGGATTCACTTACATCAAATCAGAATAAATAGCAGGTCTAGACAAAGCTTCTTAAGTTAGATTTGTCCAAGATTTTTAATAAGTAAAACCTCAAACATATTACATTAAAAACAAAAAAGAAAGAAAGCAACTAGCTGAACTTATAGAGCAAAGAGTAGAGTGGAGGTGACCGGGGCAGAGGGGATGGGGAGGGTGTGTTCGTCCATTTCCCTTGATATAAAGGAATACCTGAGGCTGAGTAACTTACAAAGAAAAGAGGTTTATTTTGGCTCATGGTTCTGCAAGCTATACACAAAGCATAGTGCCAGCATCTGCTTCTCATGAGGGCCTCAGGAAGCTTCCAATCATGGCAGAAGGCAAAAGGGGAACCAGCATATCACATGGTGAGAGAGGAAACAAGAGAGAGGTGCCAGGCTCTCTTAAACCAGATCTCACATGAACTCATAAAGTGAGAACTTACTCAATACTGTGAGGACAACACCAAGCTATTCATGAAGGATCTGACCCCATGACCCTAACGCCTCCTACTAGCCCAACCTCCAACACTGGAGGCCACACTGCAACTTGAGATTTGGAGAGCACAAGCATCCAAACTACATCAGGGGTTTAGGTAGATATTGGTCCAAGGGTATAAAATTTTGGTCCCAAGGAGAAATAAGTTCAAGAGATCTGTTGTACAATATGATGATTCCAGTTAATAATGATGCATTTTATACTCAAAAATTGCCAAGAAAGTAGATTTTAAGTGTTCTCACTGCAAAAAAAATGATAAGTATGTGAGGCAATGGATATGTTAATTAGCTTGATGTAGCCATTCCACCATGTATACATATATCAAAACGTGTTCAACACCATACATATCTACAATTTTCAATTTAAAAATAAATTAAAAAGTTGGGGAAAAGGAGGGACTTTTCATACTGTATTTGTTAACTATTGCTACAGTGCACACCAACACAGAACTCAGTGACTTTAAGCAACATTTAATATTTTTCACACATCTGCAGTTTTTCTAGGAGTCAGCTGATGGAGGATGGACTCAACTAGGATGTCTCTGCTTTCCACATTTCTCAGCCTCCTCTTAAAATCTGTGGGCTAGCCCAGAGATGTTTTTCCCATGATTATGGCAGAGGTGCTAGAAGGCAGATGAAAACATGCAAGGCCTCTTAAGGCAGGCCTTAACCTGGTGCACCGTCATCTCTGCATTCTTCTATTTACCAAAGCATAGCCCTGGCCAAACTTACAGTCAAGGGGCAGGGCAAAAGACAGAAAAACTGCCACTTTAGAGAGGAAAACTACAAAGTCACACAGCAAAGAGTATGAAGTCTAGAGGAAAAAAATAGGTCAACAGTGCAGAGAACAAAAAGGAAAATTCCCTGGGTCTCCTATACTATGGGAAAACTGGAAGGTCATTGATTTAGTAAAAATAAATGATCAACAATACAATGATGAAACCACAGGATCAAATGGAAAGGCCAAGCATGGTCCTTGAAAAAAAAATTGAAGACATGAACGTCACAGTTATATAGCTAGTAAATACATTTGATGTTGCTGAAAATCAAATTACTGAGATAGAAGAAAAGTTTGAGATTATCACCATGGATCCAGGGGGAGAAGGCTGCTGAGGACTTCGATAATGTCAGTGGGGAAACCAAAGAAAAGGACTACCCTACTGAAAGAAAAGGACTTCCCTACTGGCTCTATTTTAAAAATATCAGGCTGGGTGCAGTGGCTCACACCTGTAATCCCAGTCCTTTGGGAGGCCAAGCCAAGAGAATCACTTGAGGCCAGGAGTTCCAGACCAGATATATATATATATAGATATATACATACACATATATATACACACAGATATATATACACACACACGTGTGTGTGTGTGTATATATATATACGTATATATATTGGGCAGGACACTGATGGACCCAACTCTCATACCTAGACCATGTGCTCTGACCAGGGTATTGGAAAGAACCATTGTCAGGCTTGGTATCCAGAGACTCATGGAAAGGTAACTGGCAGCTTCCACATGAACCACACAATTGATGACAGCAGGGAGCACTTCTCCTTCCAAAAATAGTAACGGAAGTGTTACTGAGCGATGAAAACTCAGATGTCCTCTGCACATGTGGTTGCATTAAACCCAGAAATCTAGGGAAGTAAGGAGCAAAAATGAGTAAAATGGGAATGTCGGTGTCAATTTTGCCTATTCACAATTTAGCCCAAGGATGCCTATCCTCAGAAAAGTAGAACAGTAGAGCAGGCTCTTCTCAATTCCTGTCATCCAATTTTCAGAGTGTTATTATCACTACCAAGTCCAGGAACATCATCTCCACCTAAAATACTGTTTTCCTAGGAGGGTTTATCCAAAACCAACTGACTAGCTTACTAACTTTGGAATATAATACATATTCAAATTAGGACTGCCTGTGACTGATATGATTTGTTATCATGTGAATACAAGTGAAAGAAAAACAAAAATGTTAATAGTGGATAATTTCTACAGTATTGGATAAGGTTAGTGGTTTTTTTTTTTTTTCTGATTTGTACTTTTCTGTGCTTTTAAAATTTCCTAAAATATACCTGTAATGTGTTAAGGTTTCAAAATGTGTTAAGGTTTGATTTTTAATAATTAGATATACAGATGTTAGATGAATTACTTTTATTGTAATGACAGTCTGACCTGCCTTATTATTTCAAGTTAAGCTTCACAAGCTTGCTAAGTACCAAAGTTTAGGCTCTAGTTCAAATATTTTACTGTATTTTAAATATAAGAACTCGATTTTATCAATGAATCCATTTGTAAGAGCCTGAAGGATTAATTAACTTTGACCAAACACTGAAGATGCTGATTTTTAAACTGCAGCCCAATATGCTAACTGACCTATAGTGAAAGAGAGTTCTGTCCCTGAGACCAGAAGACACCCTTCTGGGTGTGAGGTCCAGACAGCAATATACTTGGAGTTAGTGAGGATTAAGTTTGGTCACATGCTACAGAAAACCCAGACTGAGAGTGACTTGAACCCCAAAGCTTTATTCTCTTGCACACAAATTCAGCAGTGTGCATTCCAATAGAGCCAGTTCACAAAATCATCAGGGACTCCCTGCAGCTTGCTGCTTCCCAATGTCTGGAGCAAGGCTTCCATCAACATGGAGTTCCAGCCACTGCTTTACATCACAACGGGAGGAAGGAAGAAAGAGAAGGAGAAAAGTACAGCCCTCCCTTTAAGGGCACTTCCAAAAGCTGCATATGTCACTCTCCTTAAGTCCCATTGGCCAAAATTCAACCACATGGCCTTATCCAGCCACAAGAGGGGCTGGGACGTGAAGTCTTTACTCCAGATGGTGTGTGCCCTTCACTGTGGGCTGTGGGGAGAACAGATAGTGGACAAGTAGCAATCTCTGCCACAAGTTATGAGAAAAATAAACAGGCAATATGGAACCCATGTAATGCGAGGGTATTCACATCTAACTTGCTCCATCTTCTCTACTTTTAAGAGCAATTTCATCTTAAAAACCAACACCAATTGCATGAAACTAAAAACACCCCCTCTCCTAGACAGTGCAGAGATAAATCTCTCAGATTATACCTGCAGCCGTTCTTCTTTCTCTACATTATTTGCCACTTCCTAGAAACTTCCATCAGTAAAACCTCACCTGTTGACTTGCTGTAATTCCCAAGATAATAACTCATCTGATGTTAGTTTTATTTTTGGCAACTTTTACAGATGCATCTTTATCCTAACGAGTAGGCTGTTTTGAAATCACAGTGTAGGTTGGGTTAAAGTTCATCCCATGAGTAGAAGATTTTAACATCAGATGTGAAGTTGACTATGTGCTTAAAATTGGGGGCAGGAGAGAGCAAAGTTCATGGGCTGTTTAAGCCCTGTTGTTCCTGCCTGCCTGCTACATGTGTAAGCTCTATACAGAAAGTTCTGCTCTGCTGCCATTCCCTCACCCAGGCATTTTTCTGAAGTGATTGAGTTTCGGGACATCATTCCTTCATTTCCTTGGGTAAGTGAACTTTATCACACAGATGCCAGAGCAGGTTTGGGTTGCTTGTGCTCTTCAGGCATCTTCCATCTGACTCGTGAGCCCCAACACATATGGCCAATTCAGACTGACCCTTCCAGTCGACTCATAATCTGTAAGATTTCTCATCCTCCAAGCTTGATAAATCACCAAATGTTCCCTCGTAGTACCAGACCAAGACGCTTATCCATGAAGAGCACAGAGTTGAAATCCAGTGTCCCACAATTGGTCATCTAACCATTTGTCCTAACCTCTGTGTCCTCTTTGGAATTACTACATCAGTGGGAAGCAGGAACATTGAGGAGAGAGTGGAGCAGAGGAGGAAGAATAGAAATTGGCCGATGAACAAAGACAGAAAATCTAGGGATGTTCCATGATCAGGGTGGGAAAGTACACACACCAAGTCATCTTGAAACTATATTTTCTGTGCATCCGTGATCCTCTACTACTGGTCAATTTCTTTTTGCTGTTTTTCTTATTGCTTGAGTCCTATGATTGGTTTATAAGAAAATAAAATCCTATGGATCTAGGACTGAGGTAAGTCTAGTTCACTGCTGATAGCCGGTTGTCTAGAATACTATCTAGCATTTAGTAATACCCAGTGAGATATTCGTTGATTGATCAACTAATGGTTTATATATTGTAAGCATATATTCTTCTATTTAAATTTAAAATTAATATGCACATACTTCTTGTAATTGAGTTCTCATCCCACTGGATAAGTGACAGTGCACCAATGGCTGCAGAGCTCCTCTTCTGATTTGTTGCTGTTTACACCAGCTTGGTAGGAAAAGCTTTTATCTCCCTGAAGAATTCTGTGTGAACAAACTGCATGTCTATAAAATTGTGCGTGGGTGGGTGTGTGCCTATAAGGTGTTAAGACATTATTTATAGAAGAAAGATTCTTCACCCTCAATTCTAGGGGACCAAAAAGTCAAGAAACAGAACAGTCTGTCTCTGTGTATGTTCCCAGGAGATGTCAATAAGTTTTACAAACCAAATGAGATTGAAATACATTAACTCCCTAGGGGAAAAAAAAAAAAAAAAAAACTCATGATGAATGCTGTTAGAATGGTAGTAGCTACTCGTCTTCCTAAAACTGAATTTTTCAAATATAAGGAATTCTTAAACGGGACTACTCTATTTTCATAACTAGGTATAAGAACATTTATTTATATTGTAAATAGGCATTATTTATATATCACGCCATATACGACCATTTTAAAATGAAACAGCTGTATTAAAAGTTAGGCATCATAAAACTTAAGGATTTGTACATATTTTAAGCACTGCATTGTATTTCTAAATTTTTCTAGGTCTAAGGAGGTTGAGAAAAACATCCGCTTACATGGTCATTAACAATAATGATTTCTAAAAATTATTTTTGTCAAATAATAGGTTTTTTGTAAAAAAAAAAAAAAAAGGCAAAATTTTGCTTGTAATTAGTCAACAAGATGGAGACTAAGCCAAAAATCTTAAGATGTCCTCAAAACCTATGTATCTCTTTTGAAATCCAAGTGAGGGAGGGAATAAGACAATGTCAATCGTGTAGGAACAGGAAGCAATAGCTCTGGACAGTGTGTCTGGAGAAACACTATTAGGACCCAGTGGAATCCAAGCCTTTCTCCACCTGGTCTGCCATATTTTCCTAAAAACTCTCACTGTAAAGATGGTCTAAAAGGTCGATGTTAGGATCCACCAGTTTTCCCAGGAGGAGCAACCACACGTTAGTAGAGGATTGTCAGAAAAGCTGGCTTGCAAGATTAGGGCTAACCCTAAGAGAATGGCTCATGGAACACATAGGTGTCCAGTCTTGGATGTCATGACTATTCCCAGAGCAGAATATGATGCCTGAAACATAATTTAAGCTTAATCATTTTTAAATGAGTGACTTAGCAAAAGTCATATAGACGTAGGAAAGGGCACTACAGCAGGAGTCATTGAGGCAACTAAAGGTCTCTGTGTAGTAGGGGAGACTAATGACTAAGCTGTGAAGATAAAGAGATGCTAAACCATGGTAACTAAATAACACAGAAGTTTTTCTCCCCACATGGTTCTGAAGATGGGAGGTTTAGATGGTGGGACAGTGTTTCCCCTCAAAAGTCGTCTGTGGCCTCAGATCCCTTCCATCTTGTTGAACTACTCTCTCTTGGGATGCCGTCTTCATCTGGGTGGCAGGTGCTGAGTACCTGCTATGAACACAGTCCACATCTTACCCTGACAGCAGGGAAGAGAAAGGAGGAGCACATCTCCCTCCTTTAAGGTCAAGACCTGGAAGTGGCACACAAAACTCTTACATCTATTCATAGACCGCATCTAGTCATCAAAGAGCATAAGAAATCTCATCTGAAGTGGGAAGTCATGGGCCAGGAAAATGTCTATTTCTGTAGAAGAAGAGAGGGAGTGGATGAGGGCAAAGAGTAGGGGTGGATATCTAGCAGTCAACTGAGATGGGGACCAGGCTATGGGAGACCAGGCAGTCTTGACTGTGGAGTTAAGTCTCACTCTCTTCTCTCTGAGGCCCATCTCCAGCATGACAACCAGATGTCCATGTGGACATCACCTTGGCCATGAGCTGTAGGGTCCACGGACTGACAATTCTACCTTTTCCTGAGAAAATCTCCAGTGGGACAGCATCCATTTAATTGAAGCTGACTACTCCTGAAAAGTAAAAAGTAAACGCATTGTTTAAAACTTCAGCACTGTTTCTGCATTTTTTTTTTTTTTTGGCCTTTTGAGGAAACAGTCTTGACATTAGAATTCTGAAAATGAAGTAAACACTCTAGTCAGTTCTTTTCCATTCACTTACATTTGAGAGAGTTGGCTGTCAAGCTAAAAGGCACTAATGTATTCTCCTCACTCCAAATACATCAAAGAAAGAATGAAAAGATACTGCAAGTAAAGTTTTCAAAGCTTTTTCCTTCTTTTTTTCTTTTTTTTTTTAAGCTGGCTATTTAATGGGAATGACTACTGTGTAGCCCATAGATTATCCTTATTAAAAAAAAAAAAAAAAAAAGAAATCCATTTGATGCTTTGTAAAGAGTAACTTTTCAACTTCCAAGTACTTTTAATCCAGGTGCTTCATAAAGGTGATACTCCAGGTTACTGCTTTTAAGACAGAAAGTCCTTACTGGAACATGGGTGCTGCCTTAATGCCAGGTAAATGCAACTCAGCCCAGGCTCTACTGAGAAAATGTCTTAACCTTCTTAGCAGCCAGCATTGGTCACTATTACTATTCACACTTTCATCTTCATAATGTTTCCTTAAACTTGTATATTTGAATTTTGGGGAAAAAAATGCCTCATCACACTGGGACTGCCATCTATACAGAGAGATTTTTATCCATGAAGATTTCCTTCTGTTGTTTTCCAAGGCCTGGCCTTCACCCCGACCTCAGCAATGCATTTGCACATTGTCCATAGGTTAACAGACATCTGCTGTCTTCGTTATGAACTGCTGAGAGCTTGACATGTCCAGGCAGATGGTGATGAGTCAATGAGGTTCTAGCTAGCTTAGGGGCCACCTCAGGCTTTCTTTGTTTTCTTCATGCTACAGACTCTACCCAAAGAGTCCCTGAAAATCATTTCAACTTGGTTCCCACTGTGGTAAGAGGGGTTGCATGGAACCATCTCCTACTCCTCAAAGTATTATGGGCTTTTTAAGCCATGTCAGAAAAAAAAAAATCATTGTTTGTTTGTTTTGAGATGGAGTCTCACTCTGTCTCTCAGGCTGGAGTGCAGTGGCACCATCTTGGCTCACTATAGCCTCCACCTCTCAGGTTCAAGGGATTCTCCTGCCTCGGCCTCACGATCAGCTGGAACTACAATCATGTGCCACCACACCAGTTAAGTTTTGTGTTTTTACAAAAGGTTTGCCATGTTGGCCAAGCTGGTCTTGAACTCCTGACCTCAAGTGATCTGCCTGTCTTGGCCTCACAGAGTGCTAAGATTACAGGCATGAGCCACCATATCCAACCTCGTATTCATTTCTCTATTGCTGCCATATCAAAATGCTACGATTTTAGTACCTTAGAAGGAGACATTTATTATAACAGCTCTGCAGGCCAGAGGTCCACATGGACTCAGCTGGTTTCTTGGCTCTGGGTCTATCAGGCAAAAATCAACACGCCCACTGGCTGAACTCTTAACCAGAGGCTCTGAAAACCAGCTTCTAAGCTGACTCACATTGTTGGCAGATTCCAGCTCCCTGCAGTTCTCAGCCAGGTCCTCATTTCCTTGCTAGTTGTCAGCTGGGGGATAAAACCTCTCTCCAGTCCCTTCCATCTCTGAATCAGCAATGGTCTTCAACTTGGCATCTTTTCAGCCTCTCATTCTGCAGTATCTCTCCGTCTCCAGCTAGGGAAAGTTCTCTGCTCTGAAGGACTCATGTAGTAAAATTGGGCCCATTCAGATAATCCAGGATAATCTTCCTATTTTAAGGTCCACAACCTTAATTACATCTGCAAAGTCCCTTTGGCCATGTGGTGTAGCATAGTTACAGGCTCCACGGATTAGAGTATGAATCTTCGGAGGCAATTCTACCTGTCACAGGGACTGGACTATAGGTAACAGAATGCAGATCTCATTCTCCTCTAAACTGAGAAGGTACACCCAGTCCTGGCAAGAATTGGGGTGGGGGGTGGACAAAGTGATGGCAGTCAGACCATCTACCTGAATTCTAGGGCAAGAGGAGACCCAGAATGAGCAAGAATGGCTGTTGACCAATGTCCTGTTGGAAAATGGACAAGATTGTAAATGGGTATGATCAAATCTTCTTGGTGGTAGTACAGAACTTAAATCTTTACATGTGCTTTGTTTTTTCATTTACTTATTTACTATATGATTAGTTAGTTATTCTGCTAGGTAGGTTCTAGTTGGTTCCAGTCATTTATTTATCATCCTACATTATTACAAAGAATTGAGTGGCCTGCAATAAATAGATACAGTAAAATAGACATTATAGCAACAATAATACATCAGCAGAAAACTTCCCTAGGGATATACAAATATCAGTGAAGGCTTGCATATCAAGTAGCTCATAAATGCCATTTATAATCTTTAGACTTTGGGGGCTGAGTTGAATGAGACATGATTGTGGTCATGTGGCATTATGCCAATATACAATGACACATGAATATGAATATGATTTTGTTGGGAAAAAAAAAAAGCAGTTTTCCAAAAGTGCCTGAAAGATATACCCTGCAGTCATTCACAACTGTGGTCTCATCCTTTCTCAGACTCCAGGATAACCTCTATTCCAAGGCCTTCAGAAGACACATCATGATTGTCACAAGTCCAGTAGTGAGACACAGAGAGACAAAAGTCAATGCAGAGAAGTCCATCTTCTGTTTGAAACTCCCTTCTGGGACTTCCTTTGTATTCAGGGACAGTCCCCATTGGGCATGACTCCTTGGCAAGAAGCACATCCAGCCAACCTCTGGGGCTAAAGGAGCCAGATGTATTCTCTCCCTGTCAGCTGGCAACTGAAGAGTGCATTTCCAAAGCTTGGCCAAGCAATGCTCTTACCTGAGATTCTAGAGTGTAGGGCATTAGTCATGCAGGAGCAGCAGGAGTGGGGTCGTAGTTGACCTTTGCTGCCAGCAGTGTGGAAGGTTCAGTCAGGAGGGCCAAAAAACATGTTGTTCCTGCTGAGCTGATTGTTCCTGCCTCAGTTCCTGCCTATTTCCCAAGCCTGGCTCTCCCGCCTTCACATTGGTTTGTGAGCTACCTGAGATCACTGCAATACATTCCCTTCCTGCTTAAGTTAGCCAGCATTCGTTTATTATGCTTGCAACCAAGGACCCCACCTGATACACATTTGTTGCCTCTCAATGCTTGCTCTGCCTGCCTCTTACTGTCAGAGATGTATGAGAAAATGAAGAACGTTAAAGAATTTTTTGTGCTAAATACCAAAGAATGCTAAATAAAGGACTTAAGAAGGAACTAACGACAGCCACTTTGCAACAACATCTCATCATCTTTAGCAGGGAGAATAACAGTAATACAGCAATGGCCCAGGCAAAACAACCAAATGATCCAATATCCTGTAGAAATCACCAGCCAGACAGGGGACTCCACAAAGAAAGAGGCACAAAGTCACAAGTCAGGAACTTAAGAAGTAGGTAGTCATTTGGGCTTCACAAGTTCATTAGGTAAAGGAAAATGGCATCTATGCATATATAGCCTAGTCCTAGATCCCTTGAATCATGTAGTTTTTGTTTTCCTAGTGGCACAGCCCTTTGTGCTGCATAAAGTAGAGTGACATGAATTACCAAGTGCAAACCTTCTTTAGATGTCAACAATTCAATTCTGATATTGTGTATTATTGCTGCATGATTTTAGATAGACAGATTTTTGGTATGGCTGTAAATAATCAGATATGTTTAGCCTTAAGGAAATGAAAAAGTGGTATAAAAGGGAGTATTGGTATTCCAGCCTGAGCAACACCGTTTTGTCTCTTTCCTTCTCCCACAATTAGGGACACTAGATGTCTCCTTTAAAGAACAAACAAAAAAATTCAGTTTCTCTATTTTCAGACTACTTTAGGATGTGAAAAGTCTCCCATGTTGCTCATTTTAGAGGCTCCAAGTCTAGTAATGATAAAGGCTAAATTGATATCTGCCTTTTTGGTAAGAGAATCCCAAAGCTGCAAGATGTTGGGATTTTTATAAAATGTGAGGCTGCACATCTCAACCATCATGTTCTTGTGCGTTTGGCTCTCCTATCCATAGGACCCATCTTTGTCAAGTTTTAACACCTTTGCTATAGACTAAGGCTGCCTTTAGTTTCTGAGTTTACCATCTACTGTTCCTCTGGGTTTATGATTTTCAATAGTTGCTAAACATCCATGATTTTATCCAAGTCACTGTCAAATTTGCTATTAAGTGGGCCTGAGACTTTCATTCATGTTCCAGCACCTTTGGGTAGAGAAGTATTGGAACAGCAGTATTCTCAATTACAAATCCAGCCCATTGTCCTGGCATCCTATTCAAACAAGGGGTCCTTGCAGAGACAGAATCAGGAGTGCTGCTCCCCATTAAAGCAGGTAAAAGACATGCCCAGCTAATGCCTGATCAAACAGAATTAATTCCTAATGAAATAGAGTTGCTGGTTAGTCCTACTGTAGAGACTTTACAGACTGCCTCAGATATCTTGGGTAAGATCAGAACTGGGAAATGACATCTGACCTTACCTAGTGTTAGTTTTCACAATATCCAACAGCCAAGTCATCAAGGGAGGAAACCCCCAAAGTAGTCTGATAATCCCCCAGAAAAGCCCCTTATTAACTTAACATCTGTCCTTTCACCAAATTATCCATCTGGACCCTTGGTATTCTCCTCTGAGCCAGTTCTCATCTAAGTTGACCCAGTATTTGCTCTTTCCCTTTCTCTTCCATCCCTATCTCTATTTTAAGGACATTTCTCTCTTGACTTTCAGCTCAGACCAGCCTCTTTGAGTGATTCTGTTTGAACTCCCAAGGTAAAGCACCTTTCAGCTTTCAATACATCCTCCTAAGGCTCTGGCCCATGCAGCTCATCCCCTCTCTACTGGACCAGTTCCCCAGCCCTGTAATAAAAGTCAAGAGAGGCAGTAGAGCATGCTGTTAAAATTTCAACTTGGAGTTCCACTCTCCTTGATTTGAAATGTGGGTCTGATTAATATTACCTGTGTCCTTGAGCAGATTATTCATATCTCTACCTCTCAGTTTGTTATCTGAGAAATGAGAATGACAAGAATCCTACCACATGGGATTGTCATGTGGCTTCAATTATGCTGTGTACTTAAAATAAGTGCTCAATAAATATCAGCCAATTTTAATAGCTATTACTTACAGTCTCGAACAGTGACCTCTGAAATGCCTTCCCACAGTACTGTAACCTCTCAGAGGAGGTCTCCCTTACTTCCCTACCCAAAAGAAGATGACATTTCAAAGACTAAGAAGTGTGTTTTTCTAGTTGCCCACAAAAAATGGCTCTACATTGTGCTTGTAGCCCATTCGACTTGGGCTGAATCCTTTCTGAGTGATGGTGGTGGTCCAAGAGACATTTGGTCAAGACTCGTGTCATGATTTATTGTTTTAAAACTGCATTATTCTATCTACCTCTGAAGTCAGATGTTGCAAAGAGTATAGAAAGTGAGAGAGAGGATAGCAGGGGATAGATCATGCAGGATCTTATCAATTACTTATCTCTATCCCAAAAATAAGAAGACAACGGTGAAAGCTTTTAAGCTGGAGAGTGACATGATGAAATTTGTACTTTCATCACTTGTACCACAAAATGAAAAACAGATTGTAGGAGGCAAGAATGGATATGAGGCCCCTTGGACTAGGGTAGTGGTAATAAAGATAAAGACACGTGAGTGGATTCCAGAGATATTTAGAGGTTGAAATCAACAGAATTTGGTTATAGTTTGCATATGAGAAAGTGAGAGAGAAGGAGTTGTCAAGGATGACAATCTGGATTGAGTAACAAACTGGAAAGGTCATGGTTTGTCATCTACTGTAGGAGGATGAGTTTTCTTTAGCTTTTTTTTGTGTGTGTGTGCGAGATGGATTATAAGCTATGTCTTGAATGTGTTGAATTTTAGATTCTTGAGGCACACCCAGGTGAAGATGAAATGCAGGAAGTTAGTCATAACTAGTTTGGAACAATAGACGTTGGTGGAGGTAGTGTAATATTTCTCATGGTGAAACATGAAACTGCTAGCTCTCCCATAAATGTTTGTTCGTCTCTTATTCTATTGTGTAGCAAATTGCAATAAGAGTCCATGAATTTCTTCCCTTCCCATCCAGACATAGAGTGTATTTCTCTACCCTCTGGATCAGGGTTAGACTTTTCGGCCAATGGAACATCAACAAATGTGACTCCAGCAAAGGCTTAAAAATATTTGACACATTGGAGCTTGCCCCTTTAGATTGTATAGCAGGGTCTTGAATAACATCATTTTGTTCAACATCATCTCATTGATGAAATATTAAAATATATTACTGGCCAGGGCCACTGTCTATGTTGAGTTTACACATTCTCCTCATGTCTGCATGAGTTTCCTCCAGGTACTCCGGTTTCCTCCACATCCCCAAGGACATGCACATTAGGTTCATTGGCATGTCATCATGGTTCCAGTCTGAGTCAGCATGAGTGTATGTGAATGTGCCCCATGATGGAATGGCATCCTGTGTGGGGTAGGATCTCACTTTGCTCCCTGAGCTGCCAGGACCCTGAACTTGAGTAATTGGGTAAATAATTAGCTTGCTTACTTAACTAACTAACTTACTTGGGTAAATAATTACTTACTTATACTTATTAATCTTTCTTAAATGCTTGTATAGGGTCTTCATCTATCAGTTTGGTGATGGTTTTGTGACCAGAAATATGCTATAGGAGCTTAACTCGTTTATATCAATGAGCCTATAGTAATAACCTTACATCATTAGCCTATGATAATTGATATAAACAAAAGTTCCTATAGTATATTGCTACACTGTGGTAAAACTGGTTTCCTTATACATTGTTTTGCTTGGAGTTACAGTAACCTATTAAGGACAATGTTAAGTGAAGATTTGCTGTACCTGCAGCCCTGAAAGCATGGTGTAATGAGGCCCAGGTAGCCCACTGGAGGATGAGAACCCACATGGAAGTAAGCCAAGCCAAAAAACAGCCTTCCAACCACCACACTTGCATGTGAAGCTGCCCTGCCAGCTGACCTTGACCCATGAACAGGCCAACTGAAGTCAGACACACTGGGCCAGAGCAAATAATTGCCTCTCTGACCCAGAGAGCTATGTGCTAAATAAGATGATCGTTATTTGCACCACTGAATTTTGGGGTGACTTGCTTCATAGAAAAAGCTAACTTATGTACAGAGTAATAAAATCTCTGCTTTTAAGCTGGACAGTTTTTCTAGGCTCCCTTGCAGCTAGACTTGGCCAAGGAGATGTAAAGGAACTTGCCAGCTGCTGAAAAATTTTCTGAACAGTTGGCTGGTACAACCTCTGCTATATGATCTCTTTTCTTTCACCCCCATTATCTGTCACCTGAGCTGCACCTGTGATAACTGAAACTCTAGTCATAAATCTAAACTGAAAGAATGAGGGCACATTGTATGCATGTAGCCTTGTAAGCCAGGAGAAGCCTATATCACTGAAGACTTCATGGAAAAGTATCCCACCTTAGTGCTAGGCTTCCTGCCTCCATACTTGAATGTGAGGAAGAAATCATTAACTCCTATCCTCTTTAAGTCACTGTTATTTGGGGCCCATTTTACTTACAAGTGAACCCTAAGCCTTACTATTATCAAAACACTAGACACACAAAGTTAGAATGCTTTCATCAATCCACACATGCTACCCTTGGATAATCACTGAGGCATCATCAATTTTTAGTTTCAAATCAGTTCTGCTTGCTTCTTCTTATACTCTCTTTGCAAAAATAATATGGCCTTGACCCTATATGAACACTAATATACATTGTTATGTGAACATTTGAATAGAGCTTTGCTATTTTATGGTGCTCTTTTACCATGTTTCTTGGAAAGAAGTATTTTCTAAACTGCTGGTTAAAACCTGTTTGTGAGTTGTAAAATAAAATTACTGGATAACAATTTTATATTTAGTGAAATAAAAGATGATAGAACAGAAGAGAATAGGAGGGAATGGAAAATATCAGAGTCAATCACACGTAGTATGCTTGGTTTTCTTTCCTGAAATTGTTTCATTCATATATATGTGTGTACCAGGTTCTCCTGTAAAATGTTTTTTTTTTTTTAATTTAGGTGATAATCAAAAGACATGAAAAACAGTTCCGTAGAATGCATCTGCTATTTTCCTCTACTTGTGACCTATCCCTTTTATATTAGTCCATTTTTACACTGTTGATAAAGACATACCCAAGACTGGGTAATTTATAAAGAAAAAGAGGTTTAACGGATTCACAGTCCCACGTGGCTAGGGAGGCCTCACAATCATGGTGAAAGGCAAAAGGCATGTCTTACATGATGGCAGACGAGAGAGAATATGAGAGCCAAGTGGAAAGGGAAACCCCTTATAAAAACATCAGATCTTATGAGACTTATTCACTACCACAAGAACAGCATACGGGAACTGCCCCATGATTCAATTATCTCCCATAAGGTCTGGGTCCCTCCCAAAACACATGGGAATTATGGGGACTACAATTCAAGACGAGCTTTGGGTGGGGACACAGCCAAACCATATCACCTCTTTTTCACCAATGTCACCCAAAATTTCCATGGGGGAATCACCCTCCCTCATTTGTATGTCATTGAAAGAGGTAAGCATATGACTTGGGCCTGGACAGGTAGCTTGTCTCATCCCTTTGGCCAAAACAAAAATTGGTTTGGGAAGGAACAGTCCCTGTAATTTCCACTAGGTTCAAACTTTTGCTAGACAAAAGAATGCATTTCTTTCCAGGGGTTCTGAGGCTTGGTAAATGAAATCTTCCAGCCCTCCCCTCCCCACTCCCGAGGGGCAGCTGCTAATGGTTAAAATGTGAACCTGTAGTGGTTGCTTGCACCAGTGTACCACTACCAAGGCAGAGCCTGCCTGTGGGTGGTGTCAACTCAGATGAAAGTGTGGCTGAGGGATGGACATAGCAAATATGAGCCCTGGCACTACAATTTGAGCTCCCGCATCTGGCCATGCATCAGGACTACCTGTCTCTGGAATTTTAATTCTGTCAGTCAAAAATTCCCTTTTGCATTCAGTACAGTTTGATTTGGATTTCTGTCACTTGCAATCAAGAGTCCTCACTACTACACAGTCTCATTTGATGGCAGGAGGATATAATTCATGTATTATTTTAAAGGGGGAAATTGAAATTTACAATAATTAAATAACGTTACCAATCTTACCCAGATAATAGAAACAGAATTTGAATTCATGTCTTCCCACTTCAGAGCTCGTATACTCTGCTGTATATGACCCTCACATACACAGCATTAATAGGCATCTTTGACAGATGAAACCATTGAGCCTTCATGACTAAAACATGGAATAGCATTTCTGGAGGCAAAGCATTAGTGTCATCTGGCTTTGTGAAGCAACGCAGGCACCTAATAAGCCCATGTCAAGCTTTATTTCTTTCCTGGGAGTTTGAAGTATCTTAAGGAGATAAGATTTACAGACTTCATGGGGTAAGGAAACAAAACTGTAACTCTCATCATTTTGTTCTTTCAGACTCTCCCAAATCTTTGACACAGTCTCCTTACACACTTCCCTGCTGAAAACCTGCATTTTCAAATGGCCAATTACAATCACCACCACTAACTTTTAAAAATTGAGATATAATTTACATGCCATGCACCTCACTTTTCAAAATGTACAAATTAATGGTTTTAATATAATCACGAGGTTATGCAACTAAGTCCAGAATATTTTCATCAGCTCCAAAATAAATTCATACCCAATAGGAGTCATTCCCCTCCTTCCTCTATTCCTTAGTTGGATAGCCATCAGCTCCAGGCCAAGGAAGGCATTTAAGCCCTAACCCTTCATCAGGTCCTGTGCCTATCAAATGTCCTTCCATCTCTATGGTCTCCAACCCTCTCAGAACCCAGAAACCTTCTCTTTGCTTCAGGAAACACAAAGGCCATCAAAGACTCCTCATCTTCCATTTGCCTCTGAAAGTACCAAGCATCCATGCCTTCCCCTCTTTGATATTCATCCCCTCAGTCCGTATAGATCAGAAAACACAAGTTGGTAACCTGTAAGTGAAACCTACAGAAATATGCTTTCAGCTTGCACAATTTTATGGTTTTTTTTCATGGACTTAACATTTTAAAACTAGAAATTTTCACATAAAAATATAGATTCCCATTTGTATTAAAAACTGGAAAGATCTGGGAGCCAGCCTATGTGCTAACATGGGAATGCCCTTTTAGAATGGGATACTCCAGGCTGGTCCTCCACAGTCCTCCCCAATCTCCTCTGCATTGCACTGACCCTGTATCTCTCACAGAAATATTTGTGTTTTTGACTGTGGTCTATACTTGCAATGACAGATGCTGCTATGTGTTCACTACACCATGTCCCTTTCCTGTTTGGGCACAAAGCTAGGCTACATGTTCCCAGACTCCCTTGCAGTTAGATGAGAGCCATGGGACTAAATTCTAGATGACAGAATGAGGGCAGGAGTGATGTTCACCCCATGTGGCTTTGGTCCATAAAAACCTGTGGAATCTTCCATGCCCTCTTTCATCTATTGGCCAGATATAAAGGTCCCCGGGTAGGCAGAAAATGGTGGGGATTCAAGACAAACTGGAGCCCTGTGCAGTAGTGTGTATCTGTGGTTGCAGTGCTTGGAAGACTGAGGTTGGTGAATCCAGGAGTTTGAGTCCAGTCTGGGCCACATAGTGAGTCCCTGTCTCTTAAAAGAAATGAGGAAGAAGAAGGAGAAGGAGAAGGAGGAGGAGGAGGAGGAAGTGGAGGAGGAGGAGGAGGAGGAGGAAGAGGAGGAGGAGAGGGGGGAAGTAGGTGGAGGAGAAGGAAGAGGGAGGAAGAAGGAAGAAAGAGGAAGAGGAGGAGAAGGGAGTAAAAAAGAAGGAGGAGGAGGGAGGAAGAAGAAGGAGGAGAAGGGAGGAAGAGGAAGAAAGAAGGAAGAAGGAAAGAGTAGGAGAAGGAGGTAGGAGGGAAGAAGAAAGGAAGGAGCGGAAGCGGAAGCAGCAGCCTGAGTCTGGCAGAGCAGAACAGAGTTCCTGTATTGACTGCATTTGAATTGTGAGGTGAGGAAGAATAACTTGGTTTTGTGTTAAGTCACTGAAACCTTTGAGGTGCTTGCTACAGCCTTTAACCTATTTGACAAATACACCTTCCAAGCCACAATCCTATATTGGGGTCATCTTTTGGGTGGGATGGTTCTCCAATTTTTCTCTGCAACATCCAAAATCTATTTCCAATACCCACCCAAACTCTGAAAACAGAAGCTATGTCCTCCAGAGGGAGATAGAAAAAAAATTTTCATTCTTTTGGTACTCTGTGTTTTCCTATTTGTTTCTGACAAGAGCCCTTTTAGGAAGGGACTACCCCCCATTTCAAAGGTAAGAACAATGAAGCTCAGAAAGGTTTTGCAACTTGTCTAAAATCATACATCCAGCTGGTCATTTGCAGAGCCTGGTCTACCTGTGCTCGCCTGCCTGTCCTGAGCATCCTTCCGGAGACCAGCACACTAATTTACAATGTGATTATGAAACAGCTGCAGCTATACAATGTGCTGCTGCCACTTCAGACCAAATATGGGACTTTTTAAATGGGATCTATCATACCTTCATTGGAAAAATAACTAATAATCTTATTCCATTAGTAGAGCAGGACGGCATTGGGGGAAGCCATATTGTGGCAGGGAAGTCTGTTGGGACTCTTCTCTGTGTCCTGCCTGGGCCCTTCAGGGGCACCCCTTGCCCATGACAACAATGCACTTCACCAGGGATTAGTGTCAGCATTCAGATCCTATCACAGGCTCACTCCAGAGTATTTCTAAACATAGCTCTCCAAGTGTTCTAATTTCAAATACCATGTGATCTGGCTTCAAAATTATTTCCTTATCTCTAAAATGGAGACACAAGACTGCAGTGAGGAACAAATCGAATGTAACAGTGCATTAGTTCTTGATTGAGGCATAACAAATCACTCTGAAATTTAGTGGCCTAAAATATTTATTTCTTCTTTTAGCTTTTCAGTGAGTCAGGACTCCAGGTATGGTTAAGCTTAGTCCTCTGGCTCTGGGGGTTTCATAAGGCTGCAATCAAAATATGGGCTGAAGCTACCATCATCGGAAGGCTCTCTTAGGAAAGCCCTGTTTCCTAGCTCATTCCCACAGTTGTGGGAAGAATTCAGTTCCACTCAGTCTGTGAGAGACAAGCCTTAGTTCCTCATGAGCTAATGCCTGGAGCGCTCACTCAGTTCCTTGCCACATCGGCCCGTGCACAGAGCATCTCACACCATGCCCGTTAGATTCATCAGAGCAAAAAAGCCAAAAAGAGCCAGAGAGAAGACAGAAATGATGAGATTGTAACTCAATCTCATAAGTGACATTCTATCACTTTTGCCATATTCTAGTTGTTAGAGACAAATCACTAAGTCTAGCCCACATTCAAAGGGAGATTATACAAGAGTATGGATACCAGTGGGTGGGGATCACCGTAAGCCCTCTTAGAAACTGCCTACCACACTGTGCAAATACATTATTCTCAGGCACCCAATAAATGGCAATAGTAATTACTATTACTGTTATTATTGATGATGATGATGATGATAAAAATATTATAAGACAACAGGTATTTTTGAACCCAGCCAGATTACCTGGGTTAAAATCTCTCCTTAGTCCATCCCGGCTAACACGGTGAAGCCCTGTCTCTACTAAAAATACAAAAGAATTAACCAGGCTTGGTGGTGGGTGCCTGTAGTCCCAGCTACTCGGGAGGCTGAGACAGGAGAATGATGTTAACCCAGGAGGCGGAGCTTACAGTGACTGAGATTGCGCCACTGCACTCCAGCCTGGGTGACAGAGTGAGACTGTTTCAAAAAAAAAAAAAGAAAGAAAACAATTCTCCTTAGTTTCTCATTTGCTATGTGACTTCAAACAAGTTACATAACCTCTCTCCCTCAGTTCCTCATTTGTAAAATTGAGGTAATAATAGGCTTTATCTCGTAGGTTTCTTATAAAGGTTAAATGACAAGAGACAAGTAAAGTGCTGTAGCTTAAAACTAAACCATGGTAAACATTTAATATATATTAGTGAACACTGAGATTACTAATTTTATTATTTCTCTGCCTCTTGCTTAGGCAGCTCAGTTGATCAACTATTGTCACAATAATACTGCAGAACAAACACCCTCAAAATCTCAGGGCATAAAATAATGACTATTAATTTCTTGCTCATGGAGCATCTCAGGTCCTGTGTCTCTCATCCTCCTATTGGAACCTGTAGTCAACCAGGACATGTTTTTCTCATGACAATGGTAGAAACCCACAAGACAAGCCCCACTGCAAAATCTCACTTCAAGCCCTTGTTAGAGTCACATCTGCCAACAACCCAAACTAAGTCACATGACCAAACTCAAAACCAAGTGTGAAATATATGCTTCCTGTTAGAGAAAGTGCAGTTATATGGGTTTTAGGGAGTGGGATATGGATAGGAAGGATGTGAAACATTGGGTCCAGCAGTTCAATCTTCTATATATACTCATCTTACACTTTTAGGAGAGAATGGTAGAAGTAATAATGTCTGAAACGTGGTAGTGGAGAATAGAGAGTTAGAGGGAAATAAACATATGCCAAGTATTTGCTAAGCTGAACACTATCTAGGTTTATTTCAGCATCACAACTCCTTACCTGTGTATATAGTTGACCCTTGACTGATTTTTTTAAAATGAAACATACAAACTTTATTAAACAAAATTAGCAGGTAAAGTCAAACAGGCACTTATATTAAGAGAAAAACTGACTGGAAGAACTTTTATCTTAAACATCTTACAGTAACTTACTTGCAGTTGTATTTAACTTGCAGTTGTATTTAACTACTGCAGTTGTATTTAAGCTACAGCACTTTACTTGTCTCTTGTCATTTAACCTTTACGAGAACCCTATGACATAAAGCCTATTATTACCTCAATTTTACCAATGAGGAACTGAGCTCTGTTGCTATGAAGAATACAGCTCATGCACAGGTATGGATGAGATATTTGTACATTTCTTGAGTATTCACTGAATACTACCTTACATACATAGGTACATTAAATTTGAAAAGATTTGATGATTCCCAGATAAACTTCATTTTTGTTGATTTTTTTGAAGAGATTGTCTAAAGAGAAGAATATGTGGTTCTGGCTCATGAATCATGTCATGAACCCAACCTAGACTCTGTTGGACACCAAGTCTCCTCCACTCCTCTTCAGATGTCAGATGAGTCAGATGAGTCATAAGATAGGTCGACCCTTGATCAATTGTATACACAGATAAGGAGCTGCGATGCTGAAATGATCCCATTCACAGGGGATGGGATCTAAGACCTCCAAGGATACCAATCCACGGATGCTCAAGACCATTATATAAAATAATATAGTATTTACATGTAACCTACACACATCCCCTGTTATACTTTATCATCTCTAGATTACTTATGATATCTTATGTGGTGTAAACACTGTATAAATCATTGTTATACTGTATTGATTTTTATTTGTATCTTTTTTGATTTTTGGGGGTTTTTTTGGATATTTTCGATCTGTGGTTGAATCTGGGGATGTGGAACCCACAGATATGGAAGGTCAACTGTACTATCTTCATTGTTTAATTCAAGAAACTGAGGCATAGAACATTGCCTGTGGCTTGCCTGAATCTAGTTTTCTTCTTAACACCCCACCCACTGCTGTGGGATGCTTGACCATGTATAGATATGGTCACTGGGGAGGGAACTGGGGCTGGGACTGGCCTTCACAAGGCAACTGGTCTTGATCACCACTACATGAGGAAGGTCTTTATTTCTAGATGGCCACAGTTTTAACAGTTAGAGGGAAGATCAGAGATTACCATCCACCCCTCTCATTAGCTAAAGAAACTGAATGTCAGAGAACAGAAGGCACCAAATGAGTGGGTGGTAAAACCAGGATTGGAAACTCATCTCTGGAGCTCCAGGGCTTTTTCCAGTTTCTCCAACTACTCCTCAGTGTAGGGCTCTAATCCCTGTCTAAATGCAAATTTCCCTGGGAAGAGGGCTTCATCTGACCTTTGTATTGAATGTGATTAACAGTGGAAAGCAGAGTCTGCAAATATTTAAGTACCTGAGGAATAAAGATTAGCCCCAGGAAAGATACGACTCTGTCCACCTCCTGCTGAACCTCGTTACTGTAAGTGACTACACAAAGACCTTAATCAGCGCTCAGGTACAGATGTGACCACGGCTTCATCTAAGTTAACTATAGAAGGGAAGCTCTAGAGGTACCATAGAGATCCTCTCCTAAGGAACAGAGATTTAAAAGGCTTGTCTGGAGTCGCACCACAAATCAGAGACAAAAGAAAGATTAACTTTCATTTCTATGATCTTCAGGGCAATGTCATGTCTCTATACCCAGTCAGGCAGTATTTGGACCACTCTTTCCCAAGTGCGCAATACAGTCGCTGTCCTGCTTGTTGAACCTGTAGACGACATTTATCTACAAATGAGCCTTTAAAAGCAACACGTGTTCTTAAAAAGGGAGTGGGTGAAAGAATCTACTTAAGACTCACAATCTTAATAGTCATTGATGTTTTTTTCTTCCAATTTAATTACATTGCAGGACATATTTGGCTAAGACACAGCTACTTATGATGTCTACATAAATAACATGATCAGGTAAGTTTCAGTTCACTCTTCTCTTGATTCTACTTTTACTTCTAGATTAATATTACTTTTCAGCCAGTCTCAGTGGCTCATGCCTGTAATCTCAGCACTTTGGGAGGCCGAGGTGGGCGGATCACTTGAGGCCGGGAGCTGGAGATCAGCCTGGCCAACATGACAAAACTCCATCTCTACTGAAAATACAAAAAATTAGCCAGACGTGGTGGTACACAGCTGTAATCCCAGCTACTCGGGAGGATGAGGCACAATAATCACTTGAACCTGGGAAGGCAGAGATGGCTGTGAGCCGAGATCATGCCACTCCACCCCAGCCAGAGCAACAGAGCAAAGCTGTCCAAAAAAAAGAAGAAGAAGAAGAATATAACTTTTCCTGTCTCATTTGTAATGTGATAGCAAAGTAAGTGACAAGGTTTAATTGTCTCTGGAAGAAAAGCTTTTAAAAATGTATTCTGTAATACGCAACATATTTAGAGCTTACGATAAGCAATTTCTCTCAGGAGGAAGTTTTTCAAGGAAAAAAAAGTGACTCTAAAAGTAATTTCAGCAGCAAAGTAGATTAAATATCCACCATATTAGTCACAGAGCATTAGATGGAATTGAATTGACTGAGCAGAGGTCAAAGAGTGGCTGAAGTTTTTAGCCCACCAGAGGAGCAATAAAATCCAACCATACTTAAAATCATTAACTTTAAACCCTTTGATATGAGATCCAAAACCTCAGTGCTCATACTAGGAACTTCCAAATGCCATGCCTGGTAAAAGAATAAATTCCTTCAAAAGATCTACATTTCATGAAATACTTTAAGGGGAGTAGAAAGCAACAGAAAGAAACTGGAATTTCCAGGTTTCTCTAAAAAATCTCCAAAAATATATTTCTGCAAGGCTTATTAAACAAACTTCTGTTCCACCTTCCAAAACATTCTCAGGCCAGTGTGCTCCAACTGAACGTAATCTGTCAAAGACTTAAAGTTGATTTCTGGAAAGAAAGGCAAACCTCATGGGTGTGACCTTTCTCCTTTCCCTTCCCTCCTCTCAGCCCTAGCAAAGGTCTGAATCCTCATGGCCACCCTTCTGGGAGGTCCTGAACTCATACCTGAGGGGCAGTGACTTCAGGGTTCTTTGGTTTTGTTGTACTGTTTTATTTGTAACAACATCAAACTGGCTACAAGTCACCTAAAAAGGCACACTATGTGAGAAATCTAAGACCTGTAGTGCCCTTGCACAGTCAAAAGGAAAGTAACTTGAAGTAAGTCTCTGAACTTAGAAGTTGATCAGCAAAGACAACACAAAATTGAAGCAATGACTGGCAAGTAAACATAGTGGAGAAAGGGTCTCATATTATCAAGCTAATTCCTAAATAACAGACAGTGAAGGACAAAAGATAAATGCAGCTTTCCTAACCATTAAACAACTTCTCTGTTCTTTCCTCCATTTGAAACTAGTTTGCTCGTCATTGCTAAGTGCACTGAGTTCTGTATCCATTAGTTAACAAAATCAATTTTTGAATATCTATTAAGGGTGCAAGCAGTGTGTCAGTAAATGATGTGATGTCCTCTTTACAGGTGGTTATAGGGAAGAATGAAATGCTGATTTTAGGGGGAAATTTTGCTTTTAATTACCACTGTATTTATAACTAAACTGAAATTGTTTGTTCCTGAGAAAGCAGGTAGTTGATAGAATTTTCTGAGTGCTCAGACTAATGTACCTTTGGAATAATGTTTTAGGAAAAAAAATGTGTGTGGTTGGGCACGGTGGCTCACGACTATCATCCCAGCACTTTGGGGGCCGAGGCGGGTGGATCACTTGAGGCCAGGAGCTCAAGACTTGCCTGGCCAACACGGCAAGACCCCATCTCTACTGAAAAAAAAAAAAAAAAAAAATTAGCCCGACATGGTAGCACATGCCTGTAATCCCAGCTACTCCAGAGGCTAAGGCAGGAGAATTGCTTAAACCTGGGAGGCAGAGGTTGCAGTGAGCCAAGATGGCGCCATTGCACTCCAGCAAAAGAATCTGTCTCGGATTTAAAAAAAAAAAAAAAAAAAAAAAAATGTGTCCAATAAAGGCAAATGTATGTGAATTTGAGTGATGAAAACTACAGCATTTTAAAAGACAGTGAGCATTACATTGCTGAGCAGGCAGTAAAAGTTCAACTTTTGACAGCATGAGGAGAAACAGGATCTCCAAATACTAAGAGTTGGATCAGGAACAGACACATCCCCATGTGGGTTTAGCTGCGCTTGCATGGGCCAAAGAACCACCGCTAAGCCGTGAGGTTGGGCAGTATGATTAGGAAGCTACTCTGGAATGTGAGAAGCTGTGATATTATAATTCAATTAAGAAGCATTTATATTGAGAAAGGATAGTCCTATGAAAAGTTAGGAGACCTAAATAAGACTGTATGTGTAAACAAGCCTGTATGTATGTGTCTGTGTATGCATTTATGACATATATGGCATCTGCGAGGGATTTTCTAAAACTTTAGTAGGAAGCCAGGCGCCGTGGCTCACTCCTGAAATTCCAGCACTTTGGGAGGCCAAGGCAGGCGGATCACCTGAGGTTAGGAGTTCAAGAGCACCCTGGCCAACGCAGTGAAACTCCGTCTCTACTAAGAATACAAAAATCAGCCAGGCACGGTGACTGTAGTCCCAACTACTCGGGAGGCTGAGGCAGAACTACTTGAACCTGGGAGGTGGGGGCTGCAGTGAGCCAAGATAGCACCACTGCACTCCAGCCTGGGCAACACAGTGAGACTCTGTCTCAAAAAAATAAATAAAATAAAACTTTAGTAGGAGAGCTTTAGGAAGGGAATTGCATAGATTATTCACCACTCATTGACTGTGTGAGTTTGTACAACCAGCTTCACTTTCTTCTGCCTCATTTTATGTGTCTGTTAGATACAGGTCATAGTAACAGTTCTAATATTATGTGGTTATTGCAAAGATTCACTGAATTAATACATGTAGGCATTAGAACAATACTTGGGACATACAAAGCACTTAAATATTTGCTTTTATTATGTTTTTTTTTTTTTTTAGTAAGTGCTGAATACACATGGTACACAATTTAAAAGGTATGAATTGATACATGGTGAAAAATAAGTTAGCTTTCTATCGCTATCCCCTGGACTCTCAGTTCTCTTCCCTCAGGCAGTCATGGTTACCAGATTTTCATGTAAACTTTTAGAGATATTATATACATGTAATACGTGCATGTCTATACTTTAAAGAAAATCAATGGTGGAATACTCTGAACATCATTCTGCACTTTGCTTATTTCACTTAATATCCATTTTGAAGATATTTTCATATCAGTTCTTATAGGAAAAGACCTGCTCACTTCCATAGCAATATATGGTATTTTATTAAATATAAGTGCCCTGATTTATTAAGCAGTTCCCTTTGGATATACATGTAGATTGTTTCAATCTTTTGCTCTCATAAACAATGTTTCAGTGTGCCCATGTAAATAGACATCGTTGTGCATATGTATGTTTATATCTGTAGGAAAAATGCCTACAAGTGAAATTACTGGGTCAAAGAATATGTACATGCCTGATCTTGACAAAATTGTTCAACTGTCTGAAAGGAGATCTTCAGATGTGCATGGTACTTTGTCCAGTTAAATTACATTGCAAACAAAAGATATTTCATGTCATAACTGTTTTGAGAGTTGGAGTCTTATTCTGTCACCTAGGCTAGAGTACAGTAGCACAAACATAGCTCACTGCATCTTCGACCTCCTTGGCTCAAGTCATCCTCCCCCTGCAGCCTCCTAAGTAGCTGTGACTGCAGTCATGCACCACCATGCATGGCTAACTTTTAAATTTTTGGTAGAGATTGGGGTCTCGCTATGTTGCCCAGACTGGTCTCAAACTCATGGCCTCACGCAATCCTCCTGCCCCAACCTCTAGAGTCAGTGGGATTACAGGTGTGAACCACTGTACCTCCCCTCGTATAATAATTTTTAAAGGAAGAAATCTATCTGCCATCCAATATCCAATATAAGGCATTTGATGTAAAATGCCTTATAATTTTAAAAAGATTATTTGTAATTATTTTTACCAAGTCATCTTCTCTTCCAGAAGTTATACAGCTAATGAAGTAAGTTTGCTCAGTCTGGATACCTATGGTAGATTGTGTGTCTGTAAAATTTACCCTGATCACATTATAAAAATAGAATTTAGGGCTGGAAGTCAACAGAGAAATTATTTCTCCAATCCTCTCATCTGACAGATGAGAACTTAAGGGACACCTGGTTTAGGTTATGTACCCATGGTGAGATGTGGCACCAGTGGCAGGAAAAGGCCTAGAAGTCGGGGGCCCTCATTCAGGGTCAGGCCTCCCTCTTCACACTTGATTGTCTCTTCCCATATTTTAGAATCTGGATACCTCATGAAGCCCAAATCAGAAGACAAGAAGTAACATTCAAACTTATATAAGAGTAATTTTTTATAATTAGGCAGGGATTAGGGGTGGCAATGGTGGGTAAAGACTGCAATTCACATATCTATGTGTCTAACTGGGATAGCGAGGAAATAAATAAGGTCCTCTGAAAATTATGTCTAACAACAAATATTGAGGACATCAACAGTTGTGTCAATAAAATCAACACTTCTATGGTTCTTCTCTGATGAGGTACGCAAAAATATCTCTTTATGTCTTTTATATCTTTAGACATATGAAATGTTTCATTTCCAGAGAGGTTGTACATATAGTTTTCTGAAGAATAAAATATTTTTCTTGAGCAAAATTCAGTGAAATGAATGTAATAGCACTTAATACATAAGCTAAAGCTTATTTCATAGGTAGCAAAAAACCAAATTCTCCCCTCAATTTCAGAAGTTCTCCCTCAAAATATAACTCCCTTTGAGGTGCACTTTCTCAGAAGGCAGTCAACAGTAGTCAAATATTTGTACAGCACCCATTTTAACGTTCCACATAGAAGATGACAGGCTGGGAGAATTAACTGTAAATCAAGAAACTGGTTTTTAGCATTAACATCAAAAACATGAATATCATCTTTTTATTATAAATAAATAATTGTATTTAAAATTAGACTCGTTTACATAACATAAATTCATATCTGATGAAAGGAAAAACATAAATAATCAAAACACTCCACAGCATCCCTTAAGAGAGGCTGAAGAACAGTGTTTAAGAAATACTATCTGTGACTTCCATAATGAGACAGCAGCATCATTTTGTTTCCTACGATACAAGATTCTCCATAGAACATCTTTTATTTACCCCATACATAAAACACCAAAGCTAAAAGTTGACATGGCCTCACATAAAATTAGCTCTGCTACAAATCCCAAACCATGTACATAGAGTGACTAATTATTTCCCTGCTTATTTGGCTGGTATCATTAGAGTACATCTCATTTTACTGTTTTTGTATGTGCTTTTACATGTTTCTCCAATTTGATATTATCTGTTACAAACAGTCAGCTACTTACCGGCTGCTTCCAAAGTATTTTATAACAAGCCCAGGCGGGTGCTTAATGAGCCTATTACAAGAGCTGCAGGGAGAAGAGGCTTTTGTGAGCCCCTTTCTGCCTGTCCGCTTTTGAGTTTATAAGGTGGGAGAAAGCTGTCGAGAGCAGAGTTTAAATGAGCCTTTGCTGGCTGATCTACCTGTGAATAGGACTGGTGTGTTTCAGTTAGAAAGTGAGTGGCTCCAGGGAGCATCTTTTCGGGCTTAATTTGGCAGCTGCATAAGCCTCCTGACTGGGTGCTTCCAGAGCCTGGGCCCTTCCAGAGTCTGGACAGATAAATTCTCATCTTCACTCCAAGCATAAACTTGAGCAAAAAAACTCTTTTCCAGACTCTGATGTCAGTCTGCTTCTTAAAGAACAGGGTTTAGTCCCATAAATTCTACTGGATATAAATGATTAGATTAGACTCAGTGCCATAGTAAAGACTCCTAAGAGCTGAGGTCAGAGCAACCAGCAATTTTATCCTACCTCTGCCCCTTACCAGCTCTGGGACCTTGAGCAAGTTACTTACTAAATCTATTTGTGTTTCAGTTTCCTCATCTGCAAAATAGGCGCGATAATCATGCCTCCCTCAATTGTTTTGAGGATTAAGTGTTGCATGTAAATTACTTACTTTGCACAGGTTTCTTATTGTCTGTGGCTGCTCCCAGTACATAGTGAGTGTTTTCTGTGGGAAGTACAGATTCATATCCTCCTCACTGCCCACCAGAGAGCCAGGTAAAAAGAGGGGACACCCAAATGCTTATTTGAATAAAATTTCTAAGTGTGTTAACACACTACAGTTGGTTCAAAAAAAAAAAAACCTTAACACAAAAAATAGCAATTTTTTTATTTAAAAAATTTACAAACCCTTGTGTCAAATATTATTTTTATTGCCTAATAATGTATTTTGTTTTATTTTGTTATTTGCTATTGAATTTCTCCAACACTATCATCCCAGTCAGAGCAGGTAGCCCATCCCTTTGTATTTTTTGTATTTCTCTATCCAAAAAGTTTTCTAGAATTGAAAGTAGATATTCAAGGACTCTTTCTGTATTTTGTGAAAGATTAAACAAGGCTGGATGTGGTGGCTCATGCCTGTAATCCCAGCACGTTGGGAGGCCGAGGCAGGTGGATCACTTGTTCCCAGTAGTTCGAGATCAGCCTCAAACATAGCAAAACCCTGGGCAACACAGTGAAACCCTGACTCTATGAAAAATACAAAAATTCACCAGTCATGGTAGCATGCACGTGTAGTCCCAGCTACTTGGGAGGCTGGGGTGAGAGGGTCGCTTGAGCCCGGGAGGCAGAGGTTGCAGTGAGCTGAGATTGCACCACTGCAGTCCAACCTGGGCAACAGAGTGAGACTTTATTTAAAAAATAATAATAATAAAAGCTAAACTAGGATACTCACATGGGTGTGTGGTGTGTGTGTACATAGCGTTTGTGTTTCTGTGTGTGTGTTTTACATTGAATTTGGAAGGCTTTAGGCATTCAGTTACTCTCCAGCTACTAAAGCCCCCAGCCCTCTCTTTCCTTTTATACCTAATCCACTTAGTGTATTTATTCTTACTTCTTTGCCCCTAGAGGACTTTGACCCAGCAGTCCTGGAAGCTCACGAAGACACTGTGCTGTGATCCTGGAAAGAAAGGGAAGAGAGAGAAGGCCACGTATGGTGGCTCACACCTGTTATCTCAGCACTTTGGGAGGCCAAAGTAGTAAGATTGCTTGAAGTCAGGAGTTCAAGAAAGGGAAGAGAGGAGCACTGTAGGTGAAGGCTGAGGCAGAGCTTTCTCTGAACTAAAAGAGGCCAGATGTTGGCAACAGTGCCTCTGCGGGAGAAACTGAGCCCTGCACTATGTTGGAAACAGAAGCTCAAAGGGGAAACCCCAGAAAGAAACTCCCAAAGTCACCCCTGATTCTTCCATGTCCCAAACCTGATATAAAAGCCATGAAGCCACTGGACCGAGTGACCATGAGGCAGCAGCCCCTGAGAGTGTCAGAATTCAAGTATGACTTGGTGGCCTGTGATAGATGGCCAGCTGAGGAGGCCTTCCTAATATCTTGGTGCTGTGTCACTCCCCAGGAGCTAGGCCAACTATGGGAATGAAGAGGAAATGGAAAAGAACCCAGAACGCCTGACCACCAACCCAGCAGGATGGCTGCTGGGGTCTTATTAAATTAGTAAAAAAGAAAACAAAAGTGATTTGTCAAGTAAGTCACAGCTCACTTCATCGCTATCTTTTTTACCGTGATCTATTTTATGCTGAATTAAAGAAAATAAATGCTACACTGCAATAAGAGAATGTTACAATTATGCTACTATATCTAAAGTAAGCGTATGTGTTAGAGGCCATTTCAATGTTGAAAATTTTGAGGTTCAGACCTGCTAAGCATTCTCCCTCCTTACAAGTGCTGTCCTCTGGCCCATTAGCGTAGTGGCCTTATTAAACAAGAATATACTTATAACCCAGGCAGGACATGCATTCTGCAGTTGACCATGGGCCTAATTGGAGGCCCCATATGCTTTTGATACATGCCAGCCACAAAAGAATTTGAGTTTTATTTATTTTGTTTTTTTATTTAATTTTTAAAAAATTGCTGTGGGTACATAGCAGCTGTATATATTTATGGAGTACATGAGACGTTTTGATACAGGCATGCAATGTGAAATAAGCACATCAGCATTCTGAGTTTTACATTCAGGATGTAGAAACCCCAGGGGCAATGCTTTCAGATACCCTGACTCCCTATGCTGAATTCCACCATCACTCCATCTCACTGACTTGGTTTTAACATGAATTTAAAATGCATTCTTTTCCTTCTCTAAGTAAATGAAACTGGTAGGGTTTATTTGAAACAGAAAGGGTTGGTGGAGCACGGTGGCTCAGCACTCGGGGAGGCTGAAGCAGGAGGATCACTTGAGCCCAGGAGTTCAAGACCAAGTTGGGCAACATAGGGAGACCCCATTTATATAAAAAAATACAAAAACTAGCCAGGCATAGTGGCACCTGCCTATAGTCCCAGCTACTTGGGAGGGTGAGGTGGGAAGATGGCTTGAGCCCAGGAGTGGGAGGCTGCAGTGAGCCATACACGATCCAGCCTGGGGGACAGGGCGAGACCCTGTCTCAAAGAGAGAGGAACAGAGAGAGAGGGAGAGAGGAAGAGGAAGAAAGAAAAGGTCTTCACAAGTAGCTCAAAAACAACATTTGTCTTCCAATCAATCTCTCCAGTATATTTTGGTGACTAAATATTTGACTCTACTTTTGTCTCCAAATGTGTTTTCCTTCCTTCCTTGCTTCCTTCCTTCCCTCCTTCCTTCTTCTCTCCCTCCCTCCCTTCCTCCCTTCCTCCCTTCCTTTCTTCCTTCCTTCCATCCTTCCCTTTTTTTTCTTCCCTGAGGAAAGCAATGCTTTATTCATATCTTTGGTCCAACTAATGAAAGCCTCAAAAAATAAAACTATTGCTAATTACCCCTGTGACTTAATGACTGACCACCAACGGGATCCAGACCAGATTCAAGTGTGATTCGCATTGTTGGCTCATGTCTGAACTCTTCACCCTTAGGCTGTATAATACAGTTTGTTACAAGCCACAGACTTTTTCTATTATGCTGAAAGAGCATAATTTCATGTTTTCTGTGTTTCAGTTACGTCACTGCCATTTTTAGGAGAAATTGTGATCCTGTCACCCTTTTCCAGTAGAAGAGATGTGGCCTGCTCACAACGCAGATTCACCTCCAATAGTGACCTCCTGAGCAAAAAGAGAAATCCATTTCCATGTTCATTTGGGCCTTTGGCCTGCCTACTGAGTAGGCCTGCAAGGCTGAAAACCATGCTAATTACATAAGTGATTTAATTTCGATAATGTAAGAGCTGACCATTAGATATCAAACCAGATTTGAGAGGGATTTGCTCTGCTTCATGATGTCAGAATTGTCCACCATTAGGCTGCTTCATGCAGATTTTTTTTTTTAACTAGTTGAAAGTATTTATAAATAATTTCAAAGATTTAAAAAAATCAAGAAATTTTAAAAGTCAAAAGTATACCAAGGTTCTTGTGTGTAGATAATATACAAACGTAAAATAGAGAGGGTTTGTACCAGACCTTAAAATGTGATTGATTTAGAGGCTCAGGTATGATTAACTTGATTTTTTTTATTTTTATTTTTTTTGCTTCTGACACAAACTAATCATAGAAAATGTCTTTTTCCAACCACTGTAGAGTTTAGTTTGGGGTACCTTGTAGAAAATTGATCCCAGCTACTGTGGATATAGTCAAGTAGAGACATCATTTCAAATGTTTGATGTGATCCATTAGGAAAATTCCAAATATTGCCACAGGTTAATCTTACCCTGCGTAGCAATGTGGTTTTTTTTTCTGCAAAGATTACTATCCTTAAGATTTATTAAATCCTGCATCAACTGCATCTTGTTGTTTTCTATTGCAGTTTATTGAACACAGAGTAGTCTTTCAGGACAGAGACATAAAGATCTGCTGTCTCAGTTCCAAACACACTAATCTCATATCTTTCCATCAGAATTTCTTCTCATATGTTTTATGGAAATGTGGAAATATTCAAAAATAACCAATATTCACTTCATCAGTTTGACATCATGAATAGAAGTCAATAGAAGCGAGACATCCTTTTCTCTAATAGGACACAGACTTCTGTGTGGTTTGATTTTTGATGACACCAATCACCAAAGCATAACTCTGAAACTGAGTCCTACTCATTCTCAATTTGGCATCCTATCCCTACCCCTATAATTCACTTCTGGGGCAGAATTGCGGTCATTTCTAATAGCACCCACAGTTACTTAATTACTAGAGTAATTGGTCACTTGTGTACTCACAATCAGAGGCAAATGCTTGATTTCCACTGCAAACAGCTGGTATTATTTTTTTAGCAGAATTTCTACCTGAAATTAGAAACTGCCACCCAAATTGGAGGTGCAAAAAATGATTTACCTAAAATTTGGGCAGAATCAATTTCTCATTTTGATAATGGGAACTAGTAATTGAGAGAAAATAAATAATGAGCGTTGTTTCTGTGACCTTAAGAAATCTCTGCAGGAAATAATGAAAGGCAATTGTACTAGGGATGCGGTGAAGGGAGAGAAAGGAAGAAAGGAAGATATAGAGGAAGGAAAGGAGAGAGACAGACAGATGAAAGAGAGGAGAATCAACAATTCTAGAGAAAAATAATACCACCTTATCAAAATGTGCATGCTACCTTACCAAAGCATGCCTGACTTCTATCATTTAAATTAGAACTGCAAGAATGAGGCTCAAGCGATCAATGTCTTTTCCCAGATAACAGAGGAGAATGCTTAATATCCCACTATATTTTTTTTGTTCTTAAAAACTACCACCTCCATGCCTGTAGGCTTTTCTCCCCCTAAAGATGTCGTGGGGCCTGGGGAACCACTTAAAGTTCCTTGCCATGCTTGCCCAAGAAACACAAAGTGTTGGTGAAGTATAAACAGAGAGCGCTTTTTCTTTGACCCACTCTGCAGTGTGATGGGGTAGTGTTGTTAGTTTATGTGAGAGAAAATAGCATAGGCTTTCTGAAAAAAAGTGGAATTGGATTAGGGCCTTTGTGCACGCCTCAATGCTGAGGGGAATTAGCAAGAGTTGTAGGCACTTAAAGGGGCCCTCATGCTGAAGCTTATCCCAGATTTTGCACAATAAACATTTGAATATCAACAGTGTTTTGCAACTTGCAGCACTAATGTATAAACTTCTCTCTTTTGAAACTCCCAAATCCTTCCAAATGTCTGTAACACCCTCTACATAAACATATAGGAGCTAGGGTAGAAAACACCTAGTCAATGATGTAAGTCTGCTTTTAAAAAGATCTTTCTCCTTTTCCATCTTCAGGATCTAGAATGTTTTATAATGGTTCGTTGGTTTAAGGACTTTAGATGCTCTATTTAATTTTAATCATTCCACTTTCTTTCAGGCTTTGCATCCTGATATGGGGGATGGGGAGTGTCCAGGAATGGATAAGGATGTGTGGTTGAGTTTAGAACTGTTTCACCAAGATTTTTGTTTTGTTGTTGTTTTAAATATCGGACTCCTTAAAGAGTCTTGTTTTACAAAGAATTCTTCTGAGGGTTTCAAAAGTAAATTCACCTCTGCAAGGAAAGAATGATTTTGTCTGTTAAAGTCTGCTGACTACCTCTTTGGGAATCCACATATACGAGCCAGTTCCCACCCTGAAAACTAATCTGATACTCAGTCATCCTAACTGAAGACAGTAGGCTGATTTTGTAGTAAGAGCATCCAACATCAAACAGTTATTTGATGTTCCTGATATTAAGCAAGCTCTATTTTTCTCTTTAAAAATTTCAAACTCCCAAAAGTGAATTCAAAATATTGTAGAGCCTTGACGGAGGCTGAAAGGCATTAATTTCTCTCTTCTGAAATCGATCAGCAGACAGACATACTATTTTGTTTTCTGAGAAGAGGATATTTGCTTTTGGTTGCTGGTATAGCAGAATTCTTCCCTTCAGTTCTTTGTGTAATCCATTATAGCAATGGTGTCACTTTATAAGATTTGATGCTCTTAATTTTGTACTAAAGCAAACACTTGGGATGCAAGCACATTTTTCATCAAAATCTACATCGGCAGTTTATGGAAGTTAATGAATAAACGGATCCCCTTCTTGCTTTCCAGCATGTGTTATCTAGAGATGATTCTAAGCAACTCAGCCTGGCAGTAATGTATTCCATCCAATTGAGGAGTTTGCAGGAAAATATATCTACAGTGACCCAACAGAGTAGTAAAACACTTGTTTGAAATTATTTTTTGTAACTGTGCTCATTTCATGCCTGAAAAGACGGTGGTAAAAATCTCATTGCACCGGGGGCTGGTTGGGGGGCTGGGGGGAATGAAGACATAACTGTTCTGCCCAGCTCTGAGGCATGTTGAAGCAGTTTGCCTATTGAATTTGATACAATGATGTGTAGATGAATAAAGTTATCTCCGGTTCTGAATAGGATGGTGTCAGTGGGAGGGTAAGAAGGGGGGGGAACTTGGAATCTGAAAAGAATTCTTTTTTTTTTCTTTTTCTTAAAAAAAAAAAAAAAAAAAAAAAGAACTTGGAGGTCAGGGTCCAGCTGCCGGGCAAGAGTAGAACACAACAAAATGCTGGACAGGCCTAAATAAAGACAACTATAGACACCCAGACACACATATTGCAAAAGTTGCTTGCTTCAAGTAACTAATGTATTAACATATATTTCTATAGGCAGAGAGCTATTTTTCACTTTAGGCTGTCTTAGACTCTGATGAAAACGTAGGAACATCAAGAGCATCTGTAAAAATTACAGCTTTAATGAAACAGATGAAACAGGCCATCAAAGGTAGGAGAAAAGAAGAAATTCTAATGATTATGGCTTAATTCTAATAGATTATAATTATTATGATTGGTATGAACCAGTTTCTGACTGACATTCCATTTTCCCCCATTTAAGCTTTCATTTAAAAGGGGGGTAGGGGGGTGGGCAGGGGAAAAAAAACTAACAGCCACTAATTATTCTGCAGGATTTGCTGCTTAACTCAATACAAGGCCTTTAATCAAATAGAGTAAAGAGATAAAACCTTTAAATGTGAATCATCACACAGATACACACTTTTCCTTATCCTGTTCTTTTTATATTGGTTTGAAAAGTTAACATTTTGATTTCTAACCATTCCAGTTCTGTGATATAAGGAGATGATCTGAAGAATTTTCGGGTGGTCAGATGGATTATGACTAAAAGGTTGGGAAGTTTATGATAAATCAACTTGATCATCTAATAAATGTCTGTTGTCTGTTCTTACTGCTGTTGATTGCTTTTTTTATTTTTATTCAAATATGCTGTTATTTTCCAAGAGGTACACTAATGATTGTTAAACACTTATTTTGGTTCAGATGATGCTCATATGTAATCTGATAAGTTTTTTAGAAGACAGAGAGAATGAGAAAAAAAGAGATTGGAGTAGGATAGGGGAGGTGCAGCCTAAAGGGTCTGAAAAATATTAGTTCCCACTGCCATGTTACAGCTGGTTCTTTTCTAGGGAGATATGTCAGCAAAAAAAAAAAATCTCAAAAATCAAATTTTAGACTATATACATGTATTTATTTATTTTTACTTTCATCTTAAGGTATTTTAGGGATCTTCTCTCCTACCAGATTGACAACATGCTACATAAGAGTTTTTTTCCTCTGTATCTTGCACACTAGTGTGGTGAATTAGTCAACTACAATTTCCCCAATCATGGAAAATCAACATTAATGAAAATCTTATTTTTCTGTATCTTGGCCTCAGAATAGTGTAAGTCCGGAGCCGAAACCTGAACTTACAATTGTAAATATTAATATATATTCTTGAAAGGATATTTTCATAGAAATTAAATTTTATTCTATACTCACAATACAGGGAAAAGTGTCTTACAAGTTGAAAAGTATTTCACATCAATGAAAAATCACGAAAACACTAATAATCATGCATAATAACCTGCATTATCATATTAGCTTGCATTACAATCTTGCATATTTCTACATTTTATCAAAGTCATTTATACTAGTGCTTCTTCTTCCATTCTGTAATGGAAAAAAAAAAGCAAAACAGGAACAATCTGTAGATTTAACTGGGTTAAGCTATAGGGTGGCACCATTTTTTTATTCACGACAGTTGTTCTGTACTTCTACCAAAAAAAAAAAAAAAAAAAAATTGGATGAGTTTCTGCATCCTGCGTGTTGCCATTAGGCTATTGACACCCTATTGTGTGGTTGAGAGAGGTAAAGTAACCCAGGAGATTATTCAGAATGTGAGATTGTAAATGTTTCTTAAAGATGTCTTTACAGAAATTATAGCTTCTCTCGTGTGGTCTTCCAGGCTGCAGTGTACAGCCGTGGAGTTGCAGTTGTTAAAGGCAGGATTGGTAGCATGCTGTGTTTAATGCAACTCTTACCAACAACTCACAGAGATTAGGAGACTGGCAGAATGATGTCAATGGAGGTTTAAGGGCTCTGCTTTCTGAAGTTGTTCGGAGTTAATAATTAATGAAAATCTTTCTTTGATGGCTCTTTTATATTTGGATGCAGCTGCCTGAAAATCAACCACAAAGGAAACTTGATTTTGTTTGTCATTAATTTTGACTTTGCTTAACAAATGTTTTTGTGCGCATCATAGCCTTCCTAATTTGGCCTCGGTTTAATGTGGAGATGAAATCTTTGATTAACAAAACTGTTTTAATTTTCAGGGGTTGGTGACAGCGTTTTTTCTTAGAGTTAGTATGTTCTCAGTAGTTTTGAAATCTTTCAGATGGGCTCAATCCAAGTAGCAGTTCAGTGGCGATGCTAATTTTCATGCAATATGTTCACAGAGGAGTTCCTATGCTCATGCAGTGTAAGAATGTATTCTGAGTTCCCTTAGCATATGAGCACTTACTGCGATATTTTCTCTTATGCTATATTTTTAAAGGCAAGAGGGAGAATTACATAATTACCTACAATATGTAAATGCTAAATGTCTTCTCTATACACTACTCCTGTCAAATAATATGCAACAATTTGGCCAAATGGATAAGGAAGATATTAATTGAGAAAAAATTAAACTTTGTAGTATATCCAGGTTTAAAGATAGCCTAACAAACTGTTGCCATAGGATACACGCAATTTACCAGGATTTGTATTTGCACCAAATCTAGTCGGTCTCAAATAACTCAGTATGGTCTTCAAAATAAAACAGCAAATTTACTGTTTGTGTTATGTGTATTGGATATACTTTGGTAGAACCATACTTAAAGTCATTTCAAATGTCTTTTTTATGCCAAAACAAATCCTGTTGACTCATTTCCAATTTCTAATTATATGAATAATTATTTCTGATTCCCACAGTTCTTCTAAATAGCATCTATTTTAATAACTGCAATTGATACTTCCATCAGTTAATATACTGTCTTGCTTCAACAAATAACTAAACATCTGCTGGTCGCATTTACTGTCACTGAGTAAATGATTTTATTTAAAAGAAATCATGTAAATTAGAGAGAAGGATAGAGTACACAATTTTCCCTTTTTCACTAGCAGAATACTTTCCTTTCCCTTAAGAACTGTTTTTAATACCTGAAGAAAATCGTCATTGGCCATATTTGCTTTCTGTAACAAGGTTAGGGGATGAAAATCTATTCCAGAAAAATAATATAAAAATAAATCCTATTTGAATGAGGATATTCCTTAATGTCCCAACTGTTGATATTTAATGAGATAACTGGGGTAGTCGAGATCTTTAATACTTGTTGGTACAGGTGCTTAATTTTGCTATGGTATGGTATGTTATGTTATGCTCTATTATCTAACTATAGCCATAGAAGTTAATCAAAGCTTTCTGTCCCTAAATCTCTAACTGTTAAGGAAAGGAGACTAGATGCTTTTAACAATATTTTTCTTAGAATTTCTTTTCCCGCAAGCATTTACAAGTCTTTTCCTCAGCCCTTTCTAATAACTACAGATGGCATGCTTTAAAAAAAAAAAAAAAGAAAAGAAAAGAAAAGAAGGAAGCCTTCTTCATCATTTCAACTTCCCAGTGTTATCGGTGATCTCCTGTAATTGATAAGAGCATCTCCTGCTTGTTTCTATCTGACAGATGTCAGGTGCAAAAGCTGCAGACCTAGTGGGGTCATCATACACTTGTTCATGTCCTTACCTGTTTTCACTGAACAGGTTAGAAAAAGAAACTGCTACTGTCTTTCTGGATGTGTGATTACTACTTGGGTTGGACTTGACAACACCTCGGAAAGATGTGTCAAAAAGATAGGGGGACTACTTACATTAAAGCTTCCAAACCAAAATACCAAAAGGTAACAAGGTAAAGAACACAAAGACAGTGGAGAAAATAGGGGGAAGAATTATTTTAATCAGTGTAGTCAATAATATCATTTAAAAAAAAAACTTTCATTTTAAAAAAAGAAAGCAAAAGTTATGGATTTTTTTAATGAAAGGTTTTCTTTGCAATTTGGCAATTAAGTCAATCATACAGTTAATATGGAAATGCTTTTTAAAGAACAGTGACACTTGTTGCAAATGTTTTCTTTTGACAACATCATATAATCACACATGGAAGATACATTTTTGTTTTTGTAGAGGTAATTATAAAATCAATATTGCACACATGATCATGACTGTTCCATGATTGGTTTTGTGTTTCCAATATTGAAGACTTTTAGTTCTTTATGTAGAAAAGGAAAAAATAAAGAACACTGGCATAAAAATAGTGACTATTATCATTCCTAATTTAATTCTATTGAAGTTCCTCTTTAGCTAAAAATTGAAATGGCCTTCTTACTGTTTTCGTCAGGATACATAATTTACTTCATTGTCAGTTTCCAAATTGTCATATAATTTTCAAAGGCTAAGGAAAAATGTATTCAATAGAAATGTTTGCCATTCAGGATTATTCAGGGAAGAAGTCACAAATTTAACCATGTGTATATCTTCTAAAAGAGATTATGCAGATACTTAAGAAACAGAAAGCTAAAGCACTACCTGATTTTTATATTTTTTAATCTTGAGAAAGTAAGCCATGACATGGAAAATTATTCTTGCTGTTGATTATAACTTTACCGAAAAAGTATAGACATCTTTAAATATATTATCTCTGTGTTGGCTAGAACAAAATTTAAATCTGCAACTCATTAGCTTTAATCAGAAATACACTTTCAATGGCATAACACCAAAACTGAGAATATATACCGCATGAAAAATGAAAGGCTAAACCACATTCACTCCATTAGCTTTAAACTATGACAAGATTAAATATTGTTTTCCTTAAATTGATTTTATGTGTTCCTGCTGTTTTTACTGAGTCCTTCGCTTTGTACTTTGATTACGTTACCCTTTGCTCAAAAGAAATCCACTGCTGGAATATTAGAAAATGGAAAAAAAACTGCACCATTGTTCCAATGTAATAGATATTGTTTTAGAATGTTTGTCCTTGAGTTTAAAATAAAAGGTATGCTAATAAGTGCCCTATTCAAGACTTTACTCTCCTACACTAAGAAGCTTGTTTTCATTTGATGAAAACTATTAATGCTAAAACAAAAATAGTTTTGAATTCATTTATAAGGGATATGCACCTACCTCTTTAGTGAAAATCAGTGATCCATTAAGGCTTTCTAGCTTTTTTCCAAGCTGTGAGCATACTGAGTATTTAAGTATGAATAAGAGTGAAGGTGGGGGGTAGGTTTAGCTAAATAAAAGATTGCTTGATATCTTGGGGTTCTTTGAAGAGTTTTATAGGCTTAGAGTTCACAGTTTGAATGAATGACATTTTTTTAGCTTTTATATATGGAAGTTTGTTAACCTGCATTTCAATTATTGAATAATTAATTATACTAATTACCTTCGTGAAAAAATTTACACCGTGAGCAACCTAAGCTTCAGTCTTAAATTAAAGCTTATAGAATTGATATTGAAGTAATTTAAATTGTCCTAGGATGTCAGTGATATTTATTTTTCAGCAAAGAATGTTCACTTTGCATTAAAAAATATGGAGATACTCTGGAATATTAGCTTAGTATTTATCAAACAAGATATGTAAATGTTAAACTATCTAAATACTTTATGCAAAAAGGCCAGATATTTACCTGTTACATAATTTTTGCATTGAGGATTTGTAAATCAAAGAAATAAAAATATGTATACATTAAATGCATTCTTATGAGGAAAACTGATTTCTATTTCAAGAAATTAGTTAAGAAACAAGGAAGAGTCAATCGCAAAACAAATGCCAATTTATCATTGGAAATATTGCCTTTTTAAAAAGCATTTTAATGGAATTAACATATACCAGAAATTCTATAAATTAAAGAAATAAAATTTGTCATTCTTTAATAAGTGTTTACTGCCTTTTTTAAAAAAATTCTTATTCTTTATTTACCTGAGAATACTTAAATAAGTCTTCAAAAGCATTAACAAAATGAATTGAATCTTTCAGACTTCCATGAAATACTTTCAGTAACAAAAATAAATAGAGGCAAACAAAGTGCATATGGGCCAATATTGACACAAACCAATGAGAAACAGAAAATTCACTTTTATTCTGTTCACATTTTTTTCCTCCGAGCAAAACTCTCTGCTACAGTATTTCTTTTTAAGAATAAACAAAATTAAGATGCCAAACTTTTCCCTGGTTTATTTATTAACCATGATATTAACTCAGAATTTTAATACATCTTTTTAAAAGCATTTAAATCTTTATTAACTACAACTGGTGTTTGATCTGTATAAAGGATCTGAAGTGTAGAAATAAGTTCGATAGATAAAAATGAGTAAATTAGTTAAAGTCGTCACTCAAAATGTTGGCTTATCTTTAATCCAATGGATCCAGATATACTCATATCACTTTATTAAATTTCATTATTTATTATGGACTATAGAAACTGAAATAGTAATATTTTATTAGAATTTTCTAAAACAGAAAACATTTTAAAATAATAAATGATTTAAAATAATAAATCATAAAATCAAACCAAGCCCATAAATCATTACTTTCTCTGCCCTTCCTAATACTGCCTTTAGAAATGACTATTACAATATATTAAACATAATAGGGCAAACAATTTCTAAGATATTGCTTTACTTTTCTACAATATTATGTTACCTCCCACTCTGATTGCCCTTGAAATATATATATATATATATGCGTGTGTTATATATATATTAGTTAAATTTTATTACATGGAATTATTAATATGAAAGGCATATTTTTATAAGTTAGAATGTAAAAATTATACTATCATTTAAAAATACCTCTAATTTTGACAGCCTATGTAAAAATTGTGAAATCTGCATGAGATTTGTTTTACTTTTATTGTATTAAGTCCACAAACAGAAATGTATTCAGATGTATCTAAAATCAACCTTCTATAAACATAAAAATATTGACAAGGGAAAATAAAGCTCTACTATATTAAAATAAATAAGTAATATTATTGTTAAACTCTACTTACTGTAATTTATTTTAATATTTTTAAAATAGATCTTAAATATCTAATCAATGGCTTTGATTCAATTAATTTCAGTACAAGTATTTAAATAAGTCACAAAAACTTAAACATAAAAATATTAAGTGCATTATTCTGAATTCTATTTCATTTAGGTATAAAACTTAAAGAAAAACACTTCTTAAAAATGAATTTAAACAAATATTAGTTGAATATTTAACATAGTATTTGATTTAATGAAAAATTACTCACAAAATGGCAATAATAAAGGACAAAAAAAGAATTTCAATTTCTTCTGGAAATTTAAATTACTAAAATAAAGGATTCATTGTTTATATTGAAACATTATAATGTGTATTTTAATTTTAAAGTTAAAAACTTTAAAAATACCATTGTAATTTTTTTATAAGTGAAGTTTCTCTAGTATTAAGTATGAAAAATAATAACTATGTCTTGGGTTTAAGCATCAACTGAGATGAATTCTTTCATATTTTTTAAAACCTAAGGTATAGACATAATTTAATATAACCAAATATATATATTTAGTGTTGTTAGTTTTGAATTATTTGGATCCAAATTATATGTTCTTACCTGAAATGCTCAATCTTTAAGGAAGCCTAACTCAATATTTAAATAAAAATATTTTGTATTAAAACTTGGAACTATTTTGCCCTATTTTAGTGGCCTGTGCTACCTTGCTATTTATAAACCTTTTGAAATCTTTAGAAACCATAACCAGTACCCATTATATATGACAGCATTGGCCACCACTTTGTAGTAACTAAAGGAGGTGTAAAAAAATCTTATCTATTTTTACTGTAATTCATTTTGGTGTTGTTTTAATGATCTTCCAATATGTGCAGATATCACCCTGCAGATTGAAATCATTAAATAGTCCTTTATACCAAACCCTACATTCAAAGAAGAGTTATCAAATACTTGAATTATGATTTATGAAATTTTTTAGATTTGTCAAAAGACAACATAATAAATGAGAATCATAAATTACTGCTTCATTTATTTGCTCAGATTTCAGTTACATAAAAATTTTTTTAAATAACACCAATTTTCTTAACTTTAACTTTTTCTCATGTTAGAATGTCTTCATCATAAACTAATCTGAGTTATTTGGTCAGGAATAGATTACATAGTAATGAATAAGAATATTCTAGAATGAAAACTAGAATAGGGCCTTCCAGAAATACAAAAGGCAGTTAAATTAAGAGAGAGTTTTCTGAGATCATAAAGGATAAAAGTTCTTTGGGTTATAATACAGTTGTTTTTAAAAAACATTTACTAATATGTTATTAAAATGTTCAGTGCTTTTATGTGTGTGTAGACATGTATGCATGTGTGTGTGTGTGTATATATATGTACGCATGTGTGTATGGGTATATTTGCAACAGAAAGAGTTAAAATCCTTAGCTTTTAAGGAGTAAAAATATTTTACATGTCAACAAAAGTAAGTCTGGATGAAATAACAAATCTTTTCAGACATTTTGTTGAACTGAAGTTAAATGACCTCATTGTTGCGCACCCTCCTTTGGAGCACATGATGAATAGATAGATTTACAAAGTAAAAATATGAATTGAAAACACATCATTACTTGAGCTAAAGACTTTTCTGATTAATTTAGTTTACTGATTTGGAGCCTATTAAACAAAGAGAAAAGTTGGCTGTTTTCAAAGTATTGAATTGAGGATTATCATTATTTTGATGAGGCCACCCTACTATGATAGGGCAATGTAATCAGAATGTTGAATTAAGTCAAGCTCTAGTCTAAAAAGAATAAACTGTACTCATCAGTAGATGTTCTTAATAGGAATCTTGAAAATATTTCATTATTCCTAATTTAATTAAGAGGCCTTAAACAGTTAACTATGGCCCACATTCATATTCAAGAACATAGTATAAGAAAAGCCATAAGAAATGGTGCAGAGAGTCATTTTTCATACCTGATTTCATACCTGGCTTTTTTTTTTCAAATGAAAATTAGGCTTATTAACTTTACAAACACTCATTTTGTATACAGTTCTGAAACTTTACAATGTCATGAGCTACATATTACAGATAGAAACTTGTTTAAACCAACATGTTAATTAAACATTAATTTATAAATATTTATACTGGGTTTATGCTAATATGAAGTTCAATTATATTGGCCCTATAAATATAAATAATGGATGCATAGACCTCTCAATCCATGTACCTCAGGAGTGGAATGTAACATTCATGAGAATGTCTATAGACAAACATTGTTTCCCATTGTTCTCACCTATGTGCAATATCATTGTACTGGGGAATAACAGAAGCCACATGCCAGGTGTTTTCAGCGTTAGAGATAACGCAGTCAAACACCCAGCACAATGCCAGGCACATCGTAAGCAGTGCAAAGATGGAAGGGATCATTAGCATTATTACCAGAAGATCCCTCTCCCTAATAGCACTATGTCATTATCCCCCAGAAGTTCACTCCTGGCAGACATCTTCAAAGTGATTCCTCATACCAACCACACATTTTATCAGTATAACACGCATTACCACTAGGGCTATACGTAGCATTAGGAAGAGACTGGTGAAGGGTGAATGATTTTCAGATGAAATATATGAAAAAGGCACAGGAGACAATTCTGTAGTAGAAAGTACGTATAGCCACAAACCAGAGCTGGTGCCCTAACACAATCACAGCCACATTGGATTGTTATAACGTGTTATATACCTTGTTGCCAACGTGTATAACACAGGATTTATACAAGAAATTGCACAAAGTCACACTTTAAAGTTTCCTCTATTTGATATCTTGGTTTGCTTAATTTAAACTTGATACACTATACTTCTTTCTCTCTAATAAAACGGTGAGGGAGCGCTCTATAGACATGCAGGCAAAGGGTATTGAGTCACGCAATCCATTTGGTGCACTTTCTGATACATTTGCTCTGAGTGGCAGAGCAGGGTGAAAAGATGGAGCCGTGTGTGTGATCTGATGAGCTTGGCGCAACTGGGGGTGGCTTCTCTAGGCAGCTAAATTAAAAACCTCCCTGCAATTTGGATCTTAATCACCCCCTCCGAGGCTGTAATTGGTGATGGTCACTTAACTCTTTCTCTCCTTCTAGACTTAAATGTGCGGTGTTCCTTTACATCCATGTGTTTATTCGATCTCTCCAAGGGGATCCTAATAGCATTGACCACATAGCCACCTCCAATGACGTCTTAAGACAAAGGGCTTTTGGTTATGTCAGATCTCACCAGTCTAATGCGAGTGATTGTTTTCCCTTTTCATTTTGAATAAAAGAGCAGTGACACCTTGAAAGTAAAAGTGCCAGAGGTTTTGACTATTTCAGATGTTTATAATAAAAACCCACATTTATGAAATAATAGGATTATATTATTTAATACATACATTGGACCTATACTGCGTTGAATTAAAATGAAATTCTTTAAGAATTGAGGAGCACTATTTTAAAAATACAGAAATAAAGATCAGGCTGCAGGTACTTTAAAGATGCTCAATAAAACCAAAGCAAGTCTATTTGAAACTGAGAGTGCTTGTTGCATTGTTCTCTTGTTTGTATTTTCTTTTTCTCACTGAGGTGTAAATTTTTAAGAGTTACAGGCAATCTAGGATGATTATAGAAGGTGCCCAAACCCCAGTGCAGTCTGGAAGATGACTGTAGGGGTGGTGTGGAAGATTAACTCAGTTTAATAAATACTTACTGGACTGTGGCAGGCACAGAAGACACACACAGGAATGAGGCTCACTCCCTTAGAGGAACCTAGGAGTTCATTGTCCCTTAAAAGAGTGGACAGTCAAAGGGGCATATCACTCAAATTGTGATTTAAGCATGCACTAGCAGAACCACGCACAAGATACAGATGAGAGATGCACAGAGAGCCCAGAGGTGGGCCAAGAGTCGTAGAGAAGTCCATATTTCAACCAGTAAGAGACCTTAGAAAGAAAAGGCAGCCTCTCTCACATAGCCGCCCTCTAATTGATACAACTGAGACTTATAAAGTTGCCTCTATGAGCAAAATGATGGCCGAAGCAGGACTGGGGCTTTCCGCAATGACCCGAGAGTGGAGAGGCGTGGGCGTGTTGATGGAAACCCAAGTGGCTTTCTCTTTCTTGATCCCTGATTCCAGGGTACGAAAGCATTTGGGCTGGAAGGAGCAAGACATGGAAGTGCTGTTGGAAGACAGAGTCAGTTTCTCCGCCCAGGGAGAATAATTCTCTGTCTCGGATCAGCTCACATGTTATTCAAAAAGCATATCGTGAAAGCAGAACCGCAGCGGACTCTGCTTTTTCTGGGAGAGAAGAATGAGAAAGTAATTTTCCAATTCATTTTGAAGACGGTCCTCAGTCACACTCAAGAGACAAGCCAATCCAACTGGAGGGGAAGTTGCAAGGCTGCATCTAGCCCTGTGCTGGGAATTGGCAGGGAGGGTGGTCCAATGACTGGGAGCTAATGACCATCATTATCTTTAACAACTACTGACTTTGTACAACTAAAGTGTGACATTATGCCTGTGCATTGCGTCTAGTGTGTGAGTTTAAATCACTGACACTCTTCATTTTTTTTCCTCTGGTTTTACAGACTAAGAACTGTGTAAGCCTGATGTATTTACAAATTTACATCAGGACCTGCAGCTTAATCTGCTGAATATTTGAGCTGAACAAAACCAGAGGGGTCACTTTTTTTTTCCTCAGAAGAGAAAACTGAGGCCAAAGAAGAAATGACTTGCCCAAATTAGCAGCTTTTGACTGGCAAAGGTGGGATCGGAACCCATGTGGCTGTGATCCTAGTTCAGTACTTTTTGCACAACACAAAAAGCTCTGGTTGCCACTGTGATTACTACATTCATTTAGCCCACACAGAGCCAGACACTCTCAAGAGATATGAGAGTAAACCTGTTGTAATTTCAGCCTCAAAGAACCTGTAGTCCACTAGGGTGGCAGAGAAATAACTGGAAATTTCAGTGGAGTATCTAGCTGTGTATGGCCCTGGCTGGGCCTGAATAGATAAAGATAAGGACTGTGTCACTTATCACTTCTCATATTCTAGTTTCTGCTCCTTCCCTGACCGGATACTGTGGGGTAAGATCTTTAACTGTTCAACATGGGGTACTAGGACTCCCCTAGTGATGCAGACAATACATGAACATGCATTTATAGCATCTGCCTGGAGACACAAAGGTAGGCACAGGCACAGCCCATCCTTGGATATCGGAAGAGGCCCAAGCCTCAAAGCCACAGGTAGTGCTGATGTACTTCCACAAAATAGATTAACACTGACTGTGGCCTCATGTGTGGTATTCAATCATGGAACAAACTGCGAAGATATCCAAGAGCAAATGGCTCCTGACACTGGGTATACTCAGTGTGCCAGTTTCCCGCCTTCTTCCCACCACCCTGGGTCTCTTGTTCTACACAGCTGCAGAAAATGCAGGACAGCAGCTGCACAGCCACACAAAACACACCACATGAGAAGAGCCCTGAGCAAAACAGCTCTCTGCTCTCCATCCTAACGCGTAGCACACACTTGAGATTATTGATGCCAAGTACTTTCCTTCAGGAATTTTAAATGTCTTCCCACTGAGCAGCAAATCATATAATATCCAGAGTCCTGATGTGAGCAGCATGAGTTTCTCCGGGCTTTGCAGGAGACATATGGAAGTGATGTTACCTTGTTCACAAGTTGCCAGCCCAAATCCAAGGACCATTTCTTCCTTAGAGGGTATGTACTTCTTCTCTGAAAGGTTTGCTTTATGACAATTACTTTGCAGGATATACAGGCCAGCCAATAAGTAAGTTGTCTACAAGGCTCCTTGGTGAGGAAGGCGATGGTGGGCATTAGCTTGGAGAGCTGTTCAGATGGGATACTTCCCTTGCAGACTTGTGACAGGCTACGTGTACCCATTTCCTTTCCCTAGGCCATGTTAGAAGCTGATGCTCAAAGTCAGCATCTAATAAAAGAAATTGGAGAACCATGGAAACAATATGGCTTCCAATGGGTGAGCATGAAATTTCACCTAAATGGAATACCGGAGACAGGGGCTGCTGTTCACAGTTGCATGCCAGGGTTCTCTGTGGTTTGGTGTGACAAATGCTATTGTTGTAAGATGTTTCTAGAAGCATGGGGAAGACATTTTTACAGTAGTTTCCATGTGACTAAAGAACCTTTGGATGTAGACTCTAGGAGTGCAGAGTTTACTGCTGCATTGCTCACTGCTGCATTCCCAGAAAATAGAACAACCTGGAACTCAACAAATGTCAATAAACTGGCCCATCCCCTCCCCTCCCCCATTCAGGACACATTTGATCCAAGATCAGAGCATCCTTATAGACCCCAGATATGAGTTCGACCATGTATTATTAGTCTTTCTGTGTCTGGTTTATTTCAGTTTAAATACCCTCCACATACACCCGATTTGCTGCAAATGATAGAATTTCATTCTTTTTATGACAGAATAGTATTTCATTGTGTATATATGCCACATTTGCTTCATCCAGTCACCTATTGATGGACACTTAGGTTGACTCTATATCTTTGCTATTGCAGATAGTGCTGCAATAAACATGGGAGTGCAGGCATCTCTTTAACACACAGATTTCATTTTCTTTGTATAAATATCCAGTAGTGGGATTGCTGGATCATATAGAAGTTCTACTTTTAATTTTTTGTAAAATTTCCACATTATTTTTCATTATGATTGCTGCATTAATTTACATTTCCACCAACAGTATATAGGGTTCCCATTTTTCCACATCCTTGCCAGCATTTGTTAGGTTTTTGTCTTCTTGATAATAACCTTCCTATTTGGGGTAAAGCGACATCTCGCTGTGGTTTTTATTTGTATTTCCCTGATGATTAGTCATTTGAACATTTTTCTCATATGCCTGTTGGCCATTTGTTTTTCTTTGTATGTCTTCTTTTGAGAAATAGCTGTTTAAGTCTTTTGCCCATTTTTAAATCAAATTATTTGTTTTTTTGCTATTGAGTAGTTTGAGTTCCTTTTATGTTTTTGATATAAACCTCTTGCCAGGTGCATAGTTTGCAAATATTTTCTCTCATTCTGAAGGTTGTCCCTTCACTCTGTTGTTTTCTTTGCTGTGCAGAAACCTTTTAGTGTGATGTGACCCCATTTGTCTGTTTTGCTTTTATTGTCTGTACTTTCGAGTTCTTATCCAGAAAAAACTTTGCCCAGACAAAATGTCATTAAGCATTTCCCCCGTGTTCTTTTCTACATATAGTAGTTTTGTAGTTTCAGGTCTTATATTTAAGTCTTTTTTTTTTTTTTTTTTTTTTTGGAGGGGTGGGGGAAAGAGTCTCACTCTGTCACCCAGGCTGGAGTTCAGTGGAGCAAACTCGGCTCACTGCAACCTCTGCCTCCTGGGTTCAAGTGATTCTCCTGCCTCAGCCTCCCCATTAGCTGACATTACAGACACCTGCCACCACACCTGGCTAGTTTTTGTATTTTTAGTAGAGATGGGATTTTGCCATGTCAGCCAGGCTGGTCTTGAATTCCTGACCTCAAGTGATCCACCCACCTCAGCCTCCCAAAGTGCTGGGGTTACAGGCATGAGCCACTGCACCCTGCTTCTTTAATCTATTTTGATGTGATTTTTTAATATAGTGAGAAACAGAGTCTAGTTTTATTCTTCTTCATGTAGATATGTAGGTTTCCCAGCACTATTTATTAGAGACTGTCCTTTCCCCAAAGTGTATTGTTGGTGCCTTCCTTGAAAATCACTTGGCTGTGTTCTCTGTTCTGTTCCATTGACCTATGTGTCTATTTTTATGCCAATACCATGTTGTTTTGGTTAATATAGCTTTGTATTATATTTTTTAAAGTAAGGTAGTGTGATGCCTCCAGCTTTGTTCTTCACCTCCAGGTTGCTATGTCTATATTGAAGATCTTTTTTGATTCTATACAAATCTTAGGAATGTTTTATCTGCTTATCTGAAGAATGTCATTGGTATTTTGTTTTGTGATTATTTGTTTGTTTTGAGATGGGATCTTGCTCTGTCACCTGGGCTGTAGTGCAGTGGTGCAATTCTATCCCACTGTAGCCTGGAACTCCTGGGCTCAGGCAAACTTCCCACCTCAGTCTCCCAAGTAGGTGGGACTACAGTAGCTGGGACTAATTATTTTTGTTTTGTTTTGTAGAGATGGACTCTCTCTCTGTTGCCTCAAGTGGTCTCAAACTCCTGGGCTCAACCAATCCTCCCTGCCTTGGCCTTTCAAAAGGCTTGGATTATGGGGCAAGTCACCATGCTCGGACATTATTGGTATTTTGATAGTAATTGCAATGAATCTATACTACTGCTTTGGGTAGTATGAACATCTTCAGGGTATTTATTCTTCCAATCTAGGAAAATGAAATATCTTTCCATTTATTTGTTTCCTTTTTAATAGCTTTCATCAATAATTTGTAGTTTTCTTTGCTTGTAGTGATCTTTCACCTCCTTAGATAAATTTATTCCTACGTATTTTAATAGCTATTGTAAATGGGATTGCTTTCTTTTTCAGATACTTTGTTATTAGTGTATAGAAATGCTGTTGATTTTTGTAGGTTTATTTTGTATCCTCCAACTTTACTTAATTTATTTATTAGTTCTAACTCGGGTTTCTTGGTGAAGTTCTTAGGATTTTTGGCACATAAGATCATGTCATTTGCAAACAGGGACAATTTGACTTCCCCCTTTCTAATTGGGAAGCCCTTTATTTTTCTCTCTTCTAATTGCTTTGGCTAAAACTTCCAGTACTGTGTATAATTAAAATGGTGAAAGTAGGTGTCTTTGTGTTCTTTCAGGTCTTAGAGAAAAAGCTTTCTTTGTCATATATAGCCCTTACTGTGCTTAGGTAAATTTCTGCTATACCTAATTTTTGGGAGGCTTTTATTGTGAATGGATGTTTAATTTTATCAAATGCATCTTCTGCAGCTATTGACTAGATCATATAATTTGTGTTCTTGATTCTGTTAATGTGATGTATCATGTTTATTGATTTGCATATGTTGAACCATCCTTGCATTTCTGGGATGAAACCAGCTTGATCATGGTGAATAATCTTTTTAATGTACTATTGAATTCAGTTAGCAATTATTTTGTCGAGAATTTTTACATCTGTTTTAGTCAGGAATACTGATCTGTAGTTTGTTGTTGTTATTGTTATGTCCTTGTCTAGTTGTGGTCTCAGGGTAAATGCTAGCTTCATAGAATGAATTTGGAAGAATTCCCTCCTCTTCAATTTTTTTGAAATAATTTGTAAAAGATTGGTATTAATTCTTTCTTCCTTAACTAGTTGGTAGAATTCAGCTGTAAAGCAATCAGATCCCGGACTTTTCTTTAATGGGAGACTTTTTCTTTCTTTTACTGATTAACCCTCTTACTTTTTATTGGTCTGTTCAGATTTTCTATTTCTTCATGATTCAATTTTGGTAGGTTTCCTGTGTTCAGGAGTTTATCCATTACTTCCAGGTTTTCCAGTTTATTGGCAAATAGTTGTTCATAATGGTCTCCTATGATCATTTGCATTTCTGTCATATCAGTTATAATGTCTCCTTTTTCACCTCTGATTTTATTTTTTGAATCATCTCTCTTTTTTCTTAATTTAGCTGAAAGTTTATCAATTTTGTTAATCTTTTCAAGAAACAAACTCTTTATTTTGTATTTATATTGTTTTATATATTTACATCATTTTATATTTTTTGTCTCCACTTGTTTATTTCTGCATTGATGATTATTATTTCTCTTTCTATTTTTGTTTTTCATTTGTTCTGTTTTTCTAACTCCTGAGGTGCAATGTTACATTGCTTATTTGAGACCCTTCTAATTTTTTGATGTAGGCATTCACTGCCTGTCAATTTTCCTCTTAGAACTGCTTTTGCTGTGCCACATAAGTTTGGAGATGTTATGTCTCAACATTTGTCTCAACAAATTTTTCTTTTTAATTTTTTCATTAACTCATTTGTTGTTCAGGAGTATGTTGTTTGTATGTTGTTTAACTTCCATGTATTTGTGTAGTTTCTTTAAGCATTTCTTGTAAAACCAGTCTAGTGGTGGTGAATTCCATCCGTGTTTGCTTGTCTGGAAAATACTTTATTTCTATTTCATTTCTGAAGGATTTTCTGGGTGTAGTATTCTTATATGGCAGGGTTTTTTTTTTCTTTCTTTAATTACTTTGAATATATCAGCCCATTCTCTTCTGAGCTTTCTTCAGAAAGCTCTTCCATTCTCTTTCTGCTGAGAAATATGCTGATAGTCTAATGAGGATTCTCTTCTATGTGACTTGATGTTTTTCTTTTGCTGCTGTTAGAATACTTTGCCTTTGACTATTGACAGTTTGATTGCAATGTGCCTCAAAAAGAACTACTTTGGGCTGATATAATTGGGTTTTTTTGTGTTTCATGGATCTGGATATCTATATCTCTCCCATGACTTGGGAGGTTTTCAGATGTTATTTTGTCAAATAACTTTTCTGTGCCATTCTCCATCTCTTCTCCCTCTGAAATTTTCTTAATGTGAATATTTGTTTGCTTAATCATATCTCTCATAAGTCTTGTAGGGGTTCTTTGCCCTTTATCATTCTTTTTTCTTTTTATTCCTCTGACTGGGTTATTTCAACAGACCTATCTTCAAGTTCAGAAATTCTTTTTTCCACTTAAATTCATCTTCTTTTGAAGCTTTAAATTTTATTTGTTTAATTTTTTTATTGAAGTGTTCAACTCCAAGACTTCTGTTTGTTTTTTTTTTTAATGATATCATTATCTTTGTTGAACTTCTCATTTAGATCATAAATTGCTTTCCCGATTTTGTTGAATTGTTTGTCTGCATTCTTTTGTAACTCACTAAGTTTCCTTACGATTATTATTCAGAATTCTTTTGCAGGCAAATCATAAATGTGCCTTTCTTTGGAGACAGTTACTGGAGAGTTATTGTGTTTCCTTAATGGTATTATGTTTCCTTACTTTTTCATATTTCTTGTGTCCCTGCGTTGATAATTGTGCACCTAGCTGAATGTTCACCTCACCTCTTCCAATTTAATAAGTAGCTGTCATATGGAAAGGTTTTGGCTGCAGATGTCTCCTAGGATGTCAATTGGGTAGGGTGACATGGCTTTGGTGGCAGGTGGGTGCAGTAGTGTAGCCTCCATGAAGTTTCTTCAGCTGTAGTCAACATCAGTGATGCCTATGAATGCCTTAGTGGCCTAGCATACACAGATTTATGTGGCTGCTCCACTGGGTTGGGTGTAGCTCCGCCAGAGGCAAAAGCATTTAGGTTGATATCCCAAATCAAGCATTGAATTTCGCAGCAACACAGTAGTACCACCAAGATCCACACACTGGCCATTGTTTTTGTTTCTACTTGACCCCCTGGGTGGTCAAGTCATGCCCTTTCCCCTAGTGTTTACCTGAAGTTAGTCTGCAATGGGCTTTCTGGGAAGTGTCTTAGGATGCTAGGGAAGCTGGATGACTGCCTCAAGCTCTGTTTTCCCCATGAAGAAACTGTGAGCTGGAGAATTTCTTCATCTGGCATTGTGCCAACTTGGAGGAGGGGGCAGCACAGTTGGAGTAACACTGTTCTTTTTACCATTCAAATTCAGATTTAATTCATTTCTACATACCATATGGGTGTCTCCGGCTGTTTCTAGGTGTTACAGTTTTCAAAAGAATGTTGTAGTTTATGGGTAGTTGCTATAATAGTTGAACTTTCTGTGGTAAGAGTGGAAACTGAGATTTCCTATGTCACCCCATCTCGCTGCTGTCATTCCTCCCAATGGGCTTTTTTATACACAGGAAAACTCAACACTTCTAGGGAAACCTTCCACTGAAAAATTGGTGACAACCATGTTTTCCCTAAATTTAAAGACAATACTGGCTCATTCAAACTCTTTACAACACACCTTCAATTCCTTAAACGATGAGATACTAAAGGTTGGGGTTGAATGCTGTTTCTCTCTCATATCTTCTAACTTCTGGCCTCACTACCCAAGGAAAAGTGAGTAAACTGCAAAGCACTTCAGGGTAAAGATGCTAGACTTAATACATGCATCTGTTCCCATTAATAGACAATGAATAAAATTTGCAAAGAATCCTTGTAGACTTTTTAAAATCCACAAGAACAGGAAGAACTGAAGATGATACATTAGAAGCAAATTTTTCAAAGCTGAAAGGCAGATTGAAAAATGAAAATGGCTTACCTACCGGAAGAAAACAGAATCCTCGTATAGCATGGGGAAAAGCAAAAAACTGGTGGCACATCCCAAAAGGCTCAACAATTAGTGCTATCATATAACTCTGGAAATGTATGTGAACAAGAGATGCTAAAACAAGTAGGATTAAATAAAAGTGTGTTTAAAAAGAACTCAAAAAGCCAAATGCCTCTCCCTTTCTGCATATCAGGGCAAACTGCTCCTCATCCACCAGGCAAAAAAAAAAAATCATAGATTCAGTCTTAGAAAAGAGTTGAAAAAGTATTTGGGCTGGGTGAACACCAAATGTATTGAGCATGGAACACCAGTCTTATTTGAGTGGGGTCATACAGAAACCAGTGGATGCGAATATTGGCTTGGCTGCTGTGGAACCCACAGCTCCCACCTTTCATACCCCAATTTTCCCTGACCTCTCCCGACCTCTCTCTCCCCAGATGTCTCCCTTGTGGCTCCAGAATTCTGGCAGCTTCACCTCTAGGAAACAGATTAAAAGACATTTTTTCCACAGGATACCACAGTCTCCCAAAAGGAAAGACTGAAAAATCCTAATGTGATACCTTCCCCAACTAAGTGGCCCAGTCACATCACCCAAAACTTTACTTCCCAGTAGGCAAGCTCCAATAAGCTTTTAGAATCTCACTCTTTTAAATACTTAAAAAAAAAGGAAAATTGCAACACTGGGAAAGTCTCTAGCATGAAAGATAGAGATGACAACACACAACAAGAAAAGGCAACTTGGAAGGACAGAAATAGTCAAATAAACTCATTCATATTCCCACAAAAAAAGAGAAAGTAACATAACAATGAGCAAAAAGAGGATATGATGTTTTAAAGATTTCAGAAAACAAACTAAAACTAAAAGTATTTTAGGCATTGAAAGCATGATACCAGGGAGGACGATATTCAACAGAAGGGTTAGAAATTAAAGACAAAAACAAAATCTTAAGGAGCAAGGGAGAGACAAAGAAATAGAAATGGAAAAGATATGTGGATGTACAAGACCAATATAGGACCTTCAATATCTGAAAAACTTGAGTTTCAGACTGAGCAAACAGAAATTAGAAGAGACAAGATCATCAATGAAATAATTCTAGAGATTTTCTTAGAATAAAAGGTCATTGGTTTCAGATAGAAAGGGCCCATTGATTGCCAAGCATAAAAGATAAAAACAGACCCACATTCCAGCACATCATCATGAAAATTCAGAATGGTGGGGACAAAGGTGAGAGCCTACCATCTGGGGATGGCAAATTATGGGTCATGTATTAAGAATCAGAAACAGAACGCTTTGGACTAGAAGCTAGAAACCAATAAAATAATGTATTCAACCCTGGAGAGAAAAAAAAAATCCTAAAATTCTATGTCTCATCAAATTTAACAAATAAATACAAGAATGAATATAGCATTGTCAGACATGGTAGAACTCAAAATGTCTTCCCTCTTACCTTGCTCAGGAACTCAGGAAGCTACTAGAGGATGTGCACCACCAAAATGAGGTAGTAAACCAAGAAAGGGAAGATGGAGAAGAGTGTTATGGTTAGGCTTTCTGTCCCCACCCAAATCTCATCTTGAATTGTAATCCCCATAGTACCCAGGTGTCAAGGGAGAGACCAGGTGGAGGCAACTGAATTATGGGGACTTTTCCCCCATGGTGTTCTTGTGATAGTTAGGGACTTCTCACAAGATCTGATGGCTTTATAAAGGGCTCTCCCCACCTTAACTTGGCACTTCTCCTTCCAGCCGCCTTGTGAAGGAGGTGTCTTGCTTTCCCTTTGCCTTCCACCACGATTGTAAGCTTTCCGAGGCCTCCCCAGCCATGCTGCACTGAGAGTCAATTAAACCTCTTTCCTTTGTAAATTACCCAGTCTCGGGCAGTTGTTTATAGCAGTATGAAAATGAGCTAATACACAGGAAACAACAGGTGCTGGAGAGGATGTGGAGAAATAGGAACACTTTTACACTGCTGGTGGGACTGTAAACTAGTTCAACCATTGTGGAAGACAGTGTGGCGACTCCTCAAGGATCTAGAACTAGACATACCATTTGACCCAGCCATCCCATTACTGAGGATATACCCAAAGGATTATAAGTCCTGCTGCTATAAAAACACATGCACATGTATGTTTATTGTGGCACTATTCACAATAGCAAAGACTTGGAAACAACCCAAATGTCCATCAGTGACAGACTGGATTAAGAAAATGTGGCACATATACACCATGGGATACTATGCAGCCATAAAAAAGGATGAGTTTATGTCCTTTGTAGGGACATGGATGAAGCTGGAAACCATCATTCGGAGCAAACTATTGCAAGGACAGAAAACCAAACACCACATGTTCTCACTCATAGGTGGGAATTGAACAATGAGAACACTTACACACACGGTGGGGAACATCACACACTGGGGCCTGTCGTGGTGGGGGGAGGGGGAGGGATAGCATTAGGAGATATACCTAATGTAAATGACGAGTTAATGGGTGCAGCACCCCAACATGGCACATGTATACATATGTAACAAACCTGCACATTGTGCACATGAACCCTAGAAATTAAAGTATAATAAAAAGAAAAAAGAAAACCAAAAAAAAAAAAAAAAAGAAAAGAAAATGGACTAATACAGAGAAGAAACAAGATCTGACATAGGAGAGGAGTAAAGATAATTTCCAAGTCACAATACAAAGAGATCCCAGTATGACAGCTGAGCCTCAGGTGGAGATGGCAACCAGACCAGATGGAGGCAGGTCCAGGGGCAAAGACAAATGGATGGAATAGGTGGTGTATTTGGACATCCTGAAAACACTGTTTGTATGGTCTCAGTGATGTAAACTTGGAATATTGATCTAACCAAAATTATAAAATAACTATATGTGAAGATATATGAAAGATGTGGATGAGCTTAAAACTGAATAATCAGTCTGGGTGTGGTGGCTCACACCTGTAATTGTAGCACCTTAGGAGAGCCAGGCAGACAGACTGCATGAGCTCAGGAGTTCAAGACCAGCCTGGGTAACATGGCAAAACCCTGTCTCCACTAAAAATACAAAAATTAACCAGGCATGGTGGCACACACCTATAATTCCAGCTACTTGGGAGACTGAGGTGGGAGAATCGCTTGAACCCAGGAGGAGGAGGTTCCAGTGAGCTGAGATCACATCACTGCACTCCAGCCTCAGTGACAGAACAAGACTCTGTCTTTAAAAAAAAATGAAATATCGGCCGGGCGCGATGGCTCAAGCCTGTAATCCCAGCACTTTGGGAGGCCCAGACGGGTGGATCACGAGGTCAGGAGATCGAGACCATCCTGGCTAACCCGGTGAAACTCCATCTCTACTAAAAAATACAAAAAACTAGCCGGGCGATGTGGCGGGCGCCTGTAGTCCCAGCTACTCGGGAGGCTGAGGCAGGAGAATGGCGTAAAACCGGGAGGCGGAGCTTGCAGTGAGCTGAGATCCGGCCACTGTACTCCAGCCTGGGTGACAGAGCGAGACTCCGTCTCAAAAAAAAAAAAAAGAAAAGAAAAGAAATATCAAGATGTAGATATACCAAGTCTGCCAGTTAGAGATATGGAAAGATGTCAAAATAATCAGAAGAACTGAGAAAGTGGGTGCTTTAGGGGAGGGGAAGAGGAAAGGTGGGAGTAGGAGTGGCTCCACAAACATAGAACAATTTTGACTCTTCAATAATGTGCATATTAGCTTTGATTTTTAAAGAATGAATGGCATTCTTCCAAATAAACCGCTGCAGACATGATAGCAATAAAACATCAGCAATAGTTACAAACAAACAGAAATTATTTGTATTGGCAAGGCAGCAAGAGCAGAAAGGGAGCAAACAAAATTTGGCTTAAAAGATCTCAGAATGAATTAAAATTAGACCTAAGGAAGGACTCCTTGATCATAGTGGTGTACATGGCAATGTAAAAGGAATGAAAACCTTCAGGCAAGAGGAAGGAAAACCACCCATCTCAGATGGTTTGGCTATCACGAATCATCCTGCATGCTTTTCATATTCGCAATGGAACTAGTTAATGATTCTTCATCTATTCCTACAGATAGTGCTTAACCTGTTTGCAGGTTTCCAACTGCAATAAACCCTTAATTCCCAAGGAAGCTCAGAGACTTAAAGAAAACAATATTCCCTACATAACTTTTATTCGAAAAATTTTACATATGTTGGTTGCATGGGATAAAGAGCTCTTCTTTGCACAGAAAGTAGTGTTTCTGCTGCAGTAGGGCCTTTAAGAGTCTTTCCAGATAATCCAGGACCAACTTTTCCAACCTAGCAGCAACCAAGCACCTCCCCAGCAGATATATTTGACCTAAACTGGCTTCTATACTTTAGTAATAAAGCTTGGCCCTAAGCAGTCTCAGCACATGGTGAACTGTACACTAGCTCCATGCATAAACAAGATATAACTTAACCTGGGATTACATCTTTGTAACCAAGCAACTGAATCTGGTCAAATCATAGCAGCAAAACCGTCAGCCAATCCCAGTCTGAAAACTGACAAATTATGCCCAAATAAGGCAAACAGGGGACTGTACCAATCAGGTAATCTCTGTGCATTATTTCCTGTTTTTCTGGTTATAGATATAGCTCACTGATATGGTTTGGCTCTGTGACCCCACCCAAATCTCATCTCGAATTGTAATACTCACTTGTCAAGGGAGGGACCTGGTGGGAGGTGACTGGATTGTGGGGGCGGTTTTCCCTGTGCTGTTCTCCTGATTGTGAGTGAGATCTCACGAGATCTGATGGTTTAAAAGTGTTTGGAAGTTCCCCCCTTAGCTCCCTCTCTCTCTCTTGCATCACTATAGTAAGACATGCTTTTCTTCCCCCTTTGCCTTCCACTATGATTGTAAGTTTCCTGAGGCCTCCCCTGCCATATGGAACTGTGAGTCAATTAAACCTCTTTTCTTCATAAATTACTCAGTCTCAGGTAGTATCTTTATAGCAGTGTGAAAACCAACTAATATACTCACTAAGGTGAGTGCATTCTGAACCCCCAGCACTCAAAATCCTGTTTTAAACGCTGTCCAGCTCTGAAACTTCTTTCCTGCAAATATTACATAAATGTTACATTTAACTTGTCCTAGGTTTTTCTTTGTCACCTGCAACCCTGACAGCACTGCATACATCATAGCCCTCAACACTTGGCACTCAGGAAGAAATCTGCTCTCCTACCCAGCATTTCACACCACTGACATCTTATTAGGCCCTATCCCATCTCCTACCCCAGTCATATGGGTAATTATGACATTAATACGACATTAGTGAAAGTTCGCTACCATAAAAGAAAAAAAAAACTGCTGACTTGGAGTAGTTTCCACTGCACCTCATTCTCTCAGTCCAGAAAAGCAAGTCAAGTAAGTAAGGAAATGAAGGAGGCATTATCGTAGGATGACCAATATATTACTAACCAATTACTAGCATCACAGCCCATCACTAGCCCCAGTCATGCAGTTTAGAGCCTCTACTGTGATGCCACACAGGCAACATCAAATACTGGACAACTACTCTTCAATGTGGCTGCCCTTTTAATATTTGAAGATGGTTTGCCAACTCCTCCTCCAGTTGTCTTTGGAGGAGAGGGAGAATTTTCTTGAACCAGTTTGAGTCCTCATTTGGGCCTTTATCAAGTGTACATTCCAAATTGTATTTTTATATTTTTATTTTATCCAATATTTTCCATTTTCCTTATCTCCCCCTAGCAATCTCTCCCTATTAATGGCTCCTTCTAGGTTTAAACTAAATACCCTACTTGCTTTATGATAGTTCCTGCTGCTTATTGACCTCTTTGTCCTGCTTCGATACATCAGCTGACTTGTTAAATTTTTTTATGTTAACCAGTATTCACATTTTCTTATAGAACATGGTCTTGGAAAATTCAATCCTTCATCTCAGCCTGTGTTGATCAGTTTTTGTCTTGACTTTCTGAACTTGAGATCATACATTCAATAAGCCCCACATATATCCTTAATAATAAGATGAACATTCTGGCCAAGGGCCGAGCCAGGTGGCCCAGACGCTAAAGACTTCTCTTTGGATGGACCCAGTTGCACATATCAGCCCTTCTGCTTTAAAAACATATTCTACCCAAGTTGAGCCAAGCAGGGAAGCCATTAAAAAGTTAACATGTCAAAGTGCCATGTCATCTGATCAGTTCCCAAGTCAACATTTTATCCAACAATGTTCCTCTCTTCCAAGAGCATTCCTCTCTCAGTGGCCCCTTTTTGTATTCTGCACTTCCACATTGTTGCATTTCATGGTTAATCTTTTGACTGCTTTCCCTCTTGATCTGTAATAAAGCATTCTCTTTCCTGATATGGGACCACATTGAATTTCTATCCTAATAGCTCATCTCTCATGATATAACACTTAAATGCCCCATACCTTTGAGCTACTGTGAGGCTGGCACTGGCTTGACTTGCCCTCTATTATCTGTGTGCCTATCATGAGGAGGCAGCACAGCAGAGCAGTGAAGAATGCAGACTACTGAGTCACACTGCCCGAGTTTAAATTCCGGCTGCACCATTTACTAGCTTTGTAACCTTGGGCAAGATTCTGAACCTCTCTGTGCCTTAGAAACGCTTATCTGCCAACTCATCACTATCACCTCTGAGCATTTTAGAGGCACTATATCATTTTTAGGTTTGCAGGGTAAAGGCTTTGCTGGCACTGAAAGAAATTTGTAGAGTTTTAGCTTCCCCTGAAACTCTCGTTTTACCTTCATCCTATAATTTCAATTTTTTTCCCAATCTCGTGTAAGAAAATCATCTATATAAAATCCATATACTTACCAAGCAAATGCATCTCTAAGACAAGTCTCCATGTCCTCCTTGCCAAGCATATTCTGTCCCTTAATCCTTCTTACATAGAAACTGGGACGGCACCATCACTGGTCAGTGAGAAGGGCTTTGAAAGCAGACAGACCTAGGTTCAAATCAGGTCTTTACATTCATGTCAGATCTCCACATTTTGGAGCCAAACTTCTTCTTACAAGTGAGGTAGAGAATGATTTGGGGTTCATGTGCAATTTCAAGTGAAATAATTTTATTTTCCAAAACAAGAAAAGGACTGAAACACTTTAATTGGTCATATGAAAATCATGAGATATTTCTGCATTAATGGGCAGGGCAGATTAATGCTAGTTATTCAACTAAGGCCTATTATGGGGTTCCAATACTTAAGAAAATAGAGACAATTATTCAGGCTTTTAAAACTGGAACCAGGAAAAAAAAAAAAAAGTGTTCTATTGGAAAGGTTGAGCCTTTGAGGGATCCAACAGTGGCGTATATAAAATAAAAAAGTTATTATTCCTGCAATGTCAAATACCTGTTTGTCATTTCCCCTAAAAGCAGCGGGAAATTGGCTTAAACTGCAAGGATTTGAGTTAAACATAAGGAAAAAATTCCTGACAGTAGGGGTTGTTAAACAATGGAACAAGTTAGCAATAACAATTGTGGAATGGCTTTCCCGGGGCTTTTTGGACATTGTACCCCATTTGTCTGGGAAGTTCTGATATAACCTTGCCTATTGGAGACCTCCTAGAATCCTTTCCAGTTCTCTGGTTCTTAATTAGTTCAGCATGCTTTTGCATTAATAGCATTATAATCCTGGTTACAACTGATTAAAAGACAAAAATCAATTTCCTACTCAAATCCCCCAAACGAGAAGGTGTTTTGCTCCCCTGTGCGCAAGAAACAGGATGGGCTGCACATTTTCATTCATATGTTTCTAATTTCTTCGGGGAAGTTTTTAAACTGAGATTACCATAAACCAAAGTTTAGCCCAGAAATACAGTGAATTATAAACTGGTGGAAACCCTGAATAGAGATATATAATGGAAACATTAACAGAGCTTTAGCGGTGATGGCAATAGCATGTCACTACAATGCAAGGAAATCGTGTTAAAGTAACTGCTATTGTAGATAAGGGGGTGCCGCTCTTAATAATGGATTTTTCATGCATTACTTCTATGCTTTTAACATTTTTCCATCGTGAATAGTGACCTTGGAATAATGCTGGGAACTATATTTTGTATTTAACCTAAATACCAAATTTAAAGACTTACATAGATAATACAAAGGGCTTCATTCCATGCTGCTGAAGACTGTGAAGGTCGTAGACTGCTTCCACAAACTCATAGGTAATGGAAGTAAATCATTTTTTATTGAAAATATGCAACACACAACTAGTTTCTTCTAACAAAGCCAGGAATATTTTATAAGAAATTAAAAAATTGAATAGTATTGACAGGTAGATACCATGTAGGCCCCAAAGAAGGGTGGGGTGGAGGGGCCTTCAGCCTCCCCTGATAATTTCCAAAGCCCCACAAAGATACCCTAAAAATGTTTAAAGCAAGAATAGTGTCTTTGTGTCACAGTTTCCAGTGAATTCCCTTACTCCTTCTTCCAACCAGACTTTCCTCGATTTATGCTCTGGAACTCCAGTGTGTATCAGGTGAAAAAAACAAAGTAAATTAGATATATATTTATCCTGATCCTAGGAAAAACTGAAAAGCACTGATTTAAAATCTGTTGATCTGTGCCACTCCTTAAAATATTCACCCATTCTGCACCACTGCACTCTAGCCTGGGTGACAGAGACAGACTCTGTCTCAAAAAAAAAAAAAAAAATTCACCTCTTCTTCCCACCTGACACCCATCCATCTCCTGTGACCAGCGTGCCCACATTCCCCCTCCATTTACTTGGTCTGTCTCTGCTTTGATGTGCTCACACCACTGCTGCCTAAGCTCCTTCCTCTCAAGATAAGGATGCCAACAAGTTAGCCCAATAAATTCACCAGGTTTAATAAAAAAGAGCCAAGCATGTGAAGATGGCATGCTCTGAATCAGACTCCTGGTGTTAAATGCCACCGGCCCCACCTGCTATCTGTGAGTGCTTGGAAAATGCATTTAACCTGCCTATGCTTCCTTTTACTTACCCAGAAGATGGAGATGATGACAATACCCATCTCCTGGGTTACTGCAGGATTAAATGAGTTAATGTACCTAAAACTACACTGTGACTGGCCCACAGTAAGCACATGATAAATGTCAGCTTCTTATATGGCATTCAGATGTAAGACCCTGGTTTCTCCACAGTTTAGGACCATGTTGGTCAGCATTTCAGGCCATGGCAAGCAAACAACTGTAATATTTGAGACAATGAGTCCTAGAGTGTAAGTAACTAGTTTCTCTGCCCATGAGAAGTGCTAGGAAACATGTGTATAATGCATAATTGTGCATATATGTACCAGTCAGAGCAGAAAAGGGAAATTGTAAGCAACAAAATCTACCAGCCAAACCATTCCTTAAGAATAAGTTTAGTGACAGCCTCCACTATCATCTAACTGCATAGCTTTGTGCAAGTCAGCTGAACCCAAGGAGCTTTACTTTTCTTATTTGTAGAATAGAGACAATATTAATTTCACAAGGTTTTAGCAGATTCAAAGGAGATTAGTAAGTGACAGGGTTTATGTCAAAGGAAATCATAAAGAATGACATAATTTTGGCCAGGCGCAGTGGGTCACACCTCTAATCTCAGCACTTCAGGAGGTCAAGGAGGGCAGGTCACTTGAAGTCAGGAGTTCGAGACCAGCCTGGCCAGCATGGTGAAACCCCATCTCTACTAAAACTACAAAAATTAGCTGGGCGTGGTGGCAAGCACGTATAATCCCAGCTACTTGGGAGGCTGAGACAGGAGAATTACTGGAGCCTGGGAGGCAGAGGTTGCAATGAGGCGGGATCACGCCATTGCACTCCAGCCTGAGCAACTCTGTCTCAAAAAAACAAAACAAAACAAAAAACAAAAAAAGATATGATTTGGATATACAGCATTACCATTTTTTGCTGAATTTTCCCCTGCTGCACCCAGTTTCTCTGATTTGTGTTTCAGGGCAAACTATCTTTTAGGAACACTTGGTATTCTCTTCCTGGTTCATTCATCTCTAAATTTGCCTTTAGAAAATCTGCCTCCTGTCTCAGAAACCGTACCTGGAAAACTCCCTTTCGTCTGTCTTGGGATCCATGCTTTACCAACCTGCTACCAGCCCATCTTATTGACTGTCTCCAGGAGAGAAGGAAAGATTCTCTCCCACCGCGATACAGCTCTCCATATTTCATTGTTATGTTTATGTTTTTCAGAGACAGAGTCTTACACCGTGGCCCAGGCTGAAGAGCAGTGACCATTCACCAGCGCAATCACAGCACACTGTAGTCTCAAACTCCTAGGCTCAAACGATCCTCCCACTTCAGCCTCCTGAGCAGCTAGGACTACAGGTGCACACCACCATACCCAGTTCATATTTCATTATTGATTTTGTTTATTTAAAAAAAATTTTTCTCTAAAGAAATAACTAAGAATGCTTTTCACTTTTCTAATAAGATACTGCTTGCTCCTTCTCAGTTGCCAGAGGCTATCATGTAAAAAGAAAAATTAAAGGAAATTAGAAGGAAATGCCAGAAACTAACAACAGAAGTTTTATTTTCAAAGTTTGCTCTGGCCTCCTTCTCTCCTCCAGTTAGGTTGTAATATTAATCAAGTATCATGAGCAGGAGAGCAGAGAATCCGGCAACAGAGACCCACAGCCATCACAAGAATATTCAATTTCCAGGGAGACTTTCTGGCTCACTGTTCCTTCCAGGTTCCCCTGCACTACAGACTGCCCAGGACTGGGCAGGATATTCCAGTTTGTCCTGTAGACTGGGGTGAAAGGCATCACAAGGGCACTGTTCAGATTCCCAGGTGATATAGGGAGAGAAAGGGTGGGAGGTTCCAGGGAAAGAATATAGGATGGAAAGTAACAGAGTGAGAATGATGATAACAGAATAGAAAAGAAAAATGCACAGAGGACACAGCAGCAACATTTAGTGAGCACTTGCTGTGGACTAGGCATCTTCCCATTTAATCCTTAAAGCAAGCCTGTGAACTAAGGATTGATATTGCCATTTCTGGGTGAGAGACTGAAGCCTACAGAGATAGTAAGCTGCTGACCCAGAATCTGAATCCAGATCTGTCTTATTTCAAAGTTGGTATTTTTAACTCCAGCTCCTATAAACTCCTACACAGCTTAGATACACATTCAGCGTTAATATTTCTTAAATGTAGTCAGACTAAGCTTGCACACTATCATAATCTGACGTGTCAGCTGTTCAAGGTAAAAAAGCAATCAACAGAAGTGAAAGTTTTTAATATAGTTGGTTTAAGAGCTTGCTGCTTTGATTCTTCTCTTCTCGCCCTTGAAAGAGTTTTCAATAATACTTCTTTCAGAATCAAATCCACTCTTTTTCTGACCCACCTAAGACTGAGTCTTAGTAGGTTTCTTATTTATGCTTCTTTTCAAAAAAAAAAAAAAAAACCTGCTTCAAAAAGTATCAAGCTGCTTGTAATCTTAGCACTTTGGCAGGCTAAGGTGGGGGTACCATTTGAGGCCAGGAGTTCAAGACCAGCCTGGGCAACATAGCAAGACTCTGTCTCTACAAAAAATAATAAAAATTAGCCAGGCATGGTGGTTCACCCATACTCCCAGCTACTCTAGAGGCTGAGGCAGGAGAATGGCTTGAACCCAGGAGGTCGAGGCTGCAGTGAGCTATGATAACATCACTACATTCCAGCCTGGGTAACAGAGCAACACCTCCAACTCAAAAAAAAAAAAAAAAAAAAAAAAAAAAGAAGTATCAAGTTAAGTGGACAATGATATATCACTTTGTACCCAAAATACTCATCCTTCAAAAATGCACTTCCTTCTGCAATATTTCTTTATTTGCACTCCACACAAGATAATAGAAACCCAGCAAGACCTGACTCAAATCCAGCTTCATCATCAAGTGTATGATCTTGGGAAAGATCCTTAGCTTTCTCATTTCTATAATAGGTATAATTCATAAGGTCATCATGAAGAGTAAATGAAATAGCATGTAAAAAGTCCTAAGCATAGAACATGTTGTCTGTTGATGGCAGTTATTGATGGTGTTAACCGTGGTGAGGTCTAAGATTAATACTTCAAAGATGGTACCTCTTCTGGAATCCAAAAATTCATACCGTCTTTCTTCCCTGGATGATACTGGAAAAACTCTACCAACTTATGGCTCTATGAGTATCTAGTTACCAGGCCCTTTGCTAGTGGTCAGTAACTTTTTGGGATATGAAGACTCATTTTTTAACACCCATAAAACTCACTGATGTCTCCTCTGATGATAGTGGCTGATTAAGAACACAGCTGTTTCTAGATCCCTTTCCATTACAATGGGAAACTTGCTCTCAATTTATTATTCTCCTTCTGTTCAGAAAGTCTCTCTCCAAACACAGTATAAGAAAATAGTATAACACAGTATAATAACACAGCATATTATAACACAGTATAATAAATAGCTCTTTACTGACCAAAGAGCAATTCAATTTCTGCCTTCAGCCCTGCCTCCTGTTGGAAATTCCAGGGTCTCCTTGGTGGGACTGTTGGATATGCTCAAACTTTTCTGTTCAACTCTCCAGAAAATGTCTTGATAAAGTCTTGCGGATGGTTCATCATGTTCATTGTTCGTAAATTTTTAACAGTTTAATACTCTTTAAACAACCTCAGTTCCCTTTATCTTAATTTTCTGGCAGAATATATGGAAAAGAAAAAAATTTCACTTGACTCTTTAGACTTACAACATACACATTGAATTAAATATCTACGAATTTGGTTTCTAACGTTGAGATTGAAAGTACCTGTTTTCATTCTCCATACACGCCCAACGCTTTCCCAACTCAGAGTTTTCTCAACCTAGAAGTCCCTCTCTCCACGTTCAAATTTAATCAATGGTTCTACGGTCCAACACCTGCTCCTATGTGAAACTCTTCTCCTCTAAATTCCTGACATCTTGGCCCTAAGTCTGGCTAGGTTGTAGATTGGCACACTGGCATCAATGCGGTCCTAGGATGCCAGTGTGCCAATTTACAACCAAAGAACTGGCGTGTGATTCCACAATCTTGACTGCTATCCATTCCCTCCATACTCCCATTCCGAATTTTCTCTGTCCTACTCGAATCATTCTTTTACCCAAGACTTTGGTCTCTGTGTCTATGTCTTATTTTTCTTTGTATTGCTAACACCCTGGGATACAGTAGATACTAAACTATAAAAACCTGGGGGATGATGAGTTTGCCAGCGTCATTCTCTCTCTCCTTACTACCTCCAACTGTTTCTCCACTTCTCCATTTTCCTTCCTTCAGGCAATATTGACATTTTGCTTATAGCAAACAAACTGAGGGCATCCTAACACCCCATGCCAATATACATTCACACAAAAAGCAAACACAAAGTAAATAGAAAAGAGAAAGGCTTATATTTCTCATTACATCTGCTATCTGATCCTATTTCAATTCTAGACACATGTTTTCCATTGTTATTTTTCTGGCTCAATTAGGATACTGAAGTTACAAGTTGCGGATTGTGGACATAAAATCCAGTGCTCAGGAGCTCATGTAAGATTAGGATGCTAAACAACAGGTCCCAGGAATTTCTTTTACCCACAGACTGAAATGGCTAACACAGGGTACCATTAGATGTAGATGTAGATACGGATTCAAGAAATTTATTTTCTCACTTGTTGCCTAATATAACACAGTTCAGAAACCACCTTGGTTCAGCCAACACAGTCCATCAAACCTAGGTATTACTTTTTACCTAATTGTCTGCATTTTTTTCAGAGGCCTGTAGCCTCCAATACTGGAGTGTACTTTGACTACAAGGAAGGGGTCAAGGTGTGAAGAGACTGCAGTGTTAATGTAGGTGTCACATAAATGCATTAGCTCAGTGGACCAAATAAGGGAAAATATTTTGATGAGAAAATGGCATTTAGAAGCGTTGTCGCGTTTAAAACATTTTCCCAGTGTGGTTACATTAGCAGACCTAAACAATCAAGGGCCAGAAGGCATTGCTGCAAGGATTGTGAGCTTAAAAAGTTATCCTTGTTCTGACACCTATTAATAACCACCTTTGAGAATTACAAAGCACAGTGAAAAGAGAATTGTTCGACTCTGCACTTGCAAATATTTTATAACTGTGATTTACACAGACAAATATATGTGTGTGTGTGTGTGTGTGTGTGTGTATGATGATATATGTTTAGTTCCCTGTTGAACAAGAAGCTTTTGGCATTAAGAAATCTATCGGTAATTGTAGGTGCCGATGGCACTTGGGAACTTCCCTAACATTTCCTACTTAAGGAGCAGATTGCTTGCAAACGCATAATACTCATCAGTAAAAGAACTCAGAATGTACTTGTTCTGGCTTTGAAGGAAACTTGCTCGCTGGGCTGAAGAAAATCCCCACATATAGGAAAAAGAGAACTTTTCTTATCTTAAATCTTTGATTCAACAGCCTTGTGCACCACTTGCTGGAACTGCCTCCACTGGGCTGTCTACTCACTGCTTAGATTTTTCACTGGAGAATGACGAAGACCATTGCTGGGGAGGGAACCTCACGGCGTGTTGATTTGAGGGTTGTACACTCAAATGTCAAACGGCTGGCTTGTTTGACAGAGTTAAACTTACAGGATTGTACTGCATGATGAGAAGCTTTCATCAGCCCTCTTTTCCTGCTTATCACAAATCTGGGCACCTTGAAATCTCCTGCTGCTGATGTTGAACTTAAATATCACTGTGAAAATCTTTGTCTCAGAGGCAGGGTATTCTAGAGGTTGATGACCACTAAAAAGAGTTAAAGATCCTGTGTCCTTTGCTTTTGTCAGTTCCTAAAAAGTCAAACTGAAGCTCTTCCATCTGAAGTGTCTGCCCTTAATGTACAGAGATTCTTTGACAGAGCTCAGGTTGTAACTTCTCTCTGGGAAACTCATGTAAAGAATAGACCAAATGAGTGATTCCCTCTGGCCAAACCAGTAGGGGCTGAGACAAACTCGCTGGTGTTTTAAGTTTTTCGAAATGACTAAAAAGGCATTATTGGGAAAGAAAAAAACCTCAGTGAAACTTCATCTCTGAAGCCAATGCCCACTCTGAGACACAGGCTCAGTCTAGCAAACCTAAGTCAGTTGCAGAGAATGCTCATGTCTGAGGGGATATTTGGTATAGGATGTACATTCTGTGTGAGGTGTGCATCTGCAGGAACTAGGCAACAGTAAAGTTAGCCTTGGTGTGCAGGACTTGATAAGAGTTAATTCCTTATTACAGATAAGCAAACTGAGGGTACAGAATCATAAAATCATACAAGTTCAGGATGAAAATGATCTTGGAAGTTGTGTTGTCCAATTCCTGCTTCTTTAGATGTTCAGATCTCCAGACCATATCATCATCAACTTCTGCAGCAGGCATCCTCGGCAGCATGGACATTATCAGAACATTAATTGGACAGTCACTGTGCTCGGCCCTCCTCAAGTGTTAATCCACTGCATCTCCCCATCAACTCTGCAACTTGGGCATTATTAGCCCACTTTACACAGGAAGAAACTGAGAAACTCAATGACTTGGCAAATCAGGAGCAGCTGGGATTTAAATCCTGAATGCCAGGCTCTTAGCCACAACATTCTATTATTTCCCCAATGGCTCAGCTAATATCAACTTGGATACTATTAGTGACAGGGAGCTTATTACCACCCCAAATCAGTTACTTCTACTCCAAGACTGTTCCCTTTATGCCCCCACAAAATAAGCTGAAATTTCACCCTTTGGTTAAAATTCTACTTGCTGAGATCCTCCAGAACAGGTCTGATCTGTCTTTTATATGGAAACTATGAAACCATCTGGAGACAGTAACTATGCCTCTCATTTAAGTCTTCTTTACATCAAGCTACATTCCCTTTTTCTATTTTTTTCTTTAACATTTCCTGGGAGATCCTCGTTCCGAAACCTATGCTTTTCTAGTGCAAGAGCCATTTCTTACTCATCCCATACCCTCAAGACCTAGTACCATGCCTGGCACAAAGTGAATTCTCTAATAAATGCTGATGTGACTTGGCTCTGTGTCCCCAACAAAATCTCATCTCGAATTGTAATCCCCACATGTCGAGGGAGGGGCCTGGTGGTAGGTGATTGGATCATGGGGACGGTTTCCCCCATGCTGTTCTCAGAGTAGTGAGGGAGTTCTCATGAAATCTGATGGCTTTAAAGTGTATCTCTTCCCCTTTGCTCATACTCCCTTTCTCCTGCTGCCCATGAAGATGGTGCCTGCTTCCCCTTTGCCTTCCACCATGATTGCAAGTTTCCTGAGGCCTCCCCTGACATGCAGAACTGTGAGTCAATTAAACCTCTTTTGTTTATAAATTACTCAGTCTCAGGTAGTATCTTTATAGCAGAGTGGAAAATGGGCTAATACAAATACTAACGGATATAGCAGCTGATCAACAAATTTTCAGTAGTAGGTGTTCAACAGATATTAAACATCTTGAATGTCTTTAAAGTTTCGGCAACTTTTCACAGACCTTCATAGATCATGAAGCCAAAATGAAACACAATCTCCATGTGTGATCAGGCTTTAAAGTTAAGTGAGAATAGCACATCCTACCTGAGAAGTGCCATATTACTCTTAATGCAACATAGGATGGCAACGGGATTTTGACCACCTGGGTCACCTTGGTGACTTATGCCAAATTCGAGGAAATAAAGCTCCGAGGTCTTTTTGTGTGGGCTATACATAGTCTGTGTTGTGCTACAGTAGCTTCTGAACCTATGTACAGGAATCCATCCCTAGTAAAGCTCATGCTAAGCTCATGGTCTAGCTGCTAAGATGTTTTGGGATCCTGGAGTCTATCATGAAAAAGAGTCATTATCCTTTCTGACTTTGTTTTATTATTGAATTTGGGAGGCCAGATATCTATGATCTTAGCCTTACCTTGGAGAAAAGACTTTCGTGACTGGTTTTCCTTTGAAGCACTCTTTTCCCACTAAGTGAAAGAAATCCTTTTCCTTGGCCACCAGCAGATGCTCCTCATCCCTACATCTAGAATGAATCCTGATCCTTGAAAAAAGACTTTGAAAGAGCTTCATACTCAAGACCTAGGCACCAGGTCACCCTCTTTCATCCAGTTCTGATCAGCTGGCCTTCTGATTAATTCTCAGTCTTCAAGTCCTTGGGTTGGACTAATCTAGTGCATTTTTATTTTAGTTCAGTTAACCTAGGCTATGCTGCAGGAACAAACAAGCCTCTAAACTTCAGTCCATACGTTCACACTCATGCAAAGTTGGAGAGTTCACTTTCAGACCAACTACCCCATAGAGTATGGCCCTCACAATCACCAAGGCAGGGCAACTGAAAGCAAAGCAAACTCACTCTTGCTCTCTGATGCTTCCTTCCAGAAGCCACACACATATTTCCCATTGGACTAGTGGTCAGAACTTGGGAAAAGGCTCCCACCTAACAGCAATGCAGACTTTTTATGTCCCTTGGATAAGAACACAGGACTTGATAAGCAATGATCATTGTCTCTGCTAAAATTGTTGTCTTTTATTTCCTTTTTCTCTCTGGAACCAAATTCCTCCCCAGACAGAGCACGATAATTAGGATGCTACTTTTCTGATGCCTCCTCTCTGCCACAGCTCTTATTGTCACCTCTTCTTGGATTTCTCACTGACAAGCTCAGAAGACCCCATATATCAATTAGGACTCCTGTTAAGATAACAGAAAAATCCACACAGAGAGATTTCAGCAGAAAAAGAAATTTACTATCTCATGGGACAACAAAGTTCGACTGCAGATTAAGTTCTGAATTCACAGCTTAGACGATGTCGTCAGGACTTACTTCCATCTTTTGGCTACAACTATCTTAATGTTGGCTTCGTTCAACACTCCCATGGTAGGTGCTGAGGGTACTAGATTCACCTTATCACAACATCAAGTCATGTTCTGGGGCAGAGGGACAAGGGAGTCTCCCTCCTACACAGCTCAACCAAAAGCGCTAGATACATGTCTCATTGTTTCCGATTAACCCATGCAATCAGGTGAACATCCCTGAACTAATCATTGTCTTTTGTGAGATCTTGATTGGCCAGACCTGGGTCACATATTTCCTGAAGTCAGATTTGGGACTCTGCAGGAACCACATGCATGTAAAATAGAGATAAGGTAGCTCCTCAAATGAAAATGTGGACTGTTCCAGAAAGTAGGATGAATGGGTACTGGGAGACCACAGATGGTGACTGTCCACTAGCCATGACTTACCTTTGTGTTAACCAGCCCCTAGCTGCAGAGTTTGATTCCTTCCTGACCTGAGCTTCAGTTGCTATACCTTCGCCCAGCTCACCTGCTTCTCCTCCAGTCCCTAGGAGTGGATCAAACAGCCACCCAGTTCAGCCATTCTCAGCAGCAGAAACTAAGCTAGGCCTGCTCTATATCCTCACTATAACAATGGTTTAAAAAGAGTTTTGTGGACCTACTACTAGAGACCACCTTCAAGGTGGATAGTAATACCTATTTATACAATACTCTCTACTAAGCAATCAATCCTTCAGCCCTGAATTTCACTAATATGTAATTTGCATTTCTCCACCTTATCTTACAAGGTTCTCATGAGAGACCACATCAATTATCTTTCAGAAGTTCATACACACTTCATCTCCCTGACAAGTAACCATATCCAAAAAGGAAATGAAGTTATTAATCTGGCAAGATTTATACTCAGCGAATCCATCCTGGCTTCTAAGACAACCACTTCCTTTTGTCAAGGGCTCACAAACCATCCTCTTAATAATCCATTCCAGAGTTTCACTCAGGATTGACATTAAGCTCGCAGGTCTATAGTATGCAAAATCCCCTTTCCCCTTTTTGAAAAGCTGGGACTGTGCATGTCAGCCTCCTGTCTCTCAGCACCTCCTCCCCTTCATCAAAGGCAGCTAATGGAGGATTTGCCTAATGTCTCTTAATGAGACAGTGCACAGTCAGGATTAGTAGTCAGCAGACCGTAAGGGTCCAGCCTTTTGCTTCTCCTTTTCAGCCGTGACGATTTCCCCACCCTCTTTTTCCTTGAGATGTGAGCTCTCTACCAGAATTGCCAAGTGCAAGATTTCTTTACAAAAAATAGGCCACCTTCTCTCTCCCCTTGATGTGCTTCTCCTAGAGAATTGGAACAGGAGATAGAAGGGGGAACTGGGGCCCGAGGCCTCCGTGTGCACACAGCACAATCCTAGAGCTCGAGGGAGGAGCGGTCTGTGGTGTTTTTTTGGCTGCAGCTGATTGATTTCAAATTCAATGTTGAGAAACGATTTTACCTGGAAGTCCTCTAAACCTGAATCTGAAAGAATTAGGGGGTGGGAGTCACTTCTGTACAAGTGGCAAGTTGGAAATTTCCTGCAATTCCCATAGTCCAAACATCCACATGTATCTGAAAACCTGGACCCTCTGGGTTGGTCTAATTGGACAGAGTTGCCTTCCTGTTGACTTTCTTTCCATTTTCTTATGTGAATACCTTCACCTTTAAGTGTCAGTCCAATTCCCATTTCACATTTTTAAATCCCAACTAACTTAGCATAAGCTAATTAGAAAATCCACATTATACCACCTTTTAGAGCTCAATTACACAAAAATCAGAGTGGCGCTGGGCGTATGTCTGAGCAAAATAGATTTCCAAATTGGTGTAAAGTGTACTTAATATTGATAGCTCTGTAATTTCCAGAAGAGTTCAGAATCAGAGTGATGTAATTAGGTTTTATTTGAAGTTTTTCTTTAGATTTAAAAGGAAAAAGAAGGGAGAAAATCAATATATTACCTCGCTAGGAAGTAAAAGTAAGTGAATCACCCATCTGTCTTAATTTATTTCATGAACTGAGAATAATATTCACCTCTCTGGACGGTGTTTTACATCATGAATAGATATAGTGCTGATTTTTAAAGGCTAAATTTAATGTTTCCACAAAACAGAAAGAACGTTTTTCAATCCTGGCTCACAATATAATTTAGAGCAGAAATGACACATAAAAAAATACGTAGGCAATATTTTATCTCAATCTTTACACTTAATACTTCCTTTACTTTGTACCACAGTGTGGATCTTATGAGAGAACAAATACCTATTTATAAACAACAGCAGCAACAAAGAAAAATAACAGACCAAATAATAAAATGTGTGTTCCTCTTGGGAGGGAGGAGAGAAAGAACAGTTTGTTGAGGAAAGAAGGCACAAGATTTGAAGGGGACAATTTGATCTGAGCCACCTTCCTTTGGTGTTGAGCTGAGAAAGATCATTAGCAACTCTAAGACTCTTGTTTTTACCATGAATGCTGCGGTAGTTACCACACACATTTAATGTACTAGTCAGCTGTTGCTGCAACTGTGTTCTGTAACAAACAACCCCAAGCCTCGGTAGCTCATAGCACCATAACTTGTTTCACACTCATGTAGATGGTGTAGATTGGCTGAGGTTCAGCTGATCTCTGCTGACCTTGACTGAGCTCAGCTACTGCAGACCTTGGGTCAAGTGGAGATTTGCTCTCCGGGTTTTCATTCTGGGACCCAGGCTACAGGAGTAATGGCCACCTGGGGCACACCCTTTTCATGGAAGAAGTCAGAAATTCAAGTGGAGTAAAGAGAAGAAGCCTCTTCCAGCAGTAGTTGCTGAGGAAAATGATAAAACCTGCACCCACATTCTATGGACCAACATCAACGGGATGGAAGAGTGTATTCCACCCATAGAGAGCATGAAAAGGGTGGGACAGAAGGCAAACATGAGCATGAGGTTCAGTCTATCACACTCCACACATCTATGATAGGGAGGTTCAAACAAGTTAGGGTATATAAAACACCAAGCACCTAACAGGCACTGAAAATATGGTAGCTATTATTGGCCATCTAATTATGTGATTAAGCGGTCTTAATTACCAACACATTTCTCAACCCCAATTCTGCTGAGCCTTTACAGACTGGCATTACAATTGCTGGTACTCTGATTAAAGGGAGTGACTTCTTGCCAAAGAAGTGTGTTGCCCATTTGAAGCCACACACATCAATACTATGAGTTCAGCCAAAATACAGGCTGAGGAATGTGTCTGGAATTGGCATATCTTGGTTACAAGAAGAATCAACCAGCTTATACTTTCTCACACTTAACCTGGACGGAAATGAACAAACAGCTGCCCTTTCCATAGTCAGCTGGTGAGACTGTTACAAGTTGTGTTGCTGAAAAAATGAATCAATGCAAATTGTTATGATTTTTGGAGTGCCTGGTGGAGTTATCACTAGGTGAGACTTCACAAGATTGAGAAATTCCATTTTTGTGAGTTGGTGTTTTTCCATTTGTTTATTAAATTTTTATGCTGTTTTCTGCTTGGAAACAAAAGATCAGTTTAGGAAATGCAATCCCTGTAGAACATTCTGGGCAGACAAAAGTAGCCCTGAGATCTTGTCCAATTGTTTCTAATTCATTTCTCCCACACACCCTTTTTCTTTCCTTTTCTTTTCTTTTTTTTTTTTTTTTTTTGGAGACAGAGTCTCACTCTATCGCCCAGGCTGGAGTGCAGTGGCACAATCTTGGCTCACTGAAAGCTCTGCCTCCCAGGTTCACGCCATTCTCTTGCCTCAACCTCCCGAGTAGCTGGGACCACAAGTGCCCGCCACCACACCTAGCTAATTTTTTGTATTTTTAGCAGAGACGGGGTTTCACCATGTTAGTCAGGATGGTCTCGATCTCTTGATCCACTCACCTAGGACTCCCAAAGTGCTGGGATTACAGGTGTGAGTCACCACGCCTGGCCACAAGTACATCTCTTAACCTCTCTTTGCCTCCCTCTCCTCAACTATAGAGTTGGCTCAGAAAATCTTTGCAATCTCATCAAGGTCAAAAATTCTATTATCCTAATTCCTGCTCAAGTTAGAAAGCTCCCCAGCAGAGGCTTAGCTCTGATATAGAGAGGATGTCGGTTGCCAAGGCAGGCACCATTAGTTTAACGGACACCCACAGGCAAAAATCTTGGTGGAGGATTCAATCCAAAGGGTTTTACTGAGTTACCATTGATTTTTCCCCACTTCTTTTCTGCTACCAACACTTGACCTCCAATACATACCCCAAGTCTGTCCATGCATCTCTATCCCCACTGCAGCCACCTGGCTCAAGCTCACGCTCTCTCACCTGGATGCAGCAGAGCCTCTTCCCTGGCTTGCCTGATCCCACTTTCACCCTGCCCAAACTGTTCCCCATCCAGAGGCCAGAATGCTGTTTATAAAATAAAAACCAGATCATCCCTTCTTTGCAACCCAGTCTTCCTCTTATTCCTAGGATAAATTTCCAAGTCTTCCATGGTCTTCAAGTCCCTATAGCACCCAGCGTCTGACTTTACTATCTTTTCCCTGCCCTTATTCCCTGAGCTGTAGTCACAGAGGACTTCTTCTGGTCTTTGATCATGATGAACTCATCTCGGGTCTTTTATTCTTCCTTTCTCTCTACCCTGATTTTGCCCTCAGCTCCAGTGTCTCCTCGGAGAACTTTCTTGACCATCTTGTGTAATGCATCCTCCTCTCCATCCCCAGTCTCTACTATGTTACATTTTTTAGACCCCTTATCCACGCAGAGTGGTTTTGTTTATTTGTCTGTTTGGTTTTTACCTAACACAAGAGCACAAGCTAAAGTGGTCCCTGCTATATGCGGAGCAGCTAGAATACTACCTTGAATGTAGTTCATACTCAACAAATAACTGTCCAATAAATGATGGAATCAATGAGCCGAGCTGGCACACACAGGATCTCCCCAGCTCCGAAATAAGGAGAGTTCATACCCCAGTGGCCCTTTGAGTGGTCAGAGTGGGTTCTCCCTAGAACAATAAAGTGAAAATAGTAACACTAGCTAGTTCTGCCTCATAAAGTGAGCAAAGACTCCAAAATGTTCTGAGCTACAGAAGTGGGGTCCAGGTAGAGTCCACTAAGGTCAACACACAAACCATTCAATGTTGAAGTGACTTTCTCGGCCCATGGAAGGGAAAGACTCAAGCACGCAAAGAATCTGGACAGTAAGAATCAAGAGAAATCACACGACAGTCACGGGTGTGAACCAGCTTAGCCCTTCACCTCTCGCTGGACTCTCTCAGCCTTGGCTTCCTCATCTCTGAAATGGGAATAATAACAATCATGGGCTGGGCACAGTGGCTCAGGCCTGTAATCCCAGCACTTTGGGAGGCCGAGGCAGGTGGATTGCCTGAGCCCAGGAATTCGGAACCAGCCTGGGCAACATGGCACAACCCTGTCTGTACTAAAAATACCAAAAATTATCTGGACGTGGTGGTAAATGTCTGTAATCCCCGCTACTTGGGAGGCTGAGGTGGGAGAATCGCTTGAACCTGGGAGGTAGAGGCTGCAGTGAGCTGAGATTGTGCCACTGCACTCCAGCCTGGGCGACAGAGTGAGACTCTGTCTCAAAAACAAAAAACAAATAAACAGAAAAGAGGTCAGGTGTGGTGGTTTCTCCCTCTAATCCCAACACTGTGAGAGGCCAAGGTGGGCAGATCACCTGAGGTCAGGAGTTCAAGGCCAGCCTGGCCAACATGGTGAACCCCATCTCTACTAAAAAATACAAAAAAAAAAAACCAATACCCTGGCATAGTGGCAGGTGTCTGTAATTTGAGATACTGGGAGGCTGAGGCAGGGAGACTTGCTTGAACCTAGGAGGCAGGGGTTGCAGTGAGCTGAGATCCCACCACTGGACTCCAGCCTGGGTAACAGAGCAAGATTCTGTCGAAAAAAAAAAAAAAAAAAAAAATCATGATTTGTCAGCTGGTGGACTTGTTGAAAGAACTAAATCAAATATATGAGAAGAGGCTCTAGTACATAAGATGTATTCCTTATTTCTTTTTAGAAGATTACATCAGTTAAGATGCTTTTGGCAGCAAGTAAACCCCTAACTGAATGAGATTTAAACAACAGGAACTTATGTGGTTCACGTAGCCTGAGGACAGAGGAGAAGGTCCCAGAGCCCAGCAGCCTCAGGCGGACTTGCTTGAAATTTTCTCCACCTTCCCCACATAGGTACAAAATCCCCTCCAAGGTATCATCAGTCCTCAGGTCTCCCATGCCAAGTGTAGAAGGAAGAGGAAGGAACTACTTTTAGGTCTCTCTCCCTCTCTTTCTCCTTCCCACAAGCAATATCATGGATATTTTTCTCTGATTCCTTTGATACCCACCTTCCACCCTCCTCCACCTTCTCTGTGCCCTGGCAACTGGCCTTCCTGGGCTGGGGTGGACTCTGCTGACCCCTGGCTTCCTGTTGCCTTTGGCTCCCTCACTGCAGGGTCTTTTCCACAGCCCCTGCAGGCCTCCCTCTCCCCCAGTCAGGCTGGTCTCTTTGGGTTCCAATAACCATTCCCCACTCGCCCTTTCAGCCCAAGAGTGGCCATGGCTCCCCCCTGGTTCTAGCCCCACAGAGGATTCCCTCAGTTATCTTTGGGCTTTCTTTCACCCTGCTCCAATCTTTGTAAATAGTTTCTTTATTAAAGTATCCTTCATTGCTCTGTCTGAGTGAGCCTGTGTTTCCTGCTGGGCCTCTGGCTAAAATAGAAAAAAAACATCTTTCTCAGAAGCTGTCCACACTCCCATCGCTCCTCCTGCCTGGCCTGCCCGCTCCCTCTCTTCAAGAAAGTCTTTCCTTCAGGTCTCAGTCTCTAGGATTGGACCATGCAAGGGAGCCTGGAAAAGCAAGTATCTGACATTTCCTGAGAGAGTGGGGTGGTTACTGGTTGGCAACTAACAGTGTTGGCCTCACGGTACCTTGATTCTTGATCAAGAGAAGAAACAATGTCTATAGGCAGGCGGTGCGCCTCCCAGTTTTCTGGCAGCGAACTTTTGTGGGTCACGGTTTGCCAGCAGTCATTGTGGTTACGGTCGTGGTGAGCAGCAGGAAATTGCTCCAGAGAGAGGCAAAGGGGACAACAGAAAGCTGCCAGTCGCCTGCTGCAGGCCCATGGAAGCACCCTCACAGCACCAGCAGCAACGAGAAATCACTGCCTTTAGCTAGGAAATCAGAAACTCAGATCCTCATGATTAAGTGTTTCCTTTCAAACAGAGACCCAAAAGGCAAGTGTGTGTTAGTTGTCGTTGTTGTTTTGCTCATGATCTTTCCTTTGGGTTCCCACACATTCAAGGCATAAGATTCTTTGGCCAGAGGTAGGTGTGTCATTTGCATTTACATGCAAAACACATACACGATTAACTCTTAAACTAGCATGAGCTAACGAAGGCATCTGAGATAAGTCGGAGCATGGTGGGGATATCAGATGGCCATCTATTTCGATACAGTGTGGTCCTGACATCTTTTTGTTTCGTACCACACACAGTGTGATGTCTATTTTGAATGGCCCAGACAGTAGGCCACACTGTCCTCTGTCTTAATAAGTAGTTTTATTGTCCTTGTTGGTTTTTTTTTTTTTTTCTCCTGGGAAATAGTCCTGGCTCTTATTCCTAATGGACCAAATGTGTCTCCTACTGGAAGGCAAGAACAGGGTTTTTGTTTGTTTGTTTTTTGTTTTTGAGACAGGGCCTTGCTCTGCTGCCCAGTCTGGAGTACAGTGGTGCAATCTGAGTTCACTGCAGCTCCTGGGCTCAAGCAATTCTCCCACCTCAGCCTCCTGAGTAGCTGGGACTACAGGTGTGTGCCACCACACCCAGCTAATTTTTTAATTTTTTTTTTTTTGGAGAGACTGGGTTTCATCATGTTATCCAGGCTGGTCTCAAACTCCTGAGCTCGAGCGATCAGCCTGGCTTGGCTTCCCACATTGCTGGGATTACAGGCATGAGCCGCTGCACCCAGCCAAGGTATTTTTGACTGTTGTGTTTCCTGCTGCATTTTCAGTACTTAGAATGGTAACTGGCTCTGTACGCCGTTACCATGGTAGGGCTACACAGGTGGATGACTGAACGGCTAAAAGTAGCCTCAGATATCTGCTACATGGAGTTCAGATCAGAGCTGCTCATCCCCTCACCCCACACCTTGCCAGAAAGCAGGCTCAAACCATCCAGTGAAGGAATGAGAGGCTCAGGGCATTTTTGGAGTATCATCTGAAGAGTCACACACATCTGACGACTCTTGATTACCTGAGTGGACAGACCTTGTCAGTGTCTTCTCTATTTAGCCAGTTGTCAGACAGGTGGTGCATGAGCCAGGTGACTATTCAGCCATGAGCAGGGGAACTGGAGGGAGATGGAGAGTGTTAGAATGGTCATCTCGTGCATCCCCTATGGCTGGTACAGAGGATCTTGCTGCTATTGGTCATTTTATGGGAGAGCCACTATCATATTTGACAAATGCTCAAGGCAGAAAATTGATATTATTTTTCTCCAGAGGGGAGGGAATGTGTCAAAGACTAAGACAAGGAGGTAAACTCAGTAAAAGCTGCCCCGTGGGAGTTAGGAGAAGGTGCCGTGATGACGGAAAGAAGCCTCTCTTCCTTACCTGTCCCAAGAAGACACAGATCCCGAGAAAGCACAGACAGATATACTGAGCACCTGTGGCTTCAGTGTCTCCTGCCTGGAGACTGGCCCTGCGTTCACAGTCTCACTGCTTAGGTGGACTCACCATGTTGTCTCATCCACAGTTTAGAAGGCTGTTGTTATCAAATGTTCTCCTCCTTAGAAGCAGCTCTCATGTCTATTACCCCCAGGCCCTCTTTCCAGCCACCTCCACAGTCTGGGAGGTCTGAGCATTTGTATATCAGTGATTACTTTGTTGAAATCTAAAGCTCAGCTTCTTGACAATAGGATCCCAATCTCCCTCCACCAAAATCCTCCCAGTAAATGCCTAATCTCTTTTTATTACATCAGAGAGTCTCAAACTTTTTGGTCGCACGATCCCTTTATGCTCTGACAGAAAATAGTAAGCATCCAAAAAGCTTGTGTTTATGAAGGTTATATCTGTCAGCATTTACAGCATTTGAAATTAAAATTCAGAAGTGTTTAAATATTAATTTAGTAACTTATTTTGAAATAAAAATGAACCATAGTATGCTAACATAAATAATACATTTTCCAAAGAAAAAAAGATAATGAGAAGTGTAGGATTATTTTACATTTTTACAAATCTATTTAGAGTTTGGCTTAATAAGAAACAGCTGGATGCTCATAGCTGCTCCTGCGTTTTGTCTGATGTGATATCACACAGCCGTTAGCCACTGGAAAGTTCCACTGAACACCCATAAGAAAATAAGAATTGAAAAAAAGCAAAAAAAAAAAAAATTAGTATTATTGTGAGAATCATTTTGACTAATTTTGATCTTCTTTTGGGGTCTATTGTCCTCCTTCTTATCTGCTTGTTTTCAAACTTATTTTACCCACTGAACACGCTATTCAAGTGACATTGTATACAGGACCCCACGAAAACGATATAGGCAGAGATGCTCTGATTGAAACAGCCTCAGAGCCCCTGCTCTGCTTGCCCTTTTGTTTCTGCGACCCAACCTACCCCCACCGCCAGACCCCTGAAGGCATTCCAAGGATGCTCATGGGACTAGTACAGCACAGTTTGAAAGCTGATGAGTCAAGCCATTGGACACTCATCCTGGTCCACTTAACTTATGTCTCAGGCTGTCCTTCAAATTCTTGACCTAGTTCCAATATCCCCTATTCTAAACCCACAGATCCAAACTGACTTATATGACAACTTTGGAGTGTGGAAGAGTAGCTCCAAGAAATAAAATATATGAACAACTATGAAATGCCATTTTATACTCATTATATGGCAAAATTTACATTCTGATAATATCAAATATTAAAAAGGATGAGAAAAATAGGAGTGTATAGCTGATGGGAGGGCAAATTAATATAACTTAGAGGAGGAATTTGGCAATATGTAAAGCAGCTGAAAATACACATACGCTACCGACCAACAATTCTGTGCCTATCTATTCTCTGTAGAACTCTGAGAAGACGTACACTACGATATTTGCTATTGATTGTTTGTAATTGCAAAAAAAAAAAAAAAAACCTAAGTGGAAAAAATTAGTATCCATCAAAAGAAAAAAAAAATCTGTGCCTTATGTATATGCTGAAATACTCTGCAGAAGTTTAAATAAATTAATTCTATTTATCGGTCTCAACAAGGCTACATCTCAAAAACATTAGGATAAATATTAAAAGCAAGCTACCAGAGGATACTTCTAGTGAGTAATATTGATGTAAAATGCTAAATGCTAGAAAATACTACTTACTATTTGGGAGGTAATCGTAAGTATGGAGAAGAATATAAAACAGCTAGAAGGATATGATAGTGAGTGTTTCTTGAGAGGGGAAAACGGGGCTTAGGACTAGGTGGAGTATTATAAAGAGATGCAACTTGATGTGTAATGTTTTTTCTCTTTGATTAAGTTTGTAAATGCAAAAAATTATAAAAAGAATTAGCAGCTATTAGATCTGGATTATGATGTTACAGGCATACATTATTTGATTCTTATTCCATATTTTTAAAACTTTTGGAAACTTTGAAATATGCAAGTAGCCCAAAGTAAGAGTAGTTAACCCTTTTTTGAATGCTTACTTTCTATAAAGCAGATTATATTATTTAATCCTGGAAACAACCTGATGAGGTAATTGCTATTATTATCTGTAGGAGAATTTTAGGTTTAAAGAGGTTGAATACAGTCAGCGAGAGGCAGTGCTAGGTGGTCCCGCTTAACAGCCCACGTTCCTGGCTACTACACCCTATTAGAGCCTCCCTTTACTGAACCTCACCCAAATCCCAGAGCTAACCCAGATTCTTTTTATCCTTTGCATCCTGGTCTTCACCTCTCTAAAGTATGATACACAAGAAGACATAGTGATTTTCTCTGCTCTTCATATTTAAGCATTTATGTAAACACAGAATCACCATACAAAACCTCTACATCTACCAAATCCCAAGTGAATAAATTCTTTCCAAGGAAAATTGCTGATGTCTGAGTTCTTCATGGGAACCAAATCTCTCAGAACCCAGAGTTGGAATATTCTGGATCATAGTGTGGCAGAGCCCACTCAGTGTTAGTCACCAACCCACTCCATCTTTGACATTGCATTGCCAGGTAAGGTGGTGGCGATGGATACATCCACTGGGACCAACAGCCAATGTCCAAGAAATGTGTACAGGCTACCTTGTGCTCACAGACAGGCACTGTGAGCACAGTCCGATTTCTGGTGAAGTAACAATGTTGCACGTAATCCCTGACAGGTGATCTACAGAATAGCTGGCATCATGAAAGTATCCATTTCAACCACAAAGCAAAGGATTTTTAATGACTGTGCTTCTTCCAGAAAGGATACTGAATAAAGGACAAGGCAGATAACCTGTTTCATTGTTAATCAGAAGTCTTCAACACAACACATGTTTGAAGCACTCATCTCCAGTCACTCCTCTGTTAAGGCGGAAATGGAGCGGCGGCTCCCCTTCTTCAGCAAGCGTGCTTAGTGCTTGGCTATTTATCCTAACATGGAATCTCACAAAGCTTCAAAGTGAGAGACCAGGAAGAGTGTCCCGAGCCTCCACATGGCCGCAGCACAGCTTTATGATTAAGAAACAGCAGCAGCAGCTGCCTTGAGGACCCCTGTGTCAATCCCGATTTCCAAAATTACCTCTCTCTCCAGCAAGAAAATCCACCTTTAAAAATTAATTGAGTAAAATAAAACAAAATTGTAATAAATATAGTTAAATTTTTGTGCACATCCATGATTGTTTATAATAGTGCCCCTACCCTTAGAAAAGAAGAGAAGAAAGTGTCCAGCCAAAGGGAATTGATTAAGTTCACCATAGCATTAAACAAGCAAAGAGTGTGAAATTCTTAGTACAGGTCTAGAACATAGCAGATTCTCAGCAAAACACTAGATGCTGTTGAACCCACAGCCATGACTGGGCTCCTATGCAGATGTTTTTAAGGATGTGGAGAAACAAAGAGGAATGCTGTCAAAATATGTCCATAATGTAAAGTAAAACTAATCCCTATTAAACTGCATGTGCCCTTTTATTGTGTTTGGGTTTTCCTATGTAAGATTGGTTATGTTTGGGCAGCACATTACAATTTTTATTTGGTTAATGTTGCAACTGTGTTTTCTAGAAATAAAACCTATTAATTTTTAAAGAGCAAAAATTGTTCTGCTTTCAAACCACTAAATTCACCAGAGTTACTGAAGTCTTTCTGTCTTGCAAGTTCCCTGCCTCCCGCAAACGACAACGGCACTTGGAGCCCCCTTAAGAGCTTTAGGTAGAAATCAAGACTGTGCTAAAGATACCAGAAGGGGTGGGAATGAGGGAAAGAGTTGGTTAAACTTAACAACCCCACCCATGGGTTTGGGCCAGAAGCCATCATGTTGGTTTTCACCAGGAAAACTTTTCCTTTCAAATATCAGTTATAATAAAAGAAGCAGAACAGAAGCAGAATCTTAATGTAAACTCAAGAGAGGTGACAAGAGGTCTCTCTCCTCCATGCCCAGCTGGGTCATGGGGATTTGGTATAGGACAGACCAGATTGGGTCTACACTCTGTTACTGATTAGTTGAGGAGCCAAGCCAAGATTCAGAAGCTCCCTAAGTCAGTTTCCTAACTTACAAAATGGGGGTCATAGCATTATCAAACTTCCTACAGTTTTGTGAGCACTAAGTAAGCTTGGTTGAAGTTTCTAGCAGGGGAGGGCAGCTACTCACATACCCCGATCAAAGAATAGTCTCCTTCTATCAGGGAAGCTTGTCCTCTTCAACCAAGCCTTCTGCTCTGGAGGGACACACATGGAGTAGTGAGAGAGGAAGGGGACAACCGCCTAGCCAGCCAGTTCAGCAGAATCGACGCTGACAATTAATGGGTTGACAGATGTTGCAGCCAGATCACCACCCGCCTCCCCCACCCCCCATCCACTAAATGAAATAACACACTTAAAACGTTTAGCACACACCTGACACAGATAGAATACTCAGTAAATCTCAGCTACTGTTAAAATTGTTTGCCAGGGCCAAGGAAAAAACAAGACTTATCTTCTTATTTAAGAATATTAAATACTTTAAAAGGTATCATGTCTAGTATTTCTGCATCACTTCTCACAGTCTCCTACTTACTCTAGAAAATTTAGGCATTTGGTAAATTCCTTATATTGGAAATTGACTCTCAATAATTCTATTTTAGCCTGAAGATCACAGAGTCTGACATTCAAAAGTTCACCATGTCTATTTTTATTTTTAGTTGGTCTGATAGCTTTTCTCCAACAGGAACTTTCTTTGAAAGAATGTGCAGAAAGATTATACTATTCTAAAGTGGACTTTCTGGACTGAATATGTAGCCCACTTTATTTAACAAAGATCGGTATTTCAGAGATAAATGGAAAGTGGCAATAATTTCCCTTAATAGTTTTTAAGAAAATATGTCTGTGGATATCGTCATTCCTGTTTTTTAGTTGTTGCTCGCTTTTAACTCAGAAATCCACTTAACTACAGCCAGAGACTCTTCAAAGTATTTTCATGTGGACACTTACAAATAGATATACTGATTACTTATTAGAAGGAATGACACCAAAATCAAATTAGATGATAAATTACTCTGTACCTTTATCTAGGAGAAAAATATAGGAAGCTCCATACCTTGAAAGTGAATAAACATGTCCAAAAATTATCTATGTAAATGCAGTCACGAAATATTTCTGGCAATTCCTATTTCAAATATCCCGCTCTGGAGTACCCATGGGCACATTAGGATTGTCAGACCATGCATCTCCGTGTGGGATGTGAAACATGCGACCCTTGGCTACACAATGGATCTGCCTCCAGTGGGACTCCCCCTATGAAAGCCAAGCTGGCCACTTGACTACTGTACCAGGTTCCCATTTCACCCAGCCAACACATTTTCACCTCAACCACTTCTACCTTAGACCTTACAATATAGGAAGCAAGGTGCTTTATGATCCCTGCCGTGCTCAACTCTTCCTGCTCACAGCTACATCCTTTAAGTTTCCCTAGTAGCTAGCAGTGGGCCCACTCTTCCTCTGCAGACTTTCATATGGGATGTGGTGGAAGGTCGATGCATACACATTTGGTACCAGTTATGCACCAGTATTGTGATGCCACTCAGACTCTTCTAGGTTCAAAAAAAAAAAAAAATGAACAATAGCTCTTTGTTAAGTGCTTATTCTGGGGCAGTCACCAGACTGAGTGCTGCTCATGTATCCTTTTATTCTATCCTCATGACAATCGATGGGGTTAATAACACCTCCATTTATAGTTGAGGAGTCTGAGGCTTAGAGAGATAGGGAATTTTACCAAAATGATGCAGAGGGGCAGAGCTAGAATGTGAACCTAGGTTTTTATCTGGCTCTGGTGCCTGTTCATCAAAATGTCCTGTTGCAAAGGCTCTTTTCTAATCCATTGAAAATTCTGCTGGGGAAGTGGAGGTGGAGGCTTTAGATAAGCTCAGAGAAGACCTGGTTGAAGCAAATCCTGTTTTCGCTTCGTGGCAGTCGTGGGAGGAAGCCACTGATTCTGATTACTTCCCTGGGCTTCCTGGGAGAAGAAGAAAAGGAAATGGAAAATTAAGGAAACATGATGTACCTTGGTGACCACATGGAGCTGTTCCTTTTGTCTGACAAAAAGGAGTGTGCTGGGTGTCCTGGAGGCACATAATTTCAGCCTGCACCTTATGCATTTAGGACATTATTATGACCTATGCAAGAGCTTCAGAGGCTTAATGAATCTTGCTATTTCCCAGATATGTGTTACATTTAAATAACCCATATCACAACATGGCACCCAACACTGTGACATACTCGTTGGCCTCCACAATACACTTCTCAGGTGATCCACTCACCTTGGTCTCCCAAAGGGCTGGTATTAAAGGCGTGAGCCACTGTGCCCAGCCTGTGACTTCCACTTTAAATACAGGACATGGCCTGTCACTCAAGAATAAATGTGAAAATGGTGAATAAATGATCTGCTTGCATATCATCTGCATCTCAGCCATTTGGCTTATGCCAGTGTCCCTTCCTAGAATACCGGATGCCTTCTATTGGCCTCTCCAAATAATCTCATTGTTGGAGGCCCCACTTCAAAGTTCTACTTTTCCTGTGAAGATTTTACTATGCTATTTCCTCAAGTTTTTTTCAAATAAACTTTTTTTTTTTTAGACAAGGTCTCACTTTGTCACCCAGGTTGGAGTGCAGTGGTGCGATCTCAGCTCACTGCAGCCTCGACCTCCTGGGCTCAAGCAATCCTCCCACCTCAGCTCCTGGGATTACAGGCACATGCCACCAAGCCTGGCTACTTTATTTTGTAGTTTTTATAGAGACGGGTTTTCACCATGTTGCCCAGACTAATCTCAAACTCTTGCGCTCAAGCGATCCACCTGCCTCGGCATCACAAAGTGCTAGGGTTACAGGCATGAGCCACCACTCCTGGCCCCACTTTTTCTATTTTGAGCTGTGTGTTTCTATGATTTACTTCATAGTATAATTAATGATTTCTTTTGTTTCTTCTCTGATCTTTCCAACAAGAGTATACATTCCCAGAACATAGGCTATATTCTTACAGAGGATAGAAAGATTTTAATAAAATATTCCTAAACAACCAGAAATCCTAACGACTCCAGGTAGAAAGGTAAATGGGTACAACACTTTGGAAAACTCTGGTAATATCTACTAAAGTTTAATACATCCATCTCCTATGACCTAATAATTAAACATCTAGATTTGTGTTCATTAGATAGATAGATAGATAGATAGATAGATAGATAGATAGATAGATAGATACATACATACATACATACATACATACATACATACATACATATTCACGAAAACACATTACCTAAAATGTTCGGAAGCTACCATTAGTCATAGCCAAAACCCAACAATTGTGCCAATGCACTCGAAGGACTACTGTGCCACAATGATAATGTGTGATCTACAACTGCACACAACAGCATTCAATAATTTTACAAATAAATACTTAAGAGGCCAGATGCTAAAGTGTCCACACTACAATATTCCACTTACATAAAGTTAAAAAACAGGCAAAATACACCTATACAATTCGAGGTCAGACTGACGTGCAACTTAGGGAGGCGTAAGACTGGAAGGGAACCAAAGATGGCAACCGGAGTCCTGACAATATTCTGATTCTTGATCCAGGTGCTAGTTATACACACAGACTCAATTAGAAAAATTCCCTACACTGAAAACTCTAAGGCACTTTTCTGCATGTGTATTACATTTCAAGAAAGAATTGTTTTGTTTTGTTTTGTTTTTTAGTCTGCTGAAAGAGTTTTCACTCCTAGCCAAGATGGAGTAAAAGAATCCATATTGGCTGGGTGTGGTGGCTCACATCTGTAAGCCTAACACTTTGGGAGGCCGAGGTGGGTGGATCATTTGATGTCAGGAGTTCAAGACCAGCCTGGCCAACATGGTGAAACCTCGTCTTTACTAAAAATATAAACATTAGCCACACATAATGGTGCATGCCTGTAATCCCAGCTACTCCGGAGACTGAGGCACAAGAATCGCTTGAGCCTGGGGGCAGATGTTGCCATGAGGTGAGCCGAGATCGTGCCACTGCATTCCAGTCTGGGTGACAGAGTGAGACCCTGTCTCAAAAAAGAAAAAGAAAAAGAAAAGAAAAAAGAAAGAAAGAAACCATATTTACCTGCTTACCGTAATGTAAGTGACTGGAAAACCCAACTAACTATGCAAAACAATGGTTTTCAAAAATTGAACAACAGGCAGCACAAGACTGCCATAACCGAGAGAAGGGATTCAAATGAGATGAGCCCTATCATTGCTTCTGCTTTGCTGTGATACAGGGAGGGGAAACCCAAACACAATCGAATGATCTCACTAAATTGAGGAGAGAACGATCAGCACGCAGAGAGACTTCAGAAAGGCAGAAGCAGGAGACAAAGGCAGAACACTGAAGAGGAGGGTGCTACCATAAAGAGGGCTCTAGAGAACTGCAGAGGAGTCTCCATGAGTCTTCAGTTGAACACTGATTAGCACATACTTGAGAGGAAACTACCACAGGCCAAGAGAAGAGCCACCAAAAATCAGTAGGTTGAACAATCCCCAGGCTGGAGATCATTTTTATTCCCACCAATCAAACAAAAGCTGAAAGAATTCATAGCCAACAGCCATGCACTACTTTAAAATAAGTTCTTCAGGCAGAAGGGAAATAGTGGCAGATGGAAATTTGGATCCACACTAAGAAATGAAAAGTGCCAACGTGGTTAAAAAATGCAGGTAAATATAAAACACATTTTTCTTATGTTTTAATTTCTTTGCAAGATATTGAATAAAGCAAATTTTTAAAAAACATATTGTATTGAGGAGATTAAAACATTTGCAAAAACAAAATGAATAACAATTGTCCAAAGAACAAGAGGGTGGGAATAAAAACATAATGTCATAAGGTTCTTACACTATACATGAAGTGCTACAATATTATTTGAAGGCAGGCTGTGATAAGACAAAGCTATGTACTGTAAACTCTACAGCAACCAATTAAAAAAGTAAGACCAAAAAAGCTAATAAGATAATGGAGATAAAATGGAATCATAGCAAGACTCAGTACAAAAGAAGACAAGGAAAATACAAAACAAATAATGTGACTGTAGATTAAACCCCAACCATTTCATAATTTCATCAGTTGAGTTACATTAAGTTTAGCCTAAAGCTGCCTCATTACATATTTTAAGTTCAGCCTAAAGGTTTCCTGTACATAGGGAACTATAACCTAACTGGATGTGTAAACAGACTGTAACCTACTCTCATGCAAATGAACTAGTTTTGGCCAATCACAGACAGCCAACTGTTTAAACCATGTTCAAATAATTTAAATGCTAAGCTGTGACCAATCCAGCTGTTGCTACACCTCATTTCCATTTTCTGTACATCACTTACCTTGTTCTGTCATACATCTTCTTCCAACATGGAACTGCACTGGAGTGTTTCTCAGCCTGCTCTGGCTCAGGAGGGTGCCTGATTCTCAAATCGTTCTTTGCTTAGCTAAGCTCTGTTAAATTTAGTTTAAATTAAAAAATAAAAATAATACAAAATAAATATTATTTGGATAATGAAGAATATTTCATGATGATAATTCATCAAGAGGATGCAACAATCCTATAAGTGTATGTAACAATTAACAGAGCTTCAAAATGCATGAAGGAAAAACTGATAGAACTAAAATGAGAGATGAAAAAATCCACAATTAGGCTTGAAATTTCAACATCCACTATCAATAATTGATAGAACAATTAGGAAATCAGTAAGGATTTAGAAGACTTGGACAACACTGTCAGTCAACTTGACCTAATTGACATTTATAGGACACCCTATCAAACAAGAGCAGAATACACATTGTTTTTAAGCGTACACAGAACATTAACCAAGACAGACAATATTCTGAGCCATAAAACTTAACACAGTAATTTTTAAAGAATTGAAACAACATTAAGTAGATTATTTAAACATTATAGAGGTAAACTAGGAAGCAGTAACAGAAAGGTAGTGTCAAAATCTGAAAATATTTGGAAATTTAATAATACACTTCTAAGTAACTTAAGTGTCAAAGAAGAAATTATCCCAAAAATGAGAAAAAATCAACAATAAAATTGATTGAAAGGTATATGAGAATTTGTGTGGTGTCAGTAATGCAGTGCTTAGAGGGATAGTATTTATACCTCTAAATGCTTATATTAGAAAAGAAGAACAAAATCAAATCAGTTATGAAAGTTTCAACCGAAGGAAAAAAAAGAAAATCAAATTCAACTCAAAGGAATGAAGAAATGAAACAATGAAGATGAGAACCAATAACCACACAATGAAAAACAGAAAAATAGTTGTTTAAAAAGTCTGTTTGGTTGAAAAGAGAGAATACACAAATTACTTCATTCAAGAATGAAAGAATGGACTTCATTACAGATACTATAGATGTTACAACATTAGTAAGCGAACATTGTGAACAATTGTATGCCGATATACTCAACAACTTAGATGATATGAACAAATTCCTTGAAGGACACAAACTACCAAAACTTACTCACTAAGTCAAATCAGATAATATCAATAACCCTATATCTAGTTTTCAAATTACATTTATGGTTATAAAACCTTCACACAAAGAAAAACTCTGAGCCAAATGGCTTCACTTCTGAATTCTACCAAACATTTAAGGAATAAAAATGAGTAATTTATAAAATCTCTTCCAGAAACCCCCCCCCAAAAAGGACACTCCTCTCCACTCATTTCCTGAGACCCTCAGTACCCTGGATTTGGCCATTACTATGAAAATCAAACAAAAAAAAAAAATACAGACCAGAATCCCTTGTGAACATGAACACAAACTTACGAAGAAAATTCTAGGAAATCAAATGCATAACCATATAAATAGAATATCAAGTCATGACTAAGGGAGGTTTACCCATGAATGTAAAGTTGGTTTAACATTTCAAAATCAAGCAATGTAACTTACCATATTAACAGACTAGCAAAGAAAAATCACATACATATTTATCTCAAAAGGTGTCAAAAAAGTGTTCATTCATCATCATTCATTCATCACATCCTTACCCTAAGAGTGGGAATCTTCTGTCTCCAGAAAAAAAAAGGCCTACAACTACCATCATTATTAATGATGAAAGACTGAAAACTTTCTTTCCTCTTCAGATCAAGAATGAACCTGAGTGTTCGTTCTCACCACTCCTAACCAATATTTCACTAGAGATCTTGGCTAGTACAGTAAAGCAAGAAAAAATAAATGAATGAAAAGCATACAGATTGAAAAAGAAGCAACATTTTTTAAATTCACAAACAACATGATCATCTACATAGAATATTCTAAGAAATTAATATTTTTTAAAAGTTACTAAAACTAAGGGTAAGTTTAGCAAAATTGTGGGCTACCAGGTCAATATTTTAAAAATCAATTGTATTTCTGCATACTAGGAATAAACCATTAGAAATTGAAATATAAAAATTGTAATCTTTGTAACAGTTTAAAAACATAAGGTGCATTGGGACAAATTTAACAAAATACATGCAAAACATGCTGAGAGAAATTAAAGAATTATTAAATAAATGAAGTAGTATACCATGTTCATACACCAATATTGTTATTATACTGATTCTCCCTTGATTGATATATAGGTTCAATGTAATTCCAATCAAAATATGGCAAGGTATGTTTAAAGAAATAGACAAGGTATTCTAAAATTTATATAAAAATTTAAAGGACCACGACTACCCAAAGCAATTTTCAAAAAAAAAAAAAAACAACAACAACAACAAATTTAAAAAACTTATTCTATTTCTTTTCAAAATTTACTACAAAACTACAATACTAAAACAGCATAATATTGAGATGAAGTTATACAAAGAGTTCAGTGGAATAGAACTGAGGATCCAGAAACACACCCAGAAATATATAAAAATTAGTTTTTAAGAGAGATGACAAGACAACACAATGGTGAAAGAACAAGGAGGTATGCACTATTAAAGAAAGAAAGAAATAAGTTAGATTTCATCAAAATATTTTAAATATTCTTCAAAAGACTTAAAAAATGAAAAGAAAACTCACAAAATAAGGTACAATATGTCTGACAAAAAACTTTTATCAAAAATATAAGCCAGGCATGGTGACTCACTTCTCAAATCCCAACACTTTAGAAGGCTGAGGAGGGAGGATCACTTGAGCCCAGGAGTTTGAGACCAGCCTGGACAACATAGAAAGACCCCATCTCTACTTAAAAAAAAAAAAAATTAACCAGGCATGGTGGTGTGCGCCTATAGTCCCGGCTACTTGGGAGGCTGAGGTGGGAGGATCACCTGAGCCTAGGAGTTCAAGTCTGCAGTAAGCTATGATCATGCTGCTGCACTCCAGCCTAGGTGATCCTGTCTCAAAAAAGTATACACATGTATAAAATATATACATATAAAATATGTATGTATATACATGTATAAGAACTTTTACAACTCAAAAATAAGAAAACAACACAATTTTTAAATATACAAAAAAATTTAACTGAAGATATATGGATGACAAATAAGCACATGAATGATGTTCAACATTATTAGCCATTAAGGAAATGCAAATCACAGCCACAATAAGATATCACTACACACTCATTGGAATGGCTAAGATTTTAAAAAACTAACAATACCAACCATTGGTAAGAACATGAAATAGCTGGAAGTATTATATATTGCTGGTGGAGTATAAAACTGTATAGCTGCTTTGGAAAAGACCTTGGAAGTTTCTTGTGAAGTTACACATATATGCACCCTATGACCCAGCAAAACCACTCTTACATATTTATTCAAGAGAAATGAAAACATACTCTACAGCACAAAAACTGGCATTCAAATCTTCACAGCAATTTTATGAATTATAGCCACTGAAAGCAAGCCAAGTATTCATCAATTGATGAGTAGATAAATCAATTGTGATGCATTTATACAATGGAATATTACTTAGCAACAAAAAGGAAATTACTGACACACACAACCTCATCAACTAATTTCAAAAGCATTATGCTAAGTGAAAAAAGTGAAATATAAAAACTGTATAATGTGTGAATATATTCATATGAAATTCTAGATAAGGCAAAACTACAGTGACAGAAACCTCACTCATCATCAGGGTAACATAAATCAAAACCACATGATATATCACTTTATACTTGTTAGAATGGCTATTATGTGTATCAAAAAGACAACAGATAACAAGTGTTGGTGAGGGTGTGATGAAAAGGGAATGCTTGTACCCTGGTGGTGGGAATGCAGATTGCTGCAGCCATTATGGAAACAGTATGGCCGTTTCTCAAAAACATGGACCAAACTACCATACCACCCATCAATCCAGCAATCCGTTTTCTGGATATACACCCAAAGGAAATTAAATCAGCACCTCCTAGAGGTATCTGCACTCTCATGTTCATTGCAGCATTATTTACAATAGCCAAGATATGGAAACAGCCTTAGTGTCCATCTACAGATGATTGGATAAAGAAATTGTGATTGTATATATACACACATATGATATATCACAAAAAAAAGAAGGATCTTTTTTGAGGCTGAATAATATTCTGTTTATATATATCACACATATATCACATATATAACAGAATATTATATATCACATATATACATACATACATGTATGTATATGCATATATCACATATATACATATGTGTGACATATGTATATATATACACACATATATACCACACATATACACATATATATGTATACATCACATATATATGAACAGAATATTATTCAGCCTCCAAAAAAGATCCTTCTTTTTGTAACCACATGGATGAATCTGGAGGACATTATACTGAGTGAAATAAGTCATGTACAGAAAGAAAAGTACTGCATGATCACTTTTACATGTGGCATCTAGAAAAACAAAAGTAAAATATATAGAAACAGAGAGTGGAATGATGATTACCAGAGATAGGGGAGGTGGGAAATGGGGAGGCATAGGTCAAAGAGTGCAAAGTTGCAGTTGTGTAGGATAAGTAAGTCCAGATGTCTAATATACAGCATGAGGACTATAGTTAATAACATTGTATTATATACTGGAAATTTGCTTAAGAGAGCAGATTTTAGGCATTCTTACCAAAAGCAGAAAAAAATGAAGAAAGGTAACCGACTGTGTGAGATGATGGATTGGTTAATTGGCTTGACTATAGTAAGCATTTAACTATGTATATGTATATCAGGACGTCATGTTGTACACCTTAAATATGTACAATAAAAATAAAATTAGTCCAGGTGCGGTGGCTCACGCCTGTAATCCCAGCACTTTGGGAGGCCAAAGTGGGCAGATCACGAGGTCAGGAGTTTGAGACTGGCCTGGCCAATATGATGAAACCCTGTCTCCACTAAAAATAATAATAATAATAATAAACATTAGCCAGGCATGGTGGTGCACGCCTGTAATCCCAGCTACTTGGGAAGCTGAGGCAGGAGGATTGCTTGAACCTGGAAGGTGGAGGTTGCAGTGAGCCGAGAACACACCACTGCACTCCAGCCTGGGCGACACAGTGAGACTCCATCTCAAAAAAACACAAAAAAATTTTAAATTAAATTAAAAAATATATATCAGTGGTTGCCACAAGCTAGAAGGGGAGGATGTTAATGACATGGAAGTATGAGGGAATGTGTTGGTGTGATGGAAGTGTTCTGAATCGTAATTATGGTGATGGTCACATAACTGTATGCATTTGTTACAACTCATCACATTGTCTCTTTAAATTGGTGAATTTTATTGTATGTATATTACATTTCAATAAAGTTGATTAAGAAGTCTGCAGAGAGAAAAATTATATACCAATATAAACATATATGTACATATACAGCATATGTATATATAGACCTTTGTCTGTGTGTGTTTGTTTTGTTTTTTAAGACAGAATCTTGCTCTACTGCCCAGGCTGGAGTACAGTGGTGCGATCTCGGCTCACTGCAACATCCACCTCCCAGGTTCAAGTGATTCTCCTGCCTCAGTCTCCCAAGTAGCTGGGATTTCAGGCACATGCCACTATGACTGGCTAAATTTTGTATTTTTAGTACAGACGGGCTTTCACCATTTTGGCCAGGCTGGTCTCGAACTCCTGACCTCAGATGATCAGCCCACCTCAGCCTCCCTAAGTGCTGGAATTACAGATGCGAGCCACTGCGCCTGGCCTACATAGGCCTTTTGAATTAAACTTTTGCTTCCAAGCAGAATAAGGTGTCAGTTATCCAAAATAAGATAACACCCATAAAAGTGGTGTCTTGATTTAAAAGTGTCTGCTTCCTGCCCTTGTAAAGTGTAATACCCAATCACTTTGCACACAGACAAATATGATACCTACGTATTTTCTGTATCCCAATAGTGTATGAAATGAGTTTTTCTCTGACAATCTAACCCAAAATACTTATTGACTCTAGCTTTTGATGTAAACGATAGTGAAAAATTATTTTCATTTCTTAGAGGACAGAATGAGACTATGGTTCATGAAACACTCTCAATCTACAGTCCAATATATTTTATTAGACTATTTCACTTAACAATGTTTACGAAGAGGTTTATCTGTTTAGATAACTGTCTCCTACAGAAAAACTCGTAGCCATGATGCGTCCATCATCATATTGTGACATCCATTTACTATTTTTCTTACAACATACAAGGCAGGATTCAAGGTTAGGGGTAGAATACCCAAGATGTGCTCCACGAGTAATTTTAATGGCAAAAGAGCCTTGACTTTTGCCTATTACATAACTTCAACTAAAGCTGACCTTCAACATACGAAGATTTCATTTTCACAAATAAATGGTTGGACTGATGTCTTTTATTAGACTCACAAACAGTAATCAGCATAGAGGCTTTCAAGGCCACAATCTCTCTTTTGATTCAAACTACAGATAAGAGAACGGAAGTCACAGGAGTCACTAAAAGCTAAAGTAATCTTTGTCTCTTAAGAACGCAAAACTATTTACTTAGGGATCACATTCTGTCACTTTCCACCATTATCAACAGTTATCATATTTATCCTGCTAACAGGATGGATTTATTGTTTGTGTATAATAATTTGGGCCCAAGCTGGATTGATGTGTTTTATGGCATGTAGTCAACGCCGATCTATTGCGGGTCTATAACCGCTCCATAAACTGCAGATGCCAGCATTGAAATGAATGAGCCCAAGTATCTACTGAGCTGTTTCTAATTATATGTTTATCTTTCCTCATTCCTTTGACTTACATTTTATTTATACCACATGTGGTTACATGTGGTATAGAAGCAATTTTGGGGGGTTTTGGAAAACCCTAGGCAATCATCTTATTTTACTCAGCAAAGCCACATTACTTACATTGACAGCAATTATCTTTATATATATCATAACATTCATACAATTTCTGGTTTCTTCCAACCACACTATTTCTATTTGAAATTCTCCTAAAGACAGACGATGTTAAAATGAAGTTTATTCGTTGGTCTTGAAATTTTTAGCTCTTCTCTTAATTGTGTTTGTAGTACAACCATAACGTAAAACTTAAATCTAATAATTTAATTATTATATGTCTTACTGCACTAAAAAAATCACAAATATTTACTGAAAATTTTAAATCATCATAGAAAAGTTGCCTGTAGACCCAATTTAATCAGCTGTTTTGATTAATATAGTTAATCTGTACATGTATTATTTTTGCTCTGAGTTGAAAGAGCTTTGACAGTTAGTACAGACTAAAATTATCCGCTGTCCAGAGACAAGGATTCCCATGAGCCAGACATGATCACTTTCCCTGGGCATGGCCTTGAGCTTACACTCTCCAACCTCACCCCGCTTTGGCTGCAGTGATAGGTGACTGACTGCTGGCCTTAGTTACCTTGACTTGACTTACACTTCAAAAGCCCACAGAATAAGAACCTTGCCCCCAGCATCCTCCCAGTAACTGGGGCTCTGACTCCAAGCCTGGCTTGTCCTTACCTCTGCTCTGAAGATCAGGGCTCCACCTTTAGACTGTCACTCATCTTCCTCACCAGCCATGGAAACAATGCCTGTTTTTAATTCTGTTCTGCCCCCCAGCCTCCTCTATATTGAAACTTCCTTAACACACTTGAATTTGCAAAGCCCTTCACACATTTTCATCTATGCCTATACCCCTCTACTGTCTGGTCCAAGCTTCCAGCTTCTCCCAGAGTGCCCTGATCTCAAGCCCACTCAAATTAAGACAGTTGCTTTGAAATATCAAAGCGCCCTGGGTTTTCATTTTTTGATGAGCAGCTAATTTCTGCATATGAATAATTACTGTTTTATCCAAGTTTTTTGTGCTTGTTCTGCTGCTCAGTGTTATAAATAAAATATCACTCAGATGACTTCATTAAGGGAAAGAGGAATGTTCTTTACCTCTGCAACTCAGCCTTATCTAACTAGTCAGAATATCTGATTTAAGAGAAGTTTGGGACTGCAAGTTTTATCATCAGGATTGGGCTCTTGGAAAAATCTAACAAGTTGTCTAGAGATAGCAGAGATTAGAAAGGAGTGCCGAAATGTTCAGAATAATTACCATTACAAACCCACTTAGACACTTGCCACTTTGGACAGGTGACAGGTCAAGGATTTATCAAACAAGTGCGTCCAGACAGCTGCATATAGCCAGGCTCACATGCATAATTTAGTCTCCATCAGGATGACTGTCACTTATACTCACAACATTGGCTCAAGAGCTGTCTACTTCAGATAACTTGCTATAAACCAGATATACACACCCAGCAGAGCACCCGGGGAGGTCGATTCCTCCTTGGATACATTTCATCACAAAATGGAAGCCATACATGCCTCCTAATAAACATTTCTTGACTCTTTGGAAAGAAATCTCAGAAGGCCGATGGCTTGCTGAAAGCAATCGGTTAGATGCATTAGTTTTATTTTGTTTTGTATACTTTCTCTTTTTTTTCCTGAGACAGGGTCTTGCTCCATCAGCCAGGCTGGAGTGCAGTGGCTCAATCTCAGCTCGCTGCAACCCCTGCCTCCCAGGTTCAAGCGATTCTCCTGCCTCAGCCTCCCAAGTATCTGGTGTTAAAGGCATCCACCACCATGCCTGGCTAACTTTTGTATTTTTAGTAGAGGTGGGGTTTCACCATGTTGGTCAGACTGGTCTCAAACTCCTAACCTCAAGTTGTCCATCCACCTCAGCTTCCCAACCTGCTGGGATTGCAGGCGTGAGCCACCGTGCCAGCCTTGTTTTGTACTTTTCAAGGATTCAGTTTGTCCCTAAATCAGAATTTATCATTCTAGTGGGTGGGTTTTATCATTTAGAAGTAGGTGTAGCACCTTTTATTGTCAAAAGCATTTCCTGGAGCTAATTTTGACCTTAGAGAAGGTTGAAGCATTTCTACTTTGTAGTTCATTCATTCATTCATTCACTCATTCATTCATTCATTTATTAAACAGCTACTTATTGCTATGTACTCTGTGCCAAGCACTGTTCTAGGTGCTAGGGATACTGCAGCAGGAAAAAAACAGATATAATGCCGTCTTCATGGAGCTTACTTACATTCTGGTTGGGAAGACTGGCAATAAAACAAAGAATTAATACCAGGTGCAGTGGCTTGTGCCTATAATCCCAGCATTTTGGGAGGCCGAGGAGGGAGAATTGCTTGAATCCAAGAGTTTGAGACCAGCCTGGGCAATGTAGGGAAACTCTGTCTTTATGAAAAAGAAAGAGAGAGAGAGAGAGAGAGAATTATTATATGACAAAATGCCCAGCAATAAAGATCTCATAAAGAAATAAAAACGGGGGAAAGGTTAGGGAGTGGGGGAGGGAGAGCGGTATTATAGCAAGGACTCTGGGAAGCTGACAATTGAACAGAGATCTGCAAAAGTGACCCACATAAATACTGGGGAGAAGAGACTTCCAGCAGAGAGACTAGAAGGTCCAAAGGCCCTGGGGTAGGGGAAATAGCCTTAATCTGTTCAGGGGACAGCAAGAGGCTAAAGTGCCTGGAGCTGGGGAAGTGAAGGAGACAGGTTAATCGTCTCCAGCACGGCAATTTCATATCACATTAGGTATTTTTTTCCATAGCATGCCGAGTAAACGCTGCTTTAAATCAAGACTTTTTTTCATTCTGACCCCCAACCTGACTCACAAGTCACCTTTGTTTGAATTAATTATTTAATCACTTTCATCACACATGACTTCAAGAACTGCCGCCTCGTGTTTAATTCAAGACAGTTGGCTTTCTCTTTGAAGACAGATTTAAAACGGAGTGGCAGAAGAGAGAGTTGGTGTCTTGAGTTTAGAGCGGCTTCAGAGAAGAACAGGAAGGGGGTGTTCATGGTGCTTTTCTTTGATTCACAAGAGCTGCCTAGATTCTGGCAGTGACGAGCTCTAAATTTACCAAAGTGACAGTGTTCACTTCACAGAACAGGGAGCATGAGCTAATCATATAACAAATAAATAAGCCCGAGTGGACGCACCACACCTGCATGACTCCCGTCACAATGTGACTTGAGGGTTCTGGAAAAAGGAGACTGGGCGGGGGTCAAGCTGGGTTAGAAAGAGAGCAAAACTCCATTGCACCCAGCACCCTTCGCAGGCTGGTGTATGATCTTCTGCCTGCAACAGTCGGTTTTATCTGATTTTCTTTTTTTATTAGACAGCTGTGATGTTCTCCCTTCAAACCCTTGTCACTGCCGTTCGCAGGAATGTAAGTGATATGATTAGGGAACATGGCATCTTGTGTAATCAGTTGTAATCACCATCTGAGGGTTTCAGGAACATGACACACACACTGCTTCTAGGCCCGCCCGAGAGCAGGCGCCGGGAATGATAGGAGCCCCACGCACATCTGCACCCTGTGTTTACGCATCTCCTCCTGGCCTGTGTGCCTGGCCCCTCACCCCCTCATTCAAAAAGCCCCAGGCTTCAGGAAAGGGTCTAGCACTCCTCCAAACACTTCTCTCTTAAGAAATCCATACATTTGGGTATCTTTCTCTTTTTTATTTGTCAAATGAAAATTTTGCACTTCCTTCATCAAGGTTCTGAGTAAGTGAATTTTCCAGATAACTGAAGAATTTACCTTTCAATATTAAAATAATTTGCCTTTAATACAATTTTTAATCATTTAAAACAGGATTTGCTTGTGATTTAAAAACTGTATCAGAAACCTCCCTATTTTCTTTAAAATAAGTATACGATTACTTAACAGGACTTTGAAATCAAAGAAGACTCATTGCATGAAATGTTTCTCATTATATGAAATGATGTAATGATGCTCTTGGGATTTCTAAAGTTATTGGGCTCTTCACTCCTTACATACTGCCATACGCAGGAAAAACCTGTTATGGGACTCTGGCTCTGCCACTCCCTAGCTCTGTGATCTTGAGTTGCCTAAGCTCTCTGAACTTCTGTTTCCTCCTCCATAGGAAGGTACATAGTTAAATACACCTCTGAGAGTTGCCATGAGCATTTGGGCTACTCAAGATTCTTAATTGCCTGGAAACCATCATTCTCAGCAAACTAGCACAAGAACAGAAAACCAAATACCGCATGTTCTCACTCATAGGTGGGAATTGAACAATGAGATCACTTGGACACAGGAAGGGGAGCATGACACACCGGGTCCTATTGTGGGGAGGGGGTAGGGGGGAGGGATAGCCTTAGGAGATATACCTAATGTAAATGATGAGTTAATGGGTGCAGACACCAACATGGCACATGTATATATATGTAACAAACCTGCACGTTGTGCACATGTACCCTAGAACTTAAAGTATAATAATAATAATAATAAAGATTCTTAATTGCAAACAAGAGAAAGGGATACTGCCTAGTTTAAGCAGAAAATAAACATTTGGAAAGATGCCAGGTAACTCACAGAATTGAAGAAAAATATGGAAACTGACCAAGAAAAATGAGCAGGAACCAAGAGGCTAGGCAGCAGAGAACACAGGAGAAGCCAGTTATTCGTCCAGGTGAAGCCTTCACCGGGTGTGCTGCTATCAGATCTTCAGTGCCACACTGAGACCTCAACACAATCTCTAGTTGTCCTTCTGCCATCACAGTACACCTTACCCATTTGAAGGCCACCTGGCTGGCAAAGAATGGGGAAAGGGAAAGAGAAATGGCTCCTTTTAGAGTTCTTGTGGAAGCAGAATCCAACATCTCCAAAACCTACACCACAGAAATATCCCAAAAGAACGAGTTCAGAGGCTGTGCAGACCATACTTCCACTACAGAATTAAATGAGGGCGTGTGTGTTAAGCATCTCTAACAGTGCCTGTCACATAATAAATGCTCAGTAAATGTTACATGTCTACTCCTAAGTCTTCTTGTTGGCTGACTGGTTATTACCTAGTCCTTCTCTACCTGTTCTCCCCTCTGAAATTGCTCTTTTTCATTTACTGAGCTGGTACATCAGTTTTCTAAACTGGTTAGAATTGTACATAAACTAAAAAAATTAGGTTTTGAGTGAGACATGAGAAGTTTTGAATAAAGTGACTAAACAGAGAATCAACTAATTTTTAGAATATGTTTTTACACTGTTGACACTAAATTTAGACTCTTGCTTTTAGAGAGCTGAAGTGTGCTATTAGGTCTGGACATACAAGGTGCCACAGTGGTCAATTTTTGTTCTTCACTTTCCTCTTCAAGACAGTTTTTTCTCTCTCTCTTAAAAACAATGACTGTAGAGTCAGAGCTGGGAGGCCTTCCATGCATTCCACCTCCTTTCTGAATCTTAGGCTGGAGTTAGAACATCCCCCAGAGAACCAGAAAACAGTTAGGAGAAGGATACAAGATAATACATATGCAAAGCCCCCAGCCCAGCAGTCTGGTACTTGGTACATGAATCTTCATCAAGTGCTTCTCTTTCTCCTCACTCTTCTAGTTGGCTGAACTCGTGGTCTATGGTCTTTTCTTTTTTCTCTGCAGGGATAACTGCTGAGGTTTTAAAAATTTCCATCCCCACACTGTGCCCCAGACCAATTTTATCAAAATCATCTTGGGATAAAACCTGGGTATTGGTATTTTTAACACCACCCAGGCAATGGTCACGGGCAGCCAGGTAGGGCAACATGACTCTCCACCTTCTCATCTCTTCTCAGCTTCCCTGAACAACTGTATATAAAGGCCTGAAACCACCAACTCTGACCCTTTCCTCACAAAGCTCATGAGTTGCATATTTTTGACCATTTGCAGGCAATAGACATGCCAGCCATTCTCTGAAATTCAGTGGTTTCACATCTAAGTTTGTTTTCTCCACAATTCTACCTGAGCTATCATGGATTTGTCTCCAAATCTCCCCATCTCTGTTCCCAGTTTCACTATTCTGGATACTGGGGCTCTGAATCACGGATATGCATTTTCTCCCTGTCACTTGAGGAGTCACCAAGTTCTCTCGTTGTCATGTCTTTCCTAATTAAACCTTGTTCTTCAATACTATATGCCACCTCTAGTATATCACACCTAGAGTTCATCTGTTCAAATCCACATATTACCCTGCCTCTGGGTTAATCTTTCTAAAATTTCACTTTCTTTGTAACAAGTACTGTGAAACCATCACAGGCCTCATTTTCCATTGCTTACAGCCCAAATTTCTACTACAGGCAAGCAAGGTCTTTATAACTACCAAAGACCAAAATGTCATCAAAATGTCATCTTACTCAACCTGTAATCTATATCTATTGATCACTAGTTAATATTGATTGGTAGACACTGAAAAGTATCACCTAAATTCTCCAGACATTCTTCATAAAAAAAAAAAAAATTGTTCTTTGTGGAATTTGCAAAATCACTAACCTGTTCTAAGCATTTACTCTACACCAAACGTATCCACTTTTCTCAACCACTGTCATGCCACTATGGTCTCCATTTTAACGAAAGACTTCCAGGGGCTAGGAAGATAGTTACTACAGTTAATTCAAGCCAGGGCTAGAACTCAATTCTCTTTGACTCCAGACCCCATATCAGAGCTCCTAAGCTCCAAGGCAAAGTGAGGGTTTGACTGGGAAGGACCTTTAAGATGCTGCTCTAATGCTCTCATCTCTCTGGCGAGGAAATAGGTTAACTCAATTTTCTGCGGTCATGCAGGATGGATGTGTCAGACCCAGGACAGGAACTGGAGTCTTCTGCGTCTCATCATCTTTTGCTTATTTAGCCTGCAGACCCTTGAACAAAGTAGGCCCATTGCCTCTCTTGACCTCAGGCTATTCTTGCAACTTAAAGTGCCCTTGTTTTCCCTCCCTTCTCCCCCAAATTCCACCCCTTCCCCCAGAGCCATTCTAGAACCTCATTCCCCAAGTGCACTGAGCTCCATCAATTCTTCCTGGTTTTTACCTTGAGTACTTCTGCCTGGATTTGCCATTTCATCATTGAATCACATGCACTTTGGTGGTATTTCCCACTTGTTCCCCAGGAAGACCTTGCCTCCCTAATGACATTTTACAGGGCTTCAGCGAAACCATCTGATTGTTCTCCAGGTTCTCCCCAACATCACTTACCTTAGAGGCCTGGTGAGAGACAGGTAGGTGGTCAATAAACGTGTTAAATTGAAAGGAATCTCTACAATACTAACAAACACTCCCCGATCATCACTAATATATGCTTTAAGTCCCTGCATTTATTTTTTGAATTATATTTACACCCGGGCATTTCTCAGCATATTCAATGAAGGTGTAAGACTATGATTATGACTTAGACATCTCAGCTGTGTTGGGTGACCAGAGGCTGAGATAGCTGACAAGTCTGTTATCTTCAGTGCTCTTCTTAAAATTGCTTTGAAATATTAACGCTGTTTTATTTTCAAATGTAAGTAGAGTCCGTGTTTTTGTATCAGTTCCAAGATGGATAGTTTAAAATGCATTTTTCTGAATTGGGTTGATTCGGGTCAAAGCTTAAAAGAAAAATGCATATACGGATAGTCAGAGATTAAATCTGTAAACAACCCTCCATTTGCTAATGCTCTTTTGTCCTTCTTGGTTTTTTATTTTGCAACAAAATAACTTGAAGAATGTGTTGACATCTAAGCATATAAATGCAACTTATCAAATTGATGTAAGTGAAAAAATGTATTTTAGGGTAACAATTAGCATAAGAGTTAACAGATTAATATAGAATACGTAAGGTAATGGACACAAACCTGGCAGCAAAATTCTGCTGATCCAGCATCTACATTTTTCTCTACTAGAAGCTCCACATGCTTCATCTTTCTATTTAGACAACAGCTTGTGTTTCTTCCCAGTGTGTGTCTCTAGCTCTTCACAAAGAAGTATTAACTACCTGCCTCAAGCTTGTACTAGGAAATTAACATAAGATATTTTCATTTGACCGTGATCACATGAAGCCCTCTCTAATCTCATTTGGCACATTACCCATCAGATTTATGGAAATTCTCAGTGAACTCTGACCTTGAAGTATAACCATTGCATAAACTGTATGTGAGATGCGGCTGTAGTGTTCACGAGGTATACCCTTGACCTTGGCGACTGGCTGACTCTTCGCCTGGGTCTAGTAGTCACTCGGAATCCAAAAGAGAACATACAATCAACCCAGGTTTCCAAACCTATGACACTGGGGCTGATTAGCAGGGAGAGGGGTAAGACGGAATGAATAATAAGGTGAATAAAGATAGCCAGAAACCGCAAACAGCAGGAAGCCTATTTCCACAGAACTTAAAAATAAAGTAACAATAAAGAGAGTAGTCAATTATTAAATAATTTTTTTCCTCTTCAATGATGTCCAGGTTATTTAACGTCTTGACTTCTTCAGTCATTTGGAACATAATTTCAGCATCACTATCAAAAGGAAAGTTGTGAAACTTTTAACAAACCCGTGATCAGACCCTGGTAAATAGTATCTTACAGAGGCAAAGAAAAATTAAAAAGGCATTTGGCAGCAAGATACACCATAACAAGGCTGGTATTCAAAGTCATGTGGGTAAGCTTCAGACTAAGGCATACTCTTGAACCTCATCATCTGCCACAGCTACCAGGTATCAGAGAGGAAGTGAGGAGAGGAGGAATTACAGGAAAAATGATAATGAAGTTCTTTCAAAATAAGCAGTATTATCTGAAAGGGCCACTGGATGATATCTGTAGTGATCTACTAAATCTAATCTATATTATCAAACATATGTATATTTTGAGTATTTTGAGGCTGAAAATAATGTGATTCAGAGCACAAAGTCAGCCCTCCTCGTTCAAACTCCTGTTCTGCCTTTCCTTCACGTGTGTCCTTAGGAACATAGATTTCACCTTGCTATGCCTTGGTTTCCTCATTTTGTAGACCTATCTAATCTCTTAGGGTTTACATGAAGATTAAAATTAAATAATTTATACTAAGTGCTTAGCACTGGGCCTGACTCTTATGATTACTGCTCAATATATTTTTAGCCATCTCCTCCTCCTTCTTTTCTTTCAGACAGCTATTCAAAACAGACGCATTGTCTCCTGACTCCCTTCCAATATGTGTCTAGGTACGTGCAGCCACTACTTTGTATTTTTCCACTATTTTAAAAATATTTTATCATAGACTTCTGGAACCATTGCTGATTGGTCTCACAAAACCAACCTTCTCCCAACAGATGAGGAAACTGTGACTCAAAAAAAGTAAATGGCTTAACCTAAGCAGTAATGCAAGCAGTAACTGCTTTCTAAAACAATAATACAAGTTATATCATTCCCATCTAAACGTTATACCAAGCCTACCTTTGCTGGCCACTATAAACTACTATTCTGCTGTTCTGAGGAGCTCTTTAAGTAGATTTGCTAAGTTATCTAAAGTTTTTGCTAAGCAAACATAACTACTGTACTTATTTGCCTCATTGACCTGCCTTGCTTGAATTGTGTTTAAGCTTTTGATGGCAAGAGACAAGCTCTAAAACCCAACTACACATCAGAACCATCTTTTGCAGAACTTTCTCAAAAAAATACCTATTCCTTTTCTTGTCCCATCTAGTGAGTCAGGATTTCTACGAATGTGGTGCCTGTGACCGAATCTTTAGAACATTGTTTCTGTGATTCCAACTCTTAGACAGTCTTTGGGAAACGCTGATACTGTAAAACAGCATATTTTAGCATGGTGTCAAGCAAGTGAAACGTGGTACATTTTACATAATCTGAAGTTTTTCTTTGTCAATATTAACTCCCTTATCAATAAATAATAGAAACACATATTTTCTTTCTTCATGGCATACCAATATGTGCATATATAATATGTCTAAATAGAATTTTTCACTTGCAGTATTTTTAGTGCCATATTTACACTTCCACAGCCATAGTAGCATTGAAACCTAGAATTACCTGTTGCTATCCTGGTCCTATTGCCATTTCAGTCATCTCTCTATATTAAGATTACTTGTTACCCAATTTTTATGAAGCCATCACAGTTTATCAGTCAGTCTTCGATTGCTTTAAAAGAACTCCCCTATCTAAAATGCATTACAAGTTCATGTGGATCTATACACATTACTCATATAGTTTATTAAAGTTAACTTGAATTTTAGAATTTTAGAATTTCACAGCACTCTTGTGATGAATAAAGAAGACAATTCAGGGTATCATGAAACCAGAGTCTCTGAACTGGAAATTATAGATGTTTAAGGTAACAAATGTGGCAATTTCCAAAAATACACTTCTATAAAGATACTGAGAAGATAGAATATGTGGACACACTTTTTATGTTCTGCAACCCTTTAAACCCTCATGCCCCCTTTTTTCCCTTTAGTCTTTACTACAATCTCATTTCTGCTGAGTCTTCATATAATCTAAGGAAAACCCTCTTCTGCACCAGCACTGTGAGAGGATTCCGAGATTCTTGGCAGCCAAAATAGAAAGCCAGTCCTACAGCGAGTAAATTGACCTGTGTGTTTGAGTTGCTTACCCTGCTGGGTGAAATCGGCCCCCCGGGACGCTAAGACCCTTCCAGAAATCACGTCTTGCACCTCACAATGGAATCCTAGAGTGAACCAAAAGCATCTCACTCAGGTATGAGATTAAAGGATCAGCCCAACGAGGTTTCAGAAGCAAGAGAAGCCTCCTCCCTACTTTGCTGTTGGAAAATTACTTGCACATATCAATCCTAAACAGCACCCACATAAAAGCAAGGGAGTATCTCTTGGATAGGCCAAGGGAAATATTAAATCAAGACTGTTTTATAGTTTGGGTTAGCCATTTGCTATTACTCGTTAGTACAATGAAACAAAGAAACATGGATGGGGCACTGTAACAGAGTGTGAGTGCGTACCCTGGGAATGCAAGCTTTCTTTTCTGCTATAATTGCATTTACTGGTGCTGTTCCATTCAGCATAAATGTGGCTACTAGTATTCATCTAAAAGATGCCCTAAGGCTTAAACCTTCCCCAAGTGGTGAGTAAGAATGGTGGGAATGTGGTTGGGGAATTTAAAACCCACTCAAACATCATTAATTAGAAATTCCCTGATGAAATTAAACCTTTGTATTTTGGTGGAATCATTTCTCGACATTGTGAGTGATTCTTTTTTTTAATTGCTGAGTCGCACTCAGAACTAAGTGTACCCAATTTCTAAGAAAACTTGCCAAATTAGCAATTTTTTTCCAAACATCTGAAATTAATGAATAAGTAAGTTAAACGACTTTAAGTAATTTCATATTCAAGTGACTTCAGTGTATTTAGCTCCAAGGCCTGAGGCAAGACTTCCAACGGCTGAATTTGATGCCATCACTGAATACACTTATCAGGCAAATGACTGGAAGCATGCACCATCAGCTCTCACGGACGTCACAGACATGCATGATCTGAAAGCAGAGCAGTGCAGGGGGCCGCTGTGCCTAGAAAAGAATAAGAATTATTTTAGCTAATTTTAATTATATTTTAGCTTCTGTAAATTTCAAACACTAGAGGGAGATCATAGAGACTGGAAGGTTCAATTTTCCTTACCAAAGAGGGCAGCAGCAACCCATTCATCTCATAAATTCCATCATAATTGTACAAGAAATTGATCCCTATAATCAGTTTTCAGTTCGAATCATATTTCCACCAACATCTCCATAGTAAGTTACAGTTTGAATTGTCTCCCACATCTTAATACGTAATTTTATTAATACTATGTAGAGGCATCCATTGCTATTTATTAGTGGGTACTGTTCATTGAATGAATAATATATGGAAGGAACTGTGCTAAGCATTTTATCCACCACGTCTCACATAATCTTCACCATAACTCTCCACCATGGATATTATTACTCTCCCACCTAGCAGATGAGGACTGAGACTTAGGGAAGCTGAATACTCTCTTAGGTCGCACACCTAGTAAGTGAAAAAGCTGGAAAGTCCAACTCAGGTTCGTATGACTTACAAGTGCAAAATTATGTCCCCAATAAATAATAAATGGAAGGCCAAGATCATAGCAAAGACTCACTCAGCAACTCCTGACACAATTTGCTCAGAAGTAGGCTTATCACATTACAGTTTCCTACTGATTCCTCTTCAACTGAATTTTTTAATTTGAGTCTACAAATGTAGATTAATGCATTATAGAATAGTATAAACTACTCATTTGAATATTATTGAATTGGGGTGTCCCAAGGAAGTTAGCGGAGCTAAGATTATAGAAAGGTATTCATCTGATTGTCCAGCCAATAAACTACAACTACTGATGACAAAAAGAAGTCTAATATGTTGAGTATTGACACACACACAATATGCAGAATGTACTTACCAAAATGAATATTTTCTAATAGCATTAAACTTTCCAGCCAGTTTAAATCTTCTTCCAAATGGTTTCATGAGGATACTTAGCTTGGATATCACAGCCTACATTAGAGATCCTGGTGATGGATCTAGAAATTTTTAAGACTTAGTTATTAACCATTATCAATGCAAATAGCACAATGGTGGAATCAATGATGCAACTGTCTGGGAGCCAGGAGAAGTGGTTCCCAGTCTTGGGTGGATGACCTTAAGCAAACCATGTAGCTTCTTGGGGCTTTAGAAGATTGGGTGGTTTTATTATTCAGGTAGATGTTTTCTTTAAGAAACAATTTAAATAGCGTTTTTTAAAAGTAATTGATCATTCAGAAAATGGACTAAGACAACTAAAAAGAGAACAGTAAAGATATGGAAGCACATTACAAATGGTGTTTTATTTGAATAATTCATTTCAATAAGTATGTGTTGAGCCAAGTCCTAGAAATACGAAAGTGAAAATGGTCCAGTAATTGTCCTTAACACTACATTCTTTTAACTTTTTAAAAATATAATATAATTTTCTAAAAATGTTGTGCCTCACAAAAACCCATAATCCAACAATGGCTCAACTAATTGGAAAAATGTGCCAAGTGAATCATTAGACAGAAGAAAATTCTTTTCCCTACCACAAAATAGAGTTACCTTCAGGATATTAGGTTTAATTTCCCTGCCAAGGAATTTGAGTAATGATTTACTGCAGTGGTAAACCTTACATTGTACAACCACTTCATTAGTTTTTGTGTAACTGGTAAAGGTAAACAATCCACCCTTGGCAGATATTTCTGTTACTTACCCTTTTTTATATAATCTTTGAATAAGACTCAAGGATTTTGCTGTATAAATGATGCTCAAATATTTATATACATTGTATGTTTTCCCCTAAAGCTCACATAACATATATATATGTCTTTTATATATATAAATACATTTTATATTGAATTTATTATATAATTAATATATACAACACAAAATATGTGGACTGGTATATATCAAAATGTAAATAATAATTATTCCATTGAGTGGAATTCCAGATTATTTTTATGTTCATTTTTATAAGATATTCCAATATTTGCTGATTATGTATAACTTTTATAATTAAAAACATAGATTTGTAGATTCTTTCATTAATTTTCCAATGTTATACAGTAATTATGTATTATATTTATAATCAGAAAATGTATATGCTGTTTGTATTGATATATATTATATATATGAGAAGATTATAATTATGCTTCAAATATATAGCAAAAATAGGAGATGGTAATGCACACACATACAATAGCGACCGTGTGTATAAAATGTAACTAATGGAAGTGATCCTTCTATTTTCTGGAGTTTTTTCTCATTTTGTAAAATGGGCATGTATTGATTTCATAATAACACGAGAACTTTATTTTTTAAAGACAAGTTTTTTAAAAGAAATACCTAATTGAAATACACTGTTGCCTGGATTTTTTTGTTTCTGAAAAGCTATGATTTTTTATTTAAAATCAAAATGTACTTCAATGTTTATGGACAAATTTTGGGAGTAAAAATGAGTAAGTAATAATAGATTTTGTGATAGATTTAAAACAAGAATGTGTTCAAGTATGCACTAAAAAGAAAATCTAGTATAAAGCATAGGAAATGAACTCAATACCATGATCACACAGCCAAAAATTAAGGCTAACATTGGAACACTGTAAGGGAGGTTGAACATCCAAGTGTAATATCCTGTCTTTCTAACTTGACGTGGAATCCATCAGTCTAAAGCTAGCCATATGGAAATGTAAAAGCCAGGTGGAAAAACACCTAGATAACTAAGTCCAACAAGTCTGAACTGCTCTACTTGGCTGAAGTGTGGGGCACTGATCTCAGTCTATACAGCAAGGTTGGTGCCGTCTGACCAGATAGAAAGGAGAATGCAGGCTCACAGCAGTAAGAGGGTTTGGAATGGCATGGAGGGGCAGAAGGCAGAACTTGAATGGTCCCAAGAGCTGTGGAAGGCAGCTTCAGGGGCATTTCCTAGAGTATCCAGGCCCTCAGCCACTGAGGCTTAGATGGGCTTAGATGAAGCCCTTTGAGACAAGAGATAGGTACATAGTAAGTTCCACATATCATGGAAACTTCAGGAGGGTTTCAACCTCTGTGTGTATTAATTTGCCCATCTCTAACTTGGTGATAATTCTGTTATTTGTTTATATATTTATTTAGCACATACTAGGTGTCAGGCATTATTCTAGGACTAGATTAATAAGATTAAACAAAAAAATGACAGTGATAAGTGTCATTTTAAAAACAAGGCACGATACGGGGCTGGACTAAGAAGGAAATGATCTGGAGAGCTGTTCCTGGAAAGTGAGCAGAGCTCTGAATGGTAGGAAAGAGGGAGCCATAAGAACAGCTGCAAGCACAGCCTGAGCAGAGGCAGGTGAAAGGAGCGAGGTGCAGAGTGCCATGAGGTGAGAGGGCAGTGCCCACCAGGCACGTGGGAGCAGAAGGAGCTACAGGGATTGGCATGTGTTGGTTGAGGGGCTCACCATCAAAGGGTGCCCTGCTGGTAATGGGAAGCCAGTGGAGAAGGAGTTGAGAGCGAACTTGAGCCAACTTGGATCTTTAAGAATTTACTTGTCTATGTGGAGGTGAGATTATAGGTGCACCACAGTGGAAGCTGGAAGATGAGGTCGAAGAGCCACTGCAGCTGTACAGTTCTGGTCCAGTCTGGGAAGACAGTGTTTGGGATGACAAGAAGTGGTCCAGTTATATTGAAGGTAGGGTGGATAAAACTATATGAGGGATTGAATATGAGGGAATGAGAGAGAAGGAAGAACCAAGAGTGAATCATAACTTTTGCCTAACGCATTGAGTGTATGTCAGTGCCATTTATTAAGACAGGAAAGACTGGAGGAGAACAGGGACGGGGATCATTGAAGAAGAGCGTAGAAATTCAAGACATGTTTTATACACATTCAGTTTGAGATCCCTATTAGTCAGCCAGGAAGAGAGGTAAACACGCAGTAGTGAGGCTTCTATTACCTCCCTCACAGGACTGTTGGCAGATTAAGGAGATGGTCTATGTAAAATTGAAGGCACATGGCAGGCACACAGTAAAAGGACTGTATTTCTATGATGCTGATGTATGTGAATGAAGATGAGTTTGTGCTGTGATTAATCCAATGAGGGTGCTTACGTTCTATAAAATATAGCCAGAGTTTAGAAACAGTTTGTGAAACTTTATTAACACATGAAACCTTTTGTGAAATCGACACTAGGTATTATTAACTTTTATTTAATTAAAAACCTGTCTGTGTATTAAAATGCCTTACAGTTTGATTAATGGAAATAGATTAGAAGGCAATGTTTTGTCATACTAAAGGTGCCTTCGATCGCACTTTCAGAGAGAGAGCAAATGACTTGGGACACCAACTAAACAAAAATCAGCAGCTACTAATGAGGCTTGTTAGTGATGCTAATCTATGTAAATGTTATTAATTGAGAACATCTATCTTTTATCTCTAACATTTGGTAATCAGGCAATTAAAAAACAATGACATTCCCAGTGGTTGTTCTTCCTGGTTTCTTTTTTTCTTTCTTTCTTTCTTTCTTTTTTTTTTTTTTTTTTTTTAGTGATCAAAGAGTTCAGAGTAAGAAAAAAAGAAAAAGAAAGTCCCTTATCAAGAGGTAGGCCTTGCCTTGGGCTACTAGGCCTCATTAAAGACAGAAAAGCTCTGTTGATCACCAATTAACCTGATTTGTAGGAACTCTGATAAAGACCTCCAACAACAGGAGTTTGCTTACTATAGTAAATGACACAGTTTGTTGACAAAAATAAAAGCAACTCATTGAAAAAAAAAATAAAAGAAGACTATAAAGAATTCATTGGTAATGAAAAGTCATTTTGTTCAGGGGCCTGTGCTTGGAGGAGAGAGGAAGTTTTGCCCGTCTGGTGGCCTAGTGCCCACACCAAGGGAGCCAATCACACCTTAAGTCAGGTAGAACCAGAACCCAAAGATGTCTTTCTGATCATCTTGTCAAATCTCTGCTTGCTCCTCCAGGGGCAGCAAACAACTGATTTCATCAACTTTGTGAAGGGTGACTGGGCCCTGTAGGGTGTACCACATTCCTGGACTAATGGAATTCAGACCTAGGGTTGCCTTGGGAGCCAATTGTTAAAGTTTTCAAGTATTCTCTTTTTAAATTTAACATGGTTTCAAATTATACTGGACAATGCTTGTTGTACGGTCTTATAGATCAAATACATAGTTAACAGAAATAGCATTAAAGACAACAATAAGGAGACTATACACACATTTGAATCTAGTGGAATTCAAATCTAGGATTGCCTTATGATCCAGTTGTTAAAGTTTTCATGTATTCCATTTAAAAATGTAACATAGTTTTAAATTATACTGGATAATGTCTATTGTATGTTTTATATATTGAAGATACAGTTAATAGAAACAGTATTAAAGACAGCAATAAGGAGACTAAACAACTACACACATTGCTTGGCACTTTGTCATGGATTACCTCTATTGATCTTCACAATAATCTCATGGCATGCATACTATCCCAGAAAGAGAGAGAAAGAGATACCCTGTATTTGACACCTCACCCAAAAAGTTAGTAATTCATCAAATATCCTTTAAACCATTTATTTAAGCAGCTCTTATTTGGTTCTGGCTTTCTTTTCCTTCAGAATCTTAAAGGGCTTCAAGAAACCCTTAACTATAGAAAGTAAAATTCCACTGGTGAACTGTGAACTTACCATTTGGGTGGTGAACATGCAATGTCAATTTCCCTCAAATGTCTCAGTCCTCCAAGGACTCTGAGAAAAGCAGTCAAAGCATAGAGCAGCTGTTTTGAATGCAAACTATAGAAATCCCTGGGGGCGGTGCATGGAGGGCAATGGCTCACGCCTGTAATCCCAGCACTTTGTGAGGCCGAGAAGGGGGGATCACGAGGTCAGGAGATTGAGACCATCCTGGCTAACACGGTGAAACCCTGTCTCTACTAAAAATACAAAAAATTAGCCGGGTGCGGTGGCAGGCGCCTGTAGTCCCAGCTACTCGGGAGGCTGAGGCAGGAGAATTACTCAAACCCGGGAGGCGGAAGTTGCAGTGAGTGAGATGGCGCACTGCACTCCAGCCTGGCGACAGAGCGAGACTCCATCAAAATAACAATAACAATAATAATAATAATAACAACAACAACAAATAATACAGTTTTAAAAATCCCTAAGAGGTGTAAAATTGTAGTAAAATCATTGTAAACGTGTGTGAATGGGGTGTATCTGGCTCCTTTTACTTCCCCTCTTGTATTCCCCAATGGCATCCTTCTCCTCCATCCTGTAGAGTGACCCTAAGAGGCCCAACGCAGGCCAGAAAGAAAGCAGCATAAGCACTGCCCCCATCGTCCTTAAAACAGTGTGTTTGCTTTATCATGATCCACTCAAGGAACAGCCTAAGAAGGAACATTTTGTTAAGAAAATCAGAATCTCTATTTGTATTCATCTTACATTAATTATTATTTGCATTATAATTTTTGGTAGTTGCTAGCTTCAAATCAGTATAAGTTTGAATATACTGCCACTTCCAAACATTGTTTTCTACATAAGAAGTCTCCATGAATTTAAAAAGTTTAAAATACTTCCTGTAGCATGCTGTTTTATTTCCTTCGTTTGATGGTCAAAGAGAGAAGCTCAAGACTGAAAGTGAACTAGTGATAAGCATAGCTCATTAGCCGGCTGGACTATTGTGAAATTGACTATGATTGCATTTCTGTAATATGATAAATGTTGTAAACAAAAGATTTACATTTGAGACTGACTTCCCAGAGCTTTAGTAACTGCACATTGTAAGATATAGGTGTAGGTGTAGGATGGAGGAAAAAGCCTCTTGTCTCTTAATTGGGTGTTTGTTTCACTGAGCTGATAGATTCTGAATGCTAGATAAAATTTATAACAAAGTATTTCTGAATATTAACATAAGGCAGTGGTTTTCAAATTTTAGTGTCTATAAAAATCCCCTGGTGCTTGCTAAATATAGTAAATCCAGTCTGAGGGCCCCAAAGAACTTTAACAGGCAACCCTCTACACACACACACACAGACATACACACATCCTAACTGGTGATTCTGTTACAAATAGTCCAAGAAGTAAAAAAAAGTTTTCATTTTTTGTTTGTTTATGAGACAGAGTATCACTCCCATGCCTGAGGCTGGAGTGCAGTGACACAATCTCAGCTCACTACAGCCTCAACTTCCTGGGCTCAGGTGATCTTCCCAACTCAGTCTCCCAAGTAGCTAGGATTACAGGCAGGTGCCACCACAGCCAGCTAAGTTTTCATATTTTTAGTAGAGACAGGATTTCACCATGTTGCCCAGGCTGGTCTCAAACTCCTGACCTCAAGTGATCTGCCCACCTTGGCGTCCCAAAGTGCTGGGATTACAGGTGTGAGCCACTGCACCCAGTTGTCAAAGTTTTGAGGCTAGTTTTACTTCATCCAAAAAATATGTGGTGAATGTTTAGTATGCATAAAGGGAAGATATCCAGAGGCTGTAAGATATGTATGATGCCTTTCCTTCTTCCTCTTTTATCTAAGAGATGATTATAAAATTAACTCAAAGTGAGAGACTTGGTGTCCCACTGTAAATTGTATTTATAAGCTAGAAAATCCATCTCAGGAGATCTGAATTAATGTTGAAATAACAATTTGGTTCTTGCATTACTTCTTGACATATTTTACAACAAGAAATTAATCACATTTGCTCCAAATCTAGGGTATTGGATTCTATTTCTGTTTTAAGGATTTACTGAGTAGTGCTAGGAAACATAGGCAAGAAGAGAGAAAAAAACAATGTATTGCTTAGTGATTTGGGGGAACCACCAAGTGACGTGGATAGTGTGCAAAGAATACAGATGATTCCATCTGTGTTTTTTAAATACCTTCCTCTGCTTGGTTATCTCTCCATGATTTGTGTGAGAAGCATCCCTTGGACAACTGCCCGCAATTCTGGCTTTCTTCAGGTCAACAAAACCTAGTTACAAGGTTTTAAATCACACCAGTAGGTAGCTGAGGTTTGTGGGAAGGGTTATACACTAGGAGGATGGGAAGAATGGTTGAAGTCAGGTGGGCATAATCTAGAAAGTTTTCCCTGATAAGTGAAAGCAAGCAGGGCTCAGAAGAAGAGAGAGAGAGAGGAACAAGGGTTGCTTGGTGAAGATGATTCTGACAGCCACAAACGGAGCAGGAAGGGAGAGATTAAAAGTGACATAAAAAGGGATTGCCTGACTTAAGGTCTTGAAACCAATAGGTAATAATTTGAATATGACCCAGAAGCTAATGGGAAGTCATTTGAGGGTCTTGAGAAAGGGAGAATGGAAACAGCAGGTATAAAAGATTATCCGAGCTGCAGAAGATTGGACCAATTCGAAGAATGAGAGGCCAAGGACTGAGGAGGGCTGGCAGGGAACCCCAGATCATAGTGATGTCCTACAGCAGTCGGGAACTTGGTGATTACAATGAGGAAGCAAAGCCATGCAGGTTAAGTGGCTTGTCCCCGACCCAATTGCTAGTTACTTTGCTTGCTTATTTGTATTCTGTATATACGTATGTGTATCCTGTCTTATTCTTAACATAAGATTTAATGTAGTTTGTTTATTGTGTCTACTCCACCAATTTCCAAAATGGTTCACCAAATAAGCTATAAGCCAAAGTTCAATTAAATCCCAATTTCTGGGGGTGGATCTCAGACTTCAATATGTATTTTTAAACTGCTGCAATAATGCTAACATGCAGCTAGGGTTGAAAACCACTTTTCCAAAAGCAGCAAAGGGAACAGATGCTGTCATGTCCCTGAGATGCTCAACACTGGTGACAAGATTAGGGACAGATTCCTGTTAGCTGAAGCCAAACAGGAAATGCCCTGGGCAAACAGCTTTCCTTTTTTTTCTGTTTTGTTTTGTTTTGTTTTTGTTTTTCTAAAAGAAATGGTAAGTACCTGTTTCCACTGACAAAACTTTTAGGAGTAAAACTCAAGTCAGAAAGTAGTGCATGACTTTTCTATAAGGTTTTTGTGAAAAAGTCACTAAGGTCAGCTAGAAATTTTTTAAAGCAATACAAATACTTTGTACAAATGCACAGTTCCCCTGTGGACATTTATGAGTGCCAGTGACTAGGTTCACAACACTGATGTACAATGGAAGGCATTACTCCAGAAAACTGAGCAAAATGGCCCAGCTAATTAAAAAGAAAAAGTATAAAATCCTAAATGAATATGAGATGTTTGAACAAACCTCTAGCAGATGCTGAATTGCCAGCAGCTCATGAAATAATTCTCAGACATGAACCTATAGTGAAGATAGTTTATGATCTTACTTAAGCTGAGAACTGCATGCTTTAATCACTAGACATGACGAAGGAAAAGGTTATTCAACTGTTGCTTGTGTTTTAAAAGTGAGATTTTTTTTCAAGTTCAGCAGGAGGCCAACCCTCTTCAAACTAAAACCAAAGGCTTTTTCTTTAGAAAAATGTGATGTTTTCATCTGAAAGTAGGTTTCTTTCTTTCCAATAATGCAGATACCTGGTTGAAAAGCAAAGTTGTATGTCTTAGAAAGAAACACGGCTCATCAGAAATCCAGCTAGAACTGCCACCTGCTTAGGTCTCATTTCTAAACTTTAGCTCCCCTACCTGCCTTCCATTCCATGTTTTCTTATTAGATGTTAAAATTGAACCTGCAACACAAACACAGGGAAAGAGAAAGGGGAGAAAAACAGAGACAGCAAGATTAGCCAATAGCGTGGGAGAAAAGAGAAGGCAGTAGGATGGGGGCGGGGGTGGGGGTTGGAAATTGCATGTGTTTGCCTAATGCCAAAAACTCCCAGACAGCAAGATTTGAAAAACAATTTTAAGAAAATTTCAGTGATCTAGATGCTTTGCCCACCTGACACCAAAAATCTGGTCACCTGGGGCATCTGGGAGATTTTCTGGATTCTTCATTTTCCATCTGAATGTTTGGCCATGCTTGGATGCCACCAGACAGCATTTGTGGACAGAGTGGCTAAGAAGATGTCTACAAAGGGAGAATCTGACCTCCTTTGTTAGAATCAAGTTAATCTGATTAATAAGGTAGAAAAGTTTAAACCCAGTTAGGGGTATGTCTGGTTAAATTTGGATTAACAGAAACTATACCATGAAGAACCCTAAAAAAGAACAGCAGTAATTACGCCCACATGGAAGAGGGGCATGAGTTAAACCTGCGCCACCAGACCAGAGAACATGCCTTCCAATATGGCAAGATTGTTGTAGATGTATTAATACAACTTCGTCTTAATTATATGATTGATGTGGGCTTCAAAAGAAAACTCAGAAGCCACAGTGGCTCCGAGGGCATGAGCATTATTGAAAGGATAAAGATAAAGACAGCTTCCCCAGAAGAAAACCACTCAAAGAGGAAGCCTGGGAGGTTTGCATGGCAGAACTAATCAATAATGTCTTGGTTTTATCTATATTAAGTTTAATAAAATTTGATGACATCCGTGATTGAAGATCACACACACAATTATGGCAACATCAAAGGTGTTCTGCAGCGTATATTCAGCCTGGGAAGTAGAGCAAATCAGAGACTGGATGTATATGACACTGCACACCATGAGAACACAGAGAACCCCAAGAGGGGAGCATTCCCTGAGTGCCTTCTCCTCCTGTGTTTACAAAATAAGCAGGGTAAGCTTTCTTACCAGCCTTCACCAACCAACTTTTCGTCTCATTCTCTCAGCTGTCTGATGTCAGAATTTTAAAACAGTAGGTAAAAAATATATATATATACTTCTAAAGGTACTTCCAAAATCTGCCGAATAAACAAAAGCCTGCCCTGGATTGATTTTCCCTTTATTTTATCCCATGAAGCCAAAGGAAATGAGAGAATTTCAAAAGTGACTCAGCACAGAGGAAAGGGGGAAAACTGGAGAAATTGCCACCCAGTCCCTTGCAAAAAAAGGGGACGAGGAATTTGTTGTCAAATTTCACATGCAACTCTGCAGAGCAAAAGAAGAAAATGAGACCTGCAATTACCTCAGCTTTAAGAGCTCAGTGAAAATCGCTTTAATCCCCCAGAGTCTGTACCACTGTCATATTTTACTTTCTCTTCAACAGGTGTACAAATTGTTTGGACTGGAGCTGGAAAACAGCATTCAGACCCTATAGGCTGAACGTGAGCAAAGTGTTTGCTTAGTTGCAGCTGGTCATCTCATATCTTCTTTAGGAATGAGGAATTGGTGTCATGGTAACTTATTTTAATCAGTTTGGCAGCAGAAAATATTATGACTTTCCTCACAAAAGTGATTCAGGTAAGTGAGCCTTGCCGGGGTTTTACATCAAAGTGGTAAAAGCAATCATTGTTTGTTTGAATTCAATTCTAACAATTCAACTGAGGAAAACAGTGAGTGTTAGTCATCTTTTTTATACCTGTGTTTAATGCCGTTTTATACTTGAGGATCTCTGATAAGCCAAACACCCAAGCAACATCACACATTACGAAATTTGAAGGGTTTTTCCTTTCTTTTTGCTTTGCTTTAAAAAAGTCATACGTCGCAGAATTCCCCCCAAAAGGGTAGTAAAGTTATATTATTAACAAACTGAAAAAGTAACCATGCTTGTGACAGGAATCATATTCCTAAAACTGATTTGGGTCCTTTTTTTTTGCAATTTTAGAACTTTTGATCAGCGATTAGTTCTCACCCACGTTGACTGTATATTTTTTTAACGTGCTAAAAGGTACATAGGTACCAAAATATAGGGCTTATTTGGTGAATCTTCATCCTCATTACGACGTTTTCTGGACAACCGCATATGGATTCGGTATGGGACATTCCTTATTCCTTTGGCCCAGACAGCTTTGTTGAACCTGGTATCAATGTGCACATCTGGAGTTCCCATCTCCTTCATGGCAAATTTTCAAATCTCTTGGAGTACCCAAGGGAACACTTGTTGATGGAGTATTCTTGGGTCACCACCTCATTGATGGCAGAACAGCCCTTTTTCTTCTCACCACTCTTCTTTGCAGGAGCTATGCTGCCGAATCCAAGTTGGAAAGGAAGACCATTTTTATCTCACAAAGCAAATGAAAATTTTCTAAACAAAAGCTAAGTGATATATTGTTTTCAACAATGTCCTCATTTCCCTGCATAAGTGGAAGATCTAAGACTCTAAAGTAGGGCGTTTGATTCAAAGGCCACATTGCTTCTGTTATACAGCTCTACCTTTAATTAAAGAAACCAACACAGGCCAGGCATGGCAGCTCACTTCTGTAATCCCATCACTTTGGGAGGCCGAGGCAGGTGGATCACTTGAGCCTAGGAGTTCGAGGCCAGCCTAAGCAGTATGGTGAAATCCTGTCTCTATCAAAAAAAAGAAAAAAAAAATTAGACAGTCTCATAACCCTGTCGATAGATCGATAGATAGATAGATAGATAGATACATGGAGATAGATAGATAGATAGATAGATAGATAGATAGATAGATAGATAGATAGATAGATAAAAAATAAAATAAAGAGGCCAGGCACAGTGGCTCACGCCTGTAATCCCAGCACTTTGGGAGGCCAAGGATCACTTGAGGTTAGGAGTTCAAGATCAACATGGCCCAAGGTAAAACCCCATCTCTACCGTAAATGCAAAAATTAGCCAGGTGTGGTGGCACACGCCTGTAATCCCAGCTACTCGGGAGGCTAAGGCAGGAGAATCGCATGAACCCAGGAGGCAGAGGTAAGCCAAGATCGCACCACTGCACTGCAGCCTGGGCAACAGAGCGAGACTCTGTCTCAAATAAATAAATAAGCACAATATTTTAAAGATATGCTTCTTTCCAGGTTCCCATGCTATTCTCTACAGCTATTTAATAGAAATTCCATGACCATTTAGGCACTGAGAATGAGGGGACCTTCTCCTAGCACCACCAGGGTAAACAGCTTTGCATGGCTCAGTTCAGGTCCTCTGAGAAACAGAAACCAAGATAAAATTAGCCATGCAAGAGACTTGAGCATTTAAGTTTGTGAGTCTTCTACTTTGGTAGAAGTAGGTCAGATCTTGGGATTTGAGTGTTGCTTCACCAAGAAGACTTCACATCTCTCTGTCCTTGAAAGAAGCTGTCTGCATCTTGTATTTCCTTGCCTCGTTGGGAGACATTCTATTTTGAACTGGCTGAAGCCTCCATCCCCAGTGAAGAGCAATATTATTAACTCTGATTGACCAGGACTGACGGTAAGAGAGTGAGAGTTAGTGCTACATGAATTACACAGAGTGTGTATCAAGATGAAAATAAAAGCTGCAATGTGCAGACAGGAAGGGCGAAGGGTCCATTGAAAATCAGAGAGATTAGCAACTCATCACATTATTTGTGGGTTATCAGGAGACAGAGGTAATGAAAGTGAGACCTATATCCTTGATCAATAAGAGTTTGACTGCATTTTGAGTTCATTTTCCCCTGCCGAGAGAGAGACAGCAGGCTTACTATTGATCACTGTGTTAATCCATAACCAGACTGGGCCTTAGCCTGGTGGAGCAAGCAGGAAAAATAAGATAATAAGCAGGAACTCTTGATCTTTTATTATGGTGTGCTAGATAAAGAGAGTGTGGGGGTTCAAGGTGGAATACTTTATAGTTAACCCTTACGGTCCCTCTTAATTTGAAATGCATGAGAAGAAGAATTGCAGCCCACCTTACTCTGACTTTTATTTGACCTTATTTTGTCTGCTTCCTATCTAAAGTGTGCCTTGGCCCCTTTTCAAAGACTGCAGGCTGATGTAAGTGGGCCAAGGGACAGCCAAAAAGATGTTAGGCCCAGAGTAAAGGAGGAAGGCCCTCCAAACCCTGCTCGCAAAATTCAGGCGAAATTAAGCATTAATTGCATCTGTTTTTTATATTTTAGAGTCACTTGATCCAAGAATATTTACGTACATGAGTTGTCAATAATATGTGTCACTGTGCTGTTTCAATAGCAAGCATCATTTAGTTTTTCATTAAAGCATTTGACTAAAGCAGTCATTGCATTGATGTAGACCCATCTTAGAAAGATGGTCCACCTTTTCTTTCAGATCCATCAGAGTTCCCACCTTTGTGTAAACTAGACCCCGGCTATAATTTAGGCATTTCCTGACCTGTCTATTAAAAATCGCCAGGCACAGTGGCTCATGCCTGTAATCCTAGCTACTAGGGATGCTGAAGCAGGAGGATCACTTGAGCCCAGGAGTGGGAGGCTGCAGTGAGGTGTGATAGCTTGGGCAAAAGAACGGACTCTGTCTCTAAAAATAAAAAATAAAATCTTTCTCAGTGACTCAATATTTACTCATAGTAGTTTTTACTGAAATTTAGACTAATTCTACCACAGCTCCGATTAATCCACATTTTGACACCTTTGTGCAAATTAGAAAAATGTGACTCCCCCAGGCAAGCACAGCCTAAAAGCAACCAGATAAGATTTCCACCTTCCCTCATCCCTTCCCCCAGGCACCATTGTGCCTAATCCTAAACAGTGCCCTGAAGTCGGGGCACCAGCAGAGAAAGCAGGAGGATCATGTGAATGTAGCCCATCTACCTGCACCTTGCACGGGCGTAGTTTAGTCTTCACTCTGTGTTTGTCCCAACTCAACTGTCTCTCATTTACAGGCTTCCTGTGCTTTTCCAACTGAGTTTTCATCTGATTCTTCAAAACGCTCATCCTTCCACACTAGTTGCACCTATTAGTAAATGGCAACTTAAGTCACCCTAGAGTTAAGTATTCTGAAATAAAGGGAGAGAGAAGTGGTGTAGGTGTGATCACATTATTATGAAAGAGAGAGAGACAGAGAGAGAAGCGGAGAAAAGAAAACAGGATTTAAAGTGCTCTGCTTTGGAAACATAATACTTAAGTTGCTCTAATAAGAAAAATGGGGAGATCCATAAAAAAATAACGAATTTAAGTATAAAGCAATTTAAAAGGAAATGTTTTGTGACCATTTAGCACTTTATCATTGGATAATCAAGGAAGTTAAACAACCTGAATGAGTTTATACAGTGATTATGTGGGAAAACGGGACCCCAACCCAGGACTTTGAAGCTGGAACCAGTCATTTTTGTAAGAGTTAGTCCAAAAAAAAAGCTGAGGCAGCAAAGTCTACTACGGAATTGATTTTCAGAAACAGGCAATGCTGCTTTGAACTATCATACTTAATGCTGATGATAAGTAAACGCTTCTCAAGTGGATGAAACATGGAAAGTTCTCCTCAAAGCTTAAGGATCCAGTTTGAGAGGGCTTGTTAGTATTAATTTACACTGTGAATAAAGAAAAGATTGTTGAGGAAAGAGGATTTTTCTCCATTTTAAAATAACAAACGGCAGCCATTATTTCTCTGAAGCCTCCGTAAAACAAGACAATCAAGTCATGTAACATTATTTGGAGATGGAAGATAGAATAAATGATTGTGGCATCAGTTTAGAATAATGAACGCCAGACAGAATATCTCACTTGGATCAGCCAAAAACTAGTTGTGAGGCTTTGGGAAATTTCTTTGGGCTTTTCTCTCTTCTAGAGTGATCCACATGATCTTTCCAGCTTTAACATTCCATTGTCTTCCATAGTCAAATGATCTTAGCAGCCTTCTCAGCACCCATATGTGATCAGAAATACCAATTATTGGTCTTTGCAGCAAAGTGGTCAGAAAAGAAGACTGCCATCCAAAGGAGAAAATGAAGTTTGTTATCTGATCCCATAAGATGTTTAAGACTTGGGTTTCATTGCCTCTTATTTTAAGAAATCAAGAATAACTTAACAGAGTGGATGTCACCAAAAACAGTTCACGGAAACAGTCAAAAACATAATGGCTTTGGGAAAATGTTCATTTCTAATTTCATAAAAATGAGGATCTAATTTAAAATGAAAAAATGATGTTTGGAAATTGCTATCATTTGAATGTCTGTGTCCCTCCAAAACTCATGTTGAGACTTAATCCCCAATGCAACAGTATTAAGAGGTGGGGCCTTGGGGGAAAAGATTAAGTCATGAGGGCTCTGCACTTGTGAATGTGATCAATACCCTTAGAAAAGAGGCTTCGGAGAGCTCTTCATCCCTTTTCCCCTTCTGTCATGTGAGGAGACAGCATTTGTCCTCTCTGGAGTACACAGCAACAAGGAACCATCTTGGAAGCAGAAAGCGACCACTTAGTACACACTGAATCCATCAATGCCTTGGCTGTGAACTTTCCAGCCTCCAGAACCGTGAGAAATTGATTTCTGTTATTCATGAATTACCCATTCTGTGGTATTTGTTACAGCAGCAGAAATAGACTAAGACAGATTGATTTAAAAACTGAGATAGAAGATCCTCTTGTAAAAAAACTGTTTTGCTCCAAAAGCAATTGCAACAAAAGGAAAAATTGACAAATGGTATCTCATTAAATTAAATAGCTTCTGCACAGCAAAAGAAAAGTATCATCAGAGTGAGCAAACAACCTACAGAATGGGAGAAAATTTTTGCAAACTATCCATCTGACAAAGGCCTAATATCCAGAGTCTACAAGAGACTAAACAAATTTACAAGAAAAAAAGAAAAACCTCATTAAAAAGTAGGCAAAGAGGGCCGGGCACGGTGGCTCAAGCCTGTAATCCCAGCACTTTGGGAGGCCGAGATCGGTGACTGAGGCCGGTGAGATCGAGACTGATCCTGGCCGACATGGTGAAACCCGCCTCTACTAAAAAAATACAGAAAACTAGTCAATGGTGGCGGGCTTCGTAGTCCCAGCTACTCGGGAGGCTGAGTGCAGGAGAATGGCTTGAACTGGGAGGCGGAGCTTGTGCAGTGAGCTGGAGATCCGCCACTGCACTCCAGCCTGGGCGGCAGAGCCAGGACTCCGGCCTCCCAAAAAAAAAAAATATTTTGCCGGGCTGTGGCTCAAGCCTGTAATCCCAGCACTTTGGGAGGCCGAGACGGGCGGATCACGAGGTCAGAGATCGAGACGATCCTGGCTAACACGGTGAAACTCCGGCTCTCTATTAAGAAATACAAGAAACTAGCCGGGCGAGGTGGCGGCTTCGTAGTCGCAGTCTACCGGGAGGCTGAGGCCGGAGAATGGCTGGACCTCGGGAGGCGGAGCTTGCAGTGAGCCGAGATCCGGGCCACTGCACTCCAGCCTGGCGACACAGCCAGACCCGGCCCCCAAAAGTAGGGCAAAGAATATAAACAGACACTTCTCAAAAGAAGACATTCACATGACCAACAAACAAATGAAAAAAAGCTCAACATCACTTGTCATTAGAGAAATGCAAATCAAAACCACAATGAGATACCATCTCACACCAATCAAAATGGTGATTATTAAAAAATCAAGAATCAGGGCCAGGTACAGTGGCTCACACCTGTAATCCCAGCACTTTGGGAGGCCAAGGCAGATCACCTGAGGGCAGGAGTTCAAGACCAGCCTGACCAACATAGTGAAACCCCGTCTATACTCAAAATACAAAAAGTAGCCAGGCATGGTGGTACATGCCTGTAATCCCAGCTGCTTGGGCAGCTGAGGCAGAAGAATCATTTGAACCCGGGAGGTGGAGTTTGCAGTGAGCTGAGGTCGCACCATTGCACTCCACCCTGGGCAACAAGAGTGAAACTCCGTTTCAAAAAAAAAGTCAAGAAACAATGGATGCTGGTGAGGTTGCAGATAAATAGGAACACTTTTACACTATCGATAGGAGTGTAAATTAGTTCAACTATTCTGGAAGACAGTGTGGTGACTCCTCAAAGATCTACAAACAGAAGTACCATTTGACCCATTCTGTCATAAAGATACATGCACATGTATGTTCATTGCAGCAGTCTTCACAATAGCAAAGACATGGAAGCAACCCAAATGCCCATCAATGATAGAATGGATAAAGGAAATGTGGCACATATAAACCATGGAATACTACACAGTCATAAAAAGGAATGAGATCATGTCCTTTGCAGGGACGTGGACAGAGCTGGAAGCTGTTATCCTCAGCAAACTAATGCAGGAACAGAAAATCTGCTCATGTTCTCACTTATAAGTGGGAGGTGAATGATGAGAACACATGGACACAGGGAGGAGAACAACACACACTGGGACCTGCTGGGGGTGGGGCAGGGAGAAGGAGGGCATCAGGAAGAATAGCTAATGGATGCTGGGCTTAATACCCAGATGATGGGTTGATCTGTGCAGCAAACCACCATGTCACACATTTATCCATGTGTGCCATGGTGGGTTGCTATGCAGTTTTTACCTGTATATCCTGCGCATGTATCCCAGAACTTAAAAGTTGAAGAAACATGAAGAAAAAGATAATAAGAGTTGGAGAAAAAATATTGTTATAAATAGAAAACAGATTCTTGACCCAAAAAATGGCAAATATCAAAAAGTATGAAGAACAAAATATTCTAAAAGTACTCTGGAATCTGCGAACCCCAGTCAGTGCCACATCCCCAGCTCGCCGCCATGGTCACCTATAAACTGGTGCTGATCTGGTGCTGCAAGGTTGCGTGGAATCTGGAGAACCGCTTCGGTGGCTGGTACCATGCCAACCTGAGCCCGGCAGGCCACGAGGAGACGAAGTGCGGAGGGAGGCAGGCACTGCCAGATGGTGGCTATGAGTTTGACATCTGCTTCACCTCAGTGCAGAAGAAAACGATCCAGACCCTCTAGACAGTGCTAGATGCCATTGATCAGATGTGGCTGCCAGTAGTGAGGACTTGGTGCCTCAAAGAGCAGCACTATGAAGGTCTAACCCGTCTCAATAAAGCAGAAACTGCTGCAAAGCATGGTGACACCCTGTAAAGATCTGGAGGCGCTCCTATGATGTCCCATCACCTCCGATGGAGCCCGATCATCCTTTCTACAGCAACATAAGTGAGAATGGCAGGTATGCAGACCTCACAGAAGATCAGCTACCCTCCTGTGATAGTCTGAAGAATGCTATTGCCAGAGCTCTGTCCTTCTGGAATGAAGAAATAGTTCCCCAGATCAAGGAAGGGAAAAGGGTACTGATTGCAGCCCATGGCAACAGCCTCGGAGACATTGTCAAGCATTTGGAGGGTCTCTCTGAAGAGGCTATCATGGAGCTGAACCTGCCTACTGGTATTCCCATTGTCTATGAATTGGACAAGAGTTTGAATCCCATCAAGCCCATGAAGTTCCTGGGGGATGAAGAGACCATGTGCAAAGTCATGGAAGCTGTGGCTGCCCGGGGCAAGTCCAAGAAGTGAAGGCCAGTGGGCAGGCTGTTGTCCCCAGGAGCACCGTCCCTGCCCGTTGCATCCCTCTGCCCCTCCCTCCTGCACCTGTCACACTGACCACATCAGTAGACATCTTGAGTTGTAGCTGCAGATGGGGACCAGTGGCTCCCATTTTCATTTTAGCCATTTTGTCTCCTGTACCCACCCATTTCACACAATCTAGTCAGAATAGCACTTCTAGGGCACAGGTTCTCAGTCCAAGCTGTGGAAAAGCTCCCCTTATTCAAGAGAGTTTAAAGGTAGTGACTTGGGTTTTTGCAAGTGCTTTGTTTACTAAGGACTTGTGAGGAGGAACCGTGCTAAGCCATGACCAATGAGGAGAGGCAAGAGAGACTGTCTGCCCCCTGGAGCCAGTCCTGTGCTCTTCTGCAGTCAGGCTACTGCCTGGCGGCTCTAGTCATTCCAGTGAAAGAGGAATGTAACCTGCATGGTGATGTGACAACTGTTTCCTTTCTGACCCCAGAGGAACTGGCTCTAGAAGGTTGGATCAATCCTGAATTTAGTCAAAGTGTTACATTTACATTTTTAAAAAAAGAAAAAAAATTATAGTATATATAAATAATACAAAACGATAACCCTTTTGGGGTTTCTCATGGCAGTTGAAATAATCCTACCTGTGGTCATCAGAAAATAAGCCATTCCTCATACCAACATGGGATAAGCTCCTTGACCTCTGAGGGGCAAGAGTGCTTCCTACTGTGTGTTTCAGAATCCCTTCCCGCCTTGTTTTGTGGCAGTGAATGCTTCTTGGTCCTGTCCAAGTATGTCTTTCACTGATTTCTGAATCATATTCTAGTTGCTTGGCCCTGCCACATGGGTCCAATGTTCATTTGAGTATAACTGTACTAAATTCTTTTTCTAGATCAGTATAATAAAAGAGTGATGTGCAATAGAAAATAAAAAATTCGACCGGGCTTGGTGACTCACACCTGTAATCCCAGCACTTTGGGAGGCCGAGGTGGGTGGATCACCTGAAGTCAGGAGTTTGAGGCCAGCATGACCAACATAATGAAACCTCATCTCTACTAAACATACAAAAATTAGCCTGGCATGGTGGCAGGCGCATGTAATCCCAGCTACTTGGGAGGCTGAGGCATGAGAATAGCTTGAACCCAGGAGGTGGAAGTTGCAGTAAGCCAAGATGGTGCCATTGCACTCCAGCCTGGGCTACAGAGCGAGACTCTGTCTCAAAATAAATAAATAAAATAAAGTAAAATAAATAAACAAATAAAGTCATTGCTAACATTTTATAGCATAAACTCATTTTTTGTCCTATGCTCATACATACATGCAAAATCTTGACAAAATTGGAATCATTTTGTAAGTATTATTTAAGTTGATTTTTTTTCACTTTTCTTGTGTAATTACCATTCCATATTCTTGAATATTCTTTGAGAAGCTTGAAATCTTAAGTTGTACTCTCTCCTTCTTCTACATTTTTGTTGTTGCTGTTTGAGACATGGTCTTATTCTGCGACCCAGGTTGGAATGCAGAGGCACAATCATAGCTCACTACAGCCTCAATCTCCCAGGTTTAAAGGATCCTTTCACTTCAGCCTCCCAAGTAGCTGGGACTACTGGTGACATGCCACCACACTTGGCTAATTTAGTTTTATTTTTGTAGTGATGGGGTCTCCCTACATTGCCCAGGCTGGTCTTGAACTCCTGGGCTCAAGAGATCCTCCCACCTCAGCTTCCCAAAGTGCTGGGATTACAGAGGTCAGCCACTGTGCCCAGACTAAATGTAAAGCCTAGTTTCCCTATTTATAAATGGTTTGGTGTTACTGGGTCAAATGATAAAATACATTGAAGATTAATTTTCAAATAGCCAGATCATTCAGTAATTAGAACATTTATTTCTTCAAAAAAAATCAATGAAATAATCATTTCCAGTTTTGCTTTCATCTAACAGTTATTTCTAAGTAATTTGGGGTATAACAAATAATAAAACAAGTCCTCTGTGTTGAATGGATTTTGATTTCTGTGATCAATAAAGTAATTGTTGCTGTAGACTGTGCACTTGGGTGCCATAAGGCACTCTCTTATCCATGCCATGTAAATATGCAGAGACACCTTTGCGTCAAATAACATAGCCCTTCTAATCAATGTTTTGGCCTCTTTTCTTTTAACTTGGCTTTTTTCACTTGATATATAACAACCTGATTTTAAGTGCTTAATTTTTTTTTCCTGTACCTGTACCCTAAAAATCTAGGACTAATGAAAATGCTCACTCTTGCGTTTGATTTGCCAAGCCTGGATCTGCTGTTTACCTGTTGGATGAAGCATTTCATCAGAATTCCACTGTGCTGTGGTGAAAGAGGCTTTATTCTACCAGTGTGGTTAATAAATGCACATTTTCCAGAGCAACTCAGATATCCTAAAGTATTTTCCATGCTTAAATTAATCGATGCATCACAATTTTGATTGATAATTTTCTCTCTGTAGTCCCGATAGCCTTGTAAGCAGGCGGAAGTCCATGTAGCACATTCACAGGAAAACAAGTAAGATCCTTCCTATGAATTTTCTCCTTTAACCACAGTGTTAGCTACCAGGCATTGTGTGGTAGGCATTTTAAATTTATTCTCACAATATAGATAATATTAGCCCCATTTGATAAATGAGAAAATGAAAATGCAGGGATCTGGAAGCCCTAATTTAAATGCATGCTATCCACAGAGCAGTAACAATTCACATTCACTTGTTTTACTTAGAAGGCTCAATCAGCACTGAAGGAGCAGGCTTTCATTTCTTAGGGTGTCGGGAGAGAATATGGGAGCCTGGAAAGAAGAATACATAGTCCTCATAGACAACTTCCATTTGACTGTACCCATAAATGTATTTCCAATGGAAGTCTTCAATCTCCACCCACACAATGCCTTGGCATCCAAGTGGTGGATATTACCTCAGTGTTTCACGGCAGCTAGATTGAACATCTTCTAACAGTTCTTCCCCTCTTGAAATTCTAGAACCCCTAAACCATCCCACAAATGCACTTGACATCAAGAGGACTAATGCTGGGAAAGCCACCAAAAGCCTGTGCCATTCCAAACACTGGATTGTCTTTGGTGAGTCTCATTACACATCAACTCATGAAGCAAGAGGCAGAGTGTTGCTGAATCTGCAGAACATTATTTAAGTAGGGAAGTCAATGTTACTTCCAACTTTTGATTGTGGTATTTCCAGTTATCATCTCACTTGGTTCCACAATCCAGGATAGCAACCTGTATCCCATCTATTTTGCAAATTCATATACCATGGTCATAAGAGAGAAGATGGAAGAGAATGGACTGTTCTGTTCAAATACATCACACAATCAAAGAGGAACTTGCCAGGACTGGAAGAATAAAATATTATTCTTCATTAAAAGTTCTAGACCAATGATTTCAGAGGTACAACAATTCTCCACGTTCTTTTCTCTAAGCCAGAAAGTAGACAAAAAAAAAAAAAAACAGAAAAAAAACCCTTAAAAAAAAACTAAAAAGTTTATATCTCCATTCAAATGGTTTTGCTTTCTCATTAAGAAAACAGTGTTTGAACATGCTTTCAACTTTATACTTGAACAATAAAATATTTCCAATTATAACACAGCAAAAACCTAACAGTAAGAAAATAAGAAATCATTCTAATCTCTTAAGCAAATATTATCATATGATCATACACATATCGTTCACTCACTTCCCCAACTCACTAATGCTAGAAAAATGATTTTTTTAAAGACAAGAGCCTACAACAACAGAAGAGTGGATGACAATATTAAAGTAGTAAAACTTTTGGAGCAGGAAAACAGGTGGAAGACTAGTGATTGAATTAACATATCCTAGAAAACTGATTTATAAGCCAAGCCTGGGGAACCTATGAACCATGTAATATATAATATACATTACATGAGAGACTCTTCAAATGTGCAGGCATGGGTGGTACCAGGTTTTTCTGAGACAAAAGTAAAAGGGACAGGAAATGGCACAGTAAAATAAGAAAAACTTGTTTAAAAATTTGCTTAAGAATAAGTCAGAAAGGACTAGTATCCAGAATCTACCAAAAAAAAAAAAAAAAAAAACTTAACTCAGCAAGAACAACAACAAAAAAAACACATCCAAAAGTGGGCATGAATAGACAGTTCCCAAAAGAAGATATACAAACAGCCAAAAAATCTTGAAAAAGTGTTCAACATCACTAATCAGTAAATTAAACCACAATACTCTTGCAAGAATGGCCATAATTTAAAAGTCAAAAATAATAAATGTTGGCATGAATATGGTGAAAAGGGAGCACTTTTACACTGCTGGTGGGAATGTAAATTGGTACAACGACTATGGAAAACACTATGGAAATTCCTTAAAGAACTAAAAGTAGAACATCCATTCGATCCTGCTATCCCACTACTGAGTATCTACCCAAAGGAAAATAAGTCATCATACAAAAAAGACACATACACAGACCAGTCTATAGTAGAACAATTCTCAATTACAAAGATGTGGAACCAACCTACATGCCCATTGGCCAACAAGTGGATAAAGAAAATGTGGTATATATATGCCATAGACTACTACTCAGCCTTAAAAAGAAATGAAATAATGTCTTTTGCAGAAACTTAGATGGAACTAGAGGCCATTTATTCTGAGTGAAGTTACTCAGGAATAGAAAGCCAGGTATCATATGTTCTCACTTATAAGTGGGAACTAAGTTATGAGGATGCAAAGGCGTAAGAATGGTATAACAGACTTTGGAGCCTCGAGGGCCCAAGAAAAGATTGGGAGGGAGGCGGGTGAAGGATACAAGACTACATATTGGGTACAACGTACACTGATTGAGTGATGAGTACACTAAAATCTCAGAAATCACTCCTAAAGAATTTATCCATGTAACCAAAAACTACCTGCACCCCCAAAACTATTGAAAGTCAAAAATTAGCCCAGGCACAGTGGCTCGTGCCTGTAATCCCAGCACTTTGGGACGCAAAGATGGGCAGATCACTTGAGGTCAGGAGTTCCAGACCAGCCTGGCCAAAATGGTAAAACCCCATCTCTACTAAAAATACAAAAATCAGCAGGGCGGGGTGTTACCTGCCTGTAATCCTAGCTACTGGGGAGGCTGAGGCAGGAGAATTGCTTAACCAGAGAGATGGAGGTTGCAGTGAGCCGGGATCATGCCACTGCACTCCAGCCTGGGAGACAGAGCAAGACTCCATCTCAAAAAATAATAATAATAATAATAATAAATTTTAAAAAATAATTAATTTAACGTAAAAATAAATTTCTTAGGTTGTTTTACTAAAAAATAAATAAATAAATAACAAGTCAGATCTCTAGATCTCCTCACCAGCTCACGTAGCCAAGAAATGTCCCAACACACACACGCACACAAAAAGGACCCAAGGATCACAACTACATTAGTTTTCTGGCTTATGAGAAAAGAAAAGAAAACTGAGATAAGTGTAGGAATAGTGTTTTAAGGTTCATGCATGGAAATGGCATGCATCTGTTCTATTCCCACTCCGTGACTCACATGAGTATAGCTAGCTGCAAAAGACCACAGGGAAATTTAGTCTCTGGCTGGTCAGCCATATGCCTAACTTCCTTACCATCAAAGAAGGGAGAATGAATTTTGATCACATTTTGAGAGCAGGACCAAATGTCTGAGACTCTAAATTCCAACATTTAACACAAGAATATTATTCCCAAAAGGCCAGAATGGACCAGCTGCCTTTTGTTGTTGTTATTGTTGTTGTTGTTGTTGTTGTTGTTGTTTTGAGACACAGTTTCACTCTGTCGCCCAAGGCTGGAGTGCAATGGCACCATCTCGGCTCACTGCAAACTGTGCCTCCCGATTCAAGTGATTCTCCTGCCCCAGCCTCCCAAGTAGCTGGGATTACAGGCACCCACCATCATGCCTGGCTAATTTTTGTATAATTAGTAGAGACAGGGTTTCACCATGTTGGCCAGCCTGGTCTCAAACTCCTTACCTCAAGTGATCCGCCCTCCTTGGCCTCCCAAAGTGCTGGGATTACAGGTGTGAGCCACCGTGCCCAGCCCCAGTTACCCTTTTGTACGTGCAATTCCTCCACAGAGACTAGTGTGACTATAGAGGGTGTCATGTAAAGCTAAGTTGCCCCCATCCCCAGCCACCACAAGATCACCCTGGATGTCACCTTGGAAAGGAGCAGAAGGAAAGGAAGGAAGCCCAAAACACTGTGCATTAGCCCAAAAGGGGCTGAGTTTTCTCCCCAGTTTAAAACAGACAAGACTGTAGTTGCATAAAACGGCAGAAAGTTCAATCTTCCACCACTAACCTTACCACCACTCTGCTCTCCAATAAGTTAAGGCTTCATAAAAACATTCTATGAGGTACCAGGAAATAGAAAAGCTGTATTGTCTTTGCATATCTATGGTAAATAAGTATTATAACCAATCCCCGTTAGTGGACATTTAGCATGTTTCCAATTCATTGCTGTTTTCAACAATGCTATGATGAATGTCTTGTGTGTATATCTGTCTGCATATTTCAATACATTTGCCAGTTTTTTTTCTTTGCATAACATCCCAGAAATGAAATACTGAATTAAGGAGAATACACTTTTTAAGGTTCTTGATATAATTTACTAAACTTCTACCAGTAAGATCGTGCCAACTTATAATTCCACAGCAGTGTACTGAATAACTAACCTCTTTTCATCCTGAATATTGGAAATCTCTCAAATATTTCACAGTAAATTCTTTGTTAAAAACTAGATAATTTTGTTTTCATTGAGCTGACTAGTAGTGAAGAGCTTAGCTCAATAATGAATATTAATTCATTTATAATTATGTAATAAGAAGTTCTATGAAAGGCACAATAGAAAAGATACTGAACTGAGATGCAGAAGTACTACCCTCAATAGCTTCTTCTGGCAGTAGACTGTTCTGTAATATTGATAAATCAAAACAAAAATAGGGGATGGAATTAAATTTATTAATTTCTTGTCCCACAAGGTAGCACAAACCTTAATGATAGTACAATTTATAATTTTTGCTTGAACCAAAAACACTACCCTGAAGACTTAGCCATGCATGATTGAAACAGACAACTCAAAGCAGAAGAAATATCTCATTTTCTACTGTCACCAAATAATCCCACTAGAAACCACATTATTAATGATTCCCCTATGCAAGATAGCAACTGCTGGCTTAAATTCAGATGGATGGCTGTAGCTAATGTAAAATTTTCAGCATCATTTCACTTAAATTCAAAATTCAAATTCAACAAACATTTATCGTGCCAGGAGCCATTCCATGTGAATATGAAACAATGGCCCTGTCCTGAAGAAGTGGACAACATAGTTAAGCCATTTTCTCACAGTAGGTTTTTCAACATAGAATAGTTTCTACTTAAAATAATAAAGCAGAATACTGGGACCAAGAAATACTAAAATTACAAAATTTCCAAGCCATCTCAAAACTGAAGCTCACTTTTTAAAGTTACTTGCACATTTTTCTTAATATTTAATATATTTGCATATATTATAAAGAAATATTTTAATAGATTTGAATTGTGTGTGTTGTATGTGTATGCGTATATAGATGCATATATAAAATGTATATAAAATCTTACTGGTAACCTGTACTAATTTTAGTGTTAAAATTAACTACATATTTAATAATGCTTGAGTCTAAATTAACAGAGAAATATGATTGACATCAGAACAGCAACATGTTATAAAATATAATTACTTAATTTTAAAAATTAACTTCATATAATTAACTAATACACCAATAATTAAGAAATACGTAATTAAATTATAGTCCCTACCACTTAGTCATTTAATCATAAAAGCAAAACATATTTTTATAAACAAATAAAATAAATCTGAAATCTATTAATTAAATGTGTGGTTGGAGCTAAGAATAAACATTAAGAATAAAAATTATCTATTTCCACAATCTCTGTAATTAGAAAACAAGTTTTATGGTGAAGTGCATAATTATTATACTGGTATAGACTAGTTGGTGTGGCTCAGTTCCTTAGTTTGAATACTAGCTCTGCCACTTGGCAGCTATGATGTGCAACTTAACCTCTCTAAGTTTATTTCTTCATCAGTAAAATGAGGATAATCGCAGTGCCACTTCAGGGAGCTGTTGTCAGAATTAAATAAGATAATTCATGGATAGTGCTTGCTATAACCCTGACACCTGGAAAATCCTAGGCCCCATTATTATCTAGCCAGTTTGGAAAATGGTCTGCTTCATACATAATTTGGTATTACATCAGAATTCTGTGATACCATTTATACAACCAACCAGGTTCATCTTTTTGATCGGTAGGGAAAATATAAGAGGGGAAACTGGAATATACTATTATTTTGGTAAAAGTCCTAAAGAGTCTTCTTCTCTGATGAATTACCCCTTTCTGTTTAAAGAAAACCAAGATATTACTACTGAAAGTTTGTCAGTTTCATTTGCAAACTGCTTCAACAAACTAATTTTGATAACTATGGGATCATGCTTCCAGAAAACAGCATACATATGGGTTTTTTGAGGAGAGACAACAACGACAAATACTCTGGCTAATGTAAAGTGAATAAAATCTCTTGGCAAAATATTATGAACCCAGGTTACTTTCAGAAGGGCTGGAGAACCAGGTTTGAAACCAGGCAGGAACAGCGACAGCTCCATAGAGTGGATGTCGGCCCAGGAGGACCATCCTCATTGCAGGAATCACCTGGTTTGAGCCAGTCACTGGGGAGAATGAGGTCTTACCCCATTCTCCATGTTTGCAAGGCTCATCTTATACATTGGTCTGTACCAGGACAGAGAAAAGAAAGATTTGTCCCATATAATCTCTCTGGTGGGAGGGAAATACCTGAACACCAGTCCCAGAACACTGTGCAGGTGGGATCTTTGAGACGTGTAAATGGATTCTGAACAGGCTCAGACCATGGGGTTTTCACAGTCAAAAACACGAAGAATCTACAAAACTTTGTGAAGCTTAAATATAATTCCACTAATGTTACTGGAAAGATCACGGGTGTAAGCTCCCATTTGGGGAGCTTTAGAAATCACAATACTTTGAAGGATTCTCATTTGAGGAAGGTACCTAAACCCAGAAGATGATTATAAACTAGCAGAGTTGTGACATTTTGGGGATTAAATAAAACCATGCCTATGAAATGCCTTCATAAAATACAGCACACCATGTGAATGTAAAGTGATATCAGTATCAGTAGAAGTCTGTTAGAAAAGTAGACACCACATTTACATAGAATCAGTTGGAGATAAGACATTCTTTCCCCCCAATCATTGTTTCTCCATATACCAGCTCTCTTCCCTTTTGACAGTATCTTGTTTTAATCACAGCAAAGGTAGAATTTTAAGAACGTCATTCAAGAATACGTACCCTCAGGGTATGCTAAATACACACACATACACACATCTCATATTTTAAAGCTATTCATAAAGTAGTTCTCTTCCAGGCTGAATTAGCAATGTTCAGATACTGCAAAGAAAGAACCTAAGAATGGGAAATGCTTTCTAATGAGGCTGTCTCTGAAGCAGCAATCAAATAGGAATTCAGGGAATGTTCTGACATTAGTATTAAGAGGACTAGTTTGTTTGCATCTGCTAAATTTACAGTGCTTAAGTTTTCAATGCTGAGATTGTCATATTTCCAGGAAATGTTTTATTCACTGTTTCCTTTGTCTGAGAAATGAAGCTATCACTGAAATATTTCCAAGGAAATCCCAGTAGAGATCTTTATAGAGAGAGAGGTAAATTCATAGATGGAATGAATCAGCTCTGAGTCTTTGTACCTGTTAGAAAGACAAATAATATTCCAATGATACTGAAGTTAACAGATCTGGGTTTCAGAGGTAAAAGTCACAGAGTAATGAAATGCTTAATAGTGGAAAAGAAAATCAAGGAAATGTTATGCAAGAAAGCAAGTTAAACCATATCTTTTGGAAGAAAAATTACAAATCTATGTATTTTGCTAACTATTAAGAAGTCCAAATGAGGCTGGGTTCAGAGGCTCACACCTGTTATCCCAACAATTTGGGAGGAGACCAAGGGATGATTGCTTGAGGTCTTGAGTTCAAGACCAACCTGCTCAACATAGCAACACCTGGTCTCTACAAAAAAATTATAACGCTAACTAGGCATGGAGGTGTGCACTTGTAGTCCCAGCTATTCAGGAGACGGGAGCAGGAGGACTGCTTGAGCCCAGGAGTTGGAAGCTGCAGTGAGCCATGACCACAACATTGCCCTCTAGTCTGGGCAACAGAGTGAGACTCAATCTCGAAAACAAAACAAAACAAAACAAAAGCAGAAAAATTCAGGCTGGGCGCAGTGGCTCACGCCTGTAATCCCAGTACTTTGGAAAGCTGAGGCAGACAGATCCCCTGAGGTCAGGAGTTTGAGACCTGCCTGGCCAACATGGCGAAACCCATTCTCTAATAAAAATACAAAAATTAGCTGGGTATGGTGGCATGTGCCTGTAGTCCCAGCTACTCGGGAGGCTGAGGCGGGAGAATCATTTGAACCCGGGAGGCAGAGGTTGCAGCAAGCTGACATGGCACCACTGCACTCCAGCTTGGGCAATGCCTGGCGAATGCACCTGGCCAAATTCTGTAATTTTATATTAAGTCTTGAAATCAGGTAGTGTGAATTCTCCAACTATATTCTTCTTTTACAAAATGTTCTTGGCTATTCTAGGTTCTTTGCATTTTCATATACATTTTAGAATCAGCACGTCAATTTCTTAAAAACAAACAAAATGTCTGGAGTAGAGCTACAGTCTAGTTCTGGACTTTTCCATGAGGGAGAAATAAAATGTCTTGTTTAAGGCCACTTGCATTATAGATATTTTTTACTGAAGACCAAACCGAATCCTAACTGATGCCAGCTTTGTTTCACTCTGCTGAGCCCTCGACCAATCATCGTAGCCAGTAATGTATGACGCAGGTAGCTCCACCAGAGACACAAGAACTGATTTTGAAAAAGAGATGGCTCCTCAGGAAAATCAGGGCTAGAGCTAGAAGAAATTGAAAGGATACTGGTAAGTAAAGCATATACTTACCACTCTGCCAACATGGCCTGAAAACTAAACAAACTGGAGGTTACAACTGCCTTGATTACTATCCATTTCTTAAAAGAGTCATTCAATTTACAATGTGCTTTCTAGCTATCAAGTTGCTTATCGACTTTGAAATACAAACAATGGCACCCAGAGTGAAATATGCGAAAGAGACACAGCTATAGAGTGATCCTAGAGATCCCCAAAAATCCTAGATCATGGTCTGCTGAAGAATGCGGCCAACTCAGCTATTTGGAAGCAATCTTGCTTTTTTTTTTTCTTTTGCAACCGAGTTTCGCTCTTTCACCCAGGCTGGAGTGCAGTGGTGCCACCTTGGCTCACTGCAAACTCTGCCTTCCTGTTCCAAGTGATTCTCTTGCCTCAGCCTCCCAAGTAGCTGGGATTACAGGTGCCCACCACCATGCCCAGCTAATTTTTGTATTTTTTAGTAGAGACGGGGTTTCACCAGATTGGCCAGGCTGGTCTCAAACTCCTGGCCTCGTGATCTGCCTGCCTTGGTCTCCCAAAGTGCTGGGATTACAGGCATGAGCCACTGTGCCCAGTCTACCAATCTTACTTTTTGAGGATGACTTTTCCACCTGAGGAAGACTCAAAAGGTACTTTGTTTCTTTGCATGCTTTTTTTTTTTTTTTTTCTAAATGTAAACTAGTCAAACAACAAGGTCAAACAGAATTAGGCAGAGACACATTTTCGAATTGAGATGAGATTGGGAGGTCACTAGTGAAAGCTTAATTAATTAATTAATTTTTTTCTTTTTTGAGACTGGGTCTCACTTTGTCCCCCAGACTGAGATGCAGTGGTGCGATCACGGCTCACTGCAACCTTGACGTCTTGGGTTCAAGGGATCCTCCCACTTCAGTCTCCCCAGTAGCTGGTACTATAGACATGTGCCACCATGCCCAGCTAATTTGTTTTTAATTTTTTGCAGAGACAGGATCTCCCTGTGCTGCCCAGGCTTGTCTCAAACTCCAGTGCTCAAGCAATCCTCCCGCCTCAGCCTCCCAAAGTGCTGGGATTACAGGCATGAACCACCATGCCTGGCAGTGTGGAAGCTTAATTTCAAAAGCAAGTGCTGGGGACGGGGCGTGGTAATTCAGGCCTGCAATCTCAGCAATTTGGGAGGCCCAAGCAGGAGGATTGCTTAAGCCCGGAGTTTGAGACCAGCCTGAACAACATAGGGAGACCCCGTTCCTACAAAAAATAAATCAAATTAGCTGGGCATCGTGACACCTGCTGATAGTCTCAGCTACTAGGGATGCTGAAGTGGGAGAATCGTTTGAGCCTGGGAGTTCAAAGCTGTTGTGAGCGGTGATTGTGCCACTGCACTCCAGGCTGGGCAACAGAGTGAAACCCTGTCTCAAAAAGAAAGCAAGTACTGTTGGGATGGCTTATGCCAAATGTTTTCTGAAAACTCAGATAAAGTTATGAAACATAGATGTGGCAGATCTACAAACTCCAGGGCAAAACTCAGGCCAGTCTCCCTATTAATGCCTGGTGACATCATATAAGCACTGAAATTGGAATGTGATGTTGAAAGATGACTCAAGTGATCCAATTGGCAGAAGATCTAAATTCCTTGGAAATGCCTTCAGCCTTGGTTCACCTCTGCCCTGAGCTGGTTGGCTGATCTTCACAGTGCACAGCTATGAGATGAGAAAATCGGCTCTATGCTGCAAATCACAGGGCTGCTTCAGAAGCTCCTTGGCTACATCTCAGATGGACCCTTGGCTCTAGTGTTCTGAGCATGACTTTCTGTTCTTTGGCCTTTGCCCATCTATGATTCCACCAAATCACAGTCCAGCTAGTAATCTTCCAGAGTGTTAAAGCTGAAACAGACCTTAGAGATCAGTAGAATACCAGTCCCCTTGTTTTCAGATGAGAAAACTTCTATACTAGGCTCTCTGGGAATATTTCTAAGTGCAAGATACTTCTCTTGCCCTTGAGCAAGAAATGTTCTTGTTTTGTTTGTCTTGTTTTCTGCCATGGCTGTTTTTGTTTCTTCTTCTGAAATTACCTATCCTAAAATCCTCTGTATATTTGGGATTTTGTTGTTGAGACAGAATCCTGCTCTGTTGCCCAGGCTGGAGTGTGATGGCGCAATCTTGGCTCACTGCAACTTCCTCCTCTGCCTCCAGGGTTCAAGTGATTCTCCTGCCTCAGCCTCCCAAGTAGCTGGGACTACAAATGTGAGCCACCATGCCTAGCTAATTTTTGTATTTTTTAGTAGATACGGGGTTTCACCATGTTGGCCAGGCCTGTCTTGAACTCCTGGCCTCAAATGACCTGCCCGCCTCAGCCTCCCAAAGTACTGGGATTACAGGGATTATAGGCGTGAGCCACCGCACCTGGCCTTCCTCTGTATATTTCAACCAGCTGAATATATTGAACCTTAAAACAAATGAAATTGGAAGATCAGTGAAGGACTTCAAGTGTTACACTGTGTAAAGGACATGATCTTATATTTTATATAAAGCAATTAATCTGAAGAATTTTCATCAATCTGAAGGTACTATTTTAAATAAGAACCTATCAGTCTACAGTGCTAGGGCACATAGCAAACAAATTGAATTAAATAGGCAAGAAGCCTGACTTCAGATTGACAATACCATGCAGATTGCTTTAGGTCAACGGAAATGAATGTTCTTAGTAAGTATCATCTACATTTTCTCCATTGCCCTCAGATGCAGATAGATTCATGAGCACCAATGTACCCATCTCAGGTAGCCACAAGCCCAAGAGGGCATCCTAAAGACCAGATCAGGATGCATTTGAGAAACAAGACAGCTTCATCCTCTTTTACTCCCCCTCTCCCCTCACATGGCCCATATCAACAAAGGTGTAGCATGGTGCCTTAAAAACTGCTCTTTATAAGCTCAGAGTCAAGTTCATGACTACTCACAAGAGAATATGACTTTATGGAATGCCATTTTGTATTCTATCTTCTTGATTTATTTTATTTGTTCCTAATTTTTAAATTTAGCAATATGATTTGCATTTTTGTTAATCACTTTGAATTCTTTATTCAGGAAGGTATGATTTATATTATATGTTATACCAATATAATTAATGTCTGTGCATTAATTATATACAATTTAGGAGTATGACAAAAGAGAATAGGCTTTGGAATCATACTGCCCTGCTTTAGATATCTGTCCTGCCGCTCAGTACCTATGTGACCTAGGACAAGCTATTCACCTCTCTGAGGTTGAGTTTCTTCACTTGTGAAGTAAGGATGAGAATGTGTCTACCTTGGAAAAGGTCACTGGGACTGAAGGTAGTATAGGTGAAATACTTTGTACATTGCCTACCATCAAGTAGTTACCCATGTATCATTAGCTGTCCTTATTTGTGAAGTGGCTCATCTGCAACGTATTTAGGGGTGATTCTATCTTCTAAATAGGATTGAGCATTTCCTGCCAAGTCAACAAGGCTGAATCTAGCAGTATCAACACTTCACTATTTCCCTGTCTCAATGCAAAAGTGTAAGCTGTGACCATTTCTACAATGTCATATTGACACTGGAAGAGAGGGAAATAGGAAAAGCTAAGAGGAGAGGAGTCAGAAAGACCCCCTGAATTAATCTTCATGTGAGTAGCCAACAAATGCCAAGTCAACGGAGGCTCCTCACTTGCATGCTCACTGGCCAGGGTCAGTCTCAGCATCAACTGGAAACTTGTAAAAAGTGTCAATCAGAACCTCTTACTGTGGACCCCAGGAACCTGTGATTGAACAAGCTCTCTGCACGATTCTTGAGAAGCACCGCTGGAAAACAACAATGTTGGAGGATACCTTTAGCTGTCAGCCAGCCCAAACAGAAGGAGCCAGTAACACCCAGGTTGGATCCAGGCCCCAGGACTATTTATTTGGAATTGCAAAATGAGTTTTTCAATGGCCACTTTCGTATTTTGGAAAATTGGGTTTTCAGGTTATCTTGCAAAATGCGAAATGATGGCAACACTGAATCTGCATTTCCACAGGATTACATTTAACAAGAGTTAAATCACAGTGCACTTCTTTAGAACCAGAACTTTCTAGTTTGTCATAGTCCCCACCAGTCCCTCTTATTTTACATCTGCTCCACAATGCCCATCTCTAGTCCCAGCAAGCCCCCTGTGAGCATTTGGTTTGGCCACTCCTGATCTAGTTCAACCTCTCCACCCCCCATTTAGGAAAGTACACTTAGGGTCAGAGAGTTTAAGCAAATTCAGTTAGCAAGTTAAGAACCAAATAATGTATTACAGAAATCGTAGCTATTATTGCCACAACATTTGTAAAAAGAAAAATAATTTGGACCAGAATGCTAATTTTGTGATACCTTCTATACTATAGTTCTGCATCCTTATCCCTTGTCACTAACCTTGATGTTCATTTTCATTCCTCCATGACAGAATGTTATTTGAATAAAGGAGGCACAGTGAGATTTGCTGAGTTTCACAGGGGCTAATCAAAAACACAAGCAAACAATTTTGCTCTCACAGTGACTGGATCTTATCTTAGCATTACATAGTCAAGGTGTCTCATTTCTAACAAATACCAGAAATTACACTTGTAAATGGCATGTACGTGTCTGCAAAAGAGGACATTTCTCAGGTATCCATAATGTAGATATTTAGAAGTTTCCCAGGTGATTCCATTTTATGCCACCAGGTTTGGAAAACAATGATTTGGTCAACTGTGACATAATCTAGTTATCCTCCCTGCTACCCTGACAGATGGCATGATCATTTTAAAAAACGTTTTCAAGCCAGTTGAATTGTGAGTACTTCCTTATATTGAGCTAAAATCTACTGCCTGCAGTATCTGTCTTCTACCTACTTCCCTTAGAAATCCATTGCATTTTGCCTGTCCTGATCCAATTGTCTCTCAACTGTTCTATAAGTGATTTGGTTTCTGCACTGAGATCCACTGTGGTCACCAACCTCAAGAGATAATAATGAGATTCATCCTCTACGGAAACCTTGTTCTCCAACAGGCATAGCATTAGGGATTTTGGATCCCTTCTGTCATATTCTTAACAAGCTAGAGAAGTGGATTTTATTACCCATTCTTTAACTGCCAAAGCCAGAACTGGGACTGAGGCAATTACGCTAGTAAAGCTATGTTGGCCTGGCATCATTTGGTGGCTGGTTCTGGGCACTACATTTTTAAAAATATTTTATTTTTAATTTTTGTGGGTACATCACAAGTATATATATTTGTGGGGTACATGAGATGTTTTGATACAGGCGTGCAATGCAAAATAATCACTTCATGGAGAATGGGGTATCCACGCCCTCAAGCATTCATCCTTTGTGTTACAAACAATCCAATTACACTGTTTTAGTTATTTTAAAATGTACAATGAAATTATTGTTGACTATAGTTACCCAGTTGTGGGATCAAATAGTATGTCTTATCCATGCTTTCTATTTTTTTGGTACCCATGAACCATTCCCACCTCCTCTCAGCTTCCCACTACCCTATCCACCCTCTGTTAACTATCCTTCTACTCTCTATGTTCATGAGTTCAATTGTTTTGATTTTTAGATCCTGCAAATACATGAGAACATTCGATGTTGGTCTTTCTGTGTTTGGCTTATTCACTTAACATAGTGATCTCCACTTCCATCCATGTCATTGCAAATGACACGATCTCATTCCTTTTTATGGCTGAATAGTACTCCACTGTGTATATGTACCACATTTTCTTTATCCATTCATCTGTTGATGGACACTTAGGTTGCTTCCAAATTGTGGCTATTGTGAACAGTGCTGCAACAATGGGCATCACATTTTTTTAAAGTGGAAGCTTCCTGGTCTAGAATACTATCTTTCCAGGTTAAGGTTAATAAACAAGTCTTAGCATAATTTGTTTTAGACCTAACCTCACATCGAACCAGCTGGAAGGGGAACCTTGCAAGCTGTCTGCAACAGCTTGCTGAGGACCAGGGTTTGATCCATCATATGCACCCACCTGTAAGTGTGGGGTGCCAGGAGATGAGTTTCTAGGCCCTTAAACATGAGACAAGAGCCCTGGCAGAATCAGGGAAGAATAAGTAAGTATTCATTCGTGAGAAGCCTTCATGCGGGGCTGGATGGCAGACACTAAACGTGAGTTTCAACTGGTAAAGGATGCACTGTATACGGAACGTGAAGAAAAAAGGAGACGGTTGGAGGGAAACAAGCCTGGGATTTGTTTGCTTTGATTTTGGTTTATTTTGGTTTTTGCCAGGCCCTGTTCTGTTTTTCTCCACCATTGTCCATTTAAAAATAATGGGCAAATAAATAAATAATTTTAAAAGGAGCAGTAATCTCCAATTCCAATGAATGCTCCCCTAAATAAATTATAACTACAGGGTGGTCTAGAGTGCTCAACAAATGTTCATCTTCTTTTAACATGTAATCATCTACAGGGAGAGGAGACGTCATAAAACCTTATGCACTCCCTTGCTTGGGGTTTTGTGCCTCTTTGTCAATATAGCAATTAATTTCAGAAACTTCACAAATTTTTCATAGGATTTTATGTTATGGTACACACCTTTTGGGACAATGATTTTTACTGAAAACGCATTTGTAAGAGGTGACTTTTATACTGTTTAGAGGATGAATTCAAGTGTGTTGAACATATTCTATCCCAGATACTGTTTTAAATTCTACCAAACAGCCATTTTATATAATGCTCAAATGAAAATTGAATGTGAAGTTCAATTTATGTTTTTATTTTTAAATAGCTGATATGAATTGATTTTTTTAATTGAAAGTTATATGATTTGATGATTCAGCCTCAATAACAAAAACAAAATCAGTTTGCAACCATTTGATTTATTTCATGTTTTGTCACCCTGCCATTATTAAATTAGTTCACCTTTTAATAAAAATAATTTCTAATGTTGAGAAAATACAGGTAAATAGAGAAAAGCTTTATTAAGATCATCAGTATTAAAACTAAATCCTTTTTTCTCATTAAAGGAGATACAGTCAATTTAATTAATGCACATTAATCCCTAGTTGACATTAAATTCATCTAAAAATCTACACTCATATAGATTATTAACACCAAGGCATAAAAAATGTTTAAAATGATTAATATATAGATGAAACACATTTCTAGAGGTTCAAGTGATTATAATTTAAAATGTTCTATAAATGAACTAATCATTTGAGACAACTTCTTCAGTTTATCAAACACTTTTGATTCAAGGGGGAAAAAAGACCAGAAAAGTATCTCCTAAGGAAAAAAAAAAGACAGAAAATTTTACTAGGATGTTGATTTAGAGTTGATATTTATCTCTAAATTAACTTATAATCATCATAATTGAGCCCAAAATTATCTTTACACTTACCTCATTTAAATTCTTATTTTTGAAAGAAGGCTGTATTTTGTGTAACCTTCAGATGTTTTCTCCTTTACTTTTTCTAGAAAAGGAGAATTATTATAAGCCAATAAAGAATTCACCCCCAGCATTTAAAAAAAATGATTCTAGATCGTAAAGCTGTTTTGTTTTAAAATATCTTTCTGTATGAACTTATTTTAACTGGACTTTAAAAACATTCTGACCTCTAATTGTAAGTATATTCCAAGTGGCATATTTTGTATTCTGGTTTTATCAATCTGTTTTCAGGCTATAGGTCACTTTACAAAGAATGTCACTATGTATTTTAACACTAATTTCAAATAACGATCTCATCCCAAGTCCAGGCCAATCGGGCTTATAAAAGTTTAACTTCTATTCATGAGCTCTTTTACATAGGGCTCAAATCTTCCAGCAGAGCAAGACAAGCCAAACAAAATAACTGTCTTTCCAATGTACGTTGACTTAAAGAACCTACCTTTCACATTAAATAACAACAACAAGTAGACTTGTATTTTATCCAGCTTTTCAATTTCATGATAAGCTCTAGAGCTAATTAATTTAATAGACTACAAGATGCCAATTTTCTTTATTTACCTTTTTTGTCTTGATAAACATTAGTGTGCTTGAATGGACACCTCTATTTTCCTTGGAGTTTTAAAGCTTCCTTTCATGTATGTGAAAAATGGCTAAATATATCAGGGTTTATCAAACAGAGCCTTGCTTTTTTGGCTGGTCCCTTTCGCCTTATCTAGCAAACACATTACCCTCTCCATCAAAATGTGGCAGAGCAAACACTGCAGTGGGCCCGCACACATAACTAGAGCTACCTTTAAACAGCCTCTAGACTCTTTAAACCCAGCTAGAAAGCTGATTAGGTCCCAGATCTTTGGGCGTTATCTTATTTTTGATAGCTGTGCTATGAAAAGGCAATGAAGAAAAGCTGTCTAATAGGGAGGCACGTTAAAGTGTCTGCTTACTTAAGTGCGGTGTTTAAAAGGAAGAAAAAAAGAGAACTGTGTAAACTAGTTTAACTATTTGCTAAATCTCAAAAGGAACAATGTTTTTAAAAATTTTATATGGGACTTAAAGGAGAACCATATTTTCTTAAATTTCAGCCTTCACATACAGAAAGCAACAGATCACCATGGTTTATTTTCCTTTCCAAAAATATTCTAATATCTTTGTTTAGGGTCTTTTGCGCAAGTCTGAAGAGATTATTAGTCCAAATAAGAGAAAGTCAAAGATTTATTTCAGGCCCATGGAGCAACCATGAAAAGACACAATAGGAAGTTATGCGTATTTCACTAAAGTTACCTTTATCTTTATTTGAAAGGATGAATTAATTAAGTAAAGAGTAAGAAAACAGCTACTACTGAAGCTGAGTTTAAACAGCTAAAATTCACTTTGTATATGAACTAGAGCAAGACAGATGACATTTAGGAGACATCTAAACCTCACACAAACTCCCCCTTCTTAGAACTTCACACATGTTTGGCGTGTGCACCAAGTAGAAGCAGACTGTCCTACAACGTTGAGCATGTTGAAAGGGAAACATGTGAGTAGGATGTGGAGCACCGATTTAAAGAGAGGAGGGGTGTGGTTCCAAGTGGCAAAGTTAGCATGAACACGTGTCAGAAAACGCCAGCTCCCGTCTGGACTTGTTTGTGTGAGTTAGTGTGAGGAGTGATATAAAATGAAAACTATGCATACCTGAGGTTTTGTGATCTAATGTAACAAAACTGAGTCATATTTTATATCCATGGAGGGTGACCTGGAGAGAAAGGGAAGGTACTGTTGGCTGCCTTTCAAACATCCTGGTTTCACCTCAGCTGTGGTCTCAACTTACTATCTAAAGTGGCAGAGCAGCTCAAAACCAGAGAGAAAGACACCCCATAGTTGAGGTAATGCTGATACCATTCCCAGTCGAAACTGGTTTTGTCTTCATTTCAAAAGCCAGCGTGAGGGGTGTGGATCAAACCCTGAAATATTTTATTATTTCATTCCATTAATTTTTACATCAAGATCCTAGTTTAAATCAATATGCTAACATATTATCAGGACATATATCTTTCCATTCAAAATAAATTTAAACTTGGACAACCTAATAAAAGACAGTGCCTGGCACATATAAAACACACGTCCTAAAATCCAGAGGATGTTAAAAATATGCTACAAAGGACTTAGGTACTTAGCATAAGGCAAAAATGAGGAAACAGCATGCTGACATCCTTACCAAATAAAGTGGCTGGATGGCAAGTCACATTGTGGTTTCTCTTTAGGGGCTATTGGTAGCTTTTTCTTGTGATTTGGTGTATAGACGTTTTCATGGCATTACCCCCACTCCTTAGAGCTGCATTTTAGCTTGGCATTTACATATAAGGCTATGTGGTTTATCCAAGGCTCAGGGAGCCAGGACAGTGATCACTTTGCCCCTTTGGGGCAGTTTTGTTAATCTGATGCTTAAGCTTAGCGCAGATTTGAGCAAATCCACAGATATTTAAACAAGGTCTTAATAGAAACACTTCAAATTTCAAGTTTACATTTTGAAGTCTGGTCACAACATTTTACATGATCAGAACAAAAGCACTGTTGTCGATAATAATATTAGCAAGATATTAATGCCTACTGTAGGCCATGAGTAACAGCTGATGTATGTCTAGAAATTGCTACACACCAGGCACACTTTAAGAGCTTCATGTAAGTTAACTCACTTAATCTTGACAGCAACCCCTGCCACAGGTAATATTGTTATTTTACAAGTTGAGAAAACTGAAGAACAGAGAAATTAAGTAACTTGCCCAGAGACACACAGCCAGGAAGTGGCTAAACTTCAAAGAAGTTCATTGTATGTGTTTCTATGTGTGAGCATGTATTAAATATGGTCAAAGTGTTTCCTTGAAAATAAGTAGAGCCCCACTAAATTAATTTGACTCTCCAGAAGACAACATATGAAATTATTTTGTGCTTTATTATGGGTAATATACATAATATTCTATTAAATAAATCTTATAGTTGATGGTTTTCAAAGATTGATTTTCAATGCAAACCAATGATTTCTAATTTTTTTGGAAAATGATTACAAATAGATTCGTGTGGTACCTCAAAACTTCTGTGATTAAAATGTGTAGATTTTGTACATCACAAATTGGCCTTTCTTTCACATCTTGCTTGGTCTGCCTTAGTACCCCTAGCTGCCATTGAGTTAAGGGTAAATATTATCCTTGGCAACCTACCCTTTCTCTTTCTCTCTGAATATTGTTTCTGTACTTGCTTTTGATTAATGGCTGGTTTCTCGCAGAAAAGTACATCTTTCAGAGTTTTGAAGTATTTTGGGCTTTGTCATTGAACATCATCTAAGGATAAATAGCAACATCTAGGGATAAAAAGAGTTGCTGTACATGATATTATCAGCAAAGAAGGCATACCATCAGAATTTCCCAAACCTCCCCTAAACAGGAGACAAGAAGAAAGGCTTCAGTGCCAGCACAAATAAGGGACATTTGATAAAAGAAGATATTAACTGGAATGAGAAGTGTACATCACATTTGGTTGATGTCTTTATCATCATTTTCAGGTACACAATCAAGTCAAAAGGTATGCTTTGGTGAATAATTACATTCGAGAATGAAGAAGTTTTAACGATCAATGTTGCCATCGTCTTCCAGTATTAACCTAAAGGCTGAAGACAAAAAAAAAAAAAAAGGCTGTTTTAGATGTGTTGGATTATTTGGGGAGCAATTATGTACTTAACATCTTTTTTTAAATGCTGTGAATCTCCACCCTCTAGTGCAACATTATACACACATGCAATTAACCACCTTGGTAATGTCTTTCCCATCTGACCTAGAATGACAAAATAAGACTCTAATGGGCAAAGAGACACATACCGGTGCTAAGATGGCCTTTTTAGACTTCAAGAGTCTCTAAAAAACAAACGTAAAAACACCAAGCACAATAAATAGCATCTCTGTCACTGGAAATCAGCACAGGCCTCAGATTTCACTTTTGCACTCATAGAAAAAAAAAATATTTCTAGCCAGAATAATAGTAATCCAAGATGATGCAAAGAAAAATGTGTCCCAATTTTATCATAGCAAATAAATTTTTAAAACACACATTAGTTGGTACATACACATGTGCTCTGTTGGTGTTAACAAAAAAAAGAAAAAAGAAAGAAAACTGTCAAGGCGATGGCTCCCACCTTTTAGAAATCTCACAGGAAGTAATATTCATTGTTTCTGCACTAAGTCATGCTAATTTCAGGTCACAACTTTCAGAATTGCTAGGATATGCCCAGGCCATTGGGATTATTTATTGGAAAAGACACAAATATTATGAAAGTTTAGTTTACACACTGAACAGATTGTCACCTGGAAAAAAAAAAAATTTCCTCATCCATGGGGTTCGGAGTGTGTAGGGGTAGTATAAATCCATTTTGCTGCCAAAGGACTTTATAAACTAAATCCCAAAGCAACTTCAGGAGAAAGTCTGTAAAAAAGAATCATTTTGTCAGCCTTTCTACTGCTTCCACACCCCAAGCCTGCTATTGAAAGACAGAGAGTGAAAGAGAAGAAAGAGAAGCCCACACTATTTGATATTATCCCCATCACCACTCCACCCCCGTGCCACCCCCCTACACACACACACACTTAAGGAAATGTTGCTCCAGCCATAGATTTAAAACGAATAATCTGATCACATTTCAGGAAACTAGGGTAAATAAAGGTTGTGTGCCCTGTAATTATTAATTATACAAACTGAACTATCTGCAGGGGCATTTAAAATATTTGGGGGTTGCAGGTGGAGAAAGGTTTCTTGGCAGTAGTTGTTCATTGAAATCTCTTACAGGATTTTTTTTTTTAACCTAGTCTGTGATGCAGAACCCGCTGTGCTAAATTATGAACCAAAGGCTTTGGGGTGGGAACAATCAATCAAAATACCTGGGGTAGTGTGTAATGTGCATGCTCTTGTCAGCGTGAACAGGCTGCCCCTGAACACAGTCCCCCAGCAGGTTAAATAAATATGATACCATAGGCAAACCGACAGGATCACACGGCTGCATCAATCAGCTGTTGATAAAACACAATCTTCCTTTAATACACGCTGAGAAAGTTATTTAACACTTACGAAACCCATATCCATTTCTTGTCCTTTTTTTTTAAGTCTTCTTAGAAAGTGTAACTCTTTTAAAGGGCAAGAAGTTGCAAAACTGGCGGGGGTGCGTGATGCTGATTTAATGGCACCAGGAAGGGTGAGGCGCAACTATTGAAGTAGGTAGGGGGAACAAATAACGGCGGTTGGGGGCGAGGGAACTGGCCAGAGGGTCGGTGAGAATGCAAACCACACCTGAAGCATTTCAACGGATCTTGAAACCCGTGGGTACCTTGTTGGAACAATTCCTGCAGTGAAACCCCTGGTGCATTTCAATTCCGCTCTTAGTTCAGTTCATTTCAGATCTGCAGTTTGCGTGCATCTGGAGCAGATGAGAAAACTATTCTGGATTAATTGGGGGGAAAATACCTGGGCAGGAAATAATTTAAAAGGGAGGAACCTCCCAGGGAGCTTAAGAGAAAATGCAACCCCGTAGAGCTGGTGGTAAAAGGGGGATCTTCGATGACTTCCCATCAGTGAAACTTGGGGGGTCAATAACAAGAAAATAGGAAGACAATTACCCCGAGTTAGCAGCGAGGATGTTTGCGCCTGTGTGCTTTGTGGCTTAAGAAAAGCTCCTCGCTATGATTAAGGACTCCACTTTCCCCACTTGCGAACAGGCAAAAATGAAAGGCGTTGGTGCCAGGGCCGTCTTGAGTGCCGGCCCAGGCTGAGCTCTGACTCCAGTCGATTTTGACTTTAACCTTCCACTCGCGCCTGGCGTCTGCAGCTCGCTCGCCTTGCCCCAGTTTAACCCCAGGCTCCTCTCCTCTGCAGTGCGGCTCCGCGCGTCTTTGAGAGGACCAGATTGGGGGTGGCCGCGCGCTGGGGGAGGGCGTTGCACGTCGAGAGTGGGAGAGCCTGGTAAACGCTGACAGACCATCTCTTAACAAGTGAAGATTAATGCCCCATCTAAAACTAAGCTCTCCTAAGTGCCGTCGGTGCAGCATCAACACTGGGAGTGGGGAAAGGCGTCGCCTGCCACTCAAATAGTACGCTCTTTCCTAGCCTGTTGAAATAACTCGCCGGGGCAGCTCGAGGTGTTGACGGCCACGTTTGTCAGCGCGTCGTGCCCTCCTCGGGGGCGACAGGAGCTCGGAACTGATCCAATCTGGGCGTTCCCTGCCCCAGTCAGCGCAGCTCCTTCCAGGTCTCCACGAGCCTCCCCTCCGGTTTCCCGAAGATCCACGCCGGGGCAGAGTTGGGCCCCCGGGGTTTAGGGTTCGAGAGTCGGCCGATCACTGCAAACTGGAGCCCCTGGCGTCGCAGGCTCCCCTGGGCGGCCGGTGTCAAGTGGGATCACATGGAGTCAGCTGGCGACCCCGGGACGCAGGCCGGTGGGGGTACCTGGCGCCAAATCCCGGCCTGATCCGCCCCCTTGGCACCTCCCAGGCGCCCTACCCATCCCTACGACCAAATCTGAGGCCCGTGGGTCGGGCAAGGGGCGGGGAAGGATGGTGGTGAGAGTGGGAGGTAGTAATCTGGCTGCCATGGTAGCGTTTTCAAGCCCCGAAATTCGCTTGGGGTTCGTTAACACACGCACTTGGGGTGGTCCCCTCCCCGCGGGTACAAACCCGTCCTGCTGCAGCGGCGGCCCAGGCTTCGGTGACTTGGCGAGGTGCTGGAACCCTTGCAACCTTTTTGGAGACTTTGCGCTTTCAAGAGCTCTTTACCTGAAACTGACACCCGCAAGCACTCTCCGGGGGCCTGTTGGGCAGATGGAGTGGCAGGGCCAGGCGGGGCCTGTTGGCGAGACACGGGGACATTTGTCATGGGTGACCCGGCGCCTCGGCTTCTGAGCCCACGCCGGCGCGGGGAAGCCCGCGCTAATGTAATAAAGCGAGAGCGACAAGAGGAAAGGCCTCTCTTGCCCCGGGGCCGCCACATGCTCACTCCGTTTTACTGTCAGGGCTGGTCGAGGCTGTGGCTTCATTTCATATTCCATTAATATTTACAGCAGCTATTGAATTTCCCATTACAAAGTTCACCATACACACTGCTAATATGAAATTTTAATACTATTGTGCACATTATGAAAAGTCCCACCATTAAGAGGGGCGGGGGAGGGTCCTAGGGAGAAGTTGCCCTGGGAAGTTACCCACCACTGAACACTCAAAACTCCCCCCGAGCCGCTGAACGTATTCATTTACAACTATTACCATGAAGATGTGAAACTATTACCAAAAAGATGTATTTTATCAATATTGAAATCAAAAACAAGTGAGGAAATGAAGTGTGTACAAAGCAGGCTGACTAAATGGAGTCTGCGAAGTTCTGTGTGTGTGAGACGCTTTGCTCGTAGGTATAGATATTTCTGTTTTACCACTTCGCTAGTGAACAAGCAGAAGTGTACAGGTTGTGTTGGCATCTGGCTGCAGTGGAGGCTGGAGGGCTGCCGGGACAGATGCGTGGCAGTGGTAAAGTGCCTGCCCTCTTCTCTGGGCATCCCTCTCCTTCCATCCCTCCACTCACCTCCAGCCTTGGTCCTCAGAAGTTCCCAAAGCTCCAGTACTGAAGGTGACCCCAGGGAACCAATTCTGCCAAGAACTGTGAATCACCTATTTCTCCCTCTGTGGTGTTCAACTTTTCAAGACTGGCACCCTAAGATCAGGCGGTGTTTCAGGGGTAGGGTTTTCCATGTGATGTGCAATCCTGCAGAGGAACTAACGCTAACTTGGACTGAAAAGGGGAGGAAGAACCGAGAAAGAGAGAGAGAATGTGGCCTGGACACTTAGAAGTGTTTGTTCACAAAGCCCAAGCCCAAAACTTTGCTGCCTAAAGAGGCCCGGAGGTTGGCAAAACCGAGGTGGAGTTAAATTTCTCTCTCCGTCCTTTCAAGGACTGTACAGTGAAGCCACAAGGTCAGGCGCATGGCAACTTCCAGCTCCAAGTGCACTTTGTGGCACAGAGGGGCAGCCAGGCACCATCCTCCTCTGCAAGAGCTGGCAGGCACGTCCATGGGCATGCCCACCTCCTAGTCCAGTTGGAAGCCAGCCTAGAGCCATTCCACAGCAGGTGCCCGATTGCCACTGGCTCTCTGAGATGCGTTGGGCCTTCCCACTTTACCTGTAAGGACGTTCAACTTCCTCAGAGAGCCAACTAGTTCCCATGCCTCTGGCTTTTTGCAGGTAACCTTGCCCTAGAGTGGGTAGATAAAATAGAAGGAAAGCACATGCATGTTGTTTGGGGGTAGGATATCCTGTAATTTCTCTAGTCTGCACCAAGCTTTCACATGGCCTGCCCACCCACCCTCACACCATCCCCTCCTCACACTCCTCAGGGTGTAAATTAATGACAGTACTTTGAGCGCCACTGTGGTGTCTTAATAAGCTTCTATTTCCGCATTGAGAGGGCAGTTTCTGAATCTTTAGGTTACTTTCCTGCTAAAGGAAAATGACAGTGCCAGAAAGTAAAGATGGGTGACATTTCCATAGGAAGATCTGGTGTTGATTTTTTTCCGGGTTTTAAAAAATATTACTATTATTATTATCATCACCCCCTCCATTTTCTTTGCGGTTTTTTTTTTTTTTCGTTAAAGCCCCTAAATGTGTCATGCTTTGTCACATCCTCTGTGTGTGTTTTTAGAGAGCATTTGAATAAAAGGCTCGATGCCAGGTATTGGTGACACAGGGAGTGGAATTTTCAGCCGTTCCACAAAGAGTTGGCCGCCTCTATTTGCATAAGGTCAGAGTAGTGCTTCTGATAGAACTTTACCAGCATCTCTGTCTCTTAGCAACACTCTTGCACTCTTGGTCCCTGCATTAAATTGACTGGTCCCTTCCTTTTCTTCCTTTCATTGGGAGGCTTACAATAAAATGTCACCCTTCCAACCTGTGCCTGTCACCCAGTAGGTCATCTGTATCTCCCCCTTCCCCCTCCCCTTTCTTCCCCTCCTCCTCCCTTTTCTCTCCAGCTCCAATTAGACGATGAGATTATTCATTTGGTGGATTCCCAAAACAGTTTCATTTTATTGTGTTAATTAATATTAATACAATTTCTCTCTTTGTTATTAATAAAAAGCTATCGTAAACACAGGCGCGATAAGGAGCAAATTGCCAGCACCTACCAAACAATGGGCCTGGAGAGGGGTAATAAGGAGAGTGGAGATAGAGAGAGCACGGTTTAGGTCAGGCTCCCCACCCATTTAGTTGACACAGGGTTGAGCGCAGCATGGAAGCCCCTGGAAGCACACTTGGAATATGCCAGGCAGTCCTCTTGGCTCTGGGATGGGAAACAGTGACAGGATCCAGATGCTGATAGGTGGTGTTAATGGAGGGTCACGTTTGGACAATAGTATCCATCACTTGCCTCCTGGCTCTTCTGTCAGATGGAGTCATTTCTGACTACTCCATCACTCAGATTTTGGATAGATTCAATTATTACCTTCACCTTGGCAACAGGATATACAAATCTATGCCCAAATGACTAAGTAATAATAATAGATTTTGGGTTTTTTTTCTTTTACTGCACTTCTCCTCTTGTTCATTTTAAAGAAAAAAATCCCTAAGGGTTCAATACCTTTCTTCCTATTTTATTCTGAAAACATCTGCCCAGTTACTCAACCCCACAGGATAATGGCTGGTTAATTAGCACAAATGTTTGTCTGAATGCCTGGATGATTATTGCTGATTTTCATAATCTTACCAATGGCCCAAATTAAGTAGTCTCTGTGTGTTTTCTAAAGTTTTGGAAGAGTCTAACTTAGAAAGGGTCTGGGTGCTGTCTTTATGGGGTTTTTCCCCTTTTGAGAAGTGTTTGCAACTGAGTGAAAACAAGAATTGTATTGAAAAGGAAGGGGAGGAAGAGGAGAAGAGCTTATTATATTGCCATTGTTCATAAAGTTAAGAATTAATTTAAATCAACTTAAAGATTTTTTAAAAATTAAGACACTGAGAAGTTCTGCCTAAAGGAAGTGAGAATCAGAGAGATGTAGGAGTGGTGTTGAATGTCCTTTGAATTCCGTCTCTGCTTTCTTCCTGGACAGAGAAACCAACCTCCTTTAGAGGAATGGTTTGTTTTCTGTAACGTATTACTCATCCCCTTGAGTAGTGCAAATGGTAAGGTAAAGCATCCTGCCTTTCCCTGATATTTTCACAAAGCCCTCACTTTGCTTTCTGCTGTCTTCTTCCTACCCTGCATGCCCTGTAATTCTTGCAGTGTGTTGCCAGATAAATTTGCAGGTAATGGGGTCTGAGAAAAGCAACCAGGGTTAAAAGTCAACTAGCTCCTCTTTAATAATTCACGTGTCATATTTCTTCCACTATGTCAAGTTTGCTAAAGAAGATGGACAGGGGCTGATGGGCGGCCACTTGAGTTTATTATTCCAAGCCTCAGAAGGGAGGAAAACTGTAAAAAGAGATGCCCCCACTCTCCTTACAAAGGGGCGAAAACAGCCCAAACCTTCCTTAGAGTGCCTGGTCCCCTCTGCTTCACCTTGCATTCTGGCACTTCTCCAAGTTGCCAGGAAGATTTGCAAAGATGGGAGTGCAAAAAATATTCCTGGGAACTTTTCCTATTTTCAAGCACCCCACCTTACTCTTTCCTCCTTACCAGTATCTTCATTCTTATACATTTATCAAGTGACAATTCTGTTCTCTTTTTTTTTTTTTTTTTTTTTTGCCACATACGGAAGTTGCTAGGGCAACTTCACCTACAGACAATGGCTCTTATTTTTACTTTCTTATAGATGACCTTTCTTCTTTTTACAACTGCTTTTTTTTCTCTTTTTCCAGCATTGCTGGTGACAGTTTCACATGCCTTTGACTTAAATCTCTCTATTCTCTTTCTTTTTGCAAGGATGTGGGGGAAAGTTTGAGATGTGTGGGTGTTTGGTTTTTTTTGGTTTTTTTTTGTTTGTTTGTTTGTTTTGGTTTGTTGGAGTTTTGTTTTGTTTGTTTGTTTTTTACTTTCAACAATTTGCTGTTTCCAGGGAGGGGGAGAGACACGGTATGCACAGACAAGACAAGAACATGTGAAACCAAGGAAGTTTTAAGCATATTTGAGCTCCATTTTGGAGTATGAATTGATATATAATCAGATTCCAGAAAGGAAGACAGAAGACAAGGAGAAATAAAGACTGAGTCTTACCTGTTCAGATTTTGCCCAAATGTAGAAAGGAGCATTTTGCTCCATCCAATTTGCATTTCAGTGTTGCTCAGGCTGTCCCATCAGAATTTTAAGGATCCCAATTTACACAGATCAAGCCAGGGAGGTGATTTCGTTTACAATTTCTCTCTCCCCATCTCTTCAAGAGCAAAATATTAGATGAAGGTGTTCTATCGTGAGAATTAAAACTTTCCATGTGTTACTTATTTAATGAAAAAAAAAAAAATCCTATAGTTTTGGAAACCTGTTTCCTGATTAGTGGCCCATGGATAGACATTTGAAGAACAACTATTTTCCTTCCTCCTCCCTCTTTTTCTTTGGTTCTGAAGAATGTTAAAACAAAATAACACAAATCAGTCGTTTGGGAAATATGGTTTTATCTTCAAGTGTAATTATCACTAGTGGCACATCATGACAGAAAAATAAATAGTATCTCTCATTCCATTCGTTCTGTGACTACAATGCTATAAAATCTCTTTTATCTTTTTTTTCTGGGGGACTTTTCCACTCACTTAGCTTCATGGCTTTTAAATTTAACCTAAGTTTTTGCAGCAGTTGCTCTGCTCAGGATGATAAGGGCTTGCTTTTCGGGCTCACTTGTTTTAATATGAACCTTCTCCAACTTGTGTCACAAATTCGAGATGGAGGTCTGTTTATATGTCTGATATAAGTTGTTGGGGGGAGGTGTAATGGAGAGTTCCAGAGGGAGAGCAAATAGTTAAGGTTTATAAAAATCAGGCACACTTTGACAGGAGGAGAATAAATAGTTCTGAAAGAAATTTATAATAAAAGATTGGGTCAGGGTTGGGAAAACAAATTTGTAGTGGTGCTGGTCTGTAGCACAGTAGGGGGAGGGGGTAAAGTGTGTCCAAGATCACCACTCCAAGAAACAGCCTATTTGAAACAGCTATTTAAAACTTTTCCTGATTGTTACCTTTAAACCGATTAAACCAACAGGCAAGTGCTTGAGCAATTTTTCAAACTCGGGCAGCACCCAATCCTCCTTCAGCGAATTCCTGATGGACACTAGCTATGTATTTGCAATGTATCTACTCTCTCGCTCTTCAATGGTAGCGTTAGACAAGGTTGTTCACATTTTATTTACATAGATTTTTTTAAGGTGGGGAAAAAAGAGAAGAATATGTAGTTTATTTTCAAACACTTTGCCCTAACGTGCTATGTAACTGGTAGAAACTTTCTAGTTTCTGGCTTTGATTGAGCTCAAATCCTTCAAGAAAACGAACTTTGTAAGGAGGTTTGCTTGTGAAACTACTAACCACGTCTTCTCTAGATTAGGGCGATGGAAGGGAATTGGGATACACGTATCACCCCTTTGGGAATACAAGGTTGCTTCCCCACCCCCTTCCTCCTGCATTTCTCCGGATAATTGCCCTCCCTCCCCTCACTAAATTGCTATTCTCAGGCCACCCTGGATCCTGCAAGCCCCGCTGCCAGTTGGGATGCTGCTCTGTGTTCTTTTAGGGGTTCTCCACCTCTCTTGAGTTCAGGACAGGGCAAGGCTCTGCAGGTCTGGGCACTCACGCAGACAGAACTATTTTCCACTGCCGATGAAGCATTTGAAAAGCTGACGGGGAGGAGGACGCGTTCCCTACCCTGCAGATCAGCTGGGTCAGAGGGACCCTGGGCGGAAAACTGACTATTGCACTGACTTAGCAGAAATCCACAAGGCGGAAAATAAAAGTCTTTGGCGGGATTTCACTTTTTAGATGAGAGGAGGGACACTTGGAGAAAAACCAAAACTAGTAAAAAAATAAAATTAAAAAAAAAAATCCTCTAGTGGAAGAGCGTAGGAGGCAAGACCTAGAGTACATGCAATCCCATTCTCATATTGATCCGGAAAGACCCGGAACCTGGGAGGGAGCGCAGTGTAGACTTCCTGCCTGCAACTAAAACACAAAGTAGCAAATTTGAGCAGAGGGAGTTGGCGCTGATTTTCCGGGGCGATCTGCCGCTGTCCTGACTTAGGATGTTCGGAAGAGGAGGCGGGGTCGGCTCCGGGCCGCGAGGGGCTGGTGGGCGGCGCGGCGGGGGCACCCCCAGCCTCCCCAGGCCGGGCTCCCTGCCCGACCCGGCGCCATGCGGTGCAGCTCCCACCCAGCCGATCCCGCAGATCCTATCTCTAGTCCTGCTAACACCTATCATTCGAAGCCATCTTCGCTCTGTCTTCCAAACATCTTGAGCATTTTTGATTCCGCTCGCCGCTCCTTCTTATTGAGTTCTCCGTGTCTCTCTGCAACTTGTCATAACCTATAATAAAATGCCTTTTCCGTCGGGAGTTAAAGTCCAGAGGGCAGCGGTTCTATTTTCAACTGACAGCCGGGAAAAGGAGCCGCGGCGGCCTCCCTTTTGTCTGCCTCAGGGTTTAACTCCTGCGGGACCGGCCGTGGAGATCGCGCCCAGTGCCGGCAGCAGGCTCCTGGGTCCGGGGTCGGGGGAAGCCGCCACCCTAAAGACTACCCCGTCCCCAGCTCCCCGGCTCTGCTCCGCGAGGATTACAGCGGTCCGGGCACGGTTGCGGGAGAAAGTTCTGGGCCTCTGGGGCTGCATACACACGTGCTGCTGCGGCGCGTTCCTCAAAACGAGAGGCGCCTATTTGCACTTTTCCTTTTTTTCTTCTTCTTCTTTTTTAATTGGAGGGGGGCTTGACCGAGAGCAACACAGGGGATAAGTGAAATAGAAGACTGATACCAAGGTCACGTAAGCCAGCCTCCCGGCAGCTTTTCACTGGGCTAGTGATGTAACTGGTTCAAACCATTTTCCTAATTAGCCAAACTCATCCTGTTATTATTTTCATAAACCTGGAATTGAAACATCAGTATTTGTTGGAATTTTTCTGTCCCACGTGTGCAGGTGAAGGGCTAACTCAGGTGACTCTCTAATCAGATGGCCCGGGTTGGGGAGCGCGCAAATGCGGGGTTCAGTATCTCTCCCCCACCCTTGCAAAGGGATCCCGAGCTCAGGGTGTCCCGAGCTCAGGGTGTCCCGTGGACCGCGTAGCCCAGGTGCGCGGTCCTCAGCACGGCCAAGTGCCCCTGAGCTGGAAGTCTGGCTTGGTCTCCTCCTGACCAACACCCCTCTCTCGCTACCATTCCCCATTTAGGAGTTCCCCACCCCCACATTCTTCTTACCTGACCACCTGCAGAGAAGTCGCCTTAGAATACACTAAGGTCGCCAGTGGGAGCCTGCGAGTCTCCCAGGCTTTTTTCATTTGTCTTCAACAGTTTGTGACACAGAAGCCATGGCTTTGATGTCACCCGATATTTGGGAGTAGGCGGGTAGGATGTGGGTAGGAATAAAGAGGCAGGCAACTTGGAGAGGGAAACCAACGCTGAACCCGGGCAGCTGCCTTCCTACTGCTTTATTTTGCCCTTAGTTTATTTAAAGAAGGCGGTGGGGGCGGGCGCGGTGGCTCACGCCTGTTATCCCAGCACTTTGGGAGGCCGGGGCAAGTGGATCACCTGAGGTCAGGAGTTCGAGACCAACCTGACCAACATGGAGAAACCCTGTCTTTACTAAAAATACAAAAATTAGCTGGGCGCGGTTGCGTGCGCCTGTAATCCCAGCTACTTGGGAGGCTGAGGCAGGAGAATCGCTTGAACCGGAGAAGTGGAGGTTGCAGTGAGCTGAGGTGGCGCAATTGCACTCCAGCCTGGGTGACAGAGCATGACTCCGTCTCAAAAAAATAAATAACAATAAGAATAAAGAAGGAAGTGGGGCAGCCTCTGATGGAGATAGTGTCAGAGTGTCTCCTCCCTGACCCTTAAGGCCTCACATCCAACCCGGGAACTCCTCTTGGGGGGTTCCAAAACGAGGAGAGAGGCTAGGAGATTGTTCTCATTCAGTCAGCCATTGAAACGGAAACAGTCAGGGTAGGCTTCATGGCCGGCCACCCTCCCTTCTCAGGGCATCTGGCCCCAAGAGAGATGCTCACAGTTTCCACCCAGTGCCCCCAATTCAGACCGCCTGCCTCTCACACCTCCTTGCCCACGCCTCTTACCCAATTCACACACTTTCTGCAAATTTCTTTTTCTGCGCTGGGAAGCTAGAAAATCTTAAGAAACAATACTTTCAAAATCCAAAACACATTCTATTCTCTAAAGGAAACCTGGAGAAATTGGCCAGCTGAATTCCACAGATGACTTCCATTGAGGGGTAGAGTGGGAATTGGGGGCGGTGGGAATTTGTGTCATGAACTGTGATAAGAGAGGGAACATAGAAAGATTCGATTTGAGAGTTGTGGTTATTTCACATTCCTCCACAAAGAAGTCAATTCTGCTCAGTTAAAAAGAAAAATCATTTCTGTCTTCTGCATCTGCAGACAATGGTGAGATATAGTAAGGAGAAGTTTAATATCTGGAAAAATAGGCAGAAGAGGTTTTTGAATCCGCCAAAGAAGAAAAAATTAGAAAGAATATAGAAAAAAAAATGCATTTGTGTTGGAGCAATCAGTTTAGAAATACTATATATACTTCATCATTTATTGTGATCTCTCATTTCTCTTTTTATTTTATTTCTCAAGGTTGATCTCTGGGTCTCAAGCTGGGCTCTTATCATGAACATCTTAAAGTGGTATTTCACCATCAGTTGTGCAGGTGCTACTGACTTTATAAAGATGATTATTTCTGTCCTCTTTAATCTCTGGAAAAAGCCAGAATCCCCTTCCCCTGTGAGACCTACTTTTGGAGAAACTATGAAGCTGCAGTTACTGAAAACGGTATTCTTTTAAAATACTGGTCAGAATTACTCAGGATATATTTGAGGATCCATTCTCTCCCATTGGCTTATAGGTTCTATTCAAAGAGAAGCTATTTAGGGACATGTAAAAACCAGTAAATTTCCTGATGCACAAAAGAAAATGGTGCTTTTTGCCCACTGCCTATTTCCACTCGAAAGTGAATAATGCCCCAGTTACCACCAGGCCTGACTTGATTTATCTTGGTTAATAGGATTAACGTGTCAGCCTCTCTCAAGAATTTCTAAATGCAGATCCAGAGTGTCACTGACTCGCTGGTGTCTTTTTTCCTCTCTGATGGGCATAATGACGCACCTACAAGCAGAGGGGCCTTTGTCCGGTGGGAGCAGGCAGATTATCTGTCTCCAGTGAAATAAGGCGTGATGCAGCCACCTTTGCCAAGACTCAAAGCCAGAACCCAGTCACTATAAAATAATTGTGTCACTACCTCACCACTGTACTGTCTGTGTTTCATTTATCTTTTGACTGTAATTGAATGGTTGAAAAGCAAAAATGTAGACAAATTCCAGCTGTACTGAGATCTGTTTCTTCCTTTACTACCTCGGCCCATCATTAGATACTTTCCCTCTCTGCACAGGAGGTCAGAGTGTATAAATATAAATTGCATTTTGCATTACTTCTAGATGAGTGAAGCTGTCAAAGCAATAATATGAGCTTTCAGTCCCACATTCTACCATTTCTTTCCCATTTTTTGGCCAGGAGGTCATGTGCAAATTGAACGTGACAACCCAGAAGACATGTCCAACAGACTTGTATTGTTACTCAGTTCAGCCGCCTGGCTCATAACAACATTAAATCCACATTAGTTCCCAGTCTTCCCCAGACAGGAGCTCCTAAACACAGGACTCAGGCTTCTCAGAAAGTTTGCTTCAATGGCAACAATTCATTTCACCTGAAAGTAATAGGTGGCACTGACCTAAAATATGTTTTGCCCAAGATTCATGAAGATGTCAGACTTAGAGGGACCAGGGCAGTATCTTATTAAACAAAGAACAAGGTGAAGGGCCAAAGAGCCCTGCAACACACACACACACACACACACACACACACACCACAAGCACACACATGCGCACAGGGGAGGAGAGAGGAAAGTATACTGGCTTCTATTTGAAAGTATGAAAAATTTTTCAGTATCTGGTAGTGATGTGGTTGGAAATCATTTTTGTTGTTATTACAACAAGGAAAATGTTATTTGGGAAGCCATCTTAAAATATGGATTGGCCGTGTACTCTCATTAGCAGGTTCTTGATAGTATTGTTTTAAGAACCCACTTGCATAACAAAAAGAAATAACGTTTTAGCAGCTTATTATCACTGTCATTAAAAGATACCCTTTCTAAGACTACATTGTAGGGAAGGGATCAGAAACTTTCATCAATTTGAAGAAAGCTGAATGACTTGGAGGATCAGTAATTGTCTATCCATGTGACCCATTCATGTCTTGCCCAGATTGCAGTGAACGGAGAGCTGTTGTTCGCTGACAGGGTGTTTGATGGTTTCTAGAAAATGAGTGGCTGTTTTCATTCTTGTTCCAAATGGACAGGTGTCTACATCAGAATTGGCAACCTGGTTGGCAGATTCAGAGTGGCCAAGGAGCAAATTGTTTATAGAGAATAAACTTCCCTCCCTCCTGTGATGACTGTGCACACGTGTGAGTGCTGGCAGTGGGGAGGAGGGAAAAGGGGAAACGTTGGAAATGGAAAGATTGATACAGGTCCATAAAACATAAAGAGGCTGAAACCCCTTGGTTCTGAGTGGCGCCATATGCAATTGCACCTCTCTGGGAGCCCAACTTTTGCTTATCCACATTGTGATCTACGTGCACGAATAAAAGTTTGTGAAAGGCACTTAGTTTCCGTTCGGATGCACATAACAATCTCAACAAATAAAATTAAATGAGATTTTTTGCACTTGGTTAAATCAGCAATATTTTCATTCATCTTTCTTGAAGAAAGTATCTTTATTTTCATTCCCTCAGATGAACTAAAAGTGCTTAAATACTAAATAGGAAGAAGAGGTAACTGTAAGAATCACACCTGGGAATGCCTAATCCAAAGAAGGAAATGGCCCTCTTGTCCTCAGTGGTTAAGGCCGCATGTTATCACATAATACCTAAGGGTGACCATTAGATATATAAACGTAGTTATCTCTCTTTCACACTTACACATAATCCTTACAATCTCAGGTTATCATTCATGCTAATGGTTTTGGCTTCCTGAGTGTTATTCTAAAGCAATATATGATAACACTCTTTTAAAAAAGAAGTCATTGTAATACCCCAAGATCTGATATCTTTTATTGTCTAAGCTCTAGTTTCACATGTATTAAAGTTGTGTTACATTTTGGAAATGTTAACAATAATAACAAAAATCTCCATGACTATGAAACTACTGCTGTCAGTATTGTTGACACTGAAGAAAGTTGCCCTTAATTTTGGGCAACATTTTATGGATATCTGTAGTTATTAGAAATGTTTAATTTTTCAATACTTATGATTTATAAGCTTCCAGTCATAAGATTTTATAGTTCTTCTCCTTTGTCCTAACATTTTTCTTCTCTTCTTTTTTTTATTTTTTTTATTTTTTTTTTTTGAGCTGGAGTTTTTGCTCGTCACTGAGGCTGGAGTGCAGTGGCACTATCTCGGCTCACTGCAACCTCCGCCTCCCGGGTTCAAGCAGTTCTCCTGCCTCAGCCTCCCGAGTAACTGGGATTACAGGTGCGCACTAATACACCTGGGTAATTTTTGTATTTTCAGTAGAAACGAGGTTTCAGCATGTTGGCTAGGCTGGTCTTGAACTCTTAACCTCAAGTGATCCACCCACTTCAGCCTCCCAAAGTGCTGGGATTATAGGCATGAACCACCACATTTGGCCTCTTTTCTTAATAAAATAATTTATGTAAACCTGACATTAATTTTCAGTTCATTTCTACTCTACTACACGGCCAGAAATTTTAACAATGAAGATCAAAGACTTTGGAGTGAAGCTAACTCCTCCTCCACCTCTGTATGATGCATTCTGTGACCTTGGGCACATCATTTAATTCTCTAGGCCTCAGTTTCTTCAACTGTAAAATGGGAATGTTAATAGTCTTATTTTACAAACTTGTTTGAAGATTTGTGACATGCTTACCCAGTTGTGTGAAGATTTGTGACATGCTTTCCATGTTTTAGGAGCAGAGTAAATTCTCAATCAGAGTTAAACACCGTTGTTTCTGTTGATGATGGTGATGGTTTTGTAACCTCAAAGTGTCGATATCTTCATCTTCATCCATGAAACAGAAACAACACCACCCAAAGGGTTATAGACCATATTTAAGTTTAGTTAAAGAGTGTAACGCATTTGACATAGTGGCTGAAGCAGAGCCTTCAATAAAGAAGTGGTGAGTTTCTTGCTGCTTTATTCAGGGAACCAGTGAAAATCAATGAAGTATTCACTGTGGAAAGAAAGTCCATTCTTCAAGAGTTCCACTTGATAGTTCTTCAAATTTGACTCTAGAGGCTTAACTGGTAGAAAATGGCATGAATGAAGCCAAAGTTGAGAATCATGCCCGCTTAGCCTCCTTTGTTCTGTGACCACAACTCATACCAGCTGTCACATGAATTCACACGTCTGGGTAGTAGTGAGACACCTCAGCAAGAGTGGTGGGGGTGGACAGCCCAAGTCCACTTCTGTTCCTGAAAAATAAATTACATGAAATAAAACTCCAGGTACATGGTTTGCTGATCCAAAAACGTGTCTTAGAATCGGAAGGAGGATGTAGAGAGTTTAAGTGTAATGCTTACTTTCTCATATGATTAATTTACTTGTAGAGATAGGATCACACCTTTTTTATATTTGCATTTGCACAGAAACTTTGGTGCCATCTAAAGATTCTTCTTAAAGGACCCCAAAGGCACACTCAAGTCAACAGCCTTCAGCCCCTGCAGGAAGAATCAGCACTTCTCTGAAAGCTTTCTCTGCCTGGAAAAGAGCCATCAGTTTTGGCTCTTTGAGAATTTTACATTGAGCCAATAACAAAATTGTATCAAAGCCTTTGGGGGCTCTATATATCCCAAATACAATTCATGTTGAAAATAATATTCCATAGCTTTAGAAATCCCTTTGTAGATCAGAGTTCATGAATATAACCTCCTCTGGGGAGAAAAGAAGAACGGAAAGTTTCCAATCCAAAACTGTTTGTGTGTAACACAACTAAATAAGATTCTTGTCATGACTTATTCTATATTTAAAACCAAGGATTCCTCAACTGATTAGATAGAAAAATGGGTTGTTCAGAAAGCCCCAATTGCATCAGATTTTTTTGTGTGTGTGTGTGTGTGTCACTTGCATCAACACTGTTCAGTGATGTTTAAAACCTCTAATGTCTTCAGTTCAGCAAGAAAGCCAAATGGAATTGGGTTTGATCCATTTTCTCTAAACATAGTTGCCTCATTCTCTAAGAGTAAATTGGATTTGGTGAAGATTAAAAGGAAGGCAAAGAGAAGTAACTTCTCTACCAGTTATCACTGACGACCCACACAGCCAAGTGTTTGGCATGTGCCTGTTGTCTGTTTTTCTGACCGTAGGGAGCAGCTCAAATGACAGGCACACAGATGGACGCGTTGTGTGATTAATGGCGTCTCCCAGGCCTGGTGGAGGGGATGCAGGAAATGGTGGCATATACAAGCGAATCCTCTTTTTGGTTTAGTGCTCCCTCCACGGTTGGAAGTAGAGAAGAATCAGGAGAAATTCCAGCCTCATTGTTTGCTAGAAAATATGAAGGTACCTTTCTTTCTTTTTCAGGAATCACTTGCCAAATCCAGGACTTTAATGGGATACCACACCGGCTTCCTGATTTGTCATCAAAATTATATTCTCTCTCCCTCCCTCCTCCTCTTCCTTTCATCCTTTGTTCCTTCCTCTCTCTTTCTTTGTTCTTTTCTTTTTCTTTGCCTTTTTTTTCCTCTCTCTCTCATACACTACCTCACCTCAGCAGCCTCAAAGTGGATCACTAGAGTTAGCTCTCTGTAAAGTCTCTGAGGAGTGAAACAAAGTGTGTGGAGCTGGCTGGGTGTAGGGGCTCACGCCTGTAATCCCAGCACTTTGGGAGGCCGAGGTGAGCAGATCACCTGAGGTCAGGAGTTCGAGACCAGCCTGGTCAACATGGCGAGACCCTGTCTCTACTAAAAATACAACAAAAAATTAGCCAGGCGTCATAGTGCACAACTGTAATCCCACCTACTTGGGAGGCCAAGGCAGGAGAATCACTTGAACTCAGGTAGCAGAAGTTGCAGTGAGCCAAGATCATGCCACTGTACTCCAGCTTGGGTGACAGAGTGAGATTCCGTCTAAAACGAAACAAAAAAAAAAGTGTGTGGATCTGGGAAGGGCAGGAGCAGGCAGCATGAAGGCCTAGGGACCCTCAACCTCATCAAGTAGATTCCCCTACCACTTTCTCACCAAGGAGATCATTCTTGGGTCTGGTGCTTCTAATGTGTCAAGAACAAGAGATCATAATTTCATCATTAAAAATGGGTCAAACACAAGGCCATATCCTCAGGATCATGAAGATGAGATTCTTTTCTTGGCTTTACATTTTAATTTATTTTGTTTTTATTTTTATATTTTGAGACAGTGTGTTGCTCTGTTGCCCAGGCTGGAGTGCAGTGGCAAGATTACTGCTCACTGCAGCCTCAGTCTTCTGGGCTCAAACAGATCCTCCTGCTTCAGCCTCGAAAGTAGCTGGGGTTACAGGTGGGTGCCACCATAGCCAGTTAATTTTTTAAAATTTTGTGTAGAGACAGCGTCTCACTATGTTGCCCAGGCTAGCCAGTCTTGGACTCATAGGCTCAAACGATCCTCTTGCCTCAGCTCACAGCTGTGAGCCACCTCTCCCAGCCTAATTTATTTTGAATACCAAATATTAATAGAAACACTGAAATGGCTTTTTAAAAATTAGCTTCTTTTTGAAAAGATAATAGAAACATGCAAAAAGTAGAAAGGGGTGAAAATATTCTTCCAGTCCTATCTCCCAGCCCCTCTTACTCAAGTTCATCAATGTCCCTTTTAAAAAGTCAATAGGCTTTTTTTTTTTTTGGTAAGGAGTTTTAGGTTTATAGAAAAATTGAATGGAAAGCACAGAGATATATATTTCCTCATCAGTTTCCCCTGTTGTTAACATTTTCCATTAGTCTTCATTTGTTACAACTGATGAGCCAATATTGATACATTATTATTAAGGAAGGTTCATAGTTTACATTAGGGTTCACTTCTTGGTGTTGTACATTCTATGGATTTTGACAAAGGTATAGTGACATATATCCATCATAACAATATCATAGAAAACAGTTCTACTGCTTTAAAAATCTTCTGTGGGCCGGACGTGGTGGCTCACACCTGTAATCCCTGGCGCTTCAGGAGGCTGAAGTGGGAGGATCACTTGAGGTCAGGAGTTCGAGACCAGCCTGGTCAACATGGTGAAACCCTGGCTCTACTAAAAACACAAAAATTAGCCAGTGTAGTGGTGTGCACCTGTAGTCCCAGCTACTCGGGAGGCTGAGGCAGAAAAACCGCTTGAACCCAGGAGGTGGAGGTTGCAGTCAGCCAAGATCGCACCACTGCACTCCACACTAGGTGACAAAGCTAGATTCCATCTCAAAAAAATGAAAAAAAAAAAAAAAAAAGAGAGAGAGAGAGAGAGCAAAAAATCTTCTGTGTTCTGCCTGCCTATTCAACCCTCCCTTTCCCTAAAACCCCTGGAAACAACTGGGTTTTTATTTGTTTGTTTGTTTGTTTTACTGTCCCTATAGTTTTGCCTTTTCAAGGCTGTCAGAGCTGGGATCATACAGTATGTAGACTTTTCATATAGGCTTATTTTACTTAGCAATGTGCTTTACTATTATTATTATGCCTAAGCTGTGCACAAGCTCATCTCTTGTTATTGATGAATAATATTCCGTTGTCTGGATGTATCACAGTTTGTTTATCCATTTACCTATTAAAGGACACCTTGGTTGCTTCCAAGATTTGGCAATTATGAATAAAGCTGCTATACACATTCATGTGCAGGTTTTTCTGTGGACATAAATTTTCAACTCATTTGAGTAAATACCAAGAAGTGTGATTGCTAGATCATATCGTAAGAGTATGTTTAGTTTTGCTTTCCACCCCAATGCCCCTTTCGGTAGTCTGCAAGTGCATGTTAGCACAATAGGTACTTAGCGGAGATGGAGATGCAGCCCCTGCCAATAGCTCCAGATGGACACCAAGGCAAGCGCTGCCTCCATCTAGAGGAACATGGGGGTCAGTGTGAGGAGCATGAACTCCATCAGGCTACAGGGGAGGTTTGCGATTTACTTGGTCTGCGACCTCAGGCAAATTGCTTACCTTTTTCATGCTTTCGTTTTCTCAACAGTAATTAGGCTTGGTAATAGCACCCAGACAGTAGGTTCTGAGAATTACCTGAAATATTCCATGCACATCTTAGTGCAACACTTGGTACAAGTAAGTGCTCAGTAAATGTTAGGCATTTTTATTTCACATGACGTAAACCAGCATCTTTTCTCCCAAAACAGCCAGTACGTTCTCTAGAAATAAATTCATGTGGCAGTGCATTCGGGAACACCCATGACAGAACAACTAGACACACTGAGGAATCTGGTGAGAAACAAATGTGTAGCAGTTAAAATAAAGGAAAATTAAAACTAGGAAGAAAATGTCCTTAAGTGAAATTGCTTCCTCCTCGGAGGTTTTGGTCCACGGTATAAATTTCGCACTCCACTCTCAACCCTGGTTCCCATTACTGACTTGGTGGCTCAGGATCCCCTACGATCAGTTCTGGACTGTGAGCTGCCCTGTCTCTGGTGGTCTGCCAAAGCCTGACCCCAGACACCCAGGCTAGCCTGGCACCCCCACAAGGTGAACAGCATCCTCATCCCAGTGGCCTGGCTGATGTTCCTGTTTTTTCTTTTTTCAGGCAACTCTGCAGGCAGGTGGGAGAAAGGGCATAAAGCCATCCATGTGATTTTAAAACAATTTATTTGAGTGGTTCTTATGCAATGACATAACGATAGGTGCTAACAATGCAAAATAAATGCGCCATGACTGTATCTTCTTTGTACTGGGTTCATTTTGAAAATTAACAAGTAAACAAAGGAAACAATTTTTCTCCTGAGCATCCCTGATTAATAATCTATGGTTCCCTACATTGCAGACACTCCAGTGGAAATGGAAACATTTGAGTTTGTCTACCAGCTGAATTGCCTTCATGATATCAAATAACTAGTTTTCCTGTTTTAACTGCACAGGCAGGGCTTAGGTGTCAGGAGGTCAGAGCATACGGAATGTTTTTTTTTTTTCATCTAAGATAAACAGTGAAACCCAATAACTTATGCAGGGCAAGTGGCTCCAAAACAGACACTCACTAATATGAGTTATATCGGCATTAATAAAGCGTGGCACCAAGGGCATATTTGGATCAAAATATTTGGAATAAGTGCACAACTAAAAGATGACAGCAGAGCTCAGAATTCTGCCTAGGAATTACAACGTAGGCTTGAAAAGTTGAACTGTAGGAGACAGGGGTCTGCAGGAGTCCTCCAAAGACATGACTATAGTCATGTTTTAGGATTGTTCAGCTCATTAGTCCCGTGGGAAGAAGGATGGAAAGAGGGCAGGGGATCTGAATGAGCAGAATCTTTCTTGTTTAGCCTCCTTACCCCACTCAGGTGTCCGTCATAATTCCTGGTACAATTCAATAAAGAGTTGTGAGACAAAGGAAAGGAAGAACAAAGGAAACAAGAAAATAATCAATCCCAACGACAGGACTCTCACGCTAAATTTGCTTCAAGTGTAATACAGCCCAGAAAAACTTCTTCATTTCTAGAACCTTCTGTGCCTTAAGGTCCAGGCTTGTGAGTCTGGGTAATGACTAACGACACAGTCTCCAGAATCAGACTAACTTGACGTGGGGTCTGGGATTCATCTTTCACTAACCCTGTGACTGAACAGTTCTTCCCTAAGGCTCAATTTCCCTAGTTTTGAAATAGAAATAAGAAATGTGAAATAGGAACATATTGCCTCCAGATTCTGTAAGGATTACATATAATAATAATGCTTAGCACAGTCTGATGCATAGTGAGTGCTTGGTCTAGGTCATTATTACATTATTGTTGTCATCATAGCTATTCTGAATTGACTACCCCCATTATGGAATTTTTTCTATCTGAAACTGGAAATAAGAAAGGGATTAGAGGCAAGGTTCAGACATGGACACTGGGGCTGGATATTCGGGCATCCTTAGATGCCCTCAGCTGTGCTGGATCAGCCACTTAATTCAGTTTTGAGGACTTTCTCTGCAAAAGACTCCAAAAGGGGTTCTGGGGAATATGTAGGGATCCAGAGGAATATAGTGTTGTCCAGGCCTGATAAGCGCATTATCTGTCCAGGGTGATTCCACAAGCATTGCTGTCCAGTTCAAGTTGCTGTTATGTAAAGTTCACTTCAAAATAAATGATGGGCCTCTTTGAATCTGAATTAACACATATCATCCTGACCCTGAGATCAGCCTGACCAACGTGGTGAAATCTCATCTCTACTAAATACAAAAAATTAGCCAGGCATGGTGGCACATGCCTGTAATTCCAGCTACTTGGGAGTCTGAGGCAGGAGAATCACTTGAACCTGGAAGGTGGAGGTTGCAGTGAGCTGAGATTGCACCATTGCATTCCAGCCTGGGCAACAGGAGTGAAATTCTACCAAAAAAAAAAAAAGTGCTAAAGTCCGAAACCGGATGATGACTGAGGAGCCTACACTGACTCCCTCAACCAAGCCCCAGAATATATCCCTACCTTTGCAAAAGAGAATCTGTATGTTTGATAGTCCTTCATTTGTTTTTGTTAGCCCAAACAGAAAAAGACATTGAAGGCTCAACCAAGAGAGATAAGCAGATAGTTAATTAGACTTGAAATTGAAATGACTCAGCAAGATTTAAAATGATTTGGGAAAAGGGGATGGACCCAGGCCGCACTCTTTTTAGAAGCAAGTCAGGCCTCCATCAGACAGAGCTATGCCCAGCTCTGAGGAGGCCTTTTCCAGCAAATTTTCTTCCCCATTTGAAGCCAAATGTCCCTTGATCTGTCAGTCCTGGAGACGTTGTGAACGAAGAGTGGAGGGGTATTGGGCTTTTATCTCTCCATGCAATCAGAGCCATGCAATTATCTTTCTGCACTAATAGAAGGATGGGCAAAGAGAACATGACCCCAACCTTTAATTTCCTCTCATTGTCAACATAGTGACCCTTCCCCTGGGTGGGAAATCTCAAATTGCTTAATTTTTATGACTTTTATGGCTTCGGCTACCAAGTGAGAAAGCGAGAGAGAGATGGAGAGAAAGTTTAAAAGTATTCAGGCCAGGCGCAGTGGATCACGCCTGCAATCCCAGCACTTTGGGAGACCAAACAGGAGGACAGCTTGAGAAAGGGAGTACGAGGCCAGCCTGGGCAACCCCTACCTGCACAAAAAAATAAAAATTAGCTGGGTGTGGTGGTACATGCCTGTAGTCCAGTCTACTTGGGAGGGTAACACAGGAGGACTACTTGAGCCCAGGAGTTTAAGGCTACAGTGAGCTATGATTGTGTCACTGCACTCCAGCCTGGGTGACAGAGTAAGACTCTGTCTCTAAAAACAGTTATTTTAGTTAAAATTAAAATTTAAAGTATCAAGTACCTGAAAAAGTGTTTTATATGGTATCCCTAAATTGTATGTCCCTAATGCTGAGAGGAGAGCCCTTAAAGACAAATCTCTCTGCACCTGGTGAGCCTCTTTGCCAATTCACAACCCTCGTAGCCTCCAGTGCACTCAACTCACCCCACTGGAATGCCCATGTCACATGTTCATGTCCTCATTTAGGGAGAGGGGACAGGGATGCAGACATTTAGTATATTCTTGAATTTCTAACGTTCCCCTCTTTAGAGTTCTGTAGCTATGTCGGATAATTTTATTATAATGATTCCAACTCTACCTAATCTTCGCTAGATGTAGGAAAAAGAACACCCTATCTCCCCCAACTAGTTCTGGCATTAGTTTTGTTTTCAGAGTAATGGCCAGCACTCCAAGCCTGGATAGACTTGCTGGAGAACTCTCCACCTGGAGCCCTGTCCATCAGCCTTGCTGGAATTCCTTCAGCTCCTCTGTGATGAGCACCTTCTGGTTTGGGGATGATTTTTTATTCTTCCCTTACTTCCTCCCCCTGGCCACTTCCACACATCTTTCACACATTAGCTTTAGCATCATTTCCCACAGGAAACCCTCACAGCCACACGTGCTCCTTGTCCATGCATCTATGGCTCCTCCTGGATGACTCCTAATACAAATGCTTTTGGCTGCCTGGTTTTGCTCGCAAGTTCAGGGATCATGTCTATCTTTTCAGTGTGCCTAGCACAATAACCTTTGATGAAAGTGAGAAAAAGAAGGAAAAGAGGGAGAGAAGGAGGAAGGCAGGAAAAGAAGAAGGAAGGGAAGGAAGAAGGTAGAGAGGAAGGGCAGAAAAAGAGATCAGAGTGGGGTGCAGTGGTGGCTCAAGCCTGTAATCCCAGCACTTTGGGAGGCCGAGGCAGGTGGATTAACTGAGATCAGGAGTTCGAGATCAGCCCAGCCATCATGGTCAAACCCTATCTTTACTAAAAATACAAAAGAAAAAAAAAATAGCCGGGCATAGTGGCATGCACCTGTAGTCCCAGTTACTTGGGAGGCTGAGGCAAGAAAATTGCTTGAACCTGGGAGGCAGAGGTTGCAGTGATCCAGGATCATGCCACTGCCCTCCAGCTTGGGTGACAGAGTGAGACTGTGTCTCAAAAAAAACAAAAAAAAAAAAAAAAAAAGAAAGAAAGAAAAGAAAAAGATCACTGCAGAGCCATTCCCAATTTGTCATACCCTAAATATGCTATCTCCCCCTTCCCCATTTTTCTCTCTCCTCATTCTTCTCACAGAAACTCCAAAATTAAAATAAAATTAAAATCAATCTGTCTGTGAGTACCCCAGTTTGGTCTGTATTGTGGGGATTTGTTTGTTTTTGTCATTCTACACCCTGCCTCCACAAATTCAAGTGTATTTCAAAGCCAATGTACTGGACGAGTGTGAAGCAGCAGGTCCCTCTCACACACATCCCAATAAATAAATGACAAGATCTGTTTTATTGAAATATGATTTTTTAATTTAGGGCTTGAAAATCTTACAAAAGTTGTCTTAAGCCATCAAATAATTCTATCTGGACAGTGACATTGCAAAACTAATAAAATGAAAAACACTAGAAATATTATTTGGAGGTGCAGGGAGATGAGGCACATTTTGGGGCAAATGTAAAGAAAACATAGTACTTGGATAGTTAGATGTTTTATTTATATTTTTGTTTCATTAGCAACTAATGGTTGAGGTGCCTATTTATTTAATAAAGTAGACGTGTATTTCATTTAATAAAAAGAAACTTCTCCCCCTCCCCAAGGAATGTAGAAATTGGAACAAAGATACACCAAAGCCCTGTTAGGACATTTTCCACGGGATTAAAAACAAATCCCAAACTGTACAATGCTGTAAGAGGGAGACATTACACTGTATGTAAGTGTGACTAGATAAAAATCTTTCATCATGGGGAGGGGGGAGGGGGGAGGGGGGAGGGATTGCATTGGGAGTTATACCTGATGTAAATGACGAGTTGATGGGTGCTGACGAGTTGATTGGTGCAGCACAGCAACATGGCACAAGTATACATATGTAACAAACCTGCACGTTATGCACATGTACCCTAGAACTTAAAGTATAATAATAATTAAAAAAAAATCTTTCAAGGAAACTTTCCGTTGCTTTGGATGAATTTCCCTCTTTTGTGCAGAGAAATCAAGAGAATGAAAAAAAGAGGAAATATAATACAATAGCATTATAGAAGAGAATAATACATGTTCACTTGGATTGGTGTCTTCATCTTTCACTTCTTCACCTTAAGAAATGTAGTGCAGGAATGGCTGAATTCCAGGGCAGAGCAAGAAATAAAGTGCAGTGTAGATTTGATCATGACAGGAGATTTCAAAAGTCAGAATTACTAAGCCTGGACTGAAAAATAAGAGAGATTTACTTAGGCATTAAAGGTATGTACTAGGCAGTAAAACTGATAGATCCTTATTACATTGTCCCATAAGAGACTGGGCCACTCAGAGAAGTTAATGCTAAGGAAATTTAAAGCAAGTTATAGGAAATACTTCTTCACTTGGTAGAATTCATGCTGAGGAATTTGCTGCCACCGGCAGCCATAAAATCAATCACTGAGTTGGATTTTTTCAAAGGGCCAGGATAATGTATGACCTACTCTTCTGGCTAGTTGGGGAGGACAGAAGCAATCAATTCGCCTGCTTCTAGGATATCACAGTTGATTACAAGTGGGGTCAGCAAAAGGATGTCCCCCACACTTGATCAGGATAATTAAAAAGTGTTTGCCCATGCTCACAGGTCCTAGAAGAAGACTGGAAATAGGATAGGATCAAATGGCCTGATCCAACTTGACAGATTTTGACCAGAACAAAGAATTAAGCAACACATACACACACACACACAAATCAATTCCAGCAACAAATTAAAGATGTTCCTCAAATATTTTTTCATAGAAGCAATTTTGTTCCTGGTAATAGAAATATTACACAGTGTTTTTGTTTTTAATCTCACACTCCAGCAAGTATTTTCAAAGTGCATCTGCTAAACTTGAAAACAGCTAGCATGCATAACTTTCTTTTCCCCAAAAGAGAGTAGAGTGTAGTTGAAAAGTTGTGAGTAAACTACAAATATCAGCAAGGTGATGTTAATTTTGAGGTTATGTTGAATGTCAGTAGGAAAGTCCTTTGATAAAGTCATCACAGTTTGAATTCAGATTTTTGTTGTTGTTTTTTAGCTATTATCGTCCCCATCTCTTTAACTTTTTTTTTCTTTTATTAAAATAGGATAAAGTCGCCAGGACTTCACTTTGTGCTACCGCAAATGCATCAAAACCAATATTGTGTCTTTGGCATTCTAATCCATGAACTCCTGAAAGAGAAACCAAAAAGCTGAGGAATTTGCTGCCACCAGCAGCCATAAAATCAATCACACAACCAGCAACCTATTTTGGCCCTAATTCCTTATGCCCCTCTCCTGTCAGGTTTCTCCTAGAATTCTGCACGCCATAAACCAGCGAAGTTTATTCCATCCTCACAGCCCTTGCATCCTCTCTTTGGGCCTGAAATAGTTGCCTCTTCCCTCCTCTCAGCAAACACTGACTTGCTAATCCACAGTCATTGGTCAGCCCTCTGCTTAGATGTCACCGTCTCTGAGAAGAGTTCCCACAGTCTGAGTTTGGTGCTCCTCATGCATGTGCTCACATTCTCCCTATACTTCCATCACCATCCTTCATTGCCTGTTTACTTTTCTGTATCCACCATGAGAATGCAAGTTCGCTTGGCAGGGATTTGGTCCTGTTCTTCCACACTTGTTCTTATTCATTTCTGACAGGCTGTTCAATGGTCCTGAATGAATGAAAGAATCAACCACAGTCAACAGGAAAGACTGCACCTTCCCAGAACATGCTATTTTCATTTGCCTTTACTCTACAAAACCACCAGGATCTACCGAATGAAACTGATGTTTTGACCATTACTATATTCAAGGCCAACCTTACAGAAGAACCAGTGTTGGAGGTATATGGAAATAATTGGTTCATCTCTAATAAAACTAACACTGGGAAAAATCTGTAATGCACTAAAACTGAGGAAAGTTCAAAACAAAGTAAAATAGGAGAAATGCTTTCATTGGGGCTTATTTAGTCTAGAAAGAAAGACTCAGATGGTTACTTTTGTTTCACTGTTTTTAACATGGCTATATACTTAATTATTTAATCAAATTGTAGAGTTTAGATTTATTTCTTAGAATATACCAATTACTCTTACTCTTACAATCTTTGGAACATATATAACATATACTTGGCTTTGTGATGGACAATCAGAATGGGGAGAAAAGCTATTAGAAGGCAAGTTTAGCAAGGTAAACAACTGGGCAATTCACCCTTGCCCCCTACCCATGCTTGAAAAATGTGGTTAATAGAGGCAGAAGCTTGGCACAGTACAGATGAATGATTCAGTTCTTCATTTCTCTTTGTGAATGCAGATTGAATCTGGATTTGGACATATACAACAAAAATGACATAACTGATACATTCAAGCAGGAGAGATATACGAGGCCCTGCCAAGTGCCATTCATGTGTTACTTCGTTTAATCATCACAAAAATCCTATGAGGCAAAGAATGATTTAACAATATAGACGAGTAATCTGAGGCTACGTGATTAAGAAATCTGCCTGAGGTCACACAACAAGCAATCAGCAGAACCAGGCTTCAAACTCTTAGTCTTTGGATTCCAGAGTTTTTCCCAATCACTTCTAGCCAACACTGCCACCCTCACCCAAACTCAGGCACCTTGAGAAAAACCTGAGGTCTAGAATCTGAAGACTTACATTAACTATTGCTCATATCAGCTTGAGTAGTTCACCTCATCTCTCTGGATCTCTATTTCATCACCTATGATATGAGAATAATAATATGATCTGCCCTACCTGCCTTCCAAAGCTTCCATGATAATCAAGTGAGATGGTTTACATGCCAGAAGTTAGAAAACAGGAATGTGTTATACAAATATCAGTTGATAAATTTTATTTAAAAGCATAGTCTGGGCCAGGCACAGTGGCTCATACCTGTAATCCCAGCACTTGGGGAGGCTGAGAAGAACAGACCACTTGAGTCCAGGACTTTGAGACCAGACTGAACAACATGGCAAAACTCTGCCTCTACTAAAAGTATAAAAAATCCCTGGGCATGGTGGCACATGCCTGTAGTCCCAGCTACTTGGGAAACTGAGGTAGGAGGAGCAATGGAAGTCGAAATTGCAGTGAGCCATGATCGCGCCATTGCACTCCAACCTGGGTGACAGAAGTGAGATCCTGTCTCACAAATAACAACAACAACAAAAAGCACGGTCTGTTGGGTTTGTATTAATTTAGCTGGTTTGTAGGGAGTATTTTACTTGTGACAGTTGAAAATCTGTTCCACCTAAGCCAAATATGGTCAAGAGATGATAGTGATGGACTTTGCCCACACAGATTAATGGATGTGATTTGAGGGAGGAAGTGGCTGTCCCATAACCATACACTCCAGGCTTGAGGAGACAGTAATTGCCACCTGTAGAAAAATAAGACACAAAGACAAGGTTCCCATTCTAAACATAGTTGTGCTTGGAATCAACACTGTTTGCAGATTAAGCAAAGGTGAATCACAGGGATTTCCCGGGAGTTAAAAAGTAATCTTATCTAAAGAACAGACCAGCATCTTTACATTCATATATTAGTAAATATACAATGATTATCTATTTGGAGAATACTGATCACTTACAAGGTTTAAAAATTTTGTTTTATAGCCTACATAACTTCTCTCCACCAATATATTTTTCTGTAAAAAATGCAAAAGCAAAAGATGTTGTCTAATCCTACTACATGTGCAAAGCTCTGGGGAAATGTAGTGTTAAAGAGAAGGTAACTTGAAAACGTTTAATCTATCAGATTTTTCCACCTGTCCTTAGCATCATAACCCTCTTTGCTTTCAGTTAAGCAAAGTCAGGTCACCCTTGACTATAATAATTTATGTTCCCTCTTGTATTTGTTGAGTACTAAAGCATGTAGCTGAGTACTAGAATAGGTATGTGTAATTTTTCTCTGTCCAGTTCTTTGATTTTTCCTTTAGGATACCATTCCCTTTCTCCTTTTTTTGGTCCTTAAGGTTTAAGTGCTGCTAACTCCACCCATTGTTTCCAGCAGTTGGCAGGTGACCTAAGCCCAGCCAATCAGAATGATGGTGATTTTTTTCAAGGCTGGATATGTTACCCAATCAAGACCTATGGATATTAACTCTGAAATGTTTAATGCAACTATTGAGAAAGAGGCTAAACTAGTAAGATATAACTTTTGAAATGCTAGTAGCCATCTGTGCTGACATTTGAAGAGAATCTACTAGAGAATGAAGCCAACACAAAGAAAAGCAGAGCCAAGAGATAAAAAATAGTGTCCTATTGTATTTGCATACTTAGCTCTTCTCTGATCTTTTCTATTATATAAGCTAATACATTCTTTATTAAATTAGGCCAGTCTCTAGTGAGGTTCTATTACTTGCAACTGAAGGCAATCTCACTAATCTAAAATAATTTATCAGTTGTGCAAAATTTACAGTTGTTACATTTATAGTCTGTCAGCACCCGGATAGTTTCTAAGGACTGGGGAGTAGAAATATAAAGAAAATATGTAGATCTGGATTCACTCCTTGTTTCACTACCTTCTCTGTTCCTGATCATCTCATTATGTTGAGTATTTTATACACAGAGCACACGCAATATAACAACTTCTTTCCATTGATTATGGCAAGAAATCCAAGCTGGAGCTCTCCATTTACCCAACCCCACCGCACCCCAGGTTTCCACAGCTGTAGCTGAGCCCTACAACTTCATCCTCACCACTCACACCACCCTAGAGCACTCTGATTGTGCTTCATGGCAGACAATGAGGCCATCTATGACATCTACCATAGAAATCTCAATATTGAGCACCCAACCTACGTTAACCTTAACTGCTTTATTAGCCAGATTGTGCCTTCCATCACTGCTTCCTTCAGATTTGATGGAGCCCTGAATATTGATCTGACGGAACCTCAGACCAACCTGGTACCCTATCCCCACATTCACTTCCCTCTGCTCACATAGGCCCCTAATGTCTCTACTGAGAAAACCTACCATGAACAGCTTACTACAGCAAAGATCACCAGTGCTTGCTTTGAGCCAGTCAATCTGATGGTAAAATGTGAGTCTTGCCATGGTAAATACATGGCTTGCTGCCTGTTGTACCATGATGACATGGTTCCCAAATATGTCAATACTGGCATTGTCACCATCAAGACCAACCACAGCATTCACTTTGTGGATTGGTGTCCCACTGGCTTCAAGGTTGGCATCAATTATCAGCCTCCCACTGTGGTACCCGGTGAAGACCTGGCCAAGGTACAGAGAGCTGTGTGTGTAAGTTGAGCAACACCATTGCCGTTGCTGAGGACTGGGCTCACCTGGACCACAAGTTTGACCTCACATATGCCAAGTATGCATTTTTTCACTGGTACATGAGTGAGGGGATGGATGAAAGAGTATCTCAAAGTAAAGGCTTTAAGATTTTTAAAAAGGAGAAGAATCTAGAAAAAGCATTCTAGATTAAGAGCCAAATTGTTCTTGTTACCCTGTTACTAAAGAGCTCTTGGTGCTTGGAAAACATCATCCAACTATTTTCATTCACATCAAGAAGAAATCTACAATCCCAGGAAAAGGGAAGAAAATGACTGGCTTGTGCTCTAGCATTGGTCTTGAAGATCAAAGTTCTGGATTTATTTTCTTCTAATATCAACTTATTTTAGACTCAGGGGGTACATGTGCAGGTCTGTTACATGGGTATATTGCATGATGCTGAGGTTCGGGGTATGATATGATCCCATTACCTAGATACTGAGCATAGTACCCAACAGTTAGTTTTTCAATCCTTGTCCCCTTCTCTCTCCCCTCTTTATAGTAGTCCCCAGAGTCTAATGTTGCCATCTTTGTGTCCATGAGCACCCAATATTTAGCTCCCACTTATGAGTGAGAATATTCAGTGTTTGGTTTTCTATTCTGGCATTAATTCACTTAGGATAATTGCCTCCAGCTGCATTCACGTTGCTGAAAAGGACATGATTTCATTGTTTTTCATGGCTTTGCAAAGTTTTGGATTCTAATCCTACTGTCACTATTGGCTGGTTTTGTGAGCTTGAGCACATTGTGTCCTTGCCCTGGGTATCTATAAAATTAAGTCAGTGACACCGAACCTGCTTATCTCAGATAAATTATGGGGCAGCAAGGAAGAAAATATATTTAAAAATGCTTTGAGAAGTTTAAGGTTCTGAGTACACGCATGATATTGTTACTAGTAGTAATAGTAGTAGTAAATGTCAATGTTTCACATTTGTCTGAATAAGAGAGAGAAAATTTCCCTCATCATGGCATTAGAGCATATGGCCTGGAAATCACAGTGAGGTCATTCTTCTTCTACTATTTTTTGTTTGTTTGTTTTTGACAGGGTCTCTCTGTGTCACCCAGACGGGACACAATCACAGCTCACTGCAGCCTCAACCTCCGAGGCTCAAGTGATCCTCCCACCTCCTCCTCTAGTTCTTAAAAATGGAGAAAAACTAACCCTATTCATTTACCTAACAATGTTTTTTGATGCTGAGGACTTTCTGCTTTAATAAGGTATTATTTATATTTTTATATTTAATTTTTATTTTTTAAAACTGTATTTATGTTCTGCCTGAAAGAACTTTACCTACCCTATGTTCTTAAAGATATAGTCCCTTTTTTACTTCTAGAAATGTGCAATTTTTGCTTTTATTTTAGATCTGCAGTCATTTGAAATTATTGTTTCTTCATGTGAAATATAGATGCCACAGTTTTTACTTGGATAGCCAATTGCTCCAGACCATATATGGCACACACACACAAAATTCACTGAATCACCTTGTGTGGTTGTTGAAAATTAACTGACCAGGCTGGGCTCGGTGGCTCATGCCTCTAATCCCAGCACTTTGGGAGGCCAAGCTGGGTGGATCACGAGGTCAGGAGATTGAAACTATCCTGGTCAACATGGTGAAACCCCGTCTCTGCTAAAAATACAATAATTACCTGGGCTTGGTGGTGGGTGCTTATAGTCCCAGCTACTCTGGAGGAGGAGGCAAGAGAATTGCTTGAACCCGAGAGGCGGAAGTTGCAGTTAGCCAAGATGGCACCACTGCACTCCAGCCTGGGTGACACAGGGAGACTCCATCCCAAAAAAAAAAAAGAAAAAGAAAATTAACTGACCTTGTATGTGTGGATCTATTTCAGAACTCTATTTGTTGCATTAGTCTACTTGTCTAACCTTGCATCATGCAACACTGCTTAATTATTGCATTGTATTGTATTGTATTGTATTGCATTGTATTGTATTGTATTGTATTTTGAGACAGGGTCTCACTCTGTCACTCAGGCTGGAGTGCAGTGGCATAATCACTCAGGCTCAGGCTCACTGCAGCCTCAAACTCCTGGGCTTGAGTGATCCTCCTGCCTCAGTTTCCTGAGTAACTGGGAATAGAGGCATGCACTACTGCGCCTGGCTAATATTTTTTATTTTTTGTGGAGATGGGGTTTCACTATGTTACCCAGGCTGGTCTCCAACTCCTGGATTCAAGTGATCCTCCCACTTCAGCCTCCCAAAGTGCTGGGATTACAGGTATGAGCCACTGCACCTAGCCAAGGTCATCTTTTCTATTCATGTTTAAGGATTTATCTATAGCTCTGCAACATGTCTGTGCCATCAGTTCCTACACAGAAAATAGTAACTACTATACAACAACAAAAAACCTTACCTATTACCAAAAGAACTGGGTTCTAGTGCTACCTCTGCCACTAGCTTCCTTTGTGACCTAGTGTACCAGCTTTCTCTAGCCCTCAGTTTCCTTTATCTACATAATAAAAAGATTAAATTATGTAATGTGGTGGCCATCAAGAATGCTCACCGATGTCTGGCTCTCCTCTTCCTTTCAGGCACACAGAAGACTATATTTTTCATACCCCATTCTAGTTATGCCTAGCCAGGTGATTAGTTCTGGCCAATAGGATATAAGTAGAAGAGACATGTGTTATTTCTGGGTATTTCATTGCCCATAAGAACTATTCCAGTGCTCTCTTCCCCTGCGATTTGATTTGGTCCAGTTATTGATAGCGTTGTCTCTATCATCTTGGGCCCTTTAGTGGGTATGTGAAATAGAATCACCATGTCAACATGAAATTGATATGTAGTGTGACTGAGAAATGAGCCTGAGAAATTGTTTTGTTAAACTATAAATATTTTAGTGCTAAGTTGTTACAGCAGCATAATCTGGCTTATCCTAACTAATACAGGTAATTTCTGTATTTTCTCTCAATTTTCATATACTGCAACGTTATGCATATTTTTTCTATACTTAATGAATTTAAAACAAAAAGAATCTGCAAACCTCATGGATCTGCTAGGATATTTTTTTTAATAAGTGATGTGAGAGACGAGAGTAAGGAGAGGCACCATGGAGTTTCTCTACCACTGTGAGAGGAGGAGGACATTCTACAAGATCTTGTTAAATATGTCTTCTAATTCTTCCCATCAGGACTTTAAACAATAAATTAAAAGATGTACTCTATATTACTAAGTATTGGAAAATAGATGTCAAACATGAAAGATACGTGTGCTAATACAAAAATGTGCAGAATGTAAATGTAGGCTTAATATAGACATTGTATTTAATGCATTAGTCATATTTATTTGCAGATGTCATCCAAAGGACTTAAATCATAAGCACACTTTAATAAATCTAGCAAATAACATCATACTCCTAACTGTGCTCATTATATCTTTACCCTCCTACCAAGGAGTATGTTGAAACTGACTGATGTAAAATAAATTTCATGTATTCATGCTTTTTGAGGTATTTTGTTTGTTTGTTTGTTTGTTGTTTGTCTGTTTGTTTTTGCCAAAAGATGAGAAGACCGATTCAAGGAAATGCCAAATAGATGAGAATAAGAATAATAGTGTGTTTGTAGCCAAATAGCAAGCCAAACAAAAAGGATGTTTTGTTCACTTTATCCAAAGACTTACTTTATTTTTTTGAGCCCAAATAAGCCCTAGACCTCTACTCAAATATAAACGGATTCATCTGAAACAAGCTCATTTGCTTGGCAATTTCCAAAGTGCCTCTGCTATGGAAGCATGTGACATGAGTAAGAAAAAAGAAGAAAAGAAAGGAACTAAAATGGTTACAGTCCCTCTTGTTTTCTTAGCTCCCACCTCACCATGAGTGAGAGATGGACAGAGTAGAAAGGAAGGGGAAAAAATGAACAAAACTGGCTAAGAAGGCAGGAGGATTGCTGGACCCCAGGAGCTCAAGACCAGCTTGGGCAGCCCAGGTGACCTCATCTCTACAAATAATTTTTTACGAATTAGTTGGGTTTTGTGGCACATGCCTGTGGCTCCAGCTACTCAGGAGGTTTAGGGAGGAGGATTGTTATTTCAGGAGGTCGAGGCCATGAAACACATAGTCAGAACTGGCTGGCACCAGGTCCAAGTGACAGATGAAACAGAAAGAAAGAAAGAAAGAAAAAGAAAAGAAAGAAAAAAGAAAGAAAGAAAGAAAGAAAGAAAGAAAGAAAGAAAGAAAGAAAGAAAGAGAGGAAGGAAGGAAGGAAGGAAGGAAGGAAGGAAGGAAGGAAGGAAGGAAGGAAGGAAGGGGAAGGAAGGAAGGAAAGATGAAAGAGAAAAGGAAGGAAGGAAAAGAAAGAAAAGAAGAAAAGAAAGAAAGAAAAAGAAAGAAAGAAAGAAAGAAAGAAAGAAAGAAAGAAAGAAAGAAAGAAAGAAAGAAAGAAAGAAAGAAAGAAAGAAAGAAAGAAAAAGAAAGGAAGGAAGGAGGGAAGAAAGAAAGAAGGAAGGAAGGAAGGAAGGAAGGAGGGAGGGGAGGGTTGGTGGAAAATGCGGAGCGGCTCACAGTTTGAACCATGGTCAAGTTAAGGTAAAGCAGCCAACTAATGAACAAGAAAATATTTCTTGACTCTTTTACTAAATGGCCCTGAAATGTTTTAATTGAGCTATTTCTGCAATGGCCCATATACCTCACCTCTCAGAAGTGTAAGTTAGAAACATGCAGGAACCACCATTAAGGTCACTTTGGTACAAGAGGAGCCTCCAAATGGTCTCTTAAGAGAGACCAACCAACGGGCGGAAACACTGTGGAATGGAAGGCCATGTGGAGTGCGAGGACGCAGCATAGAGACTGCCCTTGTGTCCATGTTGCCTTTATCCCATCTCATCAAGCTCCTCCTAGAGCAGCTGAGAAGGCCAACAATACTCCAATCATTCCTCCTGACTCTAGATTTTCAGACAATTCTGCCATACTGATGTTTAGCTAAAAGGAGGGAGGTGCACATAAGCAGGAAAGTGTTCTAACAATGTAGGAGACTTGAAAACCTCCAAACCCAGCCTGGCCAACATGGTGAAACCCTGACTCTACCAAAAATACAAAATTAGCTGGGTGTGGTGGCGCATGCCTGTAATCCCAGCTACTTGGGAGGCTGAGGCAGGAGAATTACTTGAACCTGGGAGGGAGAGGTTGCAGTGAGCTGAGATCACACCATTGCACTCCAGCCTGCGTGACAGAGTGAGACTCCATCTCAAAAAAAAAAAGTAGCTAACTTTTTTTTTTTCTTACAAGATAGGGTCTCACTCTGTTACCCAGACTGGAGTGCAGTGGCAGGATCACAGCTCACTGCAGTCTTGACCTTCCAGGCTCAAGTAATTCTCCCACCCCAGCCCCTGAGTAGTTGGGACTACAGGCATGTGCAACCATGTCTGGCTAGTTTTTTGTGTTTTTTGTAGAGACAGGATTTTGACATGTGTCTCAGGCTGCTCTCAAAGTCCTGAACTCAAGCAATGCTCCCACCTCGGCCTCCCAAAGTGCTGAGATTAGAGTCGTGAGCCACCGCGCCCAGACTTTTTTTCTTTTTTTTTGAGCTAACAATTTTTCAAGTACCTACTATATGCCAGGCAACAAGCTAAATCTTTTGCATGCTTTGTGTAATTTAAAATCTCTACAACTAGTCAGTCATGGTGGGTGTGCCTCTAGTCCTACTTACTCAGGAGACTGAGGCAGGGGGGATCACTTGAGCCCAGGAAGTCTCAAGGCTGCAGTGAGTCGTGATCGCACCACTGCACTCCAGCCTGGGTGGGACGGAAAAAGACCGTGTCTCAAAAAAACCCAAAAAACTCTAAATCATAGTGTTTACCTGCTCAATTTATAGATGAAGAAAATAAGGTCAAAAGGATTCAATGAGTTCTACAAATTCTCATAGTTTGTAATGGCAGCGGTAGAATTCTAACCCACATCACCTGACCCCCAAACTAACTTTGGCCACACTTCACACTGCAGAGACTATGAGTGAGCTACATTTCCCCCAAATTGTTCCAAGTAACTGTTGAATGCCTTGCATTATTTACACCCATCCTTATTATTCCTTATTAGTTCAGTGATGGATCTCATTCTCACCCATGATTACTTTAAGTATGTCAGTATTAAAATAACTTCTCTCCTTTCACTAACCCTTCACCTCTCTTGGTCATCTGTGTCTAACTAACCTGACAACTGGGTTTTAACCTCTATAGCAGAGAGTCTTTCAGGGAGAGATTCAATAAATGTATTTTCATGAAAGCTTGGCAGATACTTAACTGGGCTCACAAGTATTTCATAGTTGAAGAAAGTGGTTCATTGACAAATAGTAGCAGTAATAAATATTTGTTGAATGATTGAATGTTTAATAATTAAAGAGATCCTCTCTCAGAAACACTCTTCTGTTAAGCTACTTTCAAAGAGGCTATACAAATGAGAAAGGTGTAGAAGGACATAAATTAAACTTTTTATTTATTCATTTTAATTCATGCCTTCCACAAATATTTATTAAGTGCCTTTTCTAGTCAATACCAGACAGTGTACTAATTTCACTCATAGGGGTGTACTAGTTGTCTATTGCTATGTAAAAAATTAACCACAAGTTTGGCAAGTTAAAACAACAAACATTTATTTTCTCCCAGTTTCTGAGGGTCAGAAATCTGAGAATCTCGTAGCTGGGTGGTTTCAGTTCAGGGTCTCTCCGGAAGTTGCAGTCAAGCTGCCAGGTGAAGCTGAGGTCATCTCAAGAGTTGACTGTTGTAGAAGGACCTGGTTCCAAGCTCACTCTCACAGTTGGCAGGCCTCTGTTCCTTGTGGTGATTGGCAGAGACTTCAGTTTCTCACCATGTGGGCCTTTCTGTAAGGCTTCCCAGAGCCAAGGATCCAAGAGAGGAAGAAAGAGAAAGAGCATGCACCCACACCAGAGCCAGAATGGATGTTTTATTACCCAGCTTTTTATTACTCAGCCTTCAAAGTTGTACAATGTCACTTCTGGGACTCAGGCCCCACCTCTTGAAGTCGGGAGAATCAGAGAATTAGTGGATACAATTTTAAAACTACCAAGAGGAAGCCTGGTCCAGTGACTCATGCCTATAATCCCAGTACTTTGGGAGGCCTAGGCAGGAGGATTGCTTGATGCTAACTGTTTGAGACCAATTTGGGCAACGTAGTAAGAACTCATCTCTTAAAAATTTAAAAATGGCTGGGTACAGTGGCTCACGACTGTAATTCAGCACCTGGGGAGGCTTAGGTGGGTGGATCACCTGAGGCCAGGAGTTCAAGAACAGCTTGACCAACATGGAGAAACACCATCTTTATTAAAAATACAAAATTAGCCGGGCATGGTGGAGCATGCCTGTAATCCCAGCTACTCAGGAGGCTGAGACAGGAGAATTGCTTGAACCCAAGAGGCAGAGGTTGCAGTGAGCCGAGATTGCACCATTGCACTGCATCATGGGCAACAAAAGCGAAACTCCATCTCAGAAAAAAAAAAAAAAAGTAAAAATTAGTTGGGCACACTGCATTGCCAAGACACTCCTAAGCCAAAAGAACAAAGCTGGAGGCATCACACTACCTGACTTCAAACTATACTGCAAGGCTACAGTAACCAAAACAGCATGGTACTGGTACCAAAACAGAGATACAGACCATTGGAACAGAACAGAGCCCTCAGAAATAATACCACACATCTACAACCATCTGATCTTTGACAAACCTGAGAGAAACAAGAAATGGGGAAAGGATTCCCTATTTAATAAATGGTGCTGGAAAAACTGGCTAGCCATATGTAGAAAACTGAAACTGGATCCCTTCCTTACACCTTATACAAAAATTAATTCAAGATGGATTAAAGACTTAAATGTTAGACCTAAAACCATAAAAACCCTAGAAGAAAACCTAGGCAATACCATTCAGGACATAGGCATGGGCAAGGACTTTATGACTAAAACACCAAAAGCAATAGCAACAAAAGCCAAAACTGACACATGGGAGCTAATTAAACTAAAGAGCTTCTGCACAGCAAAAGAAACTACCATCAGAGTGAACAGGCAACCTCCGAATGGGAGAAAATGTTTACAACCTACCCATCTGACAAAGGGCTAATATCCAGAATCTACGAAGAACTTAAACAAATTTACAAGAAAAAAATCAAACAATCCCATCAAAAAGTGGGCGAAGGATATGAACAGACACTTCTCAAAAGAAGACATTTATGCAGCCAACAGACACATGAAAAAATGCTCATCATCACTGACCATCAGAGAAATGCAAATCAAAACCACAGTGAGATACCATCTCACACCAGTTAGAATGGCGATCATTAAAAAGTCACGAAATAGCAGGTACTGGAGAGGATATGGAGAAATAGGAACACTTTTACACTCTTGGTGGGACTGTAAGCTAGTTCGACCATTGTGGAAGACAGTGTGGCAATTCCTCAAGGATCTGGAACTAGAAAAACCATTTGACCCAGCCATCCCATTACTGAGTATATGCCCAAAGGATTATAAATCATGCTGCTATAAAGACACATGCACACATATGTTTATTGCAGCACTATTCACAATAGCAAAGACTTGGAACCAACCCAAATGGCCATCAATGATAGACTGGATTAAGAAAATGTGGCACATACACACCATGGAATACTATGCAGCCATAAAAAAGGATGAGTTCATGTCCTTTGTAGGGACATGGATGAAGCTGGAAACCATCATTCTGAGCAAACTATTGCAAGGACAGAAAACCAAACACTGCATGTTCTCACTCATAAGTGAGAATTGAACAATGAGAACACTTGGACACAGGATGGGGAACATTACACACTGGGGCCTGTCATGGGGTGGGAGAAGTGGGGATGGACAGCATTAGGAGATATACTAATGTAAATGATGAGTTAATGGATGCAGCACACCAACATGGCACATGTATACATATGTAACAAACTTGCACATTGTGCACATGTGCCCTAGAACTTAAAGTATAATAAAAAAATAAACAACAACAAAAAAATTAGTCAGGCACAGTGGCATATGCCTGTAGTCCTAGCTACTTGGGAGGATCTCTTGAGCCCAGGACTTCCAGGTTGAAGTGAGCTATGATTGCACCACTGCACTCCAACCTGGGTGACACAGTGAGACTCTGTTTCCAAAAATTAATTATAAAAAAAAAACTATGGAGGGGAGGTTGATTAGAAGGGGAAACTGTTGAATTTTATTCATATACTTTTAATATCTTAACCAATTATAATTGTAACCTAATTTTCCATTAATAGACAATATATAGCTGTATACTTAGGATGAGAAAGGAGATAATTAGACATGGATCAGGGGTGGGGTTGATCTTCCTCTACTTTCTCACACTTTCCACAGAAGACCAAGAAAGCTTCCATCTCTCATGGAGATCTTTGTTATCTTTTGATAAAGGATGTTATTTTCCATTCCTATGTCAAGGTATTGCGTAGACACAAAATTCCAGCAAAGTTGCATATCTTAGTAGTGCAGAGAGAGTGGAGGAAACTTAAGATGATACAGAAAAGACCATCAAAATGATTATCAGGGAACCTAGAAACTGCCATATAAATGTATTTCCCAATGAATTTTAACATCCAAATTCATTTAATTTTTAGTGGTCTGACTATATTTTGACCTGCTGAACTGTTTCGCAGATTCAAATTTTCATCATTGTCCTTCACATCAAATAATGAATTCGGAAGCAGAATTTCCATCTGTCAGTTTAGAGAATGCAGCATCTCATCTCTGTATTGAAATCAAGTCCCTCTCACCTTTCAACAGCCAAAGAACCACTTCATCGTCAGCAATGTGGAAAGCTACAAATCAATTAAACTTACCTCGCGTTTATGAGTACCCATGAATTGCACTTACAATGGTTGTACAAAAGGGTATGGTAGTGCTGGGTTCTCAACAACGGCTCCCAAGTCAGGTAACAGCACATCTGGGGTCAGTGATACTTTCCCTATTTGTCCTGTCTGTGACTCAAGCACAGTTCTTCAGTTTTTTTCTTGGGCTCACCGCCACATCAACATTGCAGTATTCCTTGTCGCCGTATTTAAATCTAAGAAGAAAACCGCATGCAGGTTTTTGAAGAGCCACATGTGGCTAAGAAAGCCTCAGGTTGGAATGCGGCCCTGTAATCCTCTCACAGGGGTGGAGAGGAAACAGCTCCAGAGAGGGTTCCAAATGCACACCAATGCCCCTTCGAGCTACATTTTGCATTTCGTTTTCTGCTTTAAAATCTCTATTGGCTTCACATCTGAGAAGGCTTAAGAACATAATTTATTCCATATAAGGTTCCCAGTAATTTATGCTCAGTAAATTGGCAACATGGGAAGAATTTTTTCATTGACTACCATGGAAGATTATTAAAGGCCATCTTGTGCAAGTAGACAGTTCAAGCAGCCATACGTCATACAAAAGGAAATTTCCTAGCATCCTGTGTTTTAAATGAAAATAATTTACATCTTTTGAATTTATAAATGTGTAATTTTAGTTTTTACACAATTGCCCATTCACACAAAATTCTTCTCTAGACAGTCCAACTCCAGGATGTACTTCACCTTTTATAGTCCCTCTCCCTCAAAACCAGGTAAATCCAAGAAAACCTCAGGTCTATAATTCACTCTACTTCTGTAATTTTTTTTTGCAGTTTTAGATTTATGCCAAGATAATAGCTTACTGTCCTAAAATGCTGGTTTCCTGGACAGGTAAATATTAACTCTTTGTTCTCAGCTTTGTCTTTCTCAGCAAATGATAGACTAGTACCAGCTCTTCCATTGTTTTGTTCCTTGATGAAAAATGGATTGAATTTGTGTGCACAAGGCCAGGTTCTATGGTTGTAAAGTAGGAACTGTGTTCCATTATTCAGGCACAAACTCACAAACATTTAGATATTTATAGTTTTTATTCCAATGGTTAATGAATGTTTCATTTTCCTCTCTTTTTGCTTTTGTATCCAATAAATACGGCTATGTGTTGAAGGATGTTATTTGTAACTATTCCATAATGAAGTAATAGAACTTCTGTCCTTATTATTTCTTAGGAATGTTTGCATTGAGAGTATTAAATTGATGTATTTGTTGTAATAATTATTTAGATTCCTAGATATAGGCATCTGTGCATGAACATAATTCTCCAAAGTGGCAAAGGGTACTATATTGGTTTCATATTAGAATCATGAAAGTGAAGTTGTCAGCCAGGCACAGTGGCTTATGCCTGCAATCCCAACATTTTGGGAGGCCAAGGCAGGAGGACTGAGCATGAAGTTTGAGACCAAACTGGACAACATAGTGAGACCCCATCTCAACAAAAAATAAAAAATTAACTGGGTCTGGTGACAAGTACCTATAGTTACAGCTACTCGAGAGGCTGAGCTGGGGGGATCACTTGGAGGCCCAGGAGGTCAAGGGTGCAGTGAGCTATAATTATGCCACTGCATTCCAGTAACTGGATGCATATTTGGAGCAAGTACCTCAGCTATCTGGATACAAAGACACAAGCCAGTATCTCTGAAATGATTAGCAAGGCTAACATGGTCTTTTCAACTCAAAGCAAACAAAAGCTATAAATTTCTTTACTGAAAATGTTTACTGCTCCCTAGAGCTATGAACAGCAGTAAACATAATGCTCAAAAATGTATTCTATTTCACTTGTGAAGTCCTCTGCAATTTGAATTTTTAAAAGAGAAATCACAAGAGAGACAAAGTGGTGAGGAGAATTTTTTTTTAATGAAGAATATATTTAGAAAAGAAGAATGAGAAGATGTCTTGCCACTGAGCCAGTGGGAATTTGAAATTACTCCAAGCCAGGGAGCCAATAGAGTGTCTAAAACATAAGGTAGAATTCAGAGGGAGCTGATCGTGTTTTGATCTCATGTAATGCTTTTCTTCACGCTTGTTTCCAAGATCTAATTGGTGGCTACCTCGGAAAATGTTAACTAAGGCATAGCCATGGTGAAAAGAAGAGAATCAGAACTTCTTGGGTGAATTCCTCTACCTACGTAGATCTTGACCTTTCCCTGGGACGGTAACCATAAGATCCTAACTATTAAGAACCCAGGTTGGCAGGGCACACTGGCTCACGCCTATAATCCCAGCACTTTGGGAGGCTGAGGAAGGAGGATCACAAGGTCAAGAGGTAAAGACCATCCTGGCCAACATGGTGAAACCCCGTCTGCACTAAAAATACAAAAATTAGCTGGGCATGGTGATGCGTGCCTGTAGTCCCAGCTACTCGGGAGGCTGAGGCAAGAGAATCACTGGAACCCGGGAGGCAGAGGTTGCAGTGAGCTGAGATCACACCACTGCACTACAGCCTGGTGACTCCATCTCAAAAAAAAAAGGAGAACCCAAGTCATTGCCATTCCCTAAGTTTTCTAAACTTTATATGGAAGCCATGGGGCAAAGAAAGAGTGCAGTGGTGAAATCATATGTCACTGCAGCCTGCAACTCCCCACAACTCCCCAGGCTCGGGTGATTCTCTCACCTCAGCCACCCGAGTATCTGGGACTACATATGCATGCCACCATGTTAATTTTTGTATTTTTTGTAGAGGTGGCGTTTCATCATGTTGCCCAGGCTGATCTTCAACTCCCGGGCTCAAGCAATCCTCCCACCTTGGCCTCCCAAAGTATTGGGATTACAGGCATGAGCCACCTTGCCCAGCCAGATACTGTCTTCTTAACCCACTCTTTAGTCCAACTAAGAAAACATCTTGACTAATGCTCAGACTATACATAAAATGACAAATAACAACTACGAGAAAACATACACATAAAGATTATGTTGCGTTTCAGTCCTGTAAGATTCTATCATGGCTCTGAATGGTAGAACAACCAATATAAAGAGCATGATTGAGACTTTACTATCCCTCTGAGAAGTGACTAAAGCAACAAATGTGATGGTATTGATTTAAAGCCTCTTGGCCAGTGATTTTCACATTGGGTGCTCTTGAGTTTCTGGGAGGTGACTCTCCAAGGTCAATGGAGAGTACACAGTTTAACATCTGCATTCAGGCCCTTCAGTTCTGCCAACCTGGTCCCGCCATAAATAATAGCCAGTTGGACAATGGCTACTTTATGCAATCCCAATTAAAAACCCCAAATGCAAACATAAAAAGATATTCAGATGCTCCAGCTATCATTAACACAAATTAAAAAACAATATTCTTAAACTTGCATCATGAATTCATTCACAATGTACGGAGCTCTTATGTGACTGGCCCTATTCCAGGGGCTGGGAACATGAGTGAATCAGCCATACACCCAGCCTCCAAGGAGCTTCCAGCCCGGAGGGACAGAGAGACACATAGGGAACTAACCAAAACAGCATGTTTCATCTGTTCTGATAGGCACAAGCACTGAGGAGGAAGCCAAAGGTACCAATACTTCTGGCATTTGTGCAAAGTTAGGAATACATTCTGGCAGGATTTTTTTTTTTTTTTTTTTTTTTTTTTTGGCCGTAGTTCTCCATGTACTAATCTCCTCTGATATTTTCACAACCTCGTCTACTTTTATGTGTCCTTCTCTCTGCCTTAAGCCTTCAGGTAAATGTCCAGACACAAAGAGCTGAATTTACTCACTCTAAATGGAAATCTAAATTTGACAAAAAGAAACTCTATCTTCTTGGAAACCATTTCAAATCTACTCCTGTCTTTATTCCCCATAAAATTTGACAGAGATAAGACACACCCTAATGAAGAACTATGTGACAGAACTGACAGGATGGCTCTCACGCCTGTAATCCCAACACTTTGGGAGGCCTAGGTGGGAGGATCACTTGAGGCCAGGAGTTCAAGACCAGTCTGGGCGACATAGTAAGACCTGGTCTCTAACAACAACAACAACAAAATTAAATTAGCCAGGCATGATGGTGCGTGCCTGTAGTCCCATCTACTGGGGAAGCTAAGGCAGTCCAGGGATCTCTTGAGCCCAGGGGTTTCAGACTACAGTGAGCTATGATCATGCCACTGCACTCCATCCTGAGCAACAGAGTGAGAAACTGTGGTGGTGGCGGGGGTGGGAGGGAACATATAAAGAACAATGTGAGAAACCTATAGCTTATTTGCACAAATGCCAACATCTTTGATTGTCCCCCCCAAGAGAAATAAGAACATGGTCTGGGCTGGGCGTGGTGGCTCACTCCTGTTATCCCAGTACTTTGGGAGACCGAGGCTGGTGGATCACCTGAGGTCAGGAGTCAAGACCAGGCTGGCCAACATGGTGAAATCCCGTCTCTACGAAAAATACAAAAATTAGCTGGGCGTGGTGGCAGGCGCCTATAATTCCAGCTACATAGGAGGCTGAAACAGGAGAATTGCTCGAACCCGGGAGGCGGAGGTTGCAGTGAGCCAAGATCGCGCCACTGCACTCCAGCCTGGGCAACAAAGAGTGAAACTCCATCTCAAAACAAAAAACGAAAAACAAAAAACAAAACAAAACAAAACAAAAAAGAACGTGGTCTGATCTCCTCCACCTTTGCTTTGTGCTTCCCTCCAGTGGGATTGCCATCTCTCTCTTATCTCATCCTTGCTCTGCTCCTACTTCACCCATCTTCTGAGATCCAAGTCAAAATCATCTGCACTGTGAAGTCTTTCCCAGGCAGTTATTCATGGCAGGACAGACCACTCTTTCAAACTTCCAAAGCTCTTTGTACTAATTACCAGGGTGTATTATATTAAATCATATCAGCTTTCTTGCCTCTCCCTCACTGATCTAAAAACTCCTGGAGGCCAGGGACTGTGACTTATCAATCTTTGTATCCACAAGTGCCTGGTACCATGCTGGCCACATCTTGCCTGCTTAATAAGTGGAGGTTAAATAAATGCACAAATGAGAAAGTTTCCATTTGTGTAGAAGAATTATTGTTTTTCACCCACTCAATTCCTGCATTCTCCATGCTGTACGTTCGGACTCATGGCTCCACCCACATTTCCACCTCCTCCAAATTTCCCATGACTCACTTCCCAAACCAGGAAGGTCTAAATCTGGAATAGGCCTGGGGCATAACCAGGTAGACACAGCTCATCTTGTCTTTGAATATTCCCCTAGGACAGGCTGACCATCTCCAGATGGTCATACACTTAAATGGCCAGATGAGTAACACACACTTGAATGGCTTATTTTTACAAGCTGAAGATTTGAATGCTGTCTCTCACTCTGTTGCTTTGAGTCAACAAAATAATAATTAACTAGGTACAATGATTTCTGCTTCACTGTGGCCTCAGGAATATTAGATGCTTAGCCTCATGGAGAGCTAACTTTTGTTTGCATCCAGCCACCAAATTTGAATCTGAGTCACCAGTTTACTTTGTTTGGAATTTTCCCTTCAGTTTCACTGAACGTATACTTTCAGGTGGCTTCCAGTACTCTACTGACCAAAACAAAGAAAGTTGGGGTTTTCTCAACTTTGTGAACCAAGCTTCAAAATTCTGGTTTGCATCAATAGGCTCTGTTAGAACCAGCCTGAGCCAGCTACCAAGGGAACAAGGCGTTGACTCCTTAGCATCCTGGCATCCATGTAGGTCCCAGTCATCAAGGATCCTCTCCCAGCAAGACCAGTATGAGCAGTAGCATACCTGTGAGCAGCAGGCAAAAATCCTTCTCACAGAGGAGAAAAAGACCCCAAACAGGCAGCAAAACAGGTAATAATTCAGGCAGCCTTCTGAACATTTGTGAAAACCTATGCATGTGGCATTACACCTGAGACAGAAAAGGCATTTGAATATTTTAAAGCAGTGAAAATTTTGAAGACAAAGTTATGGAATGAAGAGTTGAGGCAATTTGGGGTGGGAGAGGGAATACAACTATCTTCACATTCCTTGCCTTTCAATCCACCTAATCCCCACCAAAAGAACGTAATTTTGAAATAAATGTCTTTGCATATAGCTTTCCCATGGACTTGATTGAAATGTAAAACTTTGTGATATGGATTTTTTTTTTTTTTTTTTGAGACAGAGACTCTGTCACCCAGGTTGGAGTGCAGTGTCATGATGTCGGCTCACTGCCTCCTAGGTTCAACCGATTCTCATGCCTCAGCCTCCAGAATAGCTGTGACTACAGATGCACGCCACTACACCTGACTAATTTTTGTATTTTTAATAGATATGGGGTTTTGTCATCTTTGCCAGGCTGGTCTCGAACTCCTGACTTCAGGTGTTCTACCCGGCTCAGCCTCTGAAAGTGCTGAGATTACAGGTGTGAGCCACTGTGCCTGGCCTGTGATACGGATTTTATGAGCAGAAACTCTGTGGTCAGACGGTTTTGATTCAAACCTTGTCTCTGCCACTGACTAGCTGTGTATGACTGTGGGCATGTGAGTTTTCTGTGCTTCAGTGTCCACATCCGTAAGATGGGGATAATACAACTAACTGTGTCATAAGTAGTTGCTAGAGTTAAACTATATGACAAATAAATGAAGTAGGAGCCTGCCTGGATCACACAGCTGAAAGGTTCTTCAGATAAGAGGTAATACTTGATGCTATAGGTTTTAATATGAGAAATGATAGGATACAGATATAATTGGCCTGATATGGCTCACTTGTTTCCAGTTGCTTTTCCTGGCTCTACATGGCTAATATCAGAATAGCCATGGGCTTTGTTTGTTATTTGAATGAATATATATATATACACACACATACACACACACACACCCCCTAAGACACACCCTATTTATACATACTTGTAGGGTATTTTAATATACGTGTGTGTGTGTGTGTGTGTGTGTGTGTAATATATAGATAATATAGAGTTCAGTCTGGGACCAGAGCTGGCAGGAGCCAGAAGGCCTAGCCCTGTTTCATCCAGACTTGGCCTGTTCCTAGCTGGCTGGGCTTGGTCAGGGCTCTTAACCTCACTGAGCCTCAGCTACCCCAGCAGCAAAAAGTTGACTATAGAAGTGTTGTGAGGCTATAAAACAGATAAAGCAAGTAAGTGCCTTAGCATTTTACACAGTTGCAGGGTATTTTATATATGTGTGTGTGTATGCGCGTGTGTGTGTGGTGGCTTAGCATTTTACACACTTGTATGGTATCATATGTGTGTGTGTATATAAGATAGATAGATAGATAGATAGATAGATAGATAGATAGATAGACAGACAGCTGATAGGATATTCTCTTAAATTCACTAAACATGAACCTTCTTAGTGTAAGAAACCACCCACATAAGAAAGGTGAAAAAGGCAAAACTAAAAAAGACAAAATTTTAGGGTGAACACTATCCATACCAATTTTGTAGGATAATTAGTGGTTTTCTGTCCTTGCTACTACACAAATCTGTTGTTACCCGAAAGGGTTAATCTGCTTTCCTGGCTGGAAAAAAAAAAAGTTTAAAAGTCTTTAATTCCTCATAAATCTGCAAAAACAGCATGAAAGTAGATTAAAAGAAAAAGTAGAAAGATGCCTTCTTTGCCATTTGTCCCTCCATTAGCACCTGCAGACGGGTAGTTATAAATGGACAGCACTGTGCCCCACCCTGAGAACATTCTTTGGGTCTCTTAAGGAAAATGGGATATCTTAAGACAAGGAAAATTCTCCTGTGTGTGTTTCCATCAGTGTCTCTCCCCATCATAAAAGGGGGCATGTTGGAGTGTTTGAAATGTGCTTGTTTCCATGGGGCAGATTGCACCGTTAGCCATTCACCAACCTGTCTTCATCTCCCGGGAATAATATGTTGCCCTGTATTATAGGTGCTTTCCTTTATTTTTCTCTCTCTCCCTCTTCCAAATGCAAGTGGTCTTTTAATGGGTTTTCACAAAGGGATAATTTAATGGGGACATACTTGTTTAAGGGGTACAAAGCACAGCAAGTACCCCTCGTTCATCTCTAAGATGCAAAAAGGTCACACTGACTCAGTACCCTGGAAGTAGCAGGTTGTGCCATGGATGGGGATCACTTGTCCTCCTGCCTCCTACCTCTCAGAGCAGTCAAGGAACTGGAGACTGCTAGGAAGCCTCAGTCTGGCTCCCTGCAGGCTGGGACAGCTCTCCTGGGATAAGCTCTGCTCTGCCTAGGAGAGAATCTGCATTTAGCCATCCAAATGATCTGATTTGTCTCCTGAGTCCTGTCTGGGACCACAGCTGGTGGCCAGAAGGGCCAGCCCTGTTCCATCCAGGCCTGGCCTATTCCTAGCTGCCTAGGCTTGGTTGGACAGGGCTCTTAAATTCGCTAAGCCTCAGTTTCCCCAGCAGCAAAAAGTTGACTATAGGAGTATTTCTGTCTTGTCAGTGTTGTGAGGCTTGTCGGTGTTGTGAGGCTGTAAAAGAGATAAGGCAGGTAAGTGGCTTAGCTTTGAGCAGGGATCCTGACTTATGTCAGTTCTCCTTCTTTCCATTATTCTTCCTATCTTTTCCAAAAGAACTTTTGTAGCTGTGAACAATCGACTTTGTTGGCAAACATTAGGACTAGGCAAAATTTGCTCCAGAGGAAAGTCCAGAGATAGGAAGGTCAAAGATGGAAGGGCAAGGATTCTGTCAGGACCGGGGGAGTGGAAATGGGCAGCCAGGATAGATGGAGCGGTGCAGTGAGGTGGGAGCCGGAGCTGCTGAGCGCAAGCCCAGCCTTGGCTGGGCTTCCAGGTGATGAGGTTCCAGGTGATGGGGTTCTCAGGTCAGCCAGACCACCACAGCCTTGCTATTGACCCAATGCGAGCTTGAAGCTTGGTCCTTGAGTCCTTAACACACTAGGAAGCATTTTCTCCCTCTGGTGCCTGCTAGTGCTGGCCACATTTCAAAGAGGCAGCTGCCAGCCTGCCTCACCTCTCAGACATCAACGTGCAAATTGAAGACTCTGGGGCTCCCTACAGAGAAAACCGAGTCCAGATCATTTGGGTAGGACCTGCTTTTTCCCTGCCCACAGGTGAGCCTTAAAGCAATCTACCTCCAACACAGCGTCAAGGCCTCCCCATCAAGCCAGAGCTTTGCTTTCCTGAATTCTTGCAGTTATTACCGCCCTCTCCAACTCCACCTCCAACCTGTTCCATTCCGCAGGAAGCCATGGATGGACCAGACAGCAGGGAATCCTCCCACACCCCATCTTCCGGCACACAGGAAAGGAACAGAACTTTGTTTTGCAGAAAAGTGGATGTAGGTGTAGGTGTCTGGGAGTGGGTGCCGGGGTTGCTGCATGCCCTCCAGCTCTCAGGACCCCAGAGCAATGCTTCAGTTGCCGGATGCCTCCAAGAACAATGGGCTTTTTGGGTGCAAAAACAACCTTATGTCTAGCAAACCCTATAGGAAGCTGAACAATCCCCTAGGAAAAGGGATCAACTGGTGTCATATTGGAGTGTGATGGATGCCAACCCCTCCCCAACCATCTTCCACCCATCTTCCCGGCACCGTCGCCCCGGCGCCCCGGGGCACACACACCCTATAGGTGAATCCCAAAAGACCGTTATAAGGGCCAGGCCCCACGCTGTTTCCTCTTCTCCAGGACTGTTTGCTCCTTCTCCCCACGTCCTGTCCTTGGACTGCAATCTCAACTCCCCTGGACAGTACATTTGGGTTTTTGTTTGTTTGTTTTGTTTTGTTTTGTTTTTTTGAGACGGAGTCTCGCTCTGTCGCCCAGGCTGGAGTGCAGTGGCGCGATCTCGGCTCACTGCAAGCTCCGCCTCCCGGGTTCACGCCATTCTCCTGCCTCAGCCTCCCGAGTAGCTGGGACTACAGGCGCCCGCCACCACGCCCGGCTAATTTTTTGTATTTTTAGTGGAGACGGGGTTTCACTATGTTAGCCAGGCTGGTCTCGATCTCCTGACCTCGTGATCCGCCCACCTCGGCCTCCCAAAGTGCTGGGATTACAGGCGTGAGCCACCGTGCCCGGCCTGGACAGTACTTTTGAGACACACTTATTTCTACCACGAACCTTGTGAGTCGCTGGGGGTCCAGCGTAGTCGTGGAAGTCTCTGCCTTCTCCACCAGACCTGCGTGGGCAAGACTGAGCATCCCCAAGTCCATGGAGTACCCTCTGGGTCCCGTGCGCTTTTCTCAGCGGCACTCTGGACACCCTCCCAGCACTGGTGAGGTGCATTCTAACCTCTAATTATTTTATTTCCTTTGTAGATTAGTTTTGTTGTTGGTGGTGATGGGTTTTGTTTGTTTTTGAGACGGAGTTTCACTCTTGTCACCCAGGCTGGAGTGCAATGTCGCGTTCCCGGCTCACTGCAACCTCCGTCTCTCGGGTTCAAGCGATTCTCCTGCCTCAGCCTCCGGAGAGCTGGGATTACAGGCGCCCACCACACGCCTGGCTTGTTTTTGTTTTTGTTTTTGTTTTTAGTAGAGATGAAGTTTCACCATGTTGGCCAGGCTGGTCTCGAACTCCAGACCTCAGGTGATGTGCCCACCTCGGCCTCCCAAAGTGCTGGGATTACAGGGGTGAGCCGCCGCGCCCGGCCTCCTTTGCAGCCTTTTTAAGCTGGACTTCGGGACCCGATTCGGGACGGCGGGGTGGGAAGACCGTCTTCCCTCTGTCACCCAGCCACTTCTTTCACCCTGTTGTGCCCCTGGAGACCGCATCCAAGGTGGTGCTGAAATTCAGAAGCCCGTGGCTGCCCTGGGGAGCGTCAGAGTCTACGGTTTGCTCTCTGTGCCTGTGGAGCTCTGTGGAGCCGAGAAGGGCCTACTAGGGGCGAGGAGTAGCAGAGAAAAGGATTGGGCCCTCTTGTCCAAAGGAGAACACTGCTGAGGGATAGAGGAGAGGAGACAACGTGTGGGAGAGGTGAACAAAGGTTTGGCAGGCCAAGAAAAGCGGCCGGAGGCTGTGTCTGAAAAACCGAGGTGGCGGATCCTGCAGCTCCCAAGTTCTTCCCCGACTCGCAGAGTGAGAAACCGGCGCTGAGGAGATGGATTCCAGCGGGACTGGGCACCTGGGGCAGGGCGGGGAACACAGGACTGAGCGTCACAGTCAGCAAGGAGCCCCAGCCTCGGGCTCCTAGCTCCAGGCCAGGAAGCTTTCCTAGTTCCTTAATGCAAGTATGTTTCCGGAGAGATCCTGCCAAGGCTGGGCAAAGGGGGTGGCAAAGGTGGCGCTGTCCAACCACCCCCGCGGCGGGCAGCTTCCCAGCGTCCAAATCAACGGAGAGAGGGAGGGCAGAGCCCTTGGTCGCGTGCAGTTTACTCCCGACCACGTATTGATTTTCTATGTCTCTGCAATTTCCGGTCCTACCCCAGTCCTTATTCAGGTTCAGCTTCGGGTTCTGGCCCTCTAAGGGACCCCAGTACTCCTAGGCAAGCCTAGGGACACCGAATGCCCGGAACGAATTCGCCTGAAACCAGACTCCTCGAGCGCCACCCGAGGACCCACCGAGCCCTGTGTCCCCATCCCCGTGGGGCAGCTCTATCTAGCAGGCGCAACTGCTGGCCGCGCGCGCAACTTTTTTTTTTTTTTTGAAACGCATTGCTGTCCCTTTGCAAGGTGTTATAACAGCAATTCAATTACAGTAAATGGCGCGCATCGTCCTCGCAGCTGGAAAGTCGGTAACTAACTGTGACCGAGCAGTGTAAAAGACTCCGGCTAGACAAACGTTACTTTTATTTCCCCCCTTCCTTCTGAATTTTCTCCCTTCTGTCTTCGCTCCGTATTAATTGTGGCTCTACCACAGGTTAATTAACTCCAAAGAGCTTAGTCTATCTGGACAGAACACACTGGGAAATTGGCAAGAGATCCTAAAAAAAATGGAACGTGGCGTCAAAAAGATTGCCCGAAGTTCCTCGAGTTCCCTTCCGTGGCTAAAGTCCTTGCCTTCAAGGAACACAGCTTCAGTCCTCTGTGGCAAAGACTCCTGGGGGTGTGGTCATTCAGGCTTAGATCTGGGCTTAGATCATGAAGCCTCCTATGGGGAGATGGTGCACACTAAATCCCACTTGGCGTGGTCTGCAGGCATCCAAGAAGAGGTCAAGTCTGCTCCTGATGTGTTTCCACTTCTAGTTCATTGACGATAACTCGCCACTTGTGTTATAGCACGTGCATTTCATGCTAAACTTTAAACAGCATTCCATGAAATTAATATCAACCAAAGGGGAAAAAAAAGCAAGATGGGGATTGGGGAGGTGGCGGCTGGCTTTCCAGAGTGGCGGTAAATCGTGACTGTACTCCATATGTTAAAATCCAGAGGGAGGACTGGAGGAAGGGGAGAATCCCTCACCAGTCAGCCTCTGCAATCATTTAAATAAAGGTAAAATTAACATTCGCTCTTTTGAAGTTAGAGTGAAGATGGCTTAAAAGAGGATTTTATTTAGTGGGTGTCATATCAAAACGAGAAGAAAGGCGATGCCTCGCCTGCAGTTTTTAGTTTCATAATATTTTTTAAAACATTATTTTAGAAAAGGCCAAAATGGCAACTCAGGTATCCCACTGCGTTCTCACGGCCCCCTAGGGCGGTGGACCTCTCCCTACAGGCACAGAATGCTCAGTTTTCTCGCTCTGGGGGTAGAACACCCAGAAGATGCCTCGCAGGTTCCTTTCTCCCGACTCTACATTTGACTAGGACCCGGAGAATGTTTGTGTCTGACTCCTGGAGGGGGCAGGACCCAGGGCACCGCACTTGGGACCTGGCGGCTGCCCAGCCTCTAACCCCTCCTTGACGGTCCACCTGCGCCTGGCGCGTTTCTTGCTACCAGTGGCGCCCCCCACAACCAGCGTGTCGGGTCAGGAGGGGCAGAGCAGATGAGAAGAAGGTTGCATTCGGGGTGTTCTGACTCGGGGCCAGCCAGACAGGAGCGAGCTGGGGCCGAACCCTTGATATAGCTCCTGATGGGGCCTAGCCCTTGATGTAGCTCCTAACGGCCCCGGAGCAGAGTGTTTGGCGACTGCCCTGCCCCAGGCGCACCGGAGGAGCTCTGGCCCATGCGCAGCCAGACTAGTTAGGGTTGTTTTCGGCTTTGTTTGCTTTTAAATCTACAGGCGCCGTTTCATCTCAAGCTCTGCTCACCCTCTGACCTCCTGTTGGCAATTCTCCTCTGGACCCTGACTTTTTTGGAGGGGGGCGGGTTAAAGTGAGAATGGGGTGGAGAGAGAAATGTTACTCGCGTGTCCTTGGCTCCCAGGGCTGGCGATGGCAGGAAAAGAGGACTCATCACTATAACCGGAGGTCGCCGGCCGCCTGTGATCTGGCGCTGCCGCCCTCGTCCCCCTGAAGTTCCTACGTAAGAATTTGCAGAAAACACATCCCACACAGGTCCCTAACCGGGTCCAAGTTGCCTGGGTCTCGCCGCCTTTCCTGGCTGGAAAAAAACCCAGTTTTGTGAGCAAAGTAGATGACCCTCAAGACCGTTTCTTTTAGTGTTTTTACGGAGGCTCCTGCCAGCTCTGCATTCTCACGAAGAGTTATCCCAAGACCTCCCACATCCACCAGAGGAGACCTGAATCCTTCTCCGGCCTAGGTCAGGGGACATTCCAGGCACTCAGCACGCCCGCGGTGGCGTGCATCCCAGCGAACCCTAGCCAGGCTGCGAGGCCTCCCTGCTGGGGCCAGTTCTCAGCTCAGGCTTGGAGGCGGCACTGTCCCTATTCGGTCGAGAGTCCCCTCCTACCTCTCCCTGCTCCCTTGCGGTCATCCTGTCGCCCGTTTTTCTCTTCTAGAGCTTCTCCTGGACACCAGGACGGGCCCCATCGTATTTACTGCACAAAACCCCGCTTTTAAAGCCCGGTTAGGGGCCTCTGTCCTTTGTAGGAGACTTAGAAAAAGTGAAATTGAGCGCCCTGTGGGTGGCCCTTCTAAGAAGAGAAGACTCTCCTTCGTTTGCGTCTCTGCTCAAGTGCTTTAAAGTTACACTAAGGACCTGCTCTCTATTCCTTTACTGTGGACGGAGTTGGGGGGGGGGGGGGGGGGGGCGGTGGAGGAGGGAAGGAGAAGCGGATCTGAGGATAGTAGCTGCCCTGTAGACATTGGCTGCTCTCCTCCAAAGCTCCAGGGTGGGAATTTCTCCACCAGAATTGCAATGTGGGTGGGGGAAGGTTTTTGAATGTAGGACTTTAGAGGCACTCATACTCCATTTCATCTCCCCAGCCCTCCTCCTGGAGTCACCAAACTCCCTGTCAGGGCCAAGTTGTCCTCCCTGGCTTTGCATACCAGAGCTGTTCATCTGGGACCTGTCCAGCCTGCCAAGCAGTTTTTGAGGTTCTGCCTCTGCCTCCAAGTCCTGGTGTTTTTGGTGGCTGTCCCAGCCTGCAGAAGTGAGAGGAGTAAAAGCTTTGAGCTTATAAATCCACTTAAAGCAACTATTACACTTTTCTCTTTCTGACCATGTGTGAAACAACACATATTATTAATGATTTGAGTCTATAATTCAGGAAACAGGAGATATTTTTTATACAGGTCTCTTCTTTCTCCACTGTGGGGTCCCTCCTCAACAGAGATCTCCTAATATATGCAGTCAAGGAGAGGTTTCAGGGATCCAACATCTGTTCCTGTTGGTTTGAAAGTTAATGAAACTCGACTATAATTCCAATTATTTCCAAAAGTATCTTGTTCATTTGTCTGAAACAGCCAGGTAAAAATTACAACCTGCAAACTGATGCTAAATTGGTCCTTTTTCTGCTCACCCTAAAGTTGGCCAAACTAATAGCAAATAATTTTAGATGATTCACATTTTGGCGTAATTGCCATCACCTCTTGTTCCAAAGGTGTTCTCCAGTTGGTCCGCTGACTGTCTAGCCAGGTCTTCTGCATCTACTCAGCCTGGTTCTCTTCCAGAGTTCCTTAATTTGATTTGGTCTCACAGAATCCCCGTCTCCAGGTCCCCTTATTTCCCACCCCGCCCCCCGCCACCAACACCACCAGATCAATCGCAGAGACAATTGATTTTTTTGTGTCCTGTTCAAACCAAAAAGTGCTGACATCTTGGGAAGTGGGCAACAACTCTCATGGATTATCAGACAAACAGGCCAATGTCCAGATTTAGGGATTAAAGTTGTGTGTGCACACATATATGTTGAAGTACATATGCATGTAATCATGTTCATACACCTGACTGTGTATACAAATGATAGTGTTGAGAAATTGAGACAAATTTTCAACGTAATGCCAGAATGTAAACAGAGTGAGAAATCATATTAATCTGGACAAATGAAGAGGTGAATCACACCTAAATATCTAGGAGTAGATCATTAATTATGAAATCCGAGACTCTTTTGAGCATCCTATGCTTGCTAGAAATGAATCATCTTTTTTTTCTCTCTCTTTTATTGAAAATAAGACCCTAAATTCCTTTTGACTGAAAGGAAGTTACCAGACAAGATGCAATTTTCTCTTTCTTTTCTGACAACTCTGTCATCCAAAGGATCACAGCCATGTCAGGGTGTCTGTCTTGGAAAGAAAAAAAGAGAGAGAGAGAGAGAGAGAGAGCGCTAGTGAGAGAAGCCCTGAAGCCCGTGGCCATCTTTGCATCAAAATTTTCCAGACCTCTATTTTTGATTGTGATCCCACTGATCTGAGTTTGAAATGCGAACGCAGTGAAGCCCCTAAGCCTTCAATCGTGTGAAATTTTCAAAAGATCTCTAGAAGCAATCTCAGGCTGCCTGACCCCTGACAGGCACCGATCTCTTTATTCCTCTCTCTGCCAGCACTTCATTTGTCGGAATATCTTTCAGATTTGCACCTCCAGATGACAAACCTGAGTGTTTATTATGTGTACATGAATCGGAAATCTTCAGGCCCGCACAAAAGCACCATTTTAAACATAATATTTAATTTCCCAGCCTAAGTGTCTGCTTCTTTATTTGCTTTTCATTAGCTTAAATATTTTTTCCAGGTCTCCCCATGTGTCACTTTGATATTTAGATGATTCTCTCTTCTAATCATCATTTCCCCCTTGAAAAATCCCCGGTTGCCCACGACTGCTGGGCTCACACGGCAACGTCACCGTGCGGCGGATGGCGAGGACTCATAGCTCGAGGCACAGCAGTTCAGGGAGTGCGGGGTGGGGGGCGCGTCTCCAGACAAGGTAAGGGCCAGTGGGGTGCCAAAGAAAGACTTGCTTTTTAAGCCAGAGGCCAGGACTGGGGCCCAAGGCAGTGAAGACCCTCCCATCTCACTCCATCCTTCTGCTTCAGGCCTTTTTAATTCCTCATATTACTTTTGAAAAAACAAAACAAACCCTAAGGTGTCTTGAGAAAGTACTGGGGGCAGCTTTAACTGATTCGCATGTGCTCCGCTACTGGTCCTCTGAGCGTGGGCGTCAGGTTTAGCCATTCCACCCGAACCAGTTAGACTCATTCCTGTCTCGGGACTTGTTTTTCCGCCTGCCTTTCTGTGGGTACCTAAATCCTGGGAGCTTGAGGGCACTAGAGGGCAAGGGGATGGAGGGCGCTTCTTGAAAGAGGGCTGCTGTGTTAAAATGTCCCATGCCAAATAATTTCAGGGACAAGCCTTTGGGGTCGAGATGCCGCCCACCCCTCCCCCAACCTCAGCCCCAGATCGGGGCTTTAGATCCCAGCCTGGCACCCAGGTGGACTGAGTTGAGACAGGGACGAGCTCCAGCTCTGCAGAACCCAGAGGTGACTCACCACTCTCAAGCACAGTCCCAGGTCGAGAGGTGGTGGGCTGAAGCCTGAACCCCCCTCCCTGTGCGTTTGGATGGGCCATGTTGCTATGATTAACTTATTAAACCCCCTGATAATTATTTTAATTTGACTCGAAAAAATACTTTGGGCGGCGTTGTGATGTGTTTGTATTTATCCATCCCCCCTATAAAACCTGTGTTAAAACAAATGTTACTTTTCTCTCTCTGTACATAGACCCTCCCTTTTTGAAATAGACCGCAGGGACTGCCATTAGATCGAATGGCAAGTCTTTATGGAAAGTGTTTTGCATAATTACATACCAAAGCCAGAACAGTCACCTCCACATTTTATGGGTCACAAACCATCAACAATTGCCACATTATTGTCCACGAAACCTTAGTCTCTTCATTGATGGAGCGGACTCCACTGCCTAATCTAGAACGGGAGAGGATGGAAATTTCTTCTAATAAGAACCTGAGAAGATTATGTCCCCTCTGACAACGTGTTTACATGTAGTTATAAAGTTCAGAGGACCGACCAAGAGAGGAAAGGAAATCGGACTAGGCCTGATTAAGAACGGCGCATCGGTCTAATATAGATAGCGCATCAAAAGGAGCGGCTGAATGCCTCTCCCCTTTTCAGATCCGACCCCTTTTCTACCTTTGTGATGCAGTAATTAAGATATTCTTATTTAGACAGACAGCTTCTCTGGTAACTGAATAATATTAGCTCCTTTGATGTCAAACTTTTGACAGTTATCACACCAGCACTGGGCAATTTAGCACAAATGCCCTCCTTAAAAAAAAAAAAAAAAAAGAAAGAAAACCCCCATCGGCTTTGAAGAAATCTAATAAGTGTGATCCTTATCACCAAATGATCTAAATCGCCGCCGACAGACCGCCTAGCTATAATTTACATTCGGTTGTACATAATGAAGCCGAATTTGGGTTTTAACTCATTGAGGCAGCATTGGTGGAAAGTGGGGTCGGAGCCCCACACTTACAGCTCCCCCATTCCAGACACCCAGAACTGCTGACGAGTGCAATAGAAAAACCCCACATTCTACCCGGTCAGGGCGGGGATGGGGCAGAGGTGGGGGCAGGTACGGGTAGAGTCCACCGCCCTTGCCCCAGCTCCGGAGAGTCCGGCAGGACCAGCCACCTACTCCCGGGATGAGCCGTCGCTGTTGCTTTCCGAGCTTGGTCGCCAAATTTGGGATTTGCCAGATGGCAGGATTATCTTCGCGTCTGTTATATTATGTGTGCGTTGCGGGGGGAGCGGGGGTGGAGAGCGAAGACAGGGAAGTCCAGAGACCGCGCTGATCCCTTTAAAATACACGCATGTTCCCTCTTCGCCCACTCCCGGGCTGCCGCCGCCGGGACCCTTACCGGAGTTCCTGGCACCTCGGAGCGGCCACGGCAGGCAGCAGGCGGAGCCTCTGCCACCCCTGCCCTTCGGTTCCGGCCCCCTGCCCGCATCTCTAGACCTGGGGCCCTGTGCCCAGATGCGAGGAACTGGGGGTTGGGAGTGCGAATGTGAGAACTTACCCCAGAGGAGAAAGGGGGGAGGTATGAGAGTTGGAAGGGAAGGGGGCAAAGAGGGCGGGTTAGGAAGGATGGGACTGTGACAGTGGCACCTGGAAGGCATTGTCCTAACGAGCGACACCTGTCAATCTCCGCTCCGGGGTCCCGGGGCCGGGGGCGGGGAGGCCGCGGGTCTCTGTGGTGATGTCATCTCAGAGTCCTTTCCCGGCTAAGGGCGGGAAGGCTGGGAGGGGCGCGGAGCTAGGAGAAGGATGGGGGAGGAAAAGAGAAAATAAACAGAAGTCGCTCTCACTCGCCACATCCTCTGTTCGCAATTTACATGGAAATCAAAAATCCAACTTTAATGTTATTTCTAATTTTGATTGATCGTCTTGCCTTTTCACTGGGGGAGGAGAAATAGGGTTGCTGCATCTCATCCCACAACCCACACAATCTGTGGGGAAGTCTTGTTGCCCGAAAGCTCGGAGGTGACCGACTCTTCTATATCCAGCTCCCCTCTTTCCCTGGCGGTTGTTCCAAGCTTTAGGCTTAAAGAGGAAACACTTGGAGATGAGTTTTGAAAGTCTTCCGATATTGCAGGGGGCAAGGAGGGGGAGTTAATTAACTCTGGGTTTGTTCAGCGAGTGGGAGAGGGGGACTCGGCGTGGGTGGGCGGGCCAGGTCGAACGCGGGGGAGCGCAGTGCGGGAGGCTTGTGAGCCCAAAGCCCCTGCTTGCAGGCCCAGGTTGGGGGGAGGAGGTCTACGGTGGCCTGGGCCGGGGGTGCGGGGCGAGGGTGTTGCTGAGGTACCCCAGGGAGTCTCCCAATGGTCCTAGAGAAATTCTGATCTCCCACCTACTGAGTCCCCACCCCCACCCCACAGTGCGCTACCGAACTCTCCCTCTTTCTATTCTTTTCGGCCCGAGCTAATTAGCAGCCTGCCAGCGGCCTGATTTATGGAAACGCTCGGGCGGGCGGAGACCCGCCGCTAGTCTAGCCGGGCTGCCTCGGGGCGGAGTGGAGGAGGAGTCTCGACCGGCCCCCTCCGTTGAGTTTCCCTTCTCCAGGTCGGAAAATGGAAGTTGTTGGTCCCCTACTGCCGTCACCCGGGCTGGTCTAGGAGACCCCCACGCCCTCGCTGCCCCCGCCTGGGGTGCAGAAAGCCCTGGCGCTAGCGGAGCGGGAGGAGGCCAGTGGCCGCACAGCGTGCTGCGGACACCCGAGGTCGCCAGGTTCCAACTCCAGCTAACTCCGAAGGCGGGCTGGACGCCGATGGGGTCCGAGCCGCCTATGCCCAAGTTGGGGGCCTAGCTTCCCACCTCCAGGTCCCCAGAGAAGGGAAATTAGACCTGCAAGGGGAGGGGCGCTGCCCAAGATCGGCTTCACTTCTCCGCACCCCTCCAAGGCCGCAGAGAATCACTAGGCCAGGGTGGGGCCGAAAGGAGCCACTGGCCTTGCTGGTCCGGGAGTCGCTGGCTAGCGCCTGGGGAGGGCGTGGTTCTCTCCACTTTCCCTCTGGTGCACTTTCTCCAGGGGCGTATCCTCAGAGGGCTCCTCTAAGTAGGAGTCTTCAAACAAGAGTTGGAATTTCTCCGAGGTGAGTGCAGGTCACAGGCCATTTCTGGAGCCACCCGGCGGGGCATTTGCCCGAAGACCCGGCACAGTCTCCTCGCCATCTTCGGGCTGCTTTGGATAGTCAAGGGGGGAGAGGGGTCGAGGAGTATTCCCTCTTTCCCATTTGATCCCAGAAATGAGGATGGAGAGCAAGCGGAGTGAACGAGCCGGGCAAGAAAGTGCAGCAGGACCTGTTGCTGGCGCTCAAGCAGCCTCACCTCGGAGGGAATGTTGGACACCTTGATTTCTCCAAGGAGCACCAGTGCTCTCCCCACCTCGGGGAGTCTTGGGGTAAAGAGACTAGCAGACGCAGAGGGCCAGAGGCCCGGGGAACTCTCCCGGGCTTAGGTTTGGAGTGCAGACAGGGACAGAGTGGGGTGAAGTCACTGTGAAAAGGATAGCGTCCCTATACCCGGCTAAGACTGAAATTGCAATTGTAGGGAACTGAGATCTCCAAAAGAGTGTGTAAGGTTTACTTTAAAACACCCAACCAGTTCATGTTTTTCTGAAGGCATTCTGGATGCCCTGACGGGGGCATGTCGGGAATGGGACCCTTCTTCCCTCCCCACAAGAACTTCAGACACCTGCTCTATCCTGCCTTCAGCCCCCAGGCCCCCAGGACCCCTCCTTCCTGGGTTTCCCTCACATAAGCGAGTCATTTAATGTGATAGATAACTCAGCCCCGGCTCAACTCACCCACCCACACCCTGGGGAAGTTTAGTCTCCTCATCCTCCTCACCCTGCTGCCACCATTTCTAAAGCGTTAGTAAGAGTCCAGGAGTCATGCAGGCCCTGGGCTTTCCCCAACCGGCTAGAAGAAGGAAGTAGACGCCCTTAGCCAGCTGGGGAGCTGGGCTGGGCGCCGATCTGTATTTTGGGGTTCAGTCCCATGGGTGGCAGCCTGGCTGAATTCCCAACTGTGCTAAGGGCTGGAGTCACCTGCCCAGATACGGTGCATAGCCCAAACCCATGACAAAAGTCTGAGTGGAAATGGAACCCTCTTTCTCCCACACACCAAAATGTTGCCTTTTGGCAGTGCGGGCCCCCAATCCTGCATGTCGCCTGAGGGTCACACTGCAGGCGCAGGGCTTCGCTGGGTCCTGCCTCCTGGAAGGTGCTCACAGACCAACTCCAGGGTCGACAGCCGGCACAGCAAATGCTGGCGGTTAGGTGCTCAAATAACATTCTTCATTCCTCTTTTTCAAAGTTGATTTATAGCAATCGACAGGTTAAAGCCTCATCTGACTTCATTACTTTTAAAAGCTGTCTATTTCACAACTGTCACTTTTCATCACTTAGCTCAAATAAATACCTGAAGAAATGAATTGGAAGAGACTTTCAGATCATGTTTATAATTCTTGGTCGCTGCGTTAACATTCCTAATGACCTGACCCTCTGAGTTTCTGCAGCCTTCTAAATTGGGCCGAAAATTCCTCCTTATATACTAGAAAACTTCAAGGAAGGTGAGGTGGCCGGAAATGCGGCTCAAGGGAGAAGTGCAGCGGCTGCATGTCGAAGGCGCAGCAAAGCATCCCAGCAGCTGCAAGAGCCCAGGCCCGAGACCCAGGGCCACAGACAGAGGGACAGCTCACGGGTCAGGGGATTCCCTTGGAACCAGCTGCTGACAGGAGGGCCCCAGCCTCCCAGCCGCGCCGCCCGCCCGCGTTCCTCGGGTACCGCCAACCAGGCTGCAAAACCACGAGAAAATTCATACCAGAAGGAAACGCTGTTCATTGGGACTATTACTATTATTATTTCTATCACTGTTTCAACAATGATTTTAAAGGGCCCCCACGACCGCAGATTAGGAGTGGCAGAGTGAGAGCCATTTTCTCCCAGTCATCTTTGACTCAGAGTTTGTGAGACACCCAGAAAGAGCAGAAGCGTGGAAACGAAATCGTACGCACTGAAGTCCGTTCAATAAATTGAAATAGTTTCTTCAATTTTGCTACCATTTGCCCAAGCCTTCTAGTATTACCAGCGGGTGGTAATACTTTCACTTTCTCTCTCTCTCTCTCTCTCTCTTTCAAGCTCTATCTCTGTCTCTCTCTCACACACACAGACACACACACACACACAGAGAGCTCTAAGAAAATAGGGGGAAGAATACAGAAAAAAAATAAACGAAAGGAGAGGTAAGAAAAAAACTACAGAAAATAAAAGGAAAGGGAAGGGAAGAAAAAGGAAATGAGAGAAAAGAAGAAAGCCAGGAAAAACCAAAAACTATTTTTTTTTCTTTTTTAGTTTAGGGGACAACTATAGAACACATATTTTCCTTCTTTTATTTTTTTCTTTGAAAAAGAACAACAACAACAACAAAACCCTAAGCTGCGTCTCTGAGCTTTTAGTGGATTGGGCGCTTGCTCGGTGTGCCTGGTCCGAGGCTGACTCCAGCGCGCCGCTCACCGAGCCTAGGGACCTGCAGCCCAAGCGTCCGCCCCGCCCGGGAATTTCGAATATTTCCCCCGAGCGGCGGCGCGCGGAGTGTGCCTCGCGCCTCTAGCCACCACAGCTCTCCTCGCCGCCGCCAACCTTCCCCAGTCGTGGCCTCCGACCTTCGCCCACCCTGCGGACAGCTCGGCCTAGGTGGGTCTGAGCGCTCCCGACTTTCCGCTCAGAGGCTTTAGGAACCCCGAGTTAAAGCTGCTCGGTGGCCGCTGCCTCGCTGCGGGGACGCGGCGGCGGATGCGCTCCGTGGCGAAAACCTGGGCGCGCTGCCGTACCTTGGAGCGCCACCTAGCCGCAGAAACTGGAATGACGCCGCCGAGCCTCCCAGCCTGCTGCAGCCTAACTTGAACGTCACCCGGACTTTTTCCCTAATCGAAACCCTCAGAGAAGTCGCAACGCACAGGCCTTCTGACGGGTTAAAAACCATTATCTGTGACCGACAGATCCCACAGTGGCTGCATTGGGATGAAGGGAAAATAACAGGAGAAGGAGAAAAATATATAGGCACAATTTCACCAAGTCTAAAGTAGTCACTCAAGCTGGGGAGCTGCTTTCCTAGAAAGGATAAAATAAATGAGACATGGTCTTTAGGAAGCCACTAGTTCGGGCCGCCGTGTATTTCGGGTCATGCAGTTGCGGCCAATGCAGATATCTCCCATGAGGTGGTGCCTATAAAGTCATCCCTTCCCAATTATGATTTCCACCAAAATTCACTTATTCTGGTCAGTCCAGCATTAAAGGCGTTCTGCAGTGCCAGTCGCCAGCCTACTGGGACACTGCACCCACAGCTTTTGGCTTTGCTGACTAAATAACCTAAAATATAGCCCCCAACATGTACACCTATCCGCTGGTGAAAGTAGTAACTGACAAGAATTGCAAATTACACAGCCTTTCTTTCCAAGGTGCAACTGGGCATTTGACACTATTTTATCCAGTTGATGACAGGTTTGCCCCGATCTTACATCCACACGACCATAAAATACACAGAAAACTTAATCCACTTATATGGTGAGCCTTTGCTTCAATTTGTCTTCGAAGTGCACCATCCCAGAGATGGGTGTTTTAAGTTAAAACAAATGTTACATGCCAAAAATGGTTTTAAAGTAGAGCATCTCTCTCACAGTCCAGTGAGGATTTGTGTGGTTTCTTTGTTTTGAAGGGAGGTGCAGAACCTTTATTTAATGTAGTTTTTATTACAAATTTCAAATCTTTTTATTTTTTAAGGAGCTCTGTGGACCCTACAAATAATAGGAACTGAACTGGGGACTATAGGGTGGGGTTACAGTTTATTTGGTGGTGTGTAAGCCCCTGTATTTCCCTGCCGGAGCAATCCCAACATAGAGATCGCTTCTTGAAACTCCGCAGTCCCCTGAGTTAGCGGAGTGAACCCCCAAAGGGCAGGCAGGGCATAGACTGAGTGCCCCTTCTCCCTGTAACCAGGGCTCCTCCTTGCTGATTAGGAGCTCTCAGATCTTGCTCAGAAATTACGCCAGAAAAACAGCCAGGTTGGCTTTCTGGCTGGCTTGTCTCTTCTCCATCAGGCTAGGAAAGATTCCTGTGAGACCACACAGAAGAAAGGCCCCAATTTCCTAGCAGAACTTGAATGAGCATTCCTAATAACTGCCAGCTAAGGAGGGGTGGCCCGGGCCCTGGGGGTCTTGAGGCCTGGGCATGGGGGTGGGGGTTGGTGCTAACATGGGGAGAAGGCAGCTGATGAAAGATAATAGGAGCGCAGGGGGAATTCCCAAGAGGGTCCTGGGCCCACTGATGGCCAGCAGTGAGTAACTAGGACAAAAACGGAGGAGAAGAAAGCATAGAAAATGATATGTGTGAATCTGCATGCCTACAGTTTGGAAAAGGAGTTCTGAACTGGAAAAGGTTTTCTCTCTCTCTCTCTCTTCAAACTCCCCCACCCCCCCTTCTTCTCTCCCTTCATTTCTCTCTCCTCCAACCCTTCCTCTTCTCACATTAAGGTTTTCTGTTTGTTTTTTTTTTTCACCCAATAATGCCTGGAGATGAAAAATGATTTTTATTGCTATTACACTTCCTACCGCAAGATGCAGTGCAAGGCGGCCGAGTTTGTATTACAACTATGTCACAATGTTTCACTGATGCAAAACATGTAGCCAGAGGGTGTTGCTAATGACTCCTGGATTAGAGTGAGATTGAGACTGGGAGAAAAAGAAAAAGAACAAGAGACAGAGGAAGGGAAGAGAAAGACGAATTTCATTAGAGAACGGGGAAAATCACTGTATAATCAGCTCTAATAATCTAATCAGGATATTTTCAGATTTCCAGGTTCTCTCCACGCTTAAGAGTGTGAGCTACAGAGAGACCATTATCCTTTTAAACACCACAAAGGTTTTTTTGCATGTTAATAACTATTAATTATGTTTACAGCCAGTTAAGTGAAGAACTCTCCTTTGGAAAGAAACTTCGGAAAACGCTTAATAGCAGACTAAAGCTTTTTCCTGGAGCCAAGGTCGCTTGGAGGGAGGTGGGGGCAGGGTAATCACCCAAGGGTGTGCCGAGCCCAAGGCAGCTAGCAGAGGCTTAAAGCCCCTGCCCGTGGTCGTGCACACAAATGTGCAAACGCCTGTGACGGCCTGTTGGGGTCCAGGGTGCCCCGTCGGACCCGTGGCGGAACTCATAGGCGCAGCCAGCCGCCCGGGCTCGGCTTCCGCTTGGTCTTGGCAAAAATGTCCCTCCGGGCTCCGAACTCCCCGGCGCCCTCCCCCGAGACCAGCTCTATTTAGGGAAACGGGAGGTTTCGCGGTTCCTACCGTGGCCCAGGCCGGTCCCACCGCCCAGCAGTCCGCTTCTGCCCCCCGGGGCACAGCAAGGAGGGCGTTCCCTCGGGGCTGCGGCCCTTTGAACCCGGGGAGCCCTCGACTCCCGCCAGGACTCGCAGAGCTCGCTCGGGGCCCGGCTGCGGAGCCGAGTGTGGGTGGCGGGTGGCGTTGAAGGGGAGTGGGGGAGGCTGGAGGGGATGGAGGGGCGGGGGCGGGAGCCGGGCGTTAAGCCTGGAAGCTTGGCTGTTTACCCAAACGATTTTCCTTTCAGACCCGAGACGCCAATGAGACAAGATCAAACTCCCCTTCTCGTAGTGCGTGTGTGGTGTGTGTGTGTGTGTGTGTGTGTGTGTGTGTGTCCTCTTCCAGGAGGGGTTTTGTGAATGGGGGCTCCAGGATGTCGGCTGGGAGGGACCAGAGGCCGGCCCGGGCACCAGCGCCTCCTCCCGGGGACTGGGAGAAGCCGGTCGGAGGGCTCGAGGTCTGAGCGCACCGAAGGGCGCGGCGCCCCAGTCACAGTGGTCCTCTGGGAGAGAAGGGAACAACAGGAACACAGGCCACGGAGAGCAAGGGGCCGCGTCCCCAAAGGCCCAGCCAGGAGACACATGGTCGTGTGCAGGAGGGGGAGGGGGAGAATAATATGAATCACATCCTCCTTCCAGTCCCTTAATTTCCGATCCCTCCAAAGCCACTGGTTTCTTCCCGACTCCCTCGCTCGAGATCTATTAGCTGCAAATTAGGCCAAGGTTTTGGCGATTACGGTGCAATTCAGGCCGAGTGACACGCGCCGCCTGGCCTGCGCCTGGGTCTCTCTTCGCACTGCAAAATGGTTAGAAACGAAGAGAGGATGGGTAGCCTGTATTGATAAGACATCGGTCATTTTAAAAAGGGCCCCGACCGAAGAATATCCATCAGCCTGGGGGATCTGGGGAAGGGGGAAGAGGGAAGAGGGAAGAGGAGCCGAGCGGGCTGAACTCTGAGCTGCGGCGCAGCAGGTGACAATAGTCCTGGGCATGGCTCCTGCAGTTGCTCTGGGGACGAACCGAGACTAAAATCTCGTTTAAACAACAACAACAACAACAGTATTAATATCACTGATAAAAAGAATCAGAAGGCAGCATATTTATTAAGATCATAAATGATTAAAATCTGGTTACATGAACATTGTATGTATAGTTAATGGCACTACCTCCCACAACTCATTGCTCACCGAAGATCGATTAAAGGTTTAACTAAAGAATTCTTTCTGGAAGAAAAAGGTGTTATTGCGATGCTCTGACTCACCCTCTATTGCTTCTTCTGCATCAGCCTGGCCCTAGTGCCCCCCACTCTTCCCACATATGCATCCCTTACTGAAGGATTCTCTCTCTTTTTTAACTGACCAACCACCAACACCCTGTCCAGAATATTCTTATTTAACCAGAATTCCCCTCCGCTGGTGCTGACATGGATGGGGCATATTAGGGACCTGCTAACCCTTCTTCAGGCCTCTGTGTCTTCTGCTCAGGTGTCCCAGGCCTGGAAAACACTCTAGGGGGGACTCTAAGGGCCTCTGGCTTTCTCCCACATGTCAGGGGTGGAGGGCTGCAGCTCCAAGGCTCAGAGGGAGCAGAGGCAGCTCATGGGCCTCTGGGTATGAGTAGAGGTGCTTAAGGACCTAGCTAGGCATGTTGTTGGCCTGGAATAAATGTGTGTAAGAGGGGAGATGCTCATGGAGGAAACCGGATGTGCCTAATAATGATTGACACCACCATCTAACATTTATTAAGCGCTTACTACGTGCCAGTCACTGTGTCCACATCTCTGGGGCCTCCAAGCCTGAGGACAAACCACTGTGGCCAAGGGTAGGCCTCTGAGCCGGGTGGCTGGGCCAGGGCAGGCAGCTAGCCAGATGGGTGTCCTTGTGTGGCTGAGGTCAAGGTTTCCGCTTCCCCGTCCGTCCTGGGCTGGCATCCAGGAGCCAGACCTAGGCCTTCTCCCCACCTGCCCGCCGTCGTCCCCTGACAACCAGTCCGTAGCGTGTGGCCACGAGCTGTGCGGGCTTCCAGGCCAAAGGGGAGGTCAACAGGTTCTAGCCACGTTCGCTCTTCTTCGAGCTCAAGTCCTTAAAAGAACGTAGACCGGGCCGAGAGGGCCGCGGAGGCCAGGCTCGGGCAGATGGGGAGTGCTCAGTGCGCCGAGGCCAAGTCCACAGCCAGTCCAGGAGCCCCGCATCCTGTGCCTCCTCCCGCTCAGGTCGCGGCAACGCTGCACCAGGAGAGGTGCGCCTCCCTCGCGGTGCCAGAGGGCGCTTGACTGACTCCCGGGCTTCAGCAGCCGCGAAGGCGGCCCCCGGCTTTCGCGGCCTGGTGCGCACCCAGGGCAGGGGCCAGGCGCGGCACTCGGGCCGCTCTCCACGCCCCACCCCGCCGGGGTGTTCTAGCCTCCAGCTCCAGGCAGCCAGAACGGGAGTTTTCCTCCATTCTCCGACTCTTCCTCCCATCCCCCTAACGCAGGAGGCTGAGACTCGCCGGTGACCCAGTGCCGCGCCCCGTGAGAATGGAAAAAAGCAGGCGCTGCTCTCTGTCTGGAGACAAAAGGCCTCTGCTTTCAGGCTCCCTCGGGCTTGGCCACTACTAGGTCTTTCGCACCGGCTTCCACCTACGCAGAGGAGGCAGGAGCAGGTGAAAGCGGCGATGCAGCGAGGGCTCAGCCAGCGAGTCTTAATTGATCCCAGAAACTGAACACCTCCGAATCCACGGGCATAGGTACGACAAGGCATCTGCTGCAGAAATACACAGTCTGCCCCCAGCACCCCTCAGCAGCCCCCATCCAGCCATCTTCTTATAAAGGGGCCCCTGGTTGCCGGTGTTTTCCTTCTAGTCTGATTGCAAATCACCTGGCAGCTAGAAACCCTCGCCCCCTGATATCGACCTGCAGAGGTTACTCCTTTCCCTAAAAACGACTCTGGCTTGCTTTCTTCTACTAGACCCACGGGAGAATTCACTGGTTTTTACATTAAAAAACAAAAACAAAAAAACTTTAAACGCTCTCTGGGTGTGAGATGTGGTTGGAACTCTCCGAGTCTCCTGGTTCACCACACTAACTCTCTGCTGCTCCTGAAAAGCTAGTCCTCTGAAGAAGAAATAGTCTTTTCCTGCAGTCTATCATTTCGGTATTACAAATAACTACCGTGGAGCGAGAAATACCCACGGCTTGAGAATATTGATAGATGATAGTAGCGATATTCACAATCGATCCCTTAATAGGCAGACGTCATAAATCATGTTCAATGCCCTGACAGCAGAGTACTTCACATAATAATATAATTAAGATTAAAACTCGAGAGGTATTGGAGGCAGCAGGTATTGATAGCTTCAAAAATTACATTCTGGATATGACGATGGCACGGAAAAGGACCTTGGGAAACTATAACCCCATTCCCCAAAAGTAGAGTCTTCTGGCTGCTCCTGTCTTGTGCTGAGCCCCTCCTGCCCTCCTGTCCCTGCACACACTCTTTTTCCCCACCAGTAACCCAAATCTCCCATAGGTCTGAGCAGAGAGTAGGCCCACTCTTTCTCAGAAATGCTATCCAGTAGGATAAGAATTAATAGGGTTCGGATGAGTTTCTTGGATTTAGGAACTGTTTAAAAATTCATTCCTTCAGCCTTGAATATTAAGTTTTAAAAAAATGTTCGGCAGACCTAGGAAATGATGCCGTTTGTTCTTTCAATACCATTAGGTTCCTGAACAAAGTTTGCAAAATTACATATAAATAACTGAATATATGCAGATATGCCAATCCACTTCATCCCTGAAACTCAACTGCCTGTACACCTTCCGGGAACCTCGGGCCTCAGGACAAAACCCCAAACTTCACATTAAGAGTAAAAGCAGAGTGGTCACATCCCATGCAGCAGTGATAGTCTGCTCTTTGCTTCATGAGTAGAACTGATTATAAGTGCAGCTGAAATTATTTCAGAGTGGAATATTAATCAAATCAATCAGAGCTGACAAATGAGAAATATTTGAAAGTCAGTGGCAATTTACAACTTTGTTATTGGTTAAAAATCTTTTGCCTTGTAACAGTAATTAATAATGCTTAGAAAAGAACGATTTGGAAATCCCCTTCCCATTCTTTTTATTTTTCTCTGGCTCTTAAAGAAGGAAAGAGAAAGGAAGCAAATGAGTGATCAGTAGAAACAGGAAAAACACTGAGTCGTTTGTGGGGAGAACAAAACTGGAAAATATAAAAGAAAGGGAAAAAAGATTAACCCCATGGGAGGCCATCAGGAAATAAAGAAAATACAAGAGGAGGGGTAGTAAATCAGAAAATGAATTCTGTAACCATACCCCATGAGCAGGCTGGCTAAAGGTTGAATTTCAAATGGCCCAGAAACCCCATCAAAATGAACAGTGCTGCTAAAATATCTTGAAAGTAGCTCAGCTCTGAATCCAGGCAGAGCTCAGGGTATTGTCTGTTTTGTTGTTGTTAACAATGTATTTCTTTATGGCCCAGGAGCAGCCGTGTGCAGGCTCTTTCCCAAATTCAATCCCTGGAGACCAGACTGGCTTTCATGTTTCTGGTGTTAACTCTTCTTTTGGTCATAGCCAATCCCCCCACCCACCCATCTTACATTGATTATTAGATTGTCTCAGCCCCACCTAAACAAAATACCCAAATAATGACTTGTTGAATAACTATAAATCATTTTGGCCTCTGAGTTTGGAAAATCATTTCAGTGAAAAGGCTTTGCTGTGAAATGCTAAAGAAATTCCCAACCTTCTGCTCACTGAGGAAGAGCTGCTACTTTCATTTGTTGAGCTTTAATTTGTTGGATGTGGAAATTTTTCAGGTTGGTTAAAAAGGATGGAGGGGAAAAAACAACTTTGGCAAACTTTATCTGGACTTTACTATAAGCCCCAGTTTTGTCTCATTGAACCCAAGCTGGGTCTACAAAAAGTAGCTTGAGATTGAGATTTATTGGACTCTAAATGAAAAGATTCATTTGATATAAGAGGTTAACTCAAAGTTCCTACACCGTGACTAGCTTCAGCAAATGCCTTTGTTGGGTCAGCACAAAAGCAGTTCAAAGAAATCTTAAAAACACACCGAGATATAGACACACAAACACATTCTCCCAGTTAAGCCACAAATGCAATTCTCTTTTCTTTCTCATTTTTTTTTTCTGTCATTACAAACCTCCAGCTTCTTTCTAAATGGCTGGGATGGTCTCCCCTAACTCATCAAACTTTGCCATTTTGTATCTTTTGCTTTTGCTAGAACTCAATGAAAGAATGAGGGGGTATGAGAAAGTAAAAGGGGGGAAGTGAACTAATTTGGATAAAGCAGAACACTTTGTAAATGAGGTACATGGAGGATAGAGAGATACAGATGGAGGAGAGGGGCTCTAGGATTAAAAATAGGCATACTGGTTGGAAACTGATGAAATGGGTTTTCAGCGATCAGTCTATGGATTCAATAGGAACCTGGCAGAATGTAAGGATGTGATGAGGAGACCATGAGTGAGAGTGAATTCGTCAGAGAGAGTGAGAAGGGAGAAAATAGCAGCAAGGACCTGAGATCCCTTGCAAGGAGCAGACTATGGAGATGCTAATGAGGGAAAATTAACCTTGGGGTTGGGTCTGTGACATGGGCCTTCCACTGAATGTCTGATCCAGGGGCTGCCAGCAGCTTCCCTCTGCACCAGCGAAATGAGATAATCACTCTGAAACCTCCCAACCTTGGTGCAAGCAAGCTCTGAGACTGTTGTGGAGAGCAGCTAACTAACAGCTCCTTCCAAAGAGACAAACAAATAGCAACTAGGACCACAACCAGGCACCAGAGCAAACCTGTAGCTGTGGGTACATTTGTTCAACTCTAGAGCCCCTCTATGCTGGCACATTGAAGGAAGGGAGGAGCAGGTGTGGAAAACGAAAAAAATATCTTCATCTCTGTTTGTTCCTGTCTGCCACCAAAGGCCCTGGATAACCGGGCCTCAGTGAGGCAACACAAGGGATAAATGGATTTTATCTCCAGGAGCGTGGCCACTGGGCCAGGGGATTATTGCCTAGCCAGACAAAATGTAGTGGGGAGGGGAATAAAGAAAAGAGAAGTTGAGGAGGACAGACACAAAAACAAACAAACAAAAAAGAAATTCGAAGGGAAATTCTGAAAGTGGTTTCCTGTCACATACACTGAGACATTAAAACACACACACACACACACACACACACACACACACGGATTTTATTAAACAAACAAGCCAACAACCAAACGCACATCAAAACCACATTTGCTCCTGCTGTCATAGGAAAAGAGGGTTTGGAATGATTGTAGGGTTCTGGTAGGAACCCTTCTGGCCTTCACTACTATCAGTACCTCCCCACCGCCCCCATCCCCACCCCTCGCCCCAGCATTTTCATAAATGCTCTGAAGTCCCCGCTGGAGAAGGGGCCGCACTAAGGGCTGCAAGCAAGGGGAGGACTCCCTGTTGGAGGCGAAGGGGTCGGGTTTCCAAGTAGAGACATCAGCAAACCACAATCTTAGTGACAGTGACAGCGCAAAATTATGTTTAATGTTGCAAGGGGAAAGGGGAAATATAAAATTAGCGCAAAGAAAATGTTTCCCAGACCTTCCTCACAATTAGGGCAGCAGCATATGGATGGGCACAACGGCGGGGTTGACAGCGGAGAGGGTGGGGCCTAGCAGGGCGACTGTGTTGGAGGGAGGCAAAGGCCGGAGTCCTCACTCCCCAGGAGGAGAAGGAAAGCTTCTGGAGAGAGATTAATGACAGGCCGCCCAATCACTTCACTGGGTTCGGAACCTTTTTTTGCAGAAGAGGGGATGTTCTAGATTTCCCATCCTGGTGGAGATGACAGTTCAACGACCGGCCTACTCAGTCCCAAAGCCACAGGGCGTTTTAATTAGTGATGAGGCTGGTGAAGGGGCTGACGGAGCCTGGAAGGCGGAGAAGGAAATGCGGAGGGGGAGATTCGCAGCCCCAGACCCCTCCCCCTCCTCGCCGGAGCCTCGGGAGCTGTAGGGAGAAGATGCTGAAGCGAAGTAAGAATTACTTAATAAATTAGCTGCCCCTCTTTAGAACTTGCTGTCAGCCCCGCCTCGGCAGCCACACGCCGGCGGGTGAGACCCCATTGCCTTCTCACTACGTCCCTGGATCTCCATAGGCGCACCCCCACCCCCAACCAGGGCCTTGGACAGGCAGACAGCCGACAGCCCAAGGGATTGGCCCAGAGAGGTGGGAACGGTGGCATTTTCAAGGAGGAAGCAGTTTCTCTTCAATGCGGGAGATTATTTCCTAAGCTGCTTATTTAAAGAGACAGAGATGACAGAGAGAAAGAGAGGTTGATTCCCTTCTTGTGGTTAAAAAAGAAATTTTAATTTTGCCTTTGTCTAGAAACCACTGTATTATTGTGATTATTAAATAACATAGTTTCCCTTCTTACTGCCAGGCGAGGGGAGGGGGAAGAAAGAGAGAGGATAAGGAACAATTTATTTTAAAAATAATACATATTATAAATAAATGCATTTTTAAAATCTAAACCAGGCAGATAAAGGCAGATGAGAAACTGCAATGAGAGAAAAGGGTTGGGGGGGGGGGGGGAAACAGTTTGATTATTTAAAGGCTAATCTATGCAGAAGAATCAGAAAAAAGAAACTTGGGGAAATAAGGCAGCTGCCATTTCCTATGTGATAGCTACATGACTTGAAAAAAATAGGAAAAGAAGCTATTCTTAGGTATAGCCAGGGTTGTAGTTTTATACTTTGATTTTAGCAACAAGTATCAAAAGATCTAAAGTAATTGATTGCTGAGTTCCTTGGCCCTTTTCCAAAGAGCAATATAGATTTAATTGTATGTTGCTTAAAACTCCATTTCTCGAACAGTGTGAAGCATGTAATAAAAGTCATAAACCATATCGGAGATTTTTTTTCCTCCACAAGCATAAATACCCAACTGACACTTGGAAATCTTAGCTAATATTCCTAATGGGTTAAAACAAAACAACAACAACAAAAAAGGCATCTTCGAGGGGTAGCCACATAATAAATTCCAAACTGTTAATCCATTTTAACTCATTCAAAAGAACCTGCAGTTGCGGATGGATGTTTTGCAGAGGCGGGGTTGGGGTGAAGAGACCCCACATCAGACACTTGATTTGCTCAAATTTGGTCCATCTAAACCACACTCCCCCAAAGGAAAGAAGTCTGGCCTACAAAAAGACACCAGAAATATCTCCACCAGAGAAAATGGATCTGAAAGTTGCAGCCGAACTGCCTGGCCAGAGATTTCTCTGGCCAAGAGACAGGGAAACCACTCCGCGGCTTTCGCTCTCCGCTGCCCCTAGCCTGGCATTCCCCAGGGAAAGAGACCGGCCTGGAGACGCCGCGGGAGCGCTCCAAAGCGATGCAGCAAAATCCACCCCTCTCCTCCTCCTAGGCAGCTCTCCCTTCCCCATTGTCCTCCGTTATCCCTGACCCCCAGTTGTTGTTGGGGTCCAAAACCACCCTCGGCTCCCCCTTGGCCAGCTGTATCTTGGAGAAGCGAAGAGTCCCAGCCACGCCTGCGATTTGGTCGGAGATCTGCCGCTGCAGCCAAGTTCGCGGCCGCCATCAAGCTGGCGGCTGCGCGCGTCGCGGGCCGTGCCCTGGCGTGGCCAAGCGGGCCGGCTGCAGGCGGAGATCTGTAAAAATCCACGTGAGCCGCCCCCTCCTCCTGCTGCCCGCGGCCCCTGACACTGCAGCATTGAAGCCTGCCCGGAGGTCCCCGAGGTCTCCGAGTGTGACAGTACTCAGCATAGCGGGTAGATGGCACAATTTTCTAACATTTAGAGAGAGGAACCCACGCTGGGAGCAATAAGTCCATTTAAAAGCCCTTTATTTAAAAGGAACAAAGATAACTGACAAGCGAAGTACAGAGACATCTCAATGAAATTTCCAAAGAAGAAAGAGAAATCAGAGGCTAAAGCAAATGCGAACTGGGCTTGATGGAACAGGCCAGCACTTTCCTCCCCCTCGAAAGGAGAGCAGATAAAAGACAAAAAGAAAGAGGTGGTGGTCACTGGGTCTGTGCGGTAAGTATCACAGCCCAAACCAAATTCTGAAAGTCCACAGCCACTAAACTTTAAAATGGCCGGGTGGCCTCAGTGGGGGAAGGCAGGGGAGAAGCCAGATCAGTTTTGGGGAAAGAGATATGGAAGTTTTGCCCCTGCCTTGGAGGCTTTTCCCCAACCTTTGGTAACAGGCACCTCTGCTTTGGCTTGGGGTCTGGGGAGCCCCAGGAGGATGGGCATGCAAGGCACTCGCACTGGGCACACCTGAGCCCTTCCAAGGGGCGGGGCACCAGAGGCTTCTGTCCTACAGTCACCTTTCCTACAATGGGGCCCAGGGCTGGGCCGGGTCAGCCACGATCCCAGACCCTAAGATTTGGTCAAAAGCAGGGCACTTAAGCTCACATTCAGAGACGTGGGTACAATTGTGCCCCTTCCAAACTAAGAAGGCCACGACGGCACCCACTGATGTCTCCTGGCAACGCCAAGACAGCCCACACTTCATCTTGTGCTCTGGCACCGCCACCACCCTCTCCCTGCCCACCAAATCTACACGCCAGATCCGATCCCCTTGACCAGGAGAGCCTCAGGCTGAGAGGAGGAAACAGAGGAGAGGGCGAGAGGCCAAGGGATCCGTGAGGCCACCTCTCTGGTCGTCCAGGTCGGCCTCTGTCCCCGAGCGACCCTGGCCAACCAGGACCAGCGGTGGGAAGAGGCGCCCAGCTATCGCCCGCAAGGGGTCAAATGATTGCATTTGGGTGGGTGCTCGCCGACATATTTGCTGAGTAAACCTCCCTCGCTGGGCTGAAGGCGAATCCCCGTTGATAAATCCATCATTACTGTTCGGATTCAGGGAGGCAGCCGCGCCACTAAATTCATCTTACATTTGTAGCGCTTTAATAGACATTTATTAAATGCTTTTAGAGAGAGGCATGGGGCGCGTGATTACATCCTAGTTATAGACAGAACATAAAGACCCACGTTAACACCCATTTGCAGGAAGGAAGGAAAAGGTGGGGAGGGGGTGGTAAGGCAGAGAGATGAAGTGAGGAGAGGCGAGGAGAGATGGGGCGGGCAGGGACACGGTGTCCAGGCGTTATTAACGAGGGCTGCCTGGCGGGAGCAAGGCTAGAGCCTTGGGAAGTTGCAGGCTGTGGAGAGAAGTACTAGCTCCCCTCGCAGTTCCTGGGGCTTCCCTTCCCTTGTCCCCCACCCACAGTCCCCGCGTGGTGGACTCGTATTCTCTCTGCCAGGGAACAAGGGACGCCGCATTGCCGACCCTTTCTGTCCCTCCAACCCCCACTGCTTCTTCACTTTATTCCAGGCCTCTCCAACTTCGACCCTTTGGAGTGGCCAAACCAGAAAGAGAAGAAAGGAAGTCTCCACATGCCCAGGACTCCAAGAACCCCTTTAAAGCAACCTCTTCACCCGACATCACCCCCAACCCAGGCAGCAACAGAGCTGGGCCAGGCCTCCTGCATCACAAAGCAGACGCCCAGGCCACCGGGCGGTGTAGATCTGCTTGCTCAGAGGGCTCCTTGGCCTGGCTGTCTTTGCGGAAGGGCCCCCTGCTCTACGCCAGGAGGAAGCCATGCCACTTTCGCGCCTTCGATCATCTCGTGCCTGGGAACTTGCCCTGGACTTGCCCCGCGCCCCCCGACCTCATCCTCAGTGAGCTAGTCCTGTAGGGATGCCTGGGCCTCGAAAGGGCCTAACGCCTTCCTGAGGGCCCCATTAGCTTCGCCTAAAAGCCCAGTCCCCGAGCTCTGCCGGCTCTGCGTGCGCTCTCACCGCGCCCTCGATCCCCCGGGACGCAGCCACCAACCCGGGCCGGGACAGCAGGACTCCGGGCCCTCCCTGGCTCTTGGTAAAGAACACTTCCGCTATCTCAAAGTTGCCATAAGAAAATAAATACAAGTGACATTGTACTGGGCCAAAGCTCATTAGTTCGTTGTCCAGGCCTAATAAAGGAACAGAAGCGCAAATTATAGAGTTCAGCTTCAACACACGCTCTGTCACCCGAGATCAGCGCACCGCGAGCCTGATTCCAATTGCTCCGAACTTGCTGCGCAGTTCGTCCCCCACCCCCTCCTCTCAAGCAGGAGGTTGGGTGGAAAAATATAGTTCCAAAGGGGGTAATGATCAAGCTTTTCCTCTCGGAAGCCTGCGCCACCTCATTTCCCATCAGTAATCCCAATAAAATTAACGTCGTGGCTGCAATTGAAAAGAGGAGGGCCCGCAACACTCCTGAAATAACACACTCTCCCCAGCAAAAGGTAAAAAGCAAAACGGCCCTTTGTTCAGCTAATTAACGAAGGCCCAACTCCGAAAGCAGATGTGTTTGCTTAGCTAATCACAAGCATGTTTCTTTCAAGGAACGTCATTTAGAGGGGGCCGCTCCGGGGGAGATGGGAGAGAGGGACACCACCCCTCAGGCCCATTCTGCCTCGGGTGTCTCACCCCAGTCTAAGATCCAGAGGCTGAATCCAGGCAGCCCGTCTTTCACACCTTTCTTCCCCTCAGCCCTACCCCAGAGGCCCCAGAGGCAGAGACTTCAGCGCTAGCCCCAAGGCCAAACCTGCAAGACACGAGGGGGAGAAAAATAAAAGTTTTAATGACACAGATGCCATATTAAATGAGGCAGTTTTACAATTCACTTTGAATAGGACGCTAACTTATTACAAGTGTGTTATCAGAAGGACGATAAGATTTATAACTCCAAGAGTCAGCTTTGCGCCTTAATGACAATGGATGTTAAGAGGAGGAAATCTGTTCTCTATTAGAGGAGATGAGAATCCCTTCCCGGGTTTGGGGGCATTTACAGAGGCCTCCAGGACCAAGCTCTTTGTGTCTCCATATGAAAGATTCTCCCTTTCCCCTTGGACTATGAAATAGGGTCTCCTTGTTGGGTTAGCACCTTGCTCAGCTTTTTAACGTGTGCTTGGGATAGAAAAAACAGAAGGAAAACGAGATAGAATTGGGGATGGAGATAGAGGTGGGTGGGGAGCGGTTCTTAGCCCTCTGGTTTCTACAGTAGAACTATTTCCCGGTCTTTCTTTACCATACAAAAGATAGCTTTCCCCTAAACCAACACAGTAAGCAAACTTTAAAAAACTGGGGTCCTATTACAAACCAACGCCCAGCACTAACTGCTTTAAAATTACTGCATAATTAGATTTAGTTGAATTTCACCATTAATTAGGCAGCCGCACTGCAGGGAGCCTTTGAAATCTGAGAAAATGGGAAAAATCATCTGAAGCACGTTTTTTAAACCCAACTTCAATAAATCTTGACGAGGCCTGGAATTCAGAGAGTACCTCGCTCCCCTCCCAGGCGGCTGAGGGATAGGGTTGTCCTGGCCGGCGCTGGGGATGGAGCTGGACGTAGCGGGGCGATTTCCCCATCGGCCCGAGAACGGGGCCTGAGCCCGGATCCACTGTCTCTGCAGAGGCCCTCGGAAGACCCTCTCTAGGAGGCCAGGTCTGTCCCACGGCCGCCCTTGCCCACTCTCAAACCTATTAGAGAAAGAGGATCCTCCGCTGCAGTCGCTCTCCTGCCAGGGGCACAGTCCACGCGGGCTCACACATTTCTAGGGTCTGCGACCACCCGCCTGGAACCGGCCCTCAGCCCCTGCTAGATCCTCCCACCCCCCAATCAACCCTCCTCCCGGAAAGCCACCTTTCCCACAACTTGGACGTGCAAGCAGCAAGTTCTGCCCAAGTCCAGCGGGGTTCGCATTCCGCCCTCCCCCACCGCCCGCCCCGCGCGCCCCAGCTCCGCTCCGGCCCGCGCAAACCCCGGCGCAGCCCCTGCATTAATGAGCGCGAGAAGTGACCGAGGTCTGTAAAGACCGTCCTCTCCCCCTCCCCCTATATCATTCAAACATTTAAGATCATTTGCGGATACAGACTTTTTATTTTTCTAATTTGGTTCTTGGAAGGAGAGGAGACAGGAAATCAACTCTCCTGAATATGGGAGGGGGAGGGGAGAGGGTACAGCGTTACCAATATTTTCCTTACGAATTCTGTTGCTTTAATTAAAGAATCGAGGATCGGACTCACTTGCCAGCAAGAGTTTAAAAGAGGGTTTTCGTCCTGCAGACGGAATGGCCTTTAGCGCCCCCCGCCCTCCTTTTTTCCTTTTTGGTAACCAATGTGTTTTCTATTACCCGGCCCTGCCGTGCCTGGCAGCCCGGCGCTCACGGTGCAATGGGAGACGCCATGTTGGCTCAGCTCATAGGACCAAGTCAAAAGCGAGCTTCGAGGCAGAGTTTCACACGCTCGAGCTCCCCCTGACCGCCCCCCGCCCCCGCCCCGCCCCCCCCCCCCCCCGCCTGTCGCCGCTTAATGCACATCCCAGGAGTGCAGCTCCGCGCGCTCGGCACCCCGGACTTTCCCGGGGCGCTGGCGGAATTCTGCCGCACGTAAGTGGGGGCGGGGGCTGGGGGGCAGGCACTTTCCCGCAGCAGCTGCCAACTCCAGGCCCCCGTCCCTACAGCCGGCTGGATGCTAATCCAGCCGTCTCCGCGGAACCAGCTTTGGACGTCGCCTGCTAACTTTGAGCCCCAGCTCCTCGCGGCCCAGGGAGAGCTAATGGTGAAAGGCCGAGGCAGGGCGACCGCGAGCCGAGCGAGCAGGCTGGAATCCCCCCCGGGCGCAATCTTCCCCCAGGTTTGTTTGAAAGTGGCGAGAAGCAGCGAGCGCCCCTCTCTCTCCTTGCACTATTGTTGCATTTCGCGTCTAACTGGGTTCTCTCACACCCCCGAGCGCCACGAGGAGGAGGGGGAGCGGGGTTGGGAAAAGAAATAAAGCGAGCTCAGATCAGATGAAAAAAAAAAAAAAAAAAAAAAAAAAAAAAAAAAAAACCCAGCAAGGAAAAAGAGACACTTAAAGGGAAAGAGTCGCCATGTTTAGCAGCTTTTTTAAAGATCTCGTCAATTTCACACAGAACGCGCTCGCTGGGTCCCAGCCCTCGTCTTTTGTCCAATTCAGTCGCAGCAAAGATCTTTTGTTCTAACTCAGCGTGAAAAGAAAAACTTTCTTTAAATGCAATAAACTTAAACCGAACTCAAGACTCTAAACAGATCCTCCTCCGGCCACTCTAAACATATACAAGGGGGTTTGTTTTAACCGGTTGAAAAATTTTGGGTCCTGTTTTTCTGCCTCGCAAATTCCAAGCTCATTGCTGAAACTTAAGAGTGTGAGAGAGATTTCCAACGTCTAGAACACATGCTTAAAGCATAATAAAACAGGGATTGTCTTTTGCTTTGAAAATCATAAATTATAATTTAATGCCAATAATAATTTACAACAAATGGCTGTTTACAATAAACTAACACAAAACAAACAAGGAAAAGGGCCTGTGTTTTACTTATTAGAGAAACTTTCACACACTCACATGGATAGCACTTGCAAGAGGAAGAAAATAAACAACAACCGACAAAACCTCGAACTAAAGGTCAGCAATACTGTGCCGTAAGAACAGACTTGTATTTATATATGTATATATCTACAGAAATAAATGAGTCAGATGGAAAACTCTGCACAAATCAGATTTTACTGGTCTGCATGTATTGACTGGATCTGAATATTAACGTTTAATACACTTTACAAAATGATCCCTTTTCTTTCACCTCTCTCACTAGTTTCCCCCTCCCCTTAAAATTAAACCACAACATGAAGTACTGGCGGTGGGGGGTGGGTTGGAAACCTTGAATAAGAACAAAATTGCAAGCTCCCAGCACTGAGCTTCCTCCAAACCAGGAAAAGAGAAAGAGGAAAAATGAAAAAAGACTCCAAAAGAAATAGTTACTACTTCTAAATCAGCACACCCTGTAAACTTTCCTTCCTTCCTTCTTTTTCTGTCCTGCTTTCTCTTCCTTAACTTGGCTTCTAAGGACAAAGGATCCCAAGAGCAGTATAGATTGTAGCTACACAGTCTGAAATGTCAAAATGTCGATGTGTTTTTATGTACATAACTCCAATGGAAAAGATTCCCTTGACCCTGTGGTCATGCTCTCACAGACTGAAGGTAAAGGGGGGAGGGGAGAGGGAACCCAACTGCAAGTTATCATATATACATTAAAAATAGACCCTTCAGTCTTATAACCTATATCACTGAATTTGAAACTCTATCAACAACCACGCTAGAGTAGAACCACAGAATATTTTTAAAAATCGCACCTACTTAAGGAAAAACTCATTGCAAACAACTGTCCTCTAATTACAATGCTGTGATTAGCTTGCTTGAACGATCTTCTGAGTAACTGTCAGAAATGTACAAAAGAGTATTTTTTTTCTGATCATAAAATAGATACTGATCTCAAGATTTCTAATACTTTTTCACAATACCTTCCCTAAGCAGGCACTTAAGTGTGACAAATATAAGGGCCTTTTTTTTTTTCCTGGAAAATCCATTTTTAATTAAAAGGAGGATTAGGTGAATGGGGGTGGTTTACTATATCAGTATGGCACTTCCTAAACCATAGATAAACCATTAACTTCAGCTCCCCCCCACCCACACACACACCCAAATTAAACAGGCAAATACACTAGTCCACCTTTGAACAAACTGACTGAGGGGAGTAAACAAATACCCCCCCCCCACTGCCCCCCGCCCGGCCAGCTAAGCGAGAGCTCACAGGGGCTCTTCTAGATGTAAAGACAGTGAGTGGGGACAGCCAGATTTCAGATATCAAATAATATTTTAATTTCTGAATACTTTCAATTTTCCTTGGAATATAACACACAAAGACTCGACCAAACAGTTCAGTTATTATAACTTTTACAGTATACAGAAATGTTGCACTTAAAAAAAAAAAAACCTTCAGTTTTTTTAAAACACAAACTGTAAACTCTAAGATACTGAATCAATCACGTTACCTATAAGTGCCAACAGTGTTATTTTTGTCATGCTGATTTCAATGGTATTTTTTAAAAAGGGAAAAATATCAACAATTATAATACAAAGGGTTTGCAAATATACAAACAGATATAGGATTTTCATAACAATTCAAGAACTAAGCGGGACCCAATTCAAATTACAAAAGTTCACTTTTTATTCAAAACCTCAGCATGTGTCTTGGACACATTCCTTGGCTGCCAATAAATTCCACAGTTCATTCTCTTTCTTAAAATATTTTTTAAAAGCTAGGTTTGTCATGGTGTCTTTTGGGGAGGGGCAGGGTAGGGGAAGTTAAGTGTTATATGTGGTTCCTCCAGTTCTCTAATTAGAGTGCTCAACTTCACCTAAAATTTTTGGTCACCACTTGTAAGTGCGTTTCCATCATCTTTGAGTTGCCTTTTAAAGTTTTATGTCTTCCTATGATATTTTCATGGACTCAGTTTTAATTCTTGCAGAACATATATTTTAATGATACACAGTTTTTAAGAAGCCAAGATTATATCAAAACTTATTATAGAACCACAGAATAAACTGGTTTGGAACCAGAAAAGTACAAAAAAGAACAGCTAGAGGTACATAGACACAGGACAATTAATAATTTGGAAAAAAAAAAAAAAAAGACTTACTTTCTCCATTCTGCTAATTTTCTCCCAATCTCCTTAAATGCACTTTTAGCAATGTTTTTCAAAAATTTAGCAAAAAAAGAAAAAGACTAATTTCCTTTTTATACAAAAATGATAAGTAGCAAGTTGTTCTGACCGACACAGGAGTTTTTTTGTTTTTTTTTTAATGCATTCTGTAAAAGTTCATTTGACAGTCTTTTTTTTTTTTTTTTGAAATTCACAGTCCATTACATTCTTCCCCTCTCTTCTTTTAGCAAACTTGTAACATCCTTTTATATCCTTTCTTAACAGAAGGAAATTAAGCAAACAAACCAGTCTTTTGCCTTTTCTTTCTCTGTTTCACTCCCCCTTCTTATTTTATTTATTTATTGAATTGCCATATACGGCCAGTTAAAACTGCTGCCGGACAGTAACATATCCCGGATGAGGGTTTCGATGGGGGTTTTACCTACCAAACGGACGAAAAACAATTGCTCTATGACTGAGGAGGAGACGGTGCGGAGGGAAGGGAGGCGAAGCAAAAGCTTTCCGAATCGCGTCGGCTGGTTGGGGTACTGGCTCCTAACGTATTCTTCCAAAGCACACTGAGACTTTTCCTGCAAGCTTTCCACATGGGCTACATCAGAGAGACCACAGGCATCTGGAAGAAAGTTTAAAAACAGAAGAAGAAGAAGAAGAAGAATTCAGTCATCAGATTAAGAGGTTTGAATTGGGTCACATGAGGTGTGTGCACAGAGCTCTGTCAAACTGCCCCAACCGGAGTTGGAGCAAATGTCTATGTACTGAAAACTTAAGGAGAAAGAGCAAGAGATGGTCCTGAAGAAGTGTTTGCTTTAAAATAAAACATAGCTCAGTGTGCTAGAGGCTTTCACTGCCTGAGTCCTTAGCCTGGGTCATTGAGAGGCCCAAGCAAAAGTGCATTGGGTCTATCTGGCCCAAGTCAGTAAACAGAAGAAACCAAAACTACCAGCACTCTTTCCCCTCCTCCTCTGTAAATAATAGTTTGGCTTATAATTATATAGGGGTTTGTGGGGGTTGGGAGTGGACAACCTGGCCCAGTCCCGAGTAATGGCGTCCACGATCCAGCCTCAGATTCTCCCCAAAGAGGGCGACTCATTTTTCTCCAGTCTTTGAAACTGATTTAAGTGGCCCTTTAAAACTGATCTTGTCAGTTTAGCCTATTGAAGGGCAGCCATGCAAACTGTGATCTCTCTGTTCATTTGAGCTGTTTCTTTTTCCCCCTTTTCTTCTCTCTCCCTTTTTCTCCCACCCCCCTTTATTTTTTAAAACCCAGGTCCCTCCAAGAAGCATCCCCCCTCCCTGTTATCTTCAGGAAAACACTCTTCTTTTTTGATATGTGAAAATACAATAAGTGCCTTTGAAATGAGAAGCTTCTTGGTAAAGGCGGTTCAGGTTGTGACCTGACCTTTCAGGGCTCCCCAGACAAGACTGGGGTTAACACATGCATATTGTGAATCATTAAAACAGATATTCGAAAATCAGCACCACCACCTCCACCCCAAGAACCAGAACACACATGCAACCTCCTCATATGTATATCTAGGACTCTGCATGTCTACAGAATGTAGAGGTGTCTGTGGACAGGAACTAAAAGATCTGTTTGCATAGGACTCCTTCCCTCTGCATCCTCGGAACTGTGTGTCTCCCTCTGAATCAGATAACAGGAACCTTTATCTCTTTGTGAGGCAATTTGCATTCTCCACACAGGCCTCCACATTTTGCAAATAGTCATAAATTAAACTGTTAATGACAGTAACAGGCATTTTTTTTTTCCTTGAAAGACCAAGGGTAAGGCTAAGAGCTAGCAATGGTATCAAGAAATTAACTACTACCTCCATCATCCAAGAAGGTGGGCTGGGTGTTGTGTTGTGGGACAGGGATGAAGGTGGCTATGAGGTAGGGAAATATCTTGCCTGCATATCTGCAGCAGGCAAACGTTCTAGATATGAGGGGCTCTCGAGAAAAATAATCCCTATCCAAACCTCTGCAAACAGCTTCCCTGCCCAGACACTGGCCTTTAATTGATTACCTAAGGACTTCCAAAGGCAGAATTTGGGGTGGCTGTGCGGGGAGATTTTATGTGGAAAGCAGCAATGTACAAGACTTAGCAGTTTGAAGACTCAGAACCTGCAAGCCGTTCAGCTGATGACTTAGTTCCCCAGACTTCTTTCAAATAAAGAAGAGATTGTGGACCTCCTTTATGTTTGCCACATAAACTACACATTACTCCTCGTTTCCTGTTACAAGCTTAAAATATCGTAGTGGGTGACTAGGTTCCAATCCCTGCTAATGTCCAAATGTTTGTTATTCTTAATCGGGAACCCCTTTCCCCTCTCAGCCATGACAAAGGGATCAGCTGACAACTTAGTACAAGAATGTGAAAAGGGGTTGGTGATTTCCATCCACCTGGGCTATGCTGAACTCAACCTGGAGGCAGCCAAAAAGCTCAGGTGTGGCCCAAAATGGAAAGCCAGACACTTTCAAAAATCATTTTGCCTCAAGAGTTAATTAATATCAGATCTATTACTCACACAGGTTAAACTACATGCAAACTAATTAGATTGCATAATGCAGTCAATGATGGTTTTATATCTCTAGCAACATCCATATCCAGCCCAAGTTGGCATACACTTTGGGTTGTTTGAAAATTGCCTTAAGTGTTTGCTTGGGCAGGGGAAGCAAGAGGCCAGAGTCTTCAACCTCCTGCAGACATTCTAAAGAGTTATGACAGTCCCTTTCCTCCTCTTGCCCCCTTCCTGACAGATCTTTTCCCCTCTCCTGGCAGTCTGCATTATTTCAATAAGAATATGTTTTTGAAAATTGCTGCCCTCAGGTTGGATTTGCCTGGAGCTCCAACTCCTACTGAGTTAGCAGGCAAACTTTTCCCCTGCAGGGGCAAACTTGCCCCTGTAGAGACACTGTCAGGGCTGCTCCAGTGCCCAGGGGCATCTCCTGGAGGCCCAGCCAGGGTGTTAGAGAAAACCCAGGTCTTGAAAAGATTCCCTGGGGCCCAGCAGGCCCAGGGGGCCTGGGCTCAGGAAAGGGAAGAGGAGAGGGCATCCCAATCTGGATACTGCAGGTAGGGGAACTAGGCAGCAGAGACTGCCCTATGGCCCATTTGGGGAATCTATCTGAAGCATCCTTCCTGCAGTCCAGCCTTCCTCTCCTCTCCCCAGGACAGGCCTGGTGGTGGCCAACAGCTATACAAAGTTCCCACTTCAAGTTGCACTCAACAGTTTGGCCTTTCAAGGAGCAGTATGGGTTTGCCCTGGGGACTCCCAAGTTCTCTGGGCCCCCACTCTGGGCTAGGAGTCCGTGGGCACGAGAAGACAGGGCTCCTTCCTACCTGAGGTGAACAGGACTATGGCCTTGAGGCAGCTGTACTCGGCTGAGTCAACGTGCAGCGCCTTGAGCTTCTCCACTTGCTCTTGGAAGATCCGTATGTGGTCCATAAAGGCGACCACCCGGTCGGCGGACATGGGCGAAGCATGCAGGCCGGCGGCGGCCAGGAGCGGGGCGACATGGAGGGGCATGGAGCACTGCGCCGCATTCAACACAAACAGCTCGCTCCAGGTGAGGCGAAGCAGGGCCACCTGGTCCGTGATCTGCAGGTCGGGGAAGAAGGGGATGTTCCGGGCCCACTCGACGGCGCTGAAGAGCATCCTGGCGGCCAGTTCGCAAATGTTCTCGATACCCATGATGTTGTTGGGCTGCATGCATTGGCTGCCGAAGCGCGACGTGGGATAGGGCTCGGCGCGCAACAGCAAGGAAATATATCCGGACAGGTACGAGTGGCAGTTGAGGGGGTCCCCGTTGGTCAGCGCGAACTGCCCGTGGGTCGGCTGGGTCGGCGGCATCCTGCCCCTCTGCACCGCTGCGGGGAGGAAAGGAGACACTCCACAGTTAATGACCAGCCTCAGTCCCCAGGTTCCCCGGCGGGGTCTGCCCCAGTCCGACCCCCACCTGACCCAGGCCCTGAGCAGCGCAAGAACCAGGCAGGCCTGCCACAGACCTGGAGTCGCCAGGCTTTTGGCACCATTCCTTTGAAACCACCACCCAGGCGAGCTCTGAGGGTCAGAGGGGCACACTTGCCTCCGAGGCCCGCTCAGGGCTGGTCCACCGAGGACCCAGAATTGGCCACTTTGCCTCGGGGTCCCCGGCGCTGTGGGCGGGATGTAGCATTCTGAGGGCATCTTTCTTCTTTACTGCTAAACAGCTGATATTTCTTATTGATTGGAGGAGAGGGAGCGGGAGGGGCGAGTCTGGGGGGAGGGTGAGACGCTTTTGCAAAAGGCACGAGGGTTCACCCCAGACGGCCTGTGGCCACTCCGGAACGACTCTCCCACAAACCCCAAAGCCCCAGCCCCAGCCCGGCGGGGAACCCCCAGTGAGAGACAAGCAGAGAGCGGAGATCTGGCGTCTGTCTAATCAGTGTGCTCGGAGAAAGAGACCGAGGGAGAGGGCGGAGAGAGAGAGAGGCCGGCTTAAGGAGAGAGGAAGCCGGGAGAGGCAGGGAGCAGGCGGCCGGCACTAGCGGAGCCTGAGCAGGGCCTGTAAGGGCCGGGGAAAGCCGGCGAGGCTCGGGCTCAGGCTGTTATCTGACTCCGGACCTGGAGAGTCGCTCTCGCAGAAACACAAAGAAACCCCGGCGTTGGCTCGCCCCAACCCGGAGCCCGCGCCCCGCGCCGAGCGCGCCATTGGCAAAGCACGGCTCGCGGCGCTCGGCGAATTTTATATCACAAAGACCCAACTCGCGCAGAGCGAAAGCAGCCGCCCAGGGCCCCTCGCCCACCCTTTCCTACTTCCTATCGCGCTCTCTTCGTTTCAAAAGTGAAAGGAAAAAAGCAAGCAAAGGTTTTTTTTTTTTTTTTTTTTTTTTTTTTGAGAGGGTGGGGGCTGGGGAAAGGGGTGAAGGGGAGGGACATGTTGAACATGCAGGAAAAACAAGGGGAGAGAGAGAGAAGTAAACTAGGCTTTAAAACAACAACAACAACAACAAACACCCCATCCCTTGCAGAAAGGCAGACTCCAGTGAACTCACAATCAATGCAAAGCAAATGAAAACAGCCCAAAGACAGAGTAAAGAAGGAAATCAGTCGGCCAAAGCATGCGGATTTGGGGTTTGGGTTCCAATGCAGAACTCGCTTCTAGTATAAAACCCCTTTCCGCTGCAATACGAAGAGAAGAGCTTGGGGCTTCTTGTCCTTACCCAGAGCAGGCTAGCCAAACGTACCCAGGACCCCGGGACCCAGGACGAGGGAAGGAGAAATGAGAGGCCGATACCTTCCCGTCTCATGCCCACTTTGAGGCACTTTTTGAGGCGGCAGTACTGGCACTGGTTGCGATGGTGCTGGTCGATGGGACAGTTCCGGTTGGCGCGGCACGTGTAGCTCAGGTTCCTCCGCACGCTGCGCTTGAAGAAGCTCTTGCAGCCCTCGCACGTGAACTGGCCGTAGTGCTTGCCGCTCGACTTGTCCCCGCACACCACGCACTCGATGTGTTGCTGCTGCTGCTGCTTGTCGCTACCCGGGCCGCCAGGGCCGCCCTGGCCACCGGCTGCCGTCTGGGCTGGCGTGCTGGCTGGGCCCCCTTGGCCGGGCGTCTGTGGCGTGTGCGGGGCGCCGGGCGGCGGGCCGGGCACGGGCGGCGCCTGCGAGGCCTGGCTGCCCTGTGAGCCGGGCACCTCGTCCTGGGGGTCGCGCCACGTGCTGACTACCATTGCCATATCTATGGGGGCCGCGTCCGGACTTCCTGCTCCCCTGGCTGCGGGCGGCGGCGGGGCGGCGGCGGCTCCCCGGGTCTCGGGCTCCGGCGCGCCGCCTTTTGTGTGTGCGAGGGTGCAAGAGGGCGCGGGAGGGAGCCCCAGGTGGCTCGGGGGCTGGTTGGTTGAGGTTGGTTAGTTTTTCCTTTTTTGTTTTTGCTTTTGCAAAGTTTTGTCGATTGCTTGTCTGGCCCGGTGTGTTTGTTTTGTTTGTTTCCCTCGGCTCAGCTTTGTTGGTTTCGGGGGGCTTTCCGCCGGGAGGGGAGGGGAAGGGGACAGGATAGCGAGTGGGAGCAGAACGTGGAGAAAGAGGGAGGGGAGGGAGAGGTGAAGTCGATTGTCTGGCTTCAAGACAGAAGTAGGAGGCAAAAAAAAAAAAAAAAATCTCTCCAAAGATCTCGCTCGCTCTCACTCTCTCCCTCCCTCTCTCGTTCACTCGCTCTTAGAGCTGGTGTGCAGCCGAGGAGTTGGCGGAGGAGGAGGAGGAAGAGGAGGAGGAGGAGGAAGAGGAGGTGGTGGTGAAGGAGGAGGTAGAGGAGGAGGAGAGGCGACTGTCCGGGGGCCAAGTCCAGGGCAGCCCACAGTCAGCCATTCAGGAAAGCCATCGAAATCAGGAGGACTAGGAGATCGGAGGCGCCGGGTGCGGGCGCGCCCAGGGAGCCAGGCAGGCCGGGGCGGAGGCCGGCGGCCCGCGGAGTGGCCGGAGCGCTGCCCGGGTCCGGGGGAATCAGCATGAAAGTGGTCCGCGTCGGGCGCTGCGCAGCGTCGTCCTGGCGCTGGGCCGCCGCCGCCGCCGCCGCCGCCTGCCCCGGGCGTCCGGCGCGCGCCTCGCTCTCTCCGGCCGCCGCTGCCCGCAGTCGCTGGGTGGAGGCCGCTCGCCGTTCCCTGCGGGCCGCCCGGGCCGCCGCTGCCGCCGGAGCCGCCGCCGAAGCCGCCGGGTCGGGCCCGGAGCCGCCGCGTCTAGCGCCGCCGCCGCCGCTCAAGTCGCTGCTGCCGCTGCTGCCGCCGCCGGAGCCGCTGCTGCTGCTGCTGCCGCCGCCGCCTCACACACATAGGGAAAGAGTCAACTCGCCGGCGGCGGGGGAGAAATGATAAAAGAGAGAGAGGAGGGCAGATCACCACCTAGAAGCACATCCTTCGTGCGCAGAGGGGGGAGAAAAAGACGGAGAGAAAGAATGAAAGAGGGGAAAAAAGGCAGCACGGCACCCGGAGAAAGGAGGCAACTCGGAGAGAGGAGGAGGAGGAGGAGAAGAAAACACACGCGCGCACGCACACACACACCGCGGAGAGAAAAGAACAGAGAATCAAAGTGATCAAATATGCTAAAAAGGGGGGCGCGGGAGGGAATGCGATTTATAGGCGCCGGGGCTGGCAGAAGTGGCTTCTCCGCGATCAGCTCACTGAGCTCTCTATATAGTGAACTTTGACACGACTGCTGCAACTTAGCGCACGTTGCCATGGCGACGGCGCGCCTTATAAGGCAGCAGCCGGGGTTGGCCTGGCCAGGCGCGCGCGCGCCGCCCCCTCGCCGTCATTGGCCGGACTGCGGCGGCCCCGCCATGGCGGCCGCGGGCGCAACCCAGTCCCTAACGCAGTAGCGTCGCCGGCGCGGCACTTAAGAGGGCGACCAGGGGACCAGCGGGGTTGGGGGGGCGGGGGCGGGGGCGGGGTGGCCGCGCCGCCGCTGCCGCCGAGCGGGGGATGGGCCGGTGCTGGCCCTGCGAGCGCTGCTTCTGCTCTCCCCACATCCCGCACCCGAGGTTTCTCCGCCCAGCGGGGAGACTAGCACCAGCCTTGCCTGCCTAACGTCTCTTAAAGGCTCCGCGAGAGGCTTTGGATGGAATCGGGGACTTTGCCTCTCGCAACTTGGCGATGTCATGAAATCCGCCGCTCGCGCACCACCCGGGATTCCTGGCGCATCTTAGTGCCCACAATGCCAAAGGAAAGTTCCCTGGTTTCTTTGCAGAGTGGTAGGGAGTGAGGGTGGGAAGGTGCCACGAACTGAGCTTGTAGGCATTTTCCAAACGAAAGATTTGGCCAAATCCGGGTGATGGCAAACCCTTCTCTTAATTGACTCTGATCACTTGTTCGGTTTGGTGGCTCATGTGTATATATATACATATATATGTGTGTATATATATACATATATATGTGTGTATATATATGTGTGTGTGTATATATACATGTATACACACACACACATATATATATATTCTTTTCAGAGGATAAAAGCCGTTCTGTTTCTGCATATTCCTTGTAGGGTTAACATTTCACAGGTATGTGGCCTGACATTTTAATTGCCCAAATAAAGCATCTCGGATGCTGAGAAGCAGAAGTAGACTTCACCTCATTGTCATGACGCAATTAAAATCAATTTTCCTCAACTTTACCCTCTCTCGCTGGTTTTTGCTAACTGTCCAGCCAACATCCTGCCACAGACCCAGTCATGGTGAGAGGGGAGAGACCTCTGCCCACTGATGGACAGGACGAGGCAGCCGCCCAGCCTCCCCTGTGCACACCCTCTGTACACACATGTAAGCGCACATGTATCAGATGCACATTTGTCAATGTACACAGACAAAGACTTCACCGACTATGCTTCTAGGTCATAGAACAGTTGAGTACGGACTTCACTGTTCCTCAAGTTCCTTTTAAGCATTCATATAGTCATTAAAACGCACCCAGAGATTCTACCCCAAATGGGAAATAATACTAATACAGGTCACAAGAACCAAACACAAGTCGTATTCTACCTCAAGAAGTCACTGCAAAAAGAACAACTTCATAGCCCATTGCCATCCTGCTCCATGTGCTAAAATAATTGAGACAGTTGTGTCTTTGAATTCCAGGGTGTCTGATTTTAAACATCAAACATGTAGAATTGCTCTCAGAACACACTATATTCCAACACAGTAAACTTGTTGTTTGATTATGACCAGTTAGTGAATTACCATTATTCCACATTTATACAAGAAAATTGTGTCTCCTTTGTACACACTTTGCACCAAGAGAAAACCTTATGCCGGTAAACCAACCAGCTTTGTGAACAATTAAAATATTTTACACAAAAGACGCTGAGCTCCAGGAAAAAAATGAACACATATGAAGAGTAAATTGACGACCACAGAAAACATCCTTGGTAGCTGAAAAAAAAATTGACAGGATAAAGATATTTTAAAAATAAACCATACATATAATTGACATGTATAGATTACATTTTACATTCAATTTTCTTTACACACATAGGCAGAATATGAGGTAAGGACTAAAGATCTGGGCAGATAAGGACGGTTTTTAGGAAAGGAAAAGTCTTTTAAGCTTCATTCCTGAAACCTCCTCAACCCTCACTCTTTCTCCGATGAAATCACGTATTTCACTAAAGCTGCAGGTTCTCGGTTTATTTGAAAGTTGTTAAATAAATTTTTAAAAAGCCCAACAAACCTACAGTGGACACTGAACTATCATAAACCTGGTGTGTAATAAGATTGCCACAGAGTGAAGCCAAGTTGAGAATTTCAAGTTGATTAGAGACACAATATAACTTTCTCCTAAAGAGGATAAGAAGGATGGAAAAGAAATCATTACAGAGGAGAAGGTTTTTGGTTGTTGTTGTTGTTTTCCCTTTCAACCTCTTTGATTCAGGAATTGCTAATGTTACAAATGTCAGTAGATTAGGGACAAGCTCAGCTGAGATGTGATGAGACTGGGGTTGAGATAGGAAATATAATGGGCATTCCCATCTCAATAGAAGATGAAAATATTTGATTATAGGGAAATCTTAATCTCACCTCCTGAATGAGGAGACTTCCATAGCAGATTACCTTTTACAAACATGGGAAGGGACAATATCCAGGAGGAAGAACTTCCCCAGTCCACTCAGAGATTTTTGGAATTTGAAGTACGCTCTGATGGCCTTAGATTGAAATGGAAGAATTTCCCAACCATATCTTAAAAAATTGGAGCCTGCTAGGCAAATGATCACAGGGCTGCCATAAAGTCAGGGTATTTCACTCTGCATTTTAAGACTCATTCAGTTATGAAATGCTGTTACAAGGGGTAAAAACATCACCATATGAATTATACTTAATTTTAATGCATAGAAGAAGAGACAAGACTGCAGACTGAGAAGAAAAAAGGCAAAAATATTTCAAATGTCTTCGCCAGAGATGCTCACTTGCTGTGCGTCTAAGGTTGAAAAGCTCTGAGAAGACAAAATCAATATATTATTGTTGTTTTTTAAAAATCCAACTCAGTCTTTTTTTGCAGATGTAAATTTATTTTAATGAGAAGAATGGCAAGCTTTAATTTGCCTAGAGAAAGGTGGGACAACATTTGCCCTAATCTAAAAAAGAAAAGAAAGAAACTCAATACCCAGCAATATAATTTTCTTGCAGAAAGCGGCCTGATGGGCTGTATTTCTTTACAGATTAAATCACAATATGAATACAGAGCCCAGCAAATGCCGAGTTTAACTCTGAACTCAGTAGAAACCAGTTCCGTCCTCCAGGATTCATTGAATTCCTCCTTTCCCTCAATCTAGTCCGTGTGTGTTTTTCTCTTCCACCACACTGGAGCTCCATGAATAGGGAAAGGGGCTTCCATTGTGTCCCTCTGAACTTCCAAGTCAATGCAATTTTTAACCACTGGCTTGTGGTACTTTGAAAATCACCAGGGGCTGTCAGAGTTGGGTCCTCTGAAAAATTTACAGTGCTAAATCAGAGCATATGCTGGGAGGGAAAAAAATTGCTTAAGATTGGAGCAAGTACAGTATCTGTCTGCCCCCTAGTGTAAGAGTCCTGGCTGCCTAAAATTCAACTTTAAAAGAAAAGGAGCTCTTAAAGGGAAACGACTTTGGACTCACGTAGGCATAGGAGAATGAAACTTCTGTACATTTTAATCTGAATAATTCTTCAGGATTTAAAATTAATTGGCTCTGGCTTGGTTGGACCGTACTCGGATCTCGCCACCTCTGCGTTTCCCGAGCCACTGGCGAAGAGGTGATTTTTTTTTTTTTTTTTGAACTGGGTTTATGTGCGTCCCCCTCACCCCCTCCTCTCTTTTTCTTTCTCTCTGTCTCTGTCGTCTCTCTCGCTGGCTTTTTTTAAAATGAGGAACCGCTCCTTGAATGTTCTGGACAGAGCACAGAATTGCTTCTTAAGTCAGCCCGGCGCGGTTGCAATAGACAGCAAAAAGGTAAACGTTTGCCTGAAACCCGCACGCCAGCTCCACCACCCCGCCCGATGGTGAGTACCCTTCTCGTCGCGATTCTCCTCCTAGCTTAACCGAGCGCTCGCCTACCCGAACCGTGGCCGAGGGCGCCGGGCTAGGCTTTTCTCCCTCCCTGCCTGCCTGCCTGTCAGTTGCACAAGGTTGCAAAATGAAGCGCAGAGGCAAAGCGAACAGTAAATTCTTATACTTAGTGCGAGCCTGGCAGCTCCTTTGCTAGAAAACCGAGTCATCTGCTGCTTGGAAAACCACGCTTATAGGACTGGTTTTTAGTTTGTTCTATGGAAGGAAATGAGTTTGAGGAGACAGGACGAGGAGATAGGAGGCTCCGCAGTCTTAACGCTTCGGTTTAATCATATTTTGGCAGCTTTGCAATTGTATTTCCCCCCTCTCCCCCCACCATCTCTCCTACCACACACATGTAATAAAATATGGCAATGCATTGAATTGACTCTGTTCCCCCCTTCCCCGAACCCCTTAAACCACAGTCCTCGGCATTTCATACACGTTAGCAAACCGATATTTTGAAAAACCCCAAGTCATCCCCAACCCCACACAGCACAAGGAGAAAAGTGAGAAAGGAAAGAGAGAGAAAAAAATACTGTAAGTAAACATACCAAAACCATATTTGCCTTGTTCAAGATCCCAAACCGCTTGCATCTTCCTCCTAAACTGGAATAACTCTCCTTTAGTTTGGCGGGTGAAATAAATGCTTTGTTGGCCCCCTGAAAAGATGTGTCTTTGATAATTAAAGAGAATCTCCTCCTCGGTGTTTATCTAAGCGATTGTGCAAACTGATAAAAAGTAGGCACTAGCCTGCAGGGAAAAAGAGGAAAGGTGAAGGGAGAGATCTTCCACCTCAAGGAAGTGCTTCCCCATGTATTAGGCTCTCTCAGCCTTGGAAAACCCTGCACACTAACTTTAGAGAGACAAGGTTTCAGGGAGCTTTGTACATAGCTGCTGAGGAATGCAAGCCTCGCCTTTAAGAAAAAAAACCCCAAACCGTAGGTAGGAGATGTCTGGAGTGATCCTTGTCTCTCATCTCATTCCTTAGAAGGAAGAGTGCGTTGTTACACCTTGTTTGGGGCTGGAAAGACGAGACTTTAAAAACACCCGTCCAATTGAAAAAAATCTCCCAACTTAATGAGTTTAGTCGGAGGCTGGAGCAAACGGCTCAGCCTCAGCAGAAAATCGCCAACAACTATAGGCGATATTGCAAAGCAAGACGACCCAAGGCACAGCCAAATTCCACTGTTTGGGGTCGAGAGGGATGGAGGCTAATCCTAAAGCAAGTTGGGAAAAAACAGAGGTGGAAGAGGAGGGGGAAAAAGCATCAGCCTCGCAGACTGGCAGACAGGCTTCCCTCATCCTGGATCAAAGATAGAACTTGAGACAGGAGGGCAACATTTTTCCTAGGAATCCGTTGGAATCCTCATTTTCTACTTTTAACTCAAGTCTCCCCAAGTGATTTTTTTCCCCCTCTCCCCTGTGGATTTCTGCCTCCCCCCTTTCCGGTCCTCATTCTAGAACTTTCCTGAGAAGGAAATCTATTTCTTTTGGGGGGAGGGGTTCCCCATTCCATGCCTTCAGATAATAAATGCTTGATTCACCCCCTCCCTTTCTCTACTCCCCAAAACGAATAAAGGAAGCAGGAATACGGTAACTAGTGAAAATTGAATATAAACTATGCTGCCTCTCACAGTTTAATACAGTTTTAACTAATGGATTTCTGTTTTGTTTTGTTTTAAGAGAAGAATAATGGGGAAACACGGATCTTTTATTTTAGGAAACTGTTATGGTAAGATGTATGTCAGACTTGACAAATGGAACTAACGCTCTTCGGCTGCTTCTTGTCCTTGTCTTAAACAGGAATTAAGTTAAACACAGTGCTGAATGTTAATTACATGTTTACTGGCTAATGAAAATTACAAATGGTTTTGCCACCTCAAACAATGATGAAAACTCTGAAGACACTGTAATTATATACTTTGAGCAAAATAACTCAGAATATTGATCATAAGAAGTGTAAATCTTTTTTAACTATTCATTAATACCATAAATATGGGCTACAGAAGTTTTTCCTTGCGGTTTGTCTCATCAGTTATACTGAGTGGATGGATGGTGAGGCTCCTCTGGGGAGGAGGTGAACTCATTCTCTTAGTAGAAGGAGGCCACTTGTGTAACTGGGGGGTGCCCCCTCCCTTTCGCCCCCGCCCCCTTCATCCCCAGCAGAAGGTCAAGGAATAGTTGAACAGGAAGGCCGAGCTCAGGGCAGGTGAAGGTGATCACAGCCTGGCCTTTTCCCTCCCCTCCCTGCCCATCTCACTCCTCTCCCTTCTCCCTTTCCTGCCAGTTCTGATCGATGACTGCCTTCCCCACCTCGGGCACCAGTGGGATAACCTGGCATTCGGGGGTTCCTAATGGAGGACCAGTTGGACCAAGAAGGTCACCCCACCCACAACTCAGCCATGGAGCCCTGACAACTTAAATTCCCTCCTTCAGAGATGGCTCAGGCAGTTCTTTGCAAAAGAAGGAAAAAAAAAAAGTTAGGGATGGTGGTTGCTATTGGGTAAGGTGGCTCAGGCGGCTGAACCAGAACTGGTTTCCCTGGGTTGGGAAGCAGAAAACATTTTTTGTTGTGGTTTTCTTTTAACTTTGGCCAGAGTTGTAGTGCTGGCAGCCACTCCGATCTCGGAGGTCAAAGGTGAGGGCTACATTAACCCTAAAAGGCTGTCCTGGCCTGGCCACAAGGCCAAACAGGCAGGGGAGAGGGGGTTTGTCAGCCTTGCAACTTGGCACTTTGGAGGGGACATCTGTGGAACCCACACTTGGGGGGCACAGCATCAAGTGTGGGTTTTCAGTGAAATATTGAGGATTTTTTTAAAAAGTGCCCTAGGCTTGTGGGACTAGAGTCCTCTTTTTCCCTGAGAATTCCCAAGGCGCTGGTCTTTGTCTTAGAAGGAATGGAGTTTCTGAATGGTGTGAAAGGGACAGAGAGGGTCGCTTCAAATCGATTTTACTTGTCCTTTCTGTCTTTTCGGATCAACGCCCTTCAATGGGCACAGAGGTGCTCTTTCAACCAAAAACTTGTGCTACATTTTCTGCCTGTATTGGTGCTAAATACAATAAGCACTGGGCAGGGGTTTTTTTTGTTGTTGTTGTTGTTTTTTTTTTTTTTCCTTTGCTCTCCAAAGCAAGAAAGCACCCTAATTAAATTGTTTTATATGGACAGTCAAGACGGACCAATTAAGTATGCATTAGTATAAAGATATAGTCTGCAGATAAGGTTGTTTAGAAAATCATGTGTAGGACAAAGGAGAGGGCGCTAGCATTTTGGAGAGGTGCCTAGACTCAGCAAGGTCATGCCTCTTCCTCCTTGGGCCCCAGGAGAATTGCAAAGGCCCGGGCCCCAGGTGAGAAGGGAACAAGCTCGCTAACAGGTGGGCGACATTGCGGGAGACTTTCAGGCCCGAAGCCCCGGCCCAAGAGTAGTGGAGTCCGAGGATCGGGATTCCTCACATCTTACTCGGGCAACGTAGCAGACCTAGGTAGCGGGTCCCATAGGACGCGGCGGGACCCTGCAGTGCCCTACTCCAGGTCGAGCCTACTGCACGATGTCCCAGGTCCAAGGTGTGGCCCTGCACTAATGAAATCTTCTGTGCCTGGGGAAGGCCAGGAGGGCCAAGGGACACCGACAGTGTCACGGCCGCAGCCCTCTCACAGCCAATATCAGGGCAGGAGGCCTCCACCTAACACCTCCAAGCTAGGAGTTTTTTCTCGTCTAAGGAAAGGGGAGTTTTTCTGGGAGGAAAGTAACGTTCCCACCCGACGCCATCCGGCCGGATGGACGTCGAGGATCAGTTTCTAGAGTAGGGGAAAGGCCGAGGGGTCGGAGAAAGGGTAGCAGGGAGAGCGGCTTGTCGTCCAGCTGATGCAGCTCTGGGCTTCTCCACCCCCTCTCCTCCCTCAGAGGTGTGGGCGGGCGGAGAGCATCTCTCCTCTAAGGAGGCGACCCCCATAGCAGGGGCCGGGGCCTCCCCGCGTCGCGGCTCAGGGCTGTGATAGGTGGTCCCAGGGCCGGGGGGCGCGAGCGCCGCGCGTTGCCGCTGGCAGGGCTCGCAGGGCGCACAGGGCACCCCTTAGTAGGGCGGGAGGGAGGAGTGGGGGCGAGAATTAGAGCCTGGGGAAGTGGCTGAATGTCAAAAGTAAAAGGTTGAAAAGCCAATTTTCCAGGCGCGCTTTCGCCCCCCTCAGCTGGTTGCAGGGGCCGTAAATCAGCGGCCGGTGGCGAGGGCGGGAGGAGCCCCCTCGGCGAGCTCGGCGCGGCCCCGCCCGGACCGTGCGCACCTCCCGGTGGGCCCCGAATCGATCCGAAGCCTAGCTGAGGATGTCACCGCACTAAATATTTACTGATCACACACAAATAGCCGGGGCTCGAACGATTTTCCTCTGTGAGGAGAGCGCGGAGAGAAGGGTAAATCATTTTATTAGTGTGGATAAAGCCCAGAGCACACTCCGGGCTGGAGTGTTTTAAGATGTGTCTTCAACAGGATGAAAAGAGTTAGGGAAATCGATACCGAGTGATTAGAAGCCCCCGGGGTGACGAAGGGGGACTGGGCTTTCAGGGATTTGGTGAGGCTGAGAGGGGGGGAGCAGGCCTCAAGGGGGGCGGCCCGACCACCGCCAGGGAGCTCCCCGGCTCAGGCCTCAGTCCCTCCCTACTCGACGGGAGACGCGAGGGCGCAGCGAGCTGCAGGGAGTCCGCTGCGGCCAGGCTTCGTGGTGCCGGCGCCGGGTGAAGGTTGCGCGGGCCGCCGCGGGGCCGAGGGTTTGGGAGCCACTGGCTTCTCGCTGCGAGTGGCAGTGGCCAGGGGGCGGCGGGAGTGGATTGCAGGCGTGGTGTGGGAACCCCGGGAAGTCCCCCACACGCAGTCTCTCCAGACAGCCTCGGGGATTAAAGGTGTGGCCTAAACGGGTTGCATTTCTCCTTCTGGCATTTCGGGTACTCCTCCCAGCCGCGACCCGATGCACCCTCGAACTTTCTCCCGGAGAAATCTCTACCCCATCCTGTCTTTTAATATTTTTCAAGAGATCTCAATGGCCCATCCCCTCCAGCTGCCTCTTCCTCCCACCCACTTGGTGTCAGGGGCGGCCGCCGGGTGGCAGAACCCGCTGGGGACTGCCGGGAGAGTGAATTCCAGGTTCCCTGCTCGTGGGCAGGTGGGACGACATCTGAGGCCGAGTAGGAAGGCAGGGGGCAGGGTGACAGACCCCCCCCCCCCCAGGAAGCCCCAGGACGTCTGCGTCCTCTGCTAGGCGGGAACTCAGCTTTGGGGGTATCAGGCCACCCCCAGCGATGGAAACCCATCCGGGGCCTTTGGCTGGGTCCTGCGAACCCAAGTGGCCAAGGAGTAAAGGCTGGCAGGGCTTGTTGAAGTTAGCAAGGCTTTGAGGGGAGTTTGCTGGGAGGGAGAGCAAAACCCCCAAACTCAAGCAGCGAAGTCCTGGCGCGAAAATGGCTTTTCACTTCTCCAAGCGCAAGTCTCGCTCGCTACTGTGAACAAACCTTGAGGTTCGAAACAGCTGCAAATAATCTAGTAGGCGCAAATTTCGGGAGGGGAGAGGAGGGGCGAAAGGTAAGAAAAGGGGAGAATCTTTTTCGTTTCTTCTTCCTTTTCCCGCTCCTGGCCTTTTCCTAAATATCTGCGCTCCCTAAAGCAACTGATAGCGACCTACGTTTGTTTATTTATTTAGAAAGGTTCACCCCCACACCACCCTCCAATTACTCGATTTTCTTGGCAGCTTCAGGGATCCAATCCAGGCTGCCCGCTTGGCTCTTCGGTGCAACAGGAAATATAGCTGCAGATCCAATTAACCATTTTCCAGAAGAGAATTTATTTATTTTTTTAAATGAATCCCAGTGGATTGAAGCGACCGTGTTCAGGTGTGAGGCTATCGGGTACCTCGCATTCCTTCCTCGGTAATCCTCTAACTCCTGCGTTGGAAGTTCGCAAGCCAAGCTGACCTGGAGGGTGTCAGGAGCCGGGTCTCCATTAACCCTTCTTGGTCTTGGCCGGAACGAAGGTTAACTACACTAATCTACCAAAAGGAGACGTAGCAAAAAGGAAGCGAGGGAGGGAGGGAGTGAAGGAAGAAGGAAGAAAGGAGGAAAGGGTATATTCACTGTAGTTGCCAGAATTTTAGAGCTCTGCCCTTCACTGGTCCTCTCCCACCTCCACCCTTCCTATGAAAGCAGGTTTCCATTCAGAGAGACAAGTCTCATCCATCACCCGCAGCACACTCCATGGAGATGGACTTTAGGGAATAAGAAAATATAATATAGTGAAATATTTTCTTGTATTTAACTGACCGCCTAGTCCATTTAAAAAATATTTCTAACCATGTATACAACAGTAGATTGCTGTGCAGGGAGTTTTAAAAACTAAAAAAAAACTAAAAAAAAAAAAATACATGGTTTATTTCATTTAATAAAAGCTAATTTTAGAATCTTGTCAGTAGCCAAATTACAGCCATAGAATCTGGATGAGATTAGAAAAATATATTCTGCTGGTTTCAAACCTGGTGGCATTCTAATGGGTAGTTGTATGATAGTTACATGCATGAAGGTGTATGCACGTGGGTATGTATATTCTTATGGTGTTAGAAGTTCCTTGATGGATTAAAGGTTCATATACTCAAGCACTAGATAGAGGCTGTCACTCATGTGTACTGGCAAAAAGGCAGAAGGCAGTGCAAAAAGGAGTTTTGAATGAGCTCCTTAGAATCACCATTGTTGAAATACAAGCTGAAGCAACTTAGCTATGGTAGAGCTTTTGTGGCTTGCAAAATCACAGAAAGACACTTCAAAGTAAATCATCAATTTTGCAGTTTGGTAGCTTTGGCAGGGCATTTAAATAAAAGGTGAGCATCTTTTGCCTAAATATTTAAAAATTCAGGGATATGCTACTCGGTCTATTTTACTTTTCAATGGATTGAAGAATTAAAGGAGAATAGGCTATAGCTAGAGATGATGGCATAAGGGGGCTCTCTGCCCATTTAATCAAGTGTGATGTGGCTATACATGCCTTTAATACCAATATTATATTGTAAGGCAACTCATGCTGAGAAAGTTCCAAAGGCATCTAAAGCCATGTGGACATCAGTTCATACTTAGCAGTGGACAGAGTGAGGAATTATTGTCTGGTTCTACATTTTTCTCTTTCTCAAGAGCCTGGTAATGAAATCTTCTAAATGGCAGTTAATTTTTGGTATGTCAAGAAAAAGCATTAATCAAATGGTATCAAGTGCCAGTCATTTAAATGTGAAGGTGTTAGTAAGGCAAATACCCAGATAAATTAATATGGTTAATTAGCTGCATCAGTAGTACTTAAAGAAAATACAAGCAGAACAACAATAGGGATTTAATTAAATTTTCTTAAAACACAAACTCAAGGTGAATTGTAGTTGGAGAAAAATAGTTTAAGGAGTGATTTCCATTCTATTGTTTTTTATAAGGTTTTTTTTTGGGGGGGACAGTTTCAATACAAAGAAGTAGGTGGACAGAGACAGACATAGTGTCATAATAGGGAAACATGCACAAGCTAGTTACAACCTCATTTCTCCTCTTAAAAGGCTGATTTCTGGAAAAGTTGAAGGTGAATGTTAAAAATAAAGAACTTCTGTGTAAAATTAAGAGAAGGCAGTTTAACATCATATTCAGCTTCTTGACCATAGGAAGTATTAGCTTGAGAGTTTACAAAGTGTATTGTTTGAATAAAATTTATACTTTTCTTTTTAGTTTGAATACAAGGTAGATAAAGATATTTTTCCTATCCGTCTATTATAATTCATAATAAATTAATCAACCTTATCTAGGAGATTTCTATGTACTTGCCTGAGGTAAATTGATTGAGAGGAAGTCGCTTCAAATAGTTTAAAGCAAAACTGAGAACCTTAAAGGAAGGGAATATTGAATTTAGTGAAAATGTCACATTGGTTATTTCTTGGCAGGACCACGTCACATCACATCAGGGAGAAGTTAGCAAAATTGGGGAAGCCCATTTCTTTGTAGAATGTATGTTAATAACTTATTTACTTCTAAAGATATGTTGCAATTTCTTTGCATATACTTTGTTGCCACATTACCAAGTAATTAAAAAGATGGTAGTATTGTGATATTTAAGTAGTGGGGATTTTAAAGGTACTTTTCTTCTTAGCCTCCTCTGAGTGATAAAGACTGATGTTTATTTACTAATTTATTTTTCTTACATGGGATTTTGGTTAGTTTAATGGCTTTTAAAATTAGATAAATTTTGCTAAAGTCTACATTGTATATAAATTGAAAACAAATTCAGAAGTATCAAATCTTTTTCAGGAAGTGCAATTTGAATGTTCAGTTATTGAAGAGCTACTACTTCAACCCCCTAGGTTCTATTAAAAACAAACAACTAAACCTGTTCTTCTTTCCTAACACAACTCTTAAAATTGCAACTGGCATGGCTGTGAATGAATGAATATTTAATATGAGTCTTTAACCCTCCTTTCGCATTTACCCTGGAAATACCTTTAATTTGTCTTTTATGAGTATGTATTTTAAAAAGCATTAGTCAGTATACAAGAATTATTCACTCCCTTTTTAAAATCAGTGAATAAAAATTCTAATTATAGAAAAGAGGTGCGATGTTTATTCTGAAGTTTCAGTAACACACTAAGTTTTTTTAAATAAACTAGAAGAAACACTATGCTAGATAAATTAAAATAGGGCAGCTGTTGGGTAAGGTTTACATTCATATCCTTCTGCCTTTTGCTTTTGGTACAAAGGTATTTGGGTTTTTGTCTTCACATACTGTCTATTGTTAACAGAGGGAATTTTTGAAGTTAAAAATATTTTCAAATTGTCTCGCCTTAAAGTCGAATGCATTGTTAAATTGAAAAACATAATATTCACTTTTGTGTTCAAGTTGGTATGTCCAGGCAGTAATGAGAAAGGTATGTTCTGTAAAATGTCTCCTCCCCTAAAAAACAAAACACATAAACATCACATAAACTAAGCCCAAGAGAAAAAACAATTCTTAGGATTCAGTGTGTTTGAACAATGGAGCTCTTAATAAGTTTTAATTTCTTTTATTTTAAAAATCTTAACTATCTACTAAGATGGGACACTTCACTTTTACAGTTTCATATACTCTTTGAATTTAAAAGCAAATTTTAACATTGCAGGATTTTTGAATTGTAGAGAGATTTGAAAAATAAGCCTCCAAAATAAAAGACAGACAAGTGACAGGGCATGATGTCTTGCCTAAGTTTTTAGGGATATTACAAAAGTTTTCTTTTAAAAACTACAATAACATGCTTTTTCATCAAGTACAAAATAAGATAGGAAGAAAAAAATGAAGGAAAAGTCTCCCTCTCACTCTCTCTCCCACCAAAAGACCCCAAACAACAACAAAACAAAATAAAAAGACACCCAAATCCTAAACCCCATAAATGAAGCCCCTTACCACGTTGGGAAAGTTTCTGCGCAAACTGAACTGTTTCTGTGGGTCCTGCCAAGCTCCTGGCTGGTCAACTTTTTAAACGCGGCAGGCAATGGTTAGAATGAGGTGAGCAGCCTGGCAGCCTAGAGAAGGAGGCAGACTTTTAGAGCTCAGCTCCAGAGACCTACCACTTAGGGGGAAAGTTGGGAAAGCAACTGTTGAGAGTTAACCTCTCCTTTCCAAAGGAGGTTTGCAGAGGCAGGACAGTGAGAGCTGATACCACCAATTTTATTATTTTCGCAGGCATTCCTAACTTTTATGATTTCCCCCCTCCTTCCTTTACTATCTGTCTTTGTGCCTCCAGGGCCAGTGAAAGAGCAGGGCAGATTCTAGATTGCTTTCAGAGTTTGCCTTCTCTGATGATGGATTACCATGTCAATTTAAACAGCATAGGATTAATTTGTTTCAATGATTTCTCTTTAGGCTGAATGCCAGCCGTTTTTCTATCTTTCTCTCTGCTCTTCAGAACAACAACAACCAAAAAAAAAAAAAAAAAAAAAAAAAAAAGCCTTCTTTCCATATTCTAAGTTAAGACACAATAATAGAAATAGACAAGTTAGGTGTAATGTTGCAACACAGTTATAGGTCTGAGTGTTTTTTATCTCTGCCTAAGAGGCTGAAACATACAGTCAGTCACATTAAAATGAAATTGGACTCAACATTTATTCAATAAATACTTGTCTTGTAGATAATCCAGTGCCGAGTGCTTTTGACACATAAGAACTTAATTTGTCTGGGATAACAAGTTATTAATATGGCACATTTAAACTTGCCAACTACAATAAGGTTACTGAGCTCTACAACAAACTCAAATGATCATTGTGAAAAGTAGTTTGTGTGAAGGAGGGAGACATTTTTTGAGAATGCTGATATTATTATATGTAAGTATATTCACATACAAACCAGTAACACATAGGGGCACACATGCATGTGTACACACTCTCCCCAACATATGTGTGTGTGTATACACACATATGTATACACACACACACACATATATTCAGATCACATATGACAAAAAAGTTCAGTGAAGTTAAAAAAAAGTCCATCCATTATGCAGATGTATCTAACCTTTCCTAAATAAGAATGTGTCAGAAAATTTTCTCTTTTGAAAGATTTCTAAAGTGCACAGGAAAAATGCTGTTCAAATCCAATTTTTTTGCAAGACCAAGCCCATTATGAGGTTGAAAATGGCACAAAAAAAGCACTTAGGTGCAATCCAAAATCAAACAACCCCTCCCCATTTTTCACCTAGTCTGAACTTGTAGACAGCCAGAGCATGTTGCTGGTAGAATAAAGGCAATTTAAGTGAAATAATCTATTACTAAAGTGATTATTTTATTTCCTGCTCTAACAGGAGGTCCTCCAATGATGCAAAAGGACAGGAGAGAGATTTCATCCTATGGACTGAATATATTAGGCAAACATATTTTGAATTATGGGCTTCTTTTTCACCACCCTCTTCAAATTGTCTCTCCTTTTCCCAGCATTCCCTCACACTGAAATTTACATCATAGTTCAGAATAATAAAGTGCATTTTGAATATGAACACAAATGGATTCTAGAGCCTTCCCCTTTTCCTCAGTCTTCTCAATGCACAGGCGGGCTTTATTTGAACAGGTTCTACTTTCTAAGGACATGCATGATCAGAGGCCAACGACTGTCAGAACTGGAATCTATGCAATTTTAATTTGTAAAAAATGTTGTTGGTTGCTAACCTTGGGGGAGATTGTGCATCTCTAAGAAACCAAATCTTTGAGTGCTCTCCCTGGAAAATGACGTTACACATGAGCAGAAAAATCCAGGCAAGAAAGGCTAATTGAATGAAGAGAGAGAATTAGGTTAAAAAATAGAGTACAATCTAGTATCACATTTTCACTAGTGTAACTTGAAATGAAGGTGTCTTCAAGTCGCCAGTGTTGCCAGAGTGTTTAGATGTTGGCCACAGATGGGAACACCTATTGAAATGTGTCCGAAGAAGATTAATAGGGCTTGTCACTGTTGGGAAAGCACTGCTTTGCTGTAAATTTCTACCAGCACAAGATGAATTACCGATGAATGCTCACTTATCAACCCCATCACTATCGTTCGACACTAAATCAAATTGAGAAGTTATCTGCAATCAGAAAATTTCTTTTTAAAATAGACATACACTTTTAGGCCCCAACTCTTTACTAATCCCACGTACAAAACAATTCCCCATCCCCTGATGCTTCTTTAGCTTAAACAAAATTATATCTCAATAATGAATATATTTTTAAGTTTATGCACAATAAGCAGCTGGTCAATAGCAAAGGTTGGCAATATTTTCGAGAGGTATGAAGGCTTCTTGGAGGTCATCATTTAACATTTCATAAAATGTTTGTGTGTGTGTGTGTGTGTGTGTGTTTTAACTTTTAGGTCTTTCTCTCCCTTACGTGGAAGGCAAAGAAGAGAGTGAGTTTACTGTTGTAAACCCTGTGACCTAATAGTCCTCTGATGCTCTGGTAAGATCTAATTCTAAGAGAACTGCAAGTTTAAGTAGAGAACAGTAGAATTCAATTCAATAGATGGCAGTGATACTTGGGGACATGCATTTATTTTATGATTTAATGGTATTTTAGATATCTATTTTTTAAGTTGATTTATTTGAGAAGCAAAGCAGGGGCATTATCTCGTTTTATTATTTATTAACCAACTCTGAGCATCCAGAGGCTTTCCAACCTAGGGATAATTACATTTTGATAAAGCCATCAACACTTGTATTGTTATAGGGCTCTACCTGTTTAAAAAATGTGGTCATATGCATGATTCATTTGATTTTTACTAAAGTCCTGTACAAGAAGAGATTTTGAATTCCCATTTTGCTGATGAGTAAACTGAGGTCATGGAGCCAATAGGAGCACAGACGGACTTTGAACCTATTTAACCTATTTCTCCTGGGTTCCTTTCAGGATTTTTTCACTCATCATTATGTAAATACAGGAGAAGATGGCTGGGCGAGGTGGCTCACACCTGTAATCTCAGCACTTTGAAAGGCCAAGGTGGGCAGATCATGAGGTCAGGAGATCGAGACCATCCTGGCTAACACGGTGAAACCCTGCCTTCACTAAAAATGCAAAAAATTAGCCGGGTATGGTGGCAGACACCTGTAGTCCCAACCACTCGGGAGGCTGAGGCAGGAGAATGGTGTGAACCTGGGAGGTGAAGCTTGCCATGAGCCAAGATCGCACCACTGCACTCCAGCCTGGGCTACAGAGCGAGACTCCGTCTCAAAAAAAAAAAAAAAAAAAAAAAAAAAAATTATGATCATACTAACAACAGCTAACATTTACTATATACCAGAACTATGGTCACCATTTATTTATGTAACTTTATTTAATCTCTATACACCTCTCTGTGGTAAATACTGCTATTATTTCTATTATCCAAGAGAAAAAATGAAAACCAAACAGAATGAGACTTACAGAGTTTAAAGACCTGCCTGAAATTCACATTGTTAGTAAGGTGGAGGCATATTATTCAAATCCAGGAAGTCAGAATTCAAAGCTACTGCCCTATCCTATGTTCCTGTTTCCAATTACAAGAAGTCTTAAATTGTATTGAATGCTCACAAGAAACCCCACTTCTTTTCAGAATATAAAATTCCTTAGACTCTGCAGCAGTGTGCCATGGCAGAATAGGCACTGGTTTGGAAATAGGGAGACCTCGGCTTAAATTCTAGCTTTACCAGTTAACTAAGTAGGTGACCTCAACCTTTATGGCCTTGACTTTCCTCATCTCTAAAATGAATTCCTTGGGTCAAATGGATCTACGGACATTGCACTTGTGTACTTCTTTCACTTACGGTTCCCAAGAGGAAAGAAGAGGAACAGAGAAGCAACAGCCATCTCTGCAGAGGTGAGTAGGGGCGCGTGACACAGTGCACTGTGTGAGGGCATGGCTCCTGCTTCTTGGCGACTGTCTTGAGGACACTCAGCATTAGAGGAAGTCTCCTTTTTCTTTTTCTTGCCTCCAGAGAGTACTGAATACTTAAAACAACGATGGTTCTTTAGAAAACCATAGAATTTAAAACTTGGAAGAAAATCCTTACCTCCATTATTTTCCAAGGAAAAGAAAGAAAGAAAGAAAGAAAGAAAGAAAGAAAGAAAGAAAGAAAGAAAACTGAGGTCTGTAAAGGTTAGAGGACTTACTTAGGGTCATTGACCTGGTTGGTGATGCAGTTGAAACTGGACCGCTGTCTTTTGGCCCCCAAACCAGGAATCCTCACCCCATGAAAGCATCTTCCTTACGCTATGCTCCTTGCTCAACAAAAAAGACACTTTAGATTATCTGATCATGTCCCTATCATAACCATTTCTCTATTTTATGATGTGATACTTTTATTGGGTTATTATTGGCTGTAATATAAAATTTTTCTAGGTCTCTCTCACAGTAGTTTTTCATAAAACCTATTAAACTCACCAGCTAAATACTGGAGGCTGCAATGAACAATCACACAGTAATAAGAATATTCTGTCATCTCCATTAAGTCACAATAATACTCCAATCTGTATTTATCACACTGGTCCTCTGATGCCTCCATCACCCAAATTGTTAGATTTATATTCTCTAATGGTTCCCCAATGGGAAAAACCTGTATTTTTTATTTTTCTTTTCCTGTCCCAAATCACCCTTTCATATCCATTGCCTGTTTTGGAACCCCCGTCTGGGTTTAATCAGAAGTTGCAAGACAAAATGTGCATTATTAAGAAATATAAATATTTTCAGAAGCAATCAAAGGGATGAAAGATTGATTCAGCATGCAGATTGGACCTAATTCGAAGCAGCTTTGTTCTAATGAGGGCTACTGCCATACAAAGTCAGGAGCCGTTGTACCACCAGTTAGTTGGAAATTCCAATGCATTAGAATAACCTGTCAGGGTTTTTTTTTTGCTAGATAGGCTGAAAACATTTTTTGCAAGCTATGTTCCCCAGTCTCTGGGCAAAACCACCTTCCTTGCCACCCTTAGGGACTTGTAATAGGTAATAGTCATCTTTGAGAAATTATGACTAATTCGTTCTTCTCTTTAGAGTTCAGATCAGCAAGTACCTCCCTTTTCCCAACTCAGAAGCTGGCTTAGCATTAACTTTCATAAGAACATTTTGGCCTCGAGGCATCTGTATTACAATTTCTTTCTTGGCATAATAAAAGGTATCACATTATCTACCTGGTCAATCTCTATTGGCTTTCAAAATAGAGACATGGAAAAACCTAATAAGCCTCATTAGGATATCTGCTTTAAAAACAAGGCTGCCTCATTTAGCACATTGCTGTGAAATGTCCAGCAGAGCTGGGTGGTCATTGCTTGAATACAGGTATTGCTAATTTGGGATCTTTATTAGTCTGGTAGCTCTGAAAAAAATGCCTAATGTGTAGGTGGAATTTTAATACACAAGGGATCAAACCCAGATCGTTGTATTTTGTTTTTGTTTTCTTTCTTTCCTTTAATCCCACTTCTTGTCCACATGGCCATGTGTGAGAGATGGCTTGATTTTCTTGATATGGTTCACCCATCCACAGCTGGAATTCCAAAGACGACTGAAAATGTCTTTAAAATCAACACAACTCAGGGAGCCTGAGAGAACAAGTTTTCCTTTGTTGTAGGGTATAGTATTATTTGCTGTAGGTTTTTTGATATACATTCTAAATTAGGCCTGCAAAGGCATGCTTCATCTTTAATTCATCACTCTCAGCTGAAAGAGATTAGCAATGTCTAGCACGCACCCCTCGTATGGTGCTGACCTCATCAAGTATGGCCTGAAATTAATTAGCCTCATTCATTCAAAATGGAAAAGGATAATGGAGCCGCATTTTAGAGATGACCATCACAAATTGTATGCAGCATATTTAAAAGGCCCCTATTTTCAAACCATGTAGATTGAAATTCTTTCCAGGGCTTACAATATGCTAGAGTTATCAAGGATCCAGAGCAGAGCCTGGTCAGGTTTCGTGTATATATGTGTGTGTGTGTGTGTGTGTGTGTGCAGAGTCATATGTTCCATGAATGTTAGTGCCTGTGTATGGCTGAGTCCATAGCTGGCTTGTTCTCTAGGATGACACCCAGAATATCTGACCAACAAAAATCTGATGTTTCATACTGTTTTATATGATCCAGTAGTAGAATAGGTTAAGTGAAATTTTTTGTTGCTATTAAGTGGAATATGCCAGCACAAACTTTGCTGCTATTTTTCAGATGCTATTCATGCTTTAATTTAGAAACAGAAAAGCCTCTTAAAGAAATGTTCAACTTTTCTATTTTGAGTTATTTTTAAAGTTTCTGTCTTTTCCCAGTCTCTACTGTTTGATCATATTTTAAAACATGATTTAGGACTACGTTAGATTACAGAATCACTTAAATTTACCATCTTGCTAAGATTAGCTGATTTTTCCCTTTTGGGGATTGACTAAGAACAGCCAAATTTTTGAATATCAAAACTGCTTTCTTTTCTAGCCAAAAAAGTCTTGACCGGAGTTCTTTTGGATTTTCAAAGATGTTGTAAAGTTTATTTTTATGAGCAGTAGTTTTGGGACTACAAATTCGAAGAAAAAAATGACTTTTATGTTTCCAGGTTTTAATTTTTTAAATAGTATAAAATATAGTTAACTTACGAAAAGATAGTAGTGGTGTTTGAAGGGAATTTTACATAGTATACATTTCTAAAGGAAAAAACTTTATCCCTGTATAACTTTGTTTAGTTAAATTAAAAAGCAGGCATTTAGTGTAATGAAACTACAGAGCTTCTACGTAACTGTTGTAGTGAAACAGGCAGTTTTAGGCAAAATAATGTTTTCAGAGCTCATTGTTATACTAATCTCCATATGTAAGTTATTTAAGATTATTTTGCATTATAATAAAACAGAAACTGGAAGCATGTTGCCCATGTCTCTGCAAACTTAGGATTTAGAAACTTCTCTAAGCTCACTTTTGCTTAAGCTCCTTATCCCAGAAGACCCCTGTGTCTGATGGGCATATATCATTTATATGTACAAGATCATCAATCAGGAACTGTGAACCTATCATTTTGACATAAAATATCTGTCCTTAAATCTGCCCAAACCTCTAGCATATAATTTTAGGAAATTAGCTACCTTAAAGTCTGGGCTTCTGACTTCTGGGGGATGAAATGAAAAAATGAAGAAAGCTTAAATCATACAAATTTGATTTTAAAATCACAGTTTAACTGAGCCAGGGATAAAACTGATCTGCAAAATGCAGATTTTTAAAAGTTGATGGAAGCAGACAATTTTGCTAATTATTATCTGATCAGTTTGGAATTTCATGGCAAGTAAATGTCATAGTAGATAAAGAAAAATATTCTCCAAAAATGGTTTGACTCATTGAAGCACATTTTACCAATAATATGACACTTTCTCCATAATTATTTATCATTGAGACAAAGGAGCATATGCATTCTGTAATATTGTAATTTGCTCACACACTGAACAGCATGTCTCAATTTTTGTTTAATTTTTTTATCAACTGAGGTGAAAATGGCAGAAAAACTGTAAATATGAGGATTAAGCTGTATGAAATTTGAGTTCATTCAAATGACAAACTTAAAGTAAAACACAGATGAACTTACCAAATTTCATTTGGTATCCACCTGAAACTGTAAATCTTCTCTTGACATTTGAGAGTAGAAAGGAGGTTCACCTAAAATTCAAACCAGGTTTTCTTAAACCTAACCCAGACTTACTAACTTTGGGGTAAACTACGGTTGCATTTTGGGTTCATAATAAAACTTTCATCCCACTTTAGCTGATGATAAATAGATGATGGGCTGCATGGAGTAAACTAGAAGATGTTTTTGGAATTGCTATTTTGTCTCATTTCATAATGTTCTGAATTAGGGAAGAACAGTATATAAAGCACATTTTCAATGATGTACAGGGAAAGATGACCACATAAGACTGTCTGAAAGAGAAAATTAGCAGCATTTGGATGTTAAGTATACATAGGGTTTTCTAAAAAGCAGAATGAGGGTGAAATATTATTAACTCACATTTCTTGGGTACTTATGATAATCAGGCACTGTTTTAAGCATTTCACATGTATTAACTCAGTTTGGTTTACCATAGATAGTACTAGGCAAATACTATCACTTCCATTTTGTAAAAATGAGAAAGACTACTAGGCATAGGGAAGTTACGCAACTGATCCAAGGTTATACTGCTTGTAAAAGTGATGTGAGCCCCAGATGTCTGGTTCTGGAATCTCTGTACTTAAGTACAATGCCATACCTCCTCTCTAGAGAAAATGCTATCGCAATGTTGTTGGAAAACAAATTGCTGCAGACTGTGAATGGGAGGCATGCTTTCCCATTTTTTAATGACTGAGGGCAGTAGTAAATTTAATGGAAAAAGCCAAAGTAGACAAGCTCATTCTTGTCTAATCTTCTTATCCCAGAAGTAGGAAGGGAGTTGGTTTCCCAAATCTCCTGTAAGTCCTTGCTGAGCTTCCACTTGGAAAACTACATTACGTAGGATGCCTCAGTGCTGAAGAGATAGAGATAAACTGAGTGGAATTCAAAGAAAAAAATACAAAATTGACAGGGTGAGAGGGGAAGATAAAAAGAACTAGACAAGGAGAACGTTGGCCAAGTAATAGTTAATAGAGAACTCAATAGTGTTCTAGAAGTATTTAGAAGAAAAACAATGGCCTAAGAACGTCACTAGGGCAGTTGGAAAGAGGCAAAGAGGAAGGTCTAAGAGAAAAACAAATTAAGAGAACACTGTTAGATTTTGTCATTGTCTTGCAAGACCCACAGTAAAAGTTATATTTTCTTGGAATGCTGAAGTCCAAGCCAGAGATTTCACAGGAAAAGAAAATTTTGTTCCTTTCTTTGTGTAGGTTGAAGCAGAAGGATAGGCTTAAAAAATATAGTTTAAAATGCTTTACATAATAATAATGCGTGGAATGTCCCCCTAAAAGTAATAACCTTTACATTTACTATCTCATTTAATCCTCATAATAAATTTACAAGGTATATATTATTATCTCTGTTTTACAGATAGAGAAACAAAGGTTTGGGGGACCCAGGCTCAGACAGTTGGTATCCCTAGGAATCCTTCCCAAGCCTGGTCTCTTCCCAGAACACCACGCTGTCTTCTCTCACATGATGTCCCCAGGATTTTGTTCAGGAGATGATGTCACAAAACAACTGATTTTAGGCCAAATTCATTACAGCACATCACCCTCAAGGAATGTTTTGATAAGAGCACATTATGCTGGAATCAGACATAGCCCTGCTTCTGAAATCTGGCCGACATCTTCAAGAGGTGGCCGAGTCTGCTCAGCTCTTTCAGAAGCTGTGCATGTTAAGTAAACACACAGTGGTTGGCTTGAATGTGGGAGCTAAGGAGAGCTGGATGGACATGGGAAAATGGAGTGGAACTCTCGAAGTAGGCCCCAAGCCTCCTGTCTGCAGGCCCCCAAATGAAATCACTTAGCTGTTTATAGGAGTCTTAGTGCTGATGAAAAGACTGAATTACACTTCAAACTTTTCCCTGCCAATGGAGAAAAGTTCCAGATTCTTTAAAAAGTATGAAAACCATCGATCCGAAAAGTGGCAACCGCATTTGGGACCAATTATCCAGATTAAGAGGCAACAATGATCTGTTTACACTTTGTAGCCAAGAGCCCTTTGGCTCTGGTCCACAAACTGGAGATTGTAATTTACAGGACTTTCAGCCTAACATTGACTTCTCTTTTGACCTGTGTGTCTAAGAATAGAGGAAGGCATGTAGCAAAAGCCCTGTGTTACCTTCCCTAAAATGTTAATGGATGGGGAACTGAATATCATCTTCTAGGTAACACAGCACATAGATCCCCTGCCATGAAGGCATGGGTTTTGTCAACTCAGGAAGAGTCTAATTGACTGTGTCAGAATATAGCTTTTCAACTTGCCACTCCTCAAAAATGATATTTATAAAAGAAGTCAGAAAATAAAGGCTCCCTGCCATCTTGTGCTTAATTACCATAGCATTCCAATTTAACTCTAATTTTCAGTACATTGTGGATTAATCAGTCACAAATGGTAGAAAGTGAAGTTATTTCCAGGAGAACGGTGCTGCTGAGAATGATCAGACATAAGATTGTGGCAAATACCGATATTACGGGCAAAAAGGAGACATTTGGAACATTTGGCCAAAACTCCAAAGTTGAAGTTGATAGAGATTTGAACCATTTGGGATGGAGATGCAGGTTTCTCCCTCTACAAAGGAAGATCAGTCTCCATTTTGCATAACCCTGATAATTCCAGAAGTTTTTGAAAACATTGGTCTTTCTTTTAACATAATCCTGATGTTAAGGGCTTGACCTTGCCAGTAGGAAAATAACCAAGTGACAAGGAACAGAAATAGGAGGTATCTATTCCTGAAGAGCAGGACTGCTCAATGCAGCAGTATTGAAAAGACAAGTCATGATTTTACCTGTAGCTATAGCTATGCATATGTATTCAAAGTTAAAAAAAAATAATAATAATGAGGACTGGGAGTGGTGGTTCAGACCTCTAAACCTAATACTTTGGGAGGGAGAGGCGAGAGGATCACTTGAGCCCAGGAGTTGGAGATCACCCTGGGCAATATAGTGAGACCCTGTCTTTACATAAAATGAAATTTAAAAAAATTAGCCAGATGTGGTGGCTCACACTTATAGTCCCAGCTACTTCAGAGGCTGAGGTGGGAGGATGGCTTAAGCTGGGGAGGTCAAGACTGTAATGAGCGGTGATCGCACCACTGCACTCCCGCCTGGGTGACAGATTGAGACCTTGTCTCAAAAGAAACGTAACCACACTGAATACCATCTTAGACCATCAAATTGGAAGTAAGCACAGGCAGAGACTGAGTTGTTCTTTTTGAAGCTCTGTTGGTTGGATAGCCATTTAGATAAAAAGACAACAGAGGTTGTGATTCTGGAGTATTGTGCAAGTCTTGGAGTTGGAAAGCACTTTTTATCCCATCATCCTGTGTGTACTTAGTGCAGAGCCATCTTCTGAGGCAACTCCGATGTGATGCCATTCCAGACCCTTCACAAGTCAACATATATTTCTGATAAAAACTGGTCAAAAAAAAAACTTTATTCAACTTAGAATTTTTCGGATCCTGGTTTATCTCAACAATTTACCATTTTCTGCAATGTCAGAGCTTCCTGACATTTACAATTAACTCACAAATTAACTTAGAAATGATAGTAAGCTCTCAGCTAAATGATCTAGTGGCCACTGGGGAGCAGACCAATTTTCTAGAATAAGGTTAGGACTAAGTTGCTCTGTAACGATGTTATGGTTGGTTGTGTAGAAGCAGTTATTCAAGTGTGAGCAGGAATCTAGGTGTGAGAGGGAGTCATTGTCTGCCTCTCATTCTGGCTGGTTACTCAGCACTCTGACATTCCTCCATCTGTAAAACAGATAATCTGCTATTAAAATTTTTTGGAATTCAAGGCTCCATAATGGAATCAAGAAGTCATGGAATCCTAGCTTGGAAGGAAGTTTGGAGGGCATTGGTCCAACTTCCCACTGAACCCAGAGTTCTGGAGATGGACAGATGATCAAACAGATGCAGATGGAGCGATTTTCAGGAGTTGCAGATTCAAGGAAGGTAACATAAACGTGACAAGGTCTGAGTGAAGGCTGCCAGTTTGGCCAGGGCCACCTGGAGAGATGGAGGGGAAGGGTTCATGCTCTCCAAGACTGCTACCACTGGGAAACTTTGTTTTTAGAAAGCTTTGTTCCTTGTATGAAAGCAAAAATCGATGTTTTGGAAATATCTTCCTCTTGTCTGATTTTATCTTGAGAAGGAATATAATGAAATCTCATCCCTTTACCATATGATAGACCTTTAAATCTTTGAAAACTTTCATGCCCCTCAATCTACTGCTTTTGTTTTACTGGCTAAAGTTCCCAGTTCCCCATATGACCTAGACTCAAGAGATTTGCTTCCCTGAGTTGACCTTGGTTTGCCAGTCTCTTAAGAAGTGTCTGAAAGCAAGTACATTACTCAGAAGTTACATGACCATCAGGGACAGTGTCTGTCCACTGCACCGTGTGATTGGCTTTAAATGGAGCCTTTCATCAAGGAAGAGCCCCTATATCCTGGAGTCAAATCTTAATCATCTGGGGCTTGTACAAGGGATTTATTGCATTTAAGAATGTCTCACACTTATCCTCATTAAATTTCATTGTGTTTTGGCTTTTTGGTAGCTTTTAGAATCTGTCTCTTTTATATTTTGTTCCTTTGCAAATGTACTAGGAATGTTTTTTTTCTTTTTTACAGTTTTGCCCAGTCATTGAACGAAATATTGCAGATACCAGGGCTTCTGGAGTTTCTGGGGCCTTCGGTGTCACGAGTGATTATGTTGAAAATAGTTGCATGTTTATTTCTTCAGTTAACTCATAAGTAGTGGTTAATGGCAGGGTCTCTGGAATGAGATTTGCCAGGGTTTAAGTACTGGGTCTGCCAATATACCAGGTGTGTGGCCTTGGGTGTATTAACTTATCTGTGCCTCAATTACCTCATCTCTAAAATGGGGATAATAATGTAACTATCACATATGGTTGTTTTGATGATTAAATGAGTTAAAATATATAAAGCACTTAGACTAGTGCCTGGCACATAGCATGCACTATTTGTTAATGAAGATAAAATAAATAGAAACAAGAGTCCTAAAGATAGGGTAGTCGCTTGTTTATATTTGTAGCTCCAGAGACTAATGCTGTGCCTGGAATACATTTGGTGCCAATATATTGAGAATATGATGAATGGGTTTCCATAGTGTTGTAGACACTGCCTGTAAGCAGATACTACAATCAATGCTATGGCTCCTAATGTTAACAGATTTTCAACATGATTATTAAAAAGAGGTCCTGACCATGGAAAGAGAAGTTGTGTACATTCAACCTCAGACCATCTCCATCGTGGTCATTTTGCCACTAATCTTTCTGTGAATGATAATAGCATCAGTGTCTTGCTAGTGTTTCCTAATCAGATCTTCAGCTTGTTTCAACTTTTGTAGATTCCTAGGCCTGAGGCAGATTCATTTAAAAAAATGATTAAAAAATAAATGTTTTAGGCATCGTTCATGATGTGAAAGTTTCTGCATCCTCCTACCTTTCTGTTTACATCACAAGTGAAGCTTTGCCGTCAGGATAGGTCTTGATTTTTAGGTGCATAGCCATGTAACCCTCCCCTGGGTTCAGCTTCAGTATGTTAAAGCCAGTTCTCATCAGGTTGGAAATTTAAATCTTCCAGAGATATCTTTTACACATAATTCCCTTTGAACTTCTGTCCATGCTAATTTAAACACAGTCGGTATTTTCCTCCTTCTATATTAATACAGTCAAGCTCAAAGAATAAAATTCACCAGTGTTTTCTCCTTTGAATGTGTTCAATAGGTAACCCTGAAGCAATTACCTACTGCAAGAGGTGGGAGGAGCCATTCTGTAGGAGCAGGGGCCACGGGTAATATGATATGTGGTTGTTGTGTGTGTAACGTGCTAATACTTTTGACAGCAACCATCCTAAAGGGGTGTAGCAAGTCATTTGAAATTTGTACACAGACTGCCCTATCCATTACGCATGGCCCATATCATTCCCATAATCTCCCAAGGCAGATATGCTATTACACTCAGCGGGCCAAGGTCTGCTGGTGCTTATATACACATAACTCCCACTGACTCTGTGCCACCGAGACACTTCAATGGGGGTTGTCAGCGGCATAAATTTAGCCCGGTACAGTCACAACCACAGCGGGCGCAGCTGAACAGAGAGACCTGGCTGTGTGTTAAAAAGGCTGAGGAAGAACAAAAAAGCTGCCGGTTTTCATAAGAAATCTTATCCCTTGAGCATTGAGAACTGTAGCCCGATACTCACCACACTCTTTATCCTTGTCCCACAACCTGTGGATCCCAGGCTGGGACTTGGAAGCAGCTAAAACAGAGTGGGCATTAAAAAAAAAAAAAAAAAGTGTGCTACAGGGCATAAAACTGTGCTTTGCATCCAACCTTATTATGTGTGGGAGAAGAATTCCCCATAGATGATCTTCAGAACATTTATTTATCAAAATTTAAAGAAGCTTCTTGGAACCAATGGCCTTTAAATATAGAAAATTAAAAATACGTAAAACAAAGGCACAAAGATGCTCACCTTTTGAAAGTCACTAATACATCCAATTAAATCACATTTGTTATGGGTGTTATAATGTATCCCATATATATTGTCATGCTAATATGATGATAGCTATATTAAACCTTTCACAGTGATTTCCAGCATGTTATCTCATGTGATTATTTGCAAGGTCTTTTTTGGCCCCTCAGATATCCCCAAATCATATCTTCTAAGTGATCAGCTTAGAAGCTCTGGTTGCAGCAAACACCAGGATTTAATCCTTCCTCCTTGGAGTCATGGCCCTCACAGCTGTAAACATGAAGCCTGTTCCTAATCATCAGAAGTGCCATCGTTTGGCCAGCAAAGCCTGGGTTTGAATCCCGGCTTCGTGCCACGCTGTGTGTATCTTGGGTGTGTTGCTGTTAAGCCCCATTTTTCTCATCTATATCCTAGGTTAAGACAGTAACTTCACAGTGATGCTGTGAGGACAACATCAGAAAGCGCTTAGTGCAACATACATGCACCAATGAGTGAAGGCCTGCAACTGTTACAGTGTGTGCTACTTAGTAGGCACTCAATACAAGCTTCTTTCCTCTTTTTCATCTTTTCTTCCCCACCATATCCTAACAATGCTTATGTGAGCCTATGAATATTGAGAAAATACCTTTAAAAAAACATAAATATTATTCCATGAATAACAAATGACTATGCATTAAACGGAACACATTTAAAGCTATACTCACCCTTTGATTATTGGTATAGAACAGGTAAGAATGATCTAATCGAAAGAAAAACGGAAAAATAAAGAGTAAACAAAGAACCAAATTAGACATTCAGTCAAGTATGATTAGTGTCTGTTTCCGGTGGAGATTTTAGCTGAGTTTAGGATCCTGACTCTCTGGCTATTAAGGTACAGTGGTTTAGGGTGACCATTAAGAAGTTGAATGCCTAATTCATTCAGAGTTCCCATAGATTTTCTTTCTCAATTTGGGAAAGACCGAAAATCAGGTGCAATTCTGTGAATGCTATAAAACTAGTATGTTTAATGATAACGAACTTAGAAAAAGGAAACTATCTTTTTCCTTAATAAATTTAGCTTTCTCTTCATTTCTTCATTTTAAAAAAGTAGTTCACAATATGAGGACCCTAGTTTGAAGTCAAATTAATCATGTGTTAAAACATGACATCACTCATTCCACTCATTCTGAAAACAGTGGTCTAGGTAGGTCACATTAAAAAAAAAAATGTGTTCTTGAATATGAAAAAATGCAATAGGTTAATTTGCAAAGTATAAATAATTCAATACAAAATTATGCATTTCTCTTTACATATTTTCCTATATAAAATACTGCCTCCTCATGATTAAGTAAACTCCCATTGGCACGTGTAACTCCCTTAGAGCTCAGAGAGGAGATGCAATATTGTGTTTTTTTAGAAGAAAGTAACTGAAATTTAGTAAATTGAAAAGAGCATATGCATTTGTGTGTGTGTGTGTTGGTGGGGAGTTGATTTTTTTCAGTTTAGAAAACAACCTCCAGTTTGAAGTTGCACTTAGAAAAGGTTAGAAGGTAAAAAAAAATTGAACAGAATTTGGACAATATTCAGGGACTTTAGAGAGTGTGTGTCTGAGAATTTGGTAGTGAAGATGGCAATGTAGCCACTTCCATTTGTGTAATACAATCAGCAAGAATAAAACAAGGCTTATCTAAGTATAAGATGAGGTGGTCAAACTCTAAATAGAACATAAAATTGATATACATATATCCAAATATACATGATAAATTTGTTAAATTCTTTTTGTCTTATTAAAGATAATAAGAAACACCAAAATTCAAATATGTCCTTCTGCCTTCAAACGTCACTTCTTTTTATGTAGGGTTGATGATACTGGCCTCTCAAGTTCTGGGTAGTTTTGTAGTCAGTGAATCTTGTCAAACAGGAATTTGTTTTAAAAACAAGGTGTTCTCCCTCCTCATCCACATTTTGCCTCGATTTTAGTGATCCTTTCACCCTCCCATGCCTGTCAGATCATAGCATCATATTAGCCTGCATCAAATTGATTTAGGACAGTAAGCATTTCCTCCGGAATGAAATTCCCCATGAAAATGTAACAACACCACCCAACGTCAAAAAAATGTCATGGGAAAAGTGCCAGAAGTTGAGCTAAAATGAAGGCTGAATGCTTTATATCAGGGAGAAGGGGAAAAGGGTCAGACAGAAAGAGAAGCGAAAGGAAAAGCAGGGCAGGAGGAGAGGCATGAAGGAGAGGAGGGACCTAAATTAGAACAAGAGGCGATGTTTATTAATAACCTTACTGACCCACAGGCCCCTGACACAAAATACATTAAGTATTCTTGGGACACTCTGGTCTGTCACTCACAGGAGGAGCAAATAAAATGGTGTTGGAAGCTGCAAACTTTCTGAGAACAGATAAAAAAGAAAAGAAAAAGCCAGAACAAGATGAAGGCATAGACTCACGAGCTCAAGAGGCCTCACGGTCCGGGTTCACTTTCTCCTGCAGCATCTTCTCCAGGCAGTCCACCTGACGCCTGCACATTTCTGGCAAAGTAGGACTGAAACAAACACAAGAAAATATTGAATTTTAGTTGCAAAGAGGTACAGTGGTTAAGAGTGACCATTCATGGCCATTGTAAGACATTTGGTAATTAGAGGAAAGCATGAAGAAGTAAATAAAAATTCCCTCTGATCTCACCACTTAAATATAATCATTGTGAACACTTTGATAGACATTTTCTAATCTTTTTCCTCTATTTTTTTTTTTGCACATATGCATTTGTGTGTTTGGAAACTACAGTGCAGACCCTGCTGTAGTGTACTATTTTGCAGGCTGCTTTTCCCATTTGATAAGTCATAGTAAATATTTGTTCATTTTGTTAAAAAACTATTCCAAAACATAATTTATTTCTTCCTTCCTTCCTTCCTTTCTTTTCTTCTTTCTTTCTTTCTTTCTTCTTTATTTCTCTCTCTTTCTTTCTTTCTTTCTCTCTCTCTCTCTCTCTCTTTCTCTCTCTTTCTTTCTTCTTTCCTTCTTTCCTTCTTCTTGAGACAGGGTCTCACTCTGTCACCCAGGCTGGAGTGCTGTGGTGTGATCTGGGCTCACTACAGTCTCCACCTCCCAGGCTCAAGCGATCTTCCCACGTCAGCTCCCCCAAGTAGCTGGGACTACAGGCCTGCGCCACCACACCAAGCTAATTTTGTTTGTTTGTTTGTTTGTAGAGATGGGGTTTGCCATATTGTCTGGGCTGGCCTCGAACTCCTGAGCTCAAGAGATCCACCCACCTCAGCTTCCCAAAGTGCTAAGTTTACAGGTGTGAGCCACTGTGCCCAGCCTCCAAAACATGATTTCAGTGCCAGCATTGCATTTCCTTATCTGTAGCGGCTGTAATTCATTCATTCCTCTAACCTCTAGTTAGACATTGATACCATTTGTAACTTGTTGCCTTTATAAAATCTTCCTGTATATCTTCATTTCCTCTGGATAAATTATTATATGTGAAAATCGTGGGTCAAAGCCTTTTTTCTGTTTTGTTATTTTACTTTTGGCTACATTTTGTAGAGTTGCCCTCCAAAGTTGCCGATTTATATTCTCACTCAGGGTGCATGCGAACAAATACAGATTTCAGGAACCATCATTAACTCTTCCCCCCAAAAGATAAGAAACATAGCATCCCATTGTGTTTTGTATTATGTTGATTATTTGTGATGCTAACTTTCTTTACATTTCTTGACTCTTTGTCTTGTTTTCTGTGTAGGTGATTTTGCATGCTTTTTAAAATATTTGTTTATTTAACATTTGCCCTGTAGTTCCAAGGAAATTTTCATTAATTTTCTATTAAATTATAAAAGTTTTTTACACATTAAGTTTATTAACTCTCTCACTATCATATATTGCAAACATTTTCTCCATTTTGTCATTTGGTTTTTAATTGTTAATGGATATGTTGATGAATTTAAGTGCTAAATATTTTCCTTTATTCTTCCTTCTGCTTTATGTTTTAAAAGGCTTTGCCCATCCCGGAGTAAAATCAGTATTAACCAATATTTTCTACTAGTGCTTTTGTGGCTCCTTTTATTTATAGAAACATTTAAATCTCTTATTTATCTGGAATTTTTTTTTGGTCATGGTAATAAGAATCTATTTAATAAAATTTATTTTCCTTATTGATCCAAATGTATGCTCTTGGGCCTGTTTCTGTGTTTTCATGTTTATTTTATTATCTTTTTGTCTCCATCATTTTTGTCAAAATTCTCCCTTTTTATTGTTGTAATTTAAGAATATGTTTTTATGTCTAGTAAAGTAAGCTCTCCCTCTTTAAGAGTGGTATTCTGGATGATGCTTTCTTATTAGTTATTCCATAAGAATGCATCAAGTTTCAAATTTAAATGTTAGAAAATACAATTTAATTCAAGCATGGTGGCTTACACCTATAATCCCAGCTCTTTGGAAGACTGAAGTGGGAGGATCACTTGAGACTAGGAGTTTAAGGCTTCAGTGAACCATGATATAGTCACTGCACTTCAGCCTGGGCAACAGAGAAAGATTCTGATTTAAAAAAACAAAAAACAAAAAAGAGAGAGTGAGAATACAATTTATAGATTAATGTGTGTGGATTAAAGGTCTTTTTAAAACTGGGTTTTCTCATGTGGAAATAAACCATGCTTTCTCATCAATCTTTTCATATGAACTTCTGTAAAGTTGTAGTTCCATCAGGTAGTTTCTCAATACAATCTCACATTTATTCAGTGCTATTGTGCATGCAATTTCCCTATTCAATTTCATGACTTTGCTGAGCAACATTTTTTTAAAGCATTTTAAGCACTTTTATTTCATATTTGCCACTTTACTGGTTTCTTATTCAAATAATTTGTCAATTTGATTCTCTTGAATCATCTAGGTAGATAATATTATTATCTGCAAATAATGATCATTCTGTTCCTTTCCCAAAATTATGTAATTTCTTTATTTTTCCTGTCTTATTGCAAAGGATTAGAACTTCCAAATTATTTAAAAAGATTCTTCATTAGGAAGGCTTTTAATATTTCACTGCTACAAATGCACTGTATTTTTGATAAGCTCTTGCCCTTAAATGCTTTTTTGACTTCAACTTTCAGTCTCCACTTCTGAACCTTCTGTACCCTAGTCCCAATGTATGGGTCCCAGTCCTCCCTGCTCAGTGCTGAATAAGTCTTACCTTTTTGTATACAAGAATGTTCTGTCTCTATACATACAGCCTCATTACTTATCTACTGATGGCTTCTTTTTGAGTCATAACACCCATGGTTCACTGTAGGAGAACTCTTCTTCAATTCTTGGACCAAAACAATAAAAATTGGAATCACCCTTGATTTATTTAGCAAATCATAAGAAACTACCTCACTATTTTCTGCCACCTTAAAAGTTAGTGTCTTGCATACGAGTTTTTATTTTTCCATTTTAGGAAATGCTAAACTTTTTTCTCACATAGAAATGGTTATTTCATTTGAATTATGCTGGCTTTCTGCCAGGGAAAAGTAAAAATAACTTGGATTTTGCATGTGCCATGCAAAAAGAATTGGTTCCATGGGTTAGACTGGTTAGAACAATATATGAAAATAGACTGAGGGGGAAAAACAGCAATGTTTAGCAAGAGTGTTTGGTTACATGTGGAGAGGTGGAATGGTGAACCTCTCCAAGTAGAAGTGGCCTTTGGGATGAGCCACGGCTTAAAAACCGTGAGACCTCAAACACATCTGTATATCACCTTGATTTTCCATTTTCTCAACTCTAAATTGAGCATCTTTCCCCTGCAAGGATAATGTAAAAATCAGAGACAACTTCTGGAAAGCATCTAGTTGGACACTTGGCACCAAAGCAGGCACTTAAAAGAGAAGCTGTTAGGTTCTGGCCAGGTTTGAAGGCAGGAACATCGGCCATGTTTTAGATAACAAATGAAGACTTTAGTATGAATTTCTACATAGAACTAACCCCAAACATGCTCAAGAAGTTTAGGATTTAGCCAACAGGCATTACTGTACTTGGGGTGCCATTAAAGGGTTCCCCAGCCTCTGCCCAAGGTAGTGGAAACCCTGTCTTCTCTTTTCTCCTCTGTCAGGGTTGGCCTTTGCCTTGACTGCTGACTTTATTGGATCCTACTTCCTGTCCCACCCTGATAGAACATGAACTGTGAATGTTTAGATTCTGTCTTCCTCTGAGGGAGACCGGAAGGGCTCCTAATTTTGGTAAAACAGTAAATTTAGTCATTATAGCCATGTGCCTGGCATTTAAGAACCTCCTTGTCAGCACCCCTTAATTTTTCCAATTTGTTAGCCTGGAAAGCACCCCTATTAGTATCAAACTTAAGTCTTAATGAGGTGAAATGAGAATTTACCCCTATCATTCCCCAAATGAAGATAGAGATCTGTATTTTTTTGAAACATAATGGGAGGTATCTGTGTTATTGTTTAAAATCAATTATCCTTTATTCCATGCTTTTTTTTTCCCTGTTGTTTATTTTATCTGTCCTGCTTTCCCAGAGGGGCAGAATTAAGGCCCCCATTTGGTTTTTATTATCATAATCAGTTAATAGCTGTTCTATAATGCTTTACTTATTGTGTTAATTTTCTGTAGTTATGTCCAGAGGCCGCTTACTGGAAGATCACATTTTAAAAAAAAATAGAAGATCTAACACCCTCTTTAACAGGTCCAGTTTCCATCTGTAGTTTCAGCTGAAATTATCCAACATGATTGAATTGCAAGATCATTGAAAAAATATATAAACTGTAGCTAGTATTTTAAGTATATCTGTTTTGAGTCCAAACATTACATTAGTATGAGGACACTCCAAACACTCATCATAGTATTTCTGTTGACCACAGCTTATGATACCACTTCCTCAGATCAGCCCTGAATCTTTCAGAGGTATGAGTGTGTGCTATTGCTGGGCACATTGTTAATCATTGTAGTTCCATCGCATAGGTGCCTAACCTCTGGGTCCCAGGGACCATCATCCTATTGCTGTTGGAGATTTTAATGTGAATGTATCTTATGTAGATGTTGGCAGTTAAAGAACTAGTTCTCAAGTTAAAATGGAGCTTCAAAGCAGACCATAGGGAGAAACAAACTTACCTGAAAGATGACAAAGGACATTTGTATAATAAATGTGATAGAATGGGCCCCATGATAGATGCATTCTGAATTAGATGAATGTACTGAAGTGAAAAGAGTTTCACTGGGTGGTCAGCACTGTGGGTTCTAGGCCTACCTCTAACATGAACTCACTCTTAAGACCTCTGGGGGCCTCAGTGTTCTCTTTTGTAAAATGAGGAGGAGTTGAGATGAAAGTTCTGTTTCCTCTCCACATTCACACTCTGTGTGATGTTCAGCCAGGAGTGATTCTGTTAAGCAGTTCAGTGAGGAAGAGTCATTAGCAGGTCAGGATTGGATCAGAATTAGAATGCTTCTGGTTCATTATTGAGTCTCTGAAGATGGGCATGGCACTTGGCATAAAACAAGGGCTCATTTGTAGTTTCATAATAAGTTAGTGTTGATTGTGAGGCCTACATAAAACTCCAATTTGAGAACTGTTATTCCTTCGATGGCAGAGAGAGGAGGTGGAGAGAGGGCTAGACCACGAAGTCACAGGACCTGGCTGTGTGACTCTGGGCAGGTAACTTCATTTCTCCCATTCTTTTCTCCTTTACTTGTCACATAAAGGGTTTGGAGGAGAATTGTCAAAGTAGCTTCTTCTTCTTTTTTTTTTTTGAGATGGAGTCTCACTCTGTCACCCAGGCTAGAGTGCAGTGGTGCCATCTTGGCTCACCGCAACCCCCGCCTCCCGGGTTCAAGCCTCAGCCTCCCGAGTAACTGGGATTACAGCCGTCCACCACCACACCCAGTTAATTTTTGTATTTTTAGTAGAGACAGGATTTCACCATCTTGGCCAGGCTGGTCTTGAACTCCTGACCTCGTGATCCACCCGCCTTGGCCTCCTAAAGTGCTGGGATTACAAGCGTGAGCCACTGTGCTCAGCCCCAAAGTAGCTTCTAATTAAGAAAGTCAATGACCTTAGGAGAATGGTCATCCCTGTAAAGCAAATAAAAAGTTTCCAATGCTTTACAAAATCCAGTGTCCAGAGCAGGTAGAGCACATTACCTATGATTTAATGCTCTCTGGGAAGAACTTCATGGGGATGGGCTGAGAAGAAGAGGAAGGAAAAGGGAACTGTACACTCAAGTTTGGCTGGGACTTTCATGCAACGAAGGAAATGAGGTCTCCTGTAATTGCCTCTTATTAAGGTAGAGAATGTATCAAATGCTGTGTTTAAATCAATTCAAGGCCGATTCTTAGCACAGTGCACCACCTGTTTTGGCTGTTTCCATATCCTGCTTACAGTGGTGATGTGTGAGAGCTTTTTCTTCAGGCAGTGCCATCAGAGAAGGAAAAGAATGGCAACAACATATTGAAAGGAAGAGGGAAAAAGTTCATATACATTTCAATGGAGGCACGTTTAAGGCATTTAAAAAGGGAGTCTGAGAAATAATGACAAAGTTTGAACAGAATCTTAACTTTGATCTGATTTTCTTCTGTAAAGCAATTTGGCACATAATTTTTCAAGTGCTAAACCACAAATTCTAATAGCTGGACCTCAATGCCTTCATTTGCATCTTGGGACTTCTATTCCCCCCAAAAAAGTTTAGGAAATTATTAAGGTGATTTTCCAGAGAGATTAAAGCATAAAGCATTTGCTGGTCAGTTCTCATAAAAACTACAGCAGCATAGAATAGCTGAGATTAAAAGCTAGATTTAAATCATGCGAGGGCTCAGTTAGTATCAGTGCCTAATGAAGAAATCTGTAAAGTTGATTTGATGGAGAAAAATTCTATCAAGGTGTGATTGGAATTTTCCCTTCCAATTGCTGTTGGGGATTTTAAGAGGGATATATCCTACATGGACTTTGGTATTCACAGGACATAGCTCTGAAATTAAAATGATGCTTTAAAGCAGAGCATAGGGACAAACTAATTTACCTAAAGGGTAACAAAGGAGGTTCTTAACTAAAAATAAACATGATGGATTGGGACTCAATGTTAGACTGAATTTCTCCTTAGTTTTTTAGCCCAAAATCTTTCCTAGTTCATATATGTAAGTGATAGACTGTCATCGCCTTGAGGGCTAATTGATATTATTCTTTTTTTTCGTTCCCAGTACTCCACTCATGGTTCTTACTACATAATAGATTCCCACTAAATGTTTGCACAGTAGATGAACTGAAATACTTTGATAATTTTTAAAAAGGTTCTTGCAGAGCATGGTGCTGTTTTGGGCCTATCTTGTTCAATAACTTGATTGGCCAGTTGTACAACAACTAGTGAGCATTGTGCGGGCAGCCTGCAGGCTGAATTGGGCCAGTGTTTATCCACCCTTTAAAATCAAGAACCTTGAACTTTGCATAACAATATGAATTTCTAAATTCTGAAGTTGTGGCACTATTTGGTCAACAGCTGTGCATAGTGACTATTAGGAATAGCAGCCCCCATTAGGAAGGGCTCCTTCACAGGTTGCCATTATTAATAAATGTGATAGATTGCCCCCTGCACTGCCCCCCCACCCCGCCCCACCACGTTAGGTTGCATTCTGAATTAGATTTAGATGGATACACTGAATTCTGTGGCATATGACTCCAGGCTGACTTCACATTTTTTCTTTTTTTCTTTTTTTTTTTGAGACAGTGTCTCACTCTGTCGCTCAGGCTAGGGTGCAGTGGTGAGATCATCGTTCACTGCGGATTCTATGTCCTGAGGCTCAAGCAATCCTTCCACCTCAGACTCCCATGTAACTGGAACTAGCACCACCATCCCCATCTAATTTTTGTATTTGTTGTAGAGACAGGGTTTCGCCATGTATCTACATGCAGGGGCATGAGCTCACTGCAACCTCCACCTCCCGGGTTCAAGCGATTTTCATGCCTCAACCTCCCGAGTAGCTGGTATTACAGGTGCCCACCACCACATCTGCCTAACTTTTGTATTTTTAGTAGAGACAGGGTTTCACTGTGTTGGCCAGGCTTGTCTCGAACTCTAGACCTCAAGTGATCTACCTGTCTTGGCCTCCCAAAGTGCTGGGATTACAGGCGCGAGCCACCACGTGAGCCTAGTATGCCTTTCTATGGTGTTGGCTTTGAACAAGTTAAAGATCTAAGTGTGAGCTTAATTGTTTTCTCCAGCTTCACAAAAAGAGAAGATTCTAAGTGCTAGGCTTGGCGTGAATCTGTAGTGTGAACATTTCTACAACCTCAGTGTGGCTCCAGTGGGAATTGAGCCGAATCCAAGCACTAAATAACCCTAATGATACCAAGTAGGAGCTCATCAGGGAGCTGTTGAAGAGTTTATCAGAGCATATTAAAATACAATACATTCACATAATCAAAAAAGGTACACCAGTCCATCTGTCTATATATTCCTTTCTGATATTAAATTTGTCCAGGGACTTTTCAAAATTACATCACCTATCCCTACACTTTCCTTTGTGTATAAAAATGTGGCAAGAATGGAGAGCAAATCAGAATAATGCACGTTGGTGAAAGTCCTATAATTGAAATCATTATTGCTTAAGACACCATTGCTTTAATCAGCCCTATCATAAATCAATGCTTTTCACAAGTAAAGGTTTAAAATAAAATGCTGTTAAACAAATTGGGCCTCTTAAAAGGCATGATGCAATTGGGAAGCTACTGAAAATGGATAAAAAAGTGCTTTCTGAATGGATTCACTGGTTCCAGCATTTTGTCTTCCACTTAATTTAAAAAAATATATTACCTGGTCCTTTCTTAGAAATTACATATTGGAGGTGTATAATGGCCAAGCCTTTAACCCATTAAAAAAATTCACTCCCCGGAACAGTTAATATTTGACGTTTAATTGCTTTTTCTTGTTGGAGAGGAAAATGGTTTTTTTCTTCTTTTCTTGATTGACTTTTCAAAAATCACCCTGTGAGCTATAAAGATGGAGATGATTTTCAAAAACTGAAGTACACATCTATGTGTATGCACGCATATATATGTTCATGTATAAATAAAATCTCCCATGTACCAGAAGCTGGTGCTTCCCTCACAATAACTCTGCAAGGCAGGTGTGACTATCTGCCTGTACTGGATTAGGCAGCAGAGGTCTAGAGAGGTGTCACTCAGGTAGTAAGTGGGGCAGTGGGTGGCTTGACCACAGAGCCAAGGAAAAAGGTCATGCCAGTGGTCCTATCTTGGAGTGCAAATCCTCTCAACCTCTTTAGCCAGCACCAGATTCAGGACTATAGCTGATAATCCACACTACGAGCAAATGTCAAAAGAGCCCAACTCTAATCTTTTCTAAGCATTTTAATGTGAGTCCTTCATGGTAACTAAGGTAGGAGAAGCTGTTGAATCAGCCCTATAAATCATGTCCACCTGGAAGAGAGTTCTCATCTGGGGATTTGTGTGAATAAGCAGGGAGGCTTTGGGAGGCTGAGGCAGGTGGATCATGAGGTCAAGAGATCGAGACCATCCTGGCCAACGTGGTGAAACTCCATCTCTACTTAAAATAAAAAAATTAGCCAGGCTTGGTGGTGGAGCATGCCTGTAGTCCCAGCTACTAGGGAGGCTGAGGCAGGAGAATTGCCTGAACCCAAGAGGCAGAGGTTGCAGTGAGCCGAGATCATGCCACTGAACTCCAGCCTGGGCAACAGAGGGAGACTCCATCTCAAAAAACAAAACAAAACAAAAAAACAGGGAGGTCACAGTTTTCTTATTGGAACAGTAATCATACAGACATCAGATGAATTTTGGGCCTCCTCAGGAACTGTTTTAAAAGAAAGAGGGGGCCTGCCAGATATTGGTGTGGAGGGGGTGAGGAAAAGCCTCCATTTGGCTGCCTAGAATTAGAATATTTCCAAGTCAACACTGTCAATCTCCCCACTTTGACATGCAGTAAATCCAGTACCCACAACTAAAGTGTTTTCTTGCTTTCTTTTTCTTTTTCTCCTTTCTTTTTCTTTTTTTTTGAGACAGGGTCTTGCTCTGTTGTCCAGACTGGAGTGCAGTGGCATGATCTCGGCTCACCACAACCTCCACCTCCCCATTTAAAGTAATTCTCCTGCCTCATCCTCCCAAGTAGCTGGGATTACAGGTGCCTGCCACCACGCCCAGCTAATTTTTTGTATTTTTAGTAGAGATGGGATTTCACCATGTTGGCCAGGCTGATCTTGAACTCCTGGTCAGGAGTGATCTGCTTGCCTTGGCCTCCCAAAGTGCTGGGATTACAGGCGTGAGCCACCATGCCTGTTCTTTTTCTTTCTTTTCTTTTCTTCTTTCTCTTCCCACAAAACCAGGTATTATTTAAGTCTCTTGAAAAGCTGCACAAACCAACTGTTCCTCTCAGATTATCCCTTTCAGAGCTCAGGTGATAAGCCTCCTTGGGTTACACCTCCCATGACTTGTGGTCAGATGCGGGCTGTTTCATTCTGCATTATCCTACCTTACAAGAAAATATTTGTATATTGGCCTCACCAGGTCCCAGTTCCTCTGGGAATCGTCTTGTATGCAACATCTTCACAAGGGTGGCAGGCAGTTGAATCTCTGGCCTTCGTGGGACCACTGGACATCTGGCAGAGAACCAGGAAACCACGGTTCCCTTCTGTGAGTCCACTCAGCCGGAAAACTACAAGGTGTGTGACTGTAGGATGAGGCGTTTTGAAAGATGAAGTACAACACTTTGAGAAAGTCTCTGGAAAGAAACTGGCTGATGTCCAATGGAAATTCGACCATTCACAGATTTCTTTACCTAGATATAGAAACACAAAAGCTTACATGTACACATTAAAAATTTTTTTAAGTTATCTTTTCTTTCTTGCCTTCCTTTCTTTTCCCGCGTTTTTTTTTTTGTTTGTTTGTTTTTGTTTTTGTTTTTGGTCTTTTTCTTTTATTCCTGGTTGATAGTAATTCCCATTTTTAACCAAGGAATAGTAAAACTGACACTGTCATATTGCTATGATAGGATATATTAGCAAAACCCTTTTGGAAATTCATTTGCAGTGTGTATCAAGGGCCCATAAAAATGCAAGATAACTATGTGATAATAAGGAAACAGGATATGTACTCTTAATGCTTATAAATACATAGGCAAAATATACATACTATTAGGTAATATTTATCATCCACTTAATATATGACAAGCACAATGCCACATGTTTTATAGGCATTGTCTCATTTATTTTGTACACAGACTTTGTGTGGTAAATATTATTATATCTCCATTTTACAGATTAAAAAAGAGAGGCCTGGGGAGGCTAATTGTTTCATTTGGAGCCTGGTGTGAGATTTCAACCCATCCTAATTGATTACAGAGCTTGTACTATTAATTTATAACACCTTATCATTCCTCATAATATATGGTTATAAGTAAAAAACAAACATTAACAACAACAACAAAAAAAACCCACACTAACAAACAAAAATCAGATAAGCTCTTCTCTTACAATAACCACATGAAAAAATAACTAGGAAAGCATAGACTGAGAAAATGGCCAAACCTAAAAAAACTTATTTGCAACCAGTTAATGAAATAACAGGTAGCCTTCGACACTTAAATGTTTTAAGTTTTTTTTTCCCCCTCTGGATGGGAATTAAGCCCTATATGAATAATTTTCGACCAAGAGAATCTAATTGATATTATTCCGCTAATTTAAGGAAACTTCAAGGGAACTAGTCTTACATGTAGTTGCAAAGACTTTGAAAGGACTTTGTCCAGACTTAGGTGAGAATTTTCTTTTGGACTGGGACCTAGATTAGTCTTTCTTAACTTTCTTAACTTACATTGTGTGAGAACATAGCTGAAGATATTAATGGAATCTATGGTTTCTCTTTCTCTCTCTCCAGAAAAACACATATATTAACATTTATACAACATTTTGCTTTATATATTTTAATTTAATCTTCTTTTTCCAGGAAACTTTGAAAATTTCAGATATATTGCTGGTTTAAGATTTAAACTAAAATTTCTCTTTCTGTTTTGGCTTGCAGAATGTTCTTTATACCTCAGTTTGGGGAAAGTCTTTCTCTAATAAATTTTTTTTTTTTTTTTTTTTGAGACAGAGTCTCACTCTCTCACCCAGGCTGGAGTGTAGTGTCGTGATCTTGGCTCACTGCAACTTCTGCCTCCCAGGATCAAGCCATTCTCCTTCCTCAGCCTCCTGAGTATCTGGGACTACAGGCGCACACCATCATGCCCGGCCAATTTTTCTATTTTTAGTAGAGACGGAGATTTCACTATGTTGGCCAGGCTGGTCATCTTGAATTCCTGACCTCAAGTGGTTCACCTGCCTGGGCCTCTCAAAGTGCTGGGATTCCAGGCATAAGCCACCACACCTGGCCTGTATCTCTAATAATTTAAATACTGATACAGTTTCTTCAGAGTGTTGCCTACACCTGGAAAACTGAGGTTGATAAAGTAAGCAAGTATAATGCATAATTTAGTTTTGATGTTTTCATTAATACGATACCACACCTTTGTGAACACTTGTATTTCGTTACATAGCTAACAACTACCTTTTGGATTTTTCATGTTAGAATGAAAAAAATGCATGGCATACATCATGCATGGCAAGAATCAAAGGTTGTGCCTGGCAGTGTGATTGACTCTGTAATAAAGAGAGAAGCTTCGCTCGGTGAGTGGACGGCATTATGAGAGGCTTTTTTTCACATCTGCAGAAACGCATTTTCGTTAAACACCTGTGTGAAGCACGTATGAATAAGGCACAGTGACAGATGGATGTAAAACATGGGTAGATGATGTCCTTGTATGAGATTCTACAAGGGCTCCGATGCATTGAAGTTTGGAGGCGCTCAGGCAGCCTCCTGGCGCTATTGGCTGTGCTGCTAATAAGATTACAGGCAGGGCATGATTTCATTCCATGTAATATTTTCGTCATTAGGAAGAGGGAAGTTGTTTTTACCATTACTGTTTTCTGAAACTGAAAAATTCTCAGGTACGAATCCCAAAAGACTTTACATGCAACCTCCATCTCCTATTCAGGACTGTTCAAGGAGAAGACAGAAACACCACGTTTAGAGGCCATTGGTCCATCTACTCTAGAAACTTCCCCTTGGCAGTGGTCCCTGCCTGTGTTACAGAAGATGGCAAAAATACGAGCCATTGTGCATCTGGCCAGTTCTGCAATGCTCCATCCCAGGGGGACATTCCTTCCTCACTCCAGCTGGTGAACAGCTATGCCCTGGAGCCCAGGACGGACATGCCTTGTAACTTTTTAACCCAGTTAGTATAACTGCCAATATTGTTCCTAGTCATATAAATGTCTAATCCTTTCTTGAATCTTGCTAGACTATTTGCCTCAATAATATCCTGCGGCACTGAATTCCACAGGTAGATTATACGCTGCTTTAAAAAGTATTTCCTTTTCTTGGTTTTAAATTTGTTGCCTTTTAATGTCACAAAATAGTCCTTGTTGTTGCATTAAGTGGCACAGTATAGAAACATTTCAAATTGACCCTTATTTCTTCCAAGCAGTTTCTTCACTAATATTAAAACCCTATTTTCCTCATATATTTCCTGTTTTGGCATATATAATCTTGATTAAATGAAATGATTTATGTAAGTAGTCTCACACAATTTTGTGAACATAATAGGCACTGGTAAAAAGCTTTCCTTGGTATTCAGTGTCATTTATTGGACAAATATTTATTGAGCATCTATTATGTACAGGAACTGTTCTAATTTTGGAGAGTCAGCTTCAAATAAGACTGGGTCATTTTTCTAAAGGACTTACTTTTCTAGAGAAGGAGATAAGCAGTAGTGTAGTGAATAAATCTATGAACCACATGGTTTCAGATGGTAATAAGTATTATGGGAAGACTGAAAGAGTGGCTGGAGCCAATTTGCATTGCACAGTCAGGGAGTGGCTCTCTGAAAAGGGGACAGTTGCCATCAGCCGTCAAGGAGCCCCCTATGTGAAATCTCCATGAAGGTGAACTCCAGCTCTGGAACAATGCCCAGTAGTTTTTGAGGCTCAATCATTATTTGTTGAGTGCATAAATGAATTAAGGTTGAGAAGGAAGGCCTTAGTTACTAAAATCATCAGGAATTTATTCAGTAGATTCAGGAGGATCATTTCTTGAATCCCTGTGTTCTATAACTCCCAACACTGTGGGAATAAACAAAGCAGGGGCTGTAGTTAGTTAGACTGGGTTTCAAGACCTGACCATGGTCCCCAGCTTGCCAGCTGTGTGGCCTTGGGCAAGTTACCTAATTGCTCTAATCCAAAGAACCCTCCTTTATAAAAATGAGAGTAAACTTCCTTCTTTCACAGGAGTTGGAGGTTTGAAGGCAAAGTTAACGTGGAAATTCTTTTTAAACTGCCAAATGGTGTAGAGGTGTGGTTATTCTTGAGGGAACCAGCTGTTCCCACTGTCAGGCTCTGCTCTTTCATTCTTCCCTATCTCCCTTCCTCGTGTTCCATTCCCTATTTTATCCCTGCCCCTGCCTAAAGCCCACCAGGGCATCCATGAGACTTAGCTTTCTGTCTCAGAGGTGGCTTAAGCAGGATAGACTTACCTTTCTGAAATTCTTGTCTACGTCTTACGAACTTTGACAATGGAGCTGTTGTGTATTGATGCAGTGGACTGGATGTGACTTTCGAATAGTGATTGTTTGCTTTTATTTTGTTTACTGCTTAATCTTCTGGGGTCAGGTTATCCAAACTTCTACCTATAAAGACAGTCCTTGCCTGAATTTCCGAGGGAATCTTCCCCCAGAAACCGAGCCTTTGGTTGCAATGGGCTGCCTGGCTGCCTTCAGCAGCCTCTGTGTTCCAGCCTGACTGGCATATGCATACACTGTTTCCTCATGTTGCCTCTTGTTATTCTTTTTAATTGTCCCTTAATGTATGGTTCCCCCCGCCCCCCTTTTAGGCAATTTGAAGTACAGGCATGTGCAGCTCTGCATAATAATGTATTATAGGAAACATTTCAAGGAATAAATTATTAGAATTGTTTACATGCATGGTTCAAATTCACTGGCAAATTGCTTAGGCCTCAGTTTTATGAGGTAGCTGCCAGCTAGGCTCCTTCAGGGTAAAACTCTGAAATAGGAGAAGCTGCCCAATGCTGTGCCTTCCGAGCACTTCCTCTGCCTTGTTCTGCCCTTTCAACACCGCCCTCCTTTCCCACCCCCAAAGAACTCTGTGGAGCTGCCAGGCCTTTTGCACCTTAATGTGAAGACATTTCATGGGTCCTCCCCGGACCCGCCCCCAGCAAAGGTGAGGTGCGCAAAGGAATAAATCTCCAATGGTATAATTTTAGACACTGTGGCAACTGGGAAGGGTGGCTATTTTTGGCCATGGAGCTTTCTCCTTGACCTGAGATGATATTGCCTGGCCTGCTGCTAGTTCACCCGGCCAACCCTGCCCGTGGTCCTTTTCACAACGTGTTTGCCATTCCTGGGGGCTGGATTCCTCCTCTTTCTGCCAAGCAGCTCTGTGCTCATGCACGATGCTGTGTGTTTGAGCAAGGGTGTGAACCGGTCGATGTGTGCCCACCTAGGCTTGCCCCAGGGCAACACTCTCAGGCGGTGGTCAGGCTACCTCTGAGGGGCAATGCAGCTGGAACAGATGTCCTTTCACATTGGGGGTGGGGGAAGATTTCCGGTCCAGTTTCTGGGTCTCCCTCAGCCTCCATACTTTATCAGCTGCTCAGCGACCATTCTATGAGTCACTCCAGGCAAGCCAGGCAGCCTCCAGGCCACAGGGTTCATGCATTCCCGCCTACACTGCTTCATTTGAAGCCGCATCCTCACAGAGATTCTTCTGACCACCCGGCTTGCTGTCTTCCCACTCAAGCTCCTGATGCAGCTGCTGTCTGCAGACCCCCTGGACTGCCTGGGGAAGTGAGTTGGAGCTCCTGCAGCAGAGGGGTGGAACAGCTACATGAAGATCCGAAGGTGGCCAAAAATAACAGCGCTTTCCAGATGAGGGTAATGTTATAGCCAAGATCATCACTGGGGTAGGGTGTCTTGTTCTTTGTTTTACAACCTAAAAAGTACACAGAAGACTCAAAGATCATTCAGGAAGGAGGAATAAAGTCAGTACAGAACAGAGAAATGGGAGCAGTTAAAAACAAAGGAATTGAGTTTCCTTATGCCAAAAGAGAGAAAACAGAGGCCTTTTATAGATATATAGAGAGAGCCCTGGCTATCTGGATGGCAGTTCTGTTTTCTCCAGCTTCCATGGCCACAAATAAAAGGGGAGAATTATGAATTTGCAGAGAGAGAGAAAAAAAAAAGTGAGAGAGAGAGAGAGAGAGAGGATATAAGGAGAGACTGACCAAGGAACAAAATAGCAGGGAGTTAGACAAAAAGGGAGAAAAAAATCAAGAGACAATGTTGCCTTCTCTTTTCTGCTATTAGTTGAAATTTAATAGAAATGTATTGAGAACCAACTCTATCTAATCCAGTTATCTATTTCTGCATGACAGATCCACCTGAAATTTATTAACTTAAAACCACAATAATCAAGTTATGATGATCTGTCATTGTTTTGAGTGTTGACGGGGATCAGCTGGGTGGTTCCCACACAGTCTTTCTTGAAGATAAGGATGAGGTCTGCTGGTGGCCAAGGCTGGAGTCATCACTGAGGCTGCCTCACTCACGTGTCTGCTGGTTGATGCTGGCCATGGCTGCAACTGCTCAGCTGGGGCTGTCAATTAGAACCCCTGCACGGGGTCACTCCACATAATCCGAACTTCCTCACAGCATCTCATCCTTGCACTTCTTACGTGGCCACTCAGGACTCCAAAGATGAGTGTCCCAAGAGAGTAAGGTTGAGGCTGAATGATCCTTTTTTTTTTTTTTTCTTGAGATGGAGTCTCACTCTGTTGCCCAGGCTGGAGTGCAGTGGCATGATCTCAGCTCACTGCAACCTCCAACTCCCAGGTTCAAGCGATTCTCTTGCCTCAACCTCTGGAGTAGCTGGGATTACAGGTGCCCGCCACCATGCCTGGCTAATTTTTGTATTCTTAGTAGATATGGGGTTTCAACATGTTGCCCAGGTTGCTCTCACACTCCTGACCTCAAATGATCTGCCCACCTCGGCCTCCCAAAGTGCTGTCATTACAGGCATGAGCCACTGCACCTGGCCCAAATGATCATTTTTGACCTACCAAGTCACCTTTTCTATTGTGCACCAATCGCTAAGGTCAGCTCAGATTCAAGGGCAGGGCATTTAGATACCTTCTCTGGATGTGAGGAGTGTTAAAGAACTCGTGGACATGTCTTAAAACTGCTAAAGTGTCCAATCATGGTGTCAGCTACTCTCAGCCTCTTGATCTCCAGGAACTTCCAATCTCCAATCTTGTTGGAGCTATCAAAGTTAATTAAGTATTCTGTGAAAAGTAATAAAATAAATACCCATTCACCAGGTGAGTGAGGTGATAGAAGAACGTGTACCAAGTGGATACAAGATGAACCCTCACATTTGTATACGTCACAGGCACAGTGTACTTGGGAAGGCCTGTGGCTACTGATCATTTGGAGACCTTTGAAGGAAAATAGGACAGCAGTGGCTGAGGTTCCCTCACTGTGGAGTGGGAGTGCTTACTTGCCTTATTCAAACTCCTATGACTGTGCTCAATGATTTATTTATCCTCCTCTGCCCTGCCTTGGTATGACCAACTGTCCTTTATTTCAATTACATCATTCTGCAATGGTCCAAAAACCTTCCCTTTTTTGTCCTTCTGCTGTGACTTTATCCTTTCTGTGCATGAAAAAGATTTGGACCGGGCACGGTGGCTCACGCCTGTAATCCCGGTACTTTGGGAGGCCGAGGAGAAAGAATCACAAGGTCAGGAGATTCAAGACCATCCTGGCTAACACGGTGAAATCCAGTTGCTACTAAAAATACAAAAATTTAGCTGGGTGTGGTCATGGGCACCTGTAATCCCAGCTACTCGGGAGGCTGAGGCAGGAGAATCGCTTGAATCCAGGAGGCAGAGGTTGCAGTGAGCTGAGATCGCACCACTGCACTCTGGCCTGGTGACAGAGCAAGAAATTAAAAAAGAAAAAGAAAAAGATTCAACTCCCCTTCTCCTTCCCTGCTTACTTGCTACTCCGTTGCCATTTTTCAGACCAGTGAACTTGTCTCTGCCCTTGTCTCATTCCTCAGTCAACTACTTGAAATATACATTTTCATCTTGTTTTCCTTCTTTATGGCCACTGTCTCTTGCCTCCTCAAATCCTATCTTATGTTCCACGTGACTCACGCCCTTCTCTGCTCTGACTTGTCTTATCCCAGGAGCCAGTTGTCCAGCACAGTGTAATGGGACGGTGGGCCCTGGTGCCACAATGCCCGACATCTCCACCAGATACAGCTTTGAGATCTTCATGATGAAGCTTGCTCCAATCCAAGGGCTTTGAGGTGGGGTTTGCTGTTCAACTGCTAACCTTTCTTTGGTAAGCATTTACTATATTCCATCATCACTGAAATTACCTTTAATCTTGATTTGGGCCTTTAGTCTCCTAATAGCACTCATTCTTTGTTTCTGTTTTGTTTTGTTTTGTTTTGAGACGGAGTTTTGCTCTGTTGCCCCAATCGGAGTGCAGTGGTGCAATCTCGGCTCATTGCAACCTCTGCCTCCCAGGTTCAAGTGATTCTTGTGCCTCAGCCTCCTGAGTAGCTGGGATTACAGGCTTGTGCCATGACACCCAGCTAATTTTTGCATTTTTAGTAGAAAATTTTTGTATTTTTAGTAGAAAACTTTTGTATTTTTCTACTAAATTTTTTCTACAAAAAATTCTTGTATTATTCTACTAAACTCTAAAAATTTTGTATTTTTTCTACTAAAAATACAAATATTTTTAGCTACGTTGGCCAAGCTGGTCTCAAACTTCTGGCCTCAAGTGGATGCCTGCCTTGGCCTCCCAATATGCTAGGATTGCAGGCATGAGCCACTGTGCCTGGCTGAGGGATATTCATTTTTAAGCCCCATGTAGGTTAGATCTCTTTTATCCTCTTAGTATAAAGTGATATATGTCCACTTTAGAAAATTTAGAACACGCAGACAAGCAAAAATAAGAAAAAAAAAAAAAGCCACTGTAGACAGAAACATTGTTAACAACTTAATGTGGGCCTTTCTCATCGTTTTTCTTTCTAATTATGGTTTTTATATCCAAAAATTTGCCTTACCACTTAGATGGTCAGTGCTTTCCTCCAAGCTACTTCCTATTTTACTGAACCAGTTCTATAGAACTCTATTCCCTGGTCCCAGCTGATTGGAACACGCATGGACATCTGGCCCAGCTGGACTAGTCCCTGCTCTTTCCCTGGGATTGAATTAGATTGTATGCAGGACTGGTGCTATAATAGCACATTGGCATATGTATTAGTCTATTCTCGTGCTGCTAATAAAGACATACCCGAGACTGGGTAATCTGTCAAGGAAAGAGGTTTAATGGACTCACAGTTCCATATGGCTGGGGAGGCCTCACAGTCATGGCAGAAGGTAAAGGGGAAGCAAAGGTATGTCTTACACGGCAGCAGGCAAGAGAGTTTGTGCAGGGGAAGCCCCCTTTATAAAACCATCAGAACTCATGAGACTTATTCACTATCAGGAGAACAGTATGGGGGAAACTGTTCCCATGATTCAATTATCTTCACCTGGCCCCTCCCTTGACACATGGGGATTATTACAATTGAAGGTGAGATTTGGGTGGGGACACAGCCAAACCGTATCAACAGGGGATTAGAATTTGTACCTTGAAAGCTAAAGCTGTAGTGGAGAAGGTGGTTTGCAAGAGATGAGTAGAGGAGATAGTAAGAAGCAGAGGAAGAGATGGCAGAGATCTAGGGGCAGAGACTCCTTGTATCCTGGCACTGATCCCTGCAGGGAATTTTGTGGAATAGCCTTGCATCCTTACCTCATATTCGTCTTTAATGGAGCAGTGTCTATGGGATTCTGATATTTTCATCTAACAATGCCTGTGCAGAATGACAGGCACAGGCTTTGTTCACTGAAAAATACATCATCGTTTTTTTCTGAGTCATCATATGTCCTCCTAGATTATAATTTTCATGGTTACACAGTGACTATTGTGGATGTCTCAATATTTATGGGAGAAGTGCAATTTGTGGGAGAAATTTGAGCTCTGGTGTTAAAGAATACTGAGTTCCAATGCCCCGTCCTGACACTTGTTGGGTATGTGATTTGGGCAAATTATTTAAACACCCTATGCCTCAGTTCCCTCCCCTGTAAGATAGGCACAACAATAAGGTTAAATGATGTAATGATTCTTAAAGCTCACAGCACATTTTCTGTCACATAAGTGAGGATTCAATAGATTTCACCTCTCATTATTTATAACCATGAAACCAGTACTCTGTTACTGCTCCTGTAAAAACCCTTCTGTTTTCCTCCTCTCCTTCTCCTCCCCCTCCGCCTCCTCCTCCTCTTCCTCCTTCTTCTTCCTCTTCTTCTTCTTCTTCAAGGTGGAGTTTTACTCTTGTTGCCTAGGCTGGAGTGCAGTGGTTCAATCTCAGCTCACTGCAACCTCTGCCTCCTGGGTTCAAGCAATTCTCCTGCCTCTTTTGTATTTTTAGTAGAGATGAAGTTTCACCATGTTGGTCAGGCTAGTCTCGAACTCCTGACTTCGGGTGATCCGACCGCCTCAGTCTCCCAAAGTGCTGGGATTAGGAGCATGCGCCACCATACCTGGCCTCTATTTTCAACATTATAAACAGAACGGCAGTGAACATCCTTACAGTCAAATATTTGCACATAATTATTCTTTGAGAAAAATGCCAAGAAGTTGCATTATTGGATCAAAGATTATGGACATAAAAATTATTTAAAACATGCACTAGGGGCCAGGCGTGTTGGCTCATGCCTGTGATCACAGCACTTTGGGAGGCTGAAGCAGGCAGATCACAAGGTCAGGAGTTGGAGACCAGCCTGGCCAAGATGGTGAAACCCCGTCTCTACTAAAAATACAAAAATTAGCTGGGCATGGTGGCGGGTGCCTGTAATCCCAGCTACTCAGGAGACTGAGGCAGGAGAATCGTTGGAACTCGGGAGGCGGAGGTTGCAGTGAGCCGAGATCACTCCACTGTACTCCAGACTGGGCAACAGAGCAAGACTCCGTCTCAAAAACAAACAGATAAACAAACAAAAAACAAACAACAACAACAAAAGCATGCACTAGGATGACTGTCTCTGAATCTTCAGTGTTATCCACCACCCTAGCCTTATCCATTTTCTTCTTGGCCTCGGATTTAGAGAAAACATGTTTCTTTCTGAGTTCAGGATGTGGTCTATGTTCACTTTCCAACAAAATTAAAACGTCACATCTGACATTTGAGTTGGGACTCTTTGGGGTAAAGTTAATTAATTCATTTAGCCATTCACTTACATGTCAGGTATAGATTAGGTTTATATACCGCCTAGATTTATGGATTAGGCTTATATTTTGAGAGCTGGCTGGAATGTTGCTAATGATGGAGAGGGCTTTGCAGCCATCATAGGAAGCGTTCCAGATGGTCCTAAGGAAGTCAGATGTAGACTAAGGCTTACAGTATCTGAAAAATCTTTCCTTTCTAGAAACAGGGACATGTGGAATATGAACATCTTTATCTTTTGATGTGCCTGGAATGACCGGCCATCGGCAGACCCTTCCCTGGCTTCAAGGCTCTGGAAAATATCAATATGAAGTTTAGTGAGATGCTTCTTTGAGCCACCCACTGTGCTAGGCACCTTGGAAAGACAAACGTAACCCTACATGTTCCTTATTCTCAAGAGCATAGTTTGTTGGGGAAGTAGATGTGCAAACAATTAGAGGGCCAGTTAAATTTGCCAGAAGTTAAATTTGCTAGATTGGTGGTGTGCACCTGTAAGGAAATCCCAAAATAAGGCATTCCATGAGCCAAGGTCTGCATGCAGTTAGCCACTTGGTCCCCAGGGGGTTTTAATTGTTCTAAAGTTATAGTATTTGATTTTTCTTTTTAGTTACCAACAATGAACACTGGATATTTTAGGTAAAAAATACAGATTTCTGTCTTACCTTGAAAAAACAAAAGAATCGACAATAATGAGCCCCTATTCCACCATGGCAACAGAGGCATGGCTGATCTTTTAGCCAGGGAATGAAATGAGTTCCTCTGCCAGGCACGGTGGCTCACACCTGTAATCCCAATACTTTGGGAGGCCAAGGTGGGTGGATTACTTGAGGTTAGGAGTCCGAAACCAGCCTGGCCAACATAGTGAAACCCCTGTCTCTACTTAAAATACAAAAATTAGTCAGGTGTGGTGGCAGGCACCTACAGTCCCAGCTACTCAGGAGGCTGAGGCAGGAGAATCCCTTGAACCCGGGAGGCAGAGGAGGAAGTTGCAGTGAGCCAAGATTGCGCCACTGCACTCCAGCCTGGGTGACAGAGTGAGACTCATCTCAAAAAAAAAAAAAAAAAAAAAAAAAAAAAAAAGAAAGAAAGAAAGAAAGAAAGAAAGAAAGAAAGAAAGAAAGAAGGAAAGAAAGAAAGAAATGAGTTCTCCTTTTTAATTAGTCCCCACCACTCCTTACAGTTTTATCCTGTACTGCTTCATTTATTTATGCTATTTGTGTGGGTCCTGTGAGTTTAAGAGTATGGCCTAGTGGAGCGAGGCCCTTGTTCTTTCACAGGTTATCCAGGAAGGTCAGAAAGATCTGCTAGAGGGGAGACCTGCAGGGTAAGCAGAAATTTGCAATGTAGAGAGGTAGAAGGCAGGTGGAGCACCTAGGGCAGGGGCAACAGCATGTGCAGAGGCATGGAACTTGAGCACAGAAGGCCTGCTTGGACAAAGACAAGCTGACAAGGATAGCAAGAAAGTTGAGTATTTAACAGAAGGGATCAAGAGAAAGAATTGGAGAAGTATGCAAGTGCCAGCTCATGAACAGTCTGGCATACCAAAATAGAGGCTTTGCATTTTGCTCTGTAAAAACTAGATTGGGCCTGGTGTGGTGGCTCATGCCTGTAATCCTAGCACTTTGGGAGGCTAAGGTTGGTGGATCACTTCAGGTCAGGAGTTTGAGACCAGCCTGGCCAACATGGTGAAACCCCTTCTCTGCTAAAAATACAAACATCTGAGCATGGTGGCAGGTGCCTATAGTTCCAGCTGCGAGGGAGGCTGAGGCAGGAGAATTGCTTGAATCTGGGAGGCAGAGGTTCAGTGAGCCAAGATTAAACCACTGCACTCCAGCCTGGGCAACAGAGTAAGACTCTGTCTCCAACAAACAAACAAACTAGATTGGATGACTGATCGGATAATAGCTAAAAGAGTTTCCAACAGTGCCCCGACTCCATGCTGACGTTGTGCAAAGCACATGGTGTGCAGCAGCTCATGAAATCCTGACTCCAAGCATATAATACATTTGCTATTAGGGAAGCAAAAAAGCAGATCGAGGGAGATCGGTTAAGTGACTTCTCCAAGGTCACAACCAATATCATCAAAGCAGGGAGTGAACCCCAAGCTTCATTACAGAGCTTGCAATCTAATAATCAGGGCACCCTACTTCCCAACTGGATTAGTGCTTCTGAACAACTACCCCGGCAGCAATGTTGGGGTTGCATGGGGTGTGACTGTGGGGACACTGAGAGAGCAAAGCTGCTGAGCATTGGCCAGAGAGCAGGAGGGCCTTCACCAAGGTGGCCTAGTGCTGTGAAGAGGAGGGGTGGGTGGGGGAGATGTTGAGCAGGATGGATCAGCAGGACCCTCCTTCATGGAACCTGCTGGCCATCGCATCGCGTTTTCTTTTCCTCCTTGGAATTCTTGAAGCACTGTGAGCGTCTTTTCCAGGGCTTGCTTGTACCATGTCCCCATCCAGCTGTGTGCATCTTATCACATCTAGTATGTTTTGAGTTCCTTAAGGGCAGGAGGAATTATGCTTTATTTGCCTTAATATTTTTTTTGCATTGCTGAGCATAGTGCTTTGGTAAATGAATGAATTCCAAAATTATCTTATTCAGATCATTTCTCCTTATGTCTGCATTTTATAAGTTAGTGGCAAGTTAAATACTTTTTCTTTTAAAATATGAAAATAATTTCCTTACACAATGTACTTTAAACTACATTAAAATATGAGGGAAAGTAAGACTGGGAAGTTGTTTAAAAACAGCAAACCCTTTAAGAGTCAATGTCACATTTATTGCTATAAAATATTTTTCTCTCTCTGTTAGACATCTGGTTCCCATTACGTACAGTATTGGGTACTTGAGTTCACCAACCATTTTGCATACCAAGCAGTGTGCAGGCAAAATCCCCACCGTCATCCACCCAGTATATGCATTTGCACCAGGTAATTCTTCACATTTACAGACAACCCTTCTATCACCAATTTAATTCTTACCAATACATTTTTGAAGTTACTTTGCTCATAGGTATCTTAAGACCAAATTGCCTACATCTGAGAAGTGAAAAACTTTAAAACCCTGGAGTCTTTGCTTTATGTCATTGTACAGTCCAACTATCTATAATCTGGCATTGAAGTCAGTGAAACATCTAAATCTTAAGTCTATATTTCCTAGTAACATTGACCCAGAAATGAGAAACACAATATGGAATGTTTGCTAATGAGTCATGAATTTCATTATAATTGCTTCCACATTCAGGATAGCTCCCTTAAAACCATCTAATCTTGACATATCCTGCAACAATCCCATGTGTTGTAAATGATTTTGTTTTATTTCTTAGGTTACTGCTAAGGGCTTATTTTCTGGTTCATTTCATTTTCTTAAAGAAAACCACACACATGTGTGCATGTGCACACACACACATTCAGACATATACACCTCACCTCAATTTATATTTTTTGAAATAAAATAATTATGAAATAAAAAGGAGCCCTCATTTGGTTTGAAAATAAAAATAAACACATTTAGGGAGAAAGTTGAAATACAGTCCATTTTACAGCTCTAATTCAGGTCTCTGAGAATTAAAGCCAGAATTAACCAATGCCTAGGCAAGCAGTAGTCTGTACCCTTTGGAGACTTCAGAATCTATATCAGAATGGACAGACACTACTGGTATTCAGTACTGTAATGATGGAAAATTAAATACAACTTTAAAAAACTGTTCACATTATAAAGTGATCTATTAGCATTATACGACTTCAGCACTTAAAGTGACTGATTCTAATTGCAAGATTTGGCCAGTAGCAAGCATTAAAGAGCTGCAGGATCTTGTATTATTTTTCTTTTGGGATATTTTAACTGGATTTTCTTTGGAATGAAGCTTTATTCTTACCACACAAAAGATTGTGTGGAAGAAATTTCTCTGTTCGATAGAATGAGAGGCAATTATAGTTTCTTCTTCTTTGATTCATGATTCAATATGCCAGATCCTAAAAAATTCTTGCATTTATTCTCCCTTTCCTTTACTAAGTAAAATTCTATTTTTACAGTTCATGGATATTGTCCTGAAGAAGTAAAGATGGATGCCCTTCTCTAATGAGCTTTAGCAAGCAGGGAGGCACTCTTTCCTTGCACCTGGTTATTTTACTGTGTCCTTCAGAATCTCTCCAGGATAAACCGGTGGGTCTGTAGGATGAAACTACCATGCCATACCTTGAGCTGAACTTATTTTACATATGTTATCACAAAACTACAGGGACTTCTGGGCAGGTATACTTCTTAGATGTACCTACTAATGAGTTTGCAGTTTCCAGAAAAGAAGGAAGTGTATGGGAGAATGTCATTCGTCTTTGAATTTGACTTTAGGTTTATGACATCTACAGGCTATTTCAGAATTTTCATTTGATTGACTACAGGAAGCTAATTAATTGAGTAGAATTGGAAACTGCAGCTTTTTATGCTAAAAGAGGTTTTTTTTGGGGGGGAGGGGGGTGTTGAACTTACATGTTTAAGCAGTTTAAGATATATTGAAATTTTACCTTAATCTGCTGTATGGATTTTTTTTATTGGTGGCTTTCAGATCTCTCAGGTAGTAGAGGAATTGCCTACCACGTTTCAGAGTTTAGATGTGATGACCTACATTGTTATCCATGTAACCAACAGTGGGATCTTGAACATGTAGTTTAAAACTCCAGCAATACTGTAAATGCTAGCCTTATTTATTTAAAACATCGCTCTCTGAAACTGACATTATTTTCTTAATAGGACAACACTGGGTAGAAAGAAGTTTAAAGGCACTCTCTGACTTTTTGGTGAATTTTTCACTAACAGTTCCCCATTGCTCATAATTGCATCCTCTCTTCCAAAACCTAGAATCTGCAGAAGAGAGCAGAAATACTTGTTATTGACCTGAATTAGGATAAAAAGAAGAGAGAAGATAAGATCATAGCTGTTGGCACTTTGTTTATGAAAACATCATTTCGAAAATATGCTTGAATCAGGCAAAAGTAATGCATCTCCTTCCTCTCCTAGCATATTTTAAATGCCAACCTAGCCAGACAAAAAGAATAGTGCCCCAAATTAGGGCATTTTCTTTCCTGTATGCTAGTGTAATATATGATAACATCATTTAATTATTACTTATGACATTTTAACTACATTTTAGATATTATAGAAATATATAAAATTTATGTGAAAGTATAAATATAAAAATCAGAAAGTGTTTAAAAATTATCACATTTTATTTTGAAATAATACAGGACTCACTGAAGTTGTAAAAATAATTCAGAGAGATCCCCTGTACCCTTCACCCAGCTTTCCCCAAAGACAGCGTATCACATAACCACAGCACATTCTAAACATTAGGAAATTGATTCAATAGTGTTAACTCAGTTAGAGGATTTATTCAGGCTCCAGCAGTTTTACATGCATTCTTTTCTGGGGTGTATAATAACGTGTAGAAATGCGTAAAACACCAGCATTAAGAAAGCACCTCTCACCAATAAATATTGATGATATGCAAGATTCTCAGACAATGTGGTTTTATGCATCTTGTGATTGACTAAAAGCAAAGTAGAGCTGGTTGCATTTAGGAAGGTCCTTTATATCTAATTGCTTTATCCATATGTTAATTAACTAATCAATTAATCAATCCTAATCAAGTGCCAACTATGAGCCAGCCTCTTTGATAAACTGGAGATGCAAAGATGGAGGCATGGATACTACTCGCGAAGAACTCACAGGAGGAGGTAGAAAAACAAATCAACAATTACAACATGTAGCTGTATACCATAACACAAATGAAGCACACCAACATGACTAAGCACCTAAAAGTGCCCTGCACTGCACCAGGCATTAGGGATAAAGGGGTGAATAAGATGCATGTTCTTCCTGTTCTGTGGAGCACACTGCTGAGTGCAGGAGATAAGACCATTAACGAGCGATGACAGCAACGTGCTCTAACAGGGAGCTGTGGTTCGGCGTGGGTGGGTCCTAACCAGATCAGTGGGTATAGGAAAGTGACTCAGGAGTGTGTCATGAGGTCAAGGCCAGCATCTCAAGACGCTGAGCATGAGTGCTTTATGGGATCTTTGAACCAATCTCTGACTATATTTCATGCAGACCCCATAAAGCATCTTCTAGTTGTGTTATCACATTTTAGCAGATGGCTTGCTATCACAAGAGCAGTCAATGTTTCTCAGAACTGAATCAAGAGCTCTTTGAAAGCCAGACGTGGTGGCTCATGCCTGTAATCTTGGCGCTTTGGGAGGCCGAGGTGGGAGGATAGCTTGAGCTCAGGAGTTTGAGACCAGCCTGGATGACCTGGCGAAACCGCCTCTCTACAAAAAATACAAAAATTAGCTGGGCATGGTGGCATGCACCGGTGGTCCCAGCTACTCAGGAAGCTGAGGTGGGAGGATCAGTTGAACCCCGGGGATAAAGGCTGCAGTGACCACTGCACTCCAGCCTGGGTGACAGAGTGAGCCTCTGTCTCAAAATAAATAAATAAATAAAAACAAAAACAAAAACAAACAAACAAACTCTTTGATGTCATACCTGGTGTCAGGTCTTCTCCATTCAGTGCTGGCAGGCCTGGTGCTGGGTTCACACAGGACATGGGGTGAAGAAGCGTTTGCTTTCCCCCAGTGAAGGTGAAGTGTTTTCCTAGAGCATGGTTGGTTAGTTGGTGTTGGAAAAATATAACAGTTGTGTTTTTCTTTCCTAACAAATTGAGGTTTCTTATACAAAATGGGACAACACTATCACCCTCTAAGCTGCTGTGGGTCTGATCATTGGCCTTTCCTGCTTAGAACCCCTCAGTTGCTTTACACTAGACTTAAGGTGGCATCCAAAATTCCTACCTAAGCATGTGGTCTACAAGGCCCTATGTGATGTGGCTCTGCTCACCTATGTCTCATCACGTTCTGCTTTATCTCCAGGTCCTAGTGGTCCAAGCATGCTGGCCTGTTTATTATTTCTTTAACTTCCAAGCTGTTTCCTACTCCTGTACCTTTCCACGTGTTTTTGGAAATGTTTTCATTTTTCCTGATACTCTTATTTATAACCTCATTCTTCAGGCTTCTACTGCAACACCTTCTATACTGAAGCACTTGTTTATGTGAAGCCTTCACTGTAAGCTCCACTTTATTCTTACTTTTACTTTGTGTATTTAGTATTGTATGCAATTTTCTATCCATTGGCGTGATTATATAATATTTATCTCTCCCATTAAACTGTAAGTTCCATGAGGGCTGGAATGATGTCATTTTTATGATTATCTCCTGAAGGCTCAATAAGCAGTTGTTGAATGAATTATTGAATGAATGAAAACATGAATAAATGAAAGAAATAGTGACATGTACCGTTATTTCTCCTATGTTTAGGTAATGCTACACCTAAGATTTGGAAGTATCTATACAGTGTTTTGGGATCATTTCTGGAGTCATTTCTTTCTCAGGTTCAGGCAGCAGTCATTTCTCATAAAAATCATAGCCGAGCTGGGCGTGGTGGCTCACGCCTGTAATCCCAGCAATTTGGGAGGCCGAGGCGGGCAGATCACCTGAGGTCGGGATTGTGAGACCAGCCTGACCAACATGGAGAAAACCCGTCTCTACTAAAAATACAAAATTAGAAATTAGCTGGGTGTGGTGGTGCATGCCTATAATCCCAGCTACTTGCGAGGCTGAGGCAGGCGAGGCAGAATTGCTTGAACCCAGGAGGTAGAGGTTGCAGTGAGCCAAGATTGCACCATTGCACTCCAGCTTGGGGGACAAGAGTGAAACTCCGTCTCAAAAAAAAAAAAAAATTCATGCTGACATGATTTTGTCTACTTCAGCGGTTTCTGCTCTAGGTGTTTTATTTGGTGAAGTTGTCATCTCAAGGCTACTCCAACAATGGGCAAACCATGGTTTAGGTGCCCACTGCTGACTGAAATGGTGGCCATTACTTTGCAAAGAACAGTCTAGAACTGCTTTGCTAATCCCGGGGCTTTGAACATGGCTCTTTGGCACACAGAGGGTCTTGAGCATGGGAGGTACCTTGGCAGACAGGTCCAGCACACCCTTTAAAAATGTTTATATCTGCTGAATTCTAGATCCAAATCCTGTCTTCACTGGCTTCAAGAATCCTGTCTTCACTGGTTTCAAAACTGGGATGAAGGAGGCTCCTTAGTGGAGAGCAAACCAAAGAGGTATTTGGAACAGGGATAAGGGGATGGATAGAAGTCAGGGAATGTCTCCAGGGAGAAATGATCTTTGAGTTGAATCCAAATTGGTGGTCAGGATTGAGTTACTCAGATAGACATATGTGACATGGTATAAGGGTGGGCTGAGGGAATAGCAGTGCAAAGGCCTAAAGAGATGTTTGGCGAAAAGGCTCAACCAAATCTCTGGACATGCAAAACCAATTAATGGACTGTGAGAAGAGTGGTAATCCCTTGTCTCTCAAATTTGAATTATGTAGATAAGTGCTTCAATTTTGTGCCTGGTATGTACCCAGTCTAAGCATATGTTTATTGCCTAACATAGATTATCTTAAATTTTGGTTGGTAGGTAACAATGCTGTCTGAATTTCTGTTTTGTTTTTTTTTTTTCTTTTGAGACAGAGTCTCGCTCTGTCACCCAGACTGGAGTGCAATGGTGCGATCTTGGCTCACTGTAACCTCCGCCTCCCAGTTTCAAGCGATTCTCCTGCCTCAGCCTCCTGAGTAGCTGGGATTATAGGCATGTGCCGCCATGTCCAGCTAATTTTTGTATTTTTTAGTAGAGACAGGGTTTTACCACCTTGGTCAGTCTGGTCTCGAACTCCGGACCTTGTGATCTTCCCGCCTCAGCCTCCCAAAGTGCTGGGATTACAGACGTGAGCCACTGCACCCTGCCACAGTGTGAATTTCATTAACTTTTCTCCTAGGTTTTTATCAAGAAGGGCATGTGTGTGTGTGTGCACATATGTGTCTTTAAACTCATTTGTTAATCTTGCTCATGTATAAATAAAGATCACAGATCTTGTTTATGTTAAGAGCTGTGAGATTTTGGCGAGCTGCTGCTTCTGGAATGTATATGTAGTGAAGAGCCAGCATTGCATACCAGAAAGAACTCACGTTTTGTAGTTAAAGACCTGGGGACAAGGCTCAACTTGGCACTCACTAACCTGTGACTCTGGGCAAGTTGCATAACCTCCCTGAGTCATAATATTTCCCCTCTAACTTTGTGGTAATAATAAGGTTATTTGGCTCATTTATCTCATAGAATTATTTATATAAGGCAATCTATTTGAAAAATCTTTAAACATTATAAAGCACCTTGTAAATAGGAGGCATTGTTATTCTAGAAAAAGTATACTTAAAAATGTGACAGGTTATGTAAGTGAATGGAGAGGCCCTACCCAAGCTGAATATCATTTGAAAATTGAAAATAGCATATTTCAAATATGGCAATATGGATAGACATTCAAAAGTTTCTGAGAGCAGTGAAAATTTATACTTATTGTGTTGCAGGTTTATAGTTCAGAAGGCATTTCAATGTTGTACAAATTAAAGAGAAAGTCAGCCCCCCCCAAATAAAGATTGATAACAACTTTTGATTTTTAGAAAAGAAGACATAAAGTGAATTTTCATGAAATATTTCTTGGTAACTCACTTTGTAATATTTTTGGAAATTATGTAACAATAGAATTACTTTCCAGAACACAGTAACAAACTTTCCCCAAAATGTTTTGTTTAATTAAGAAGGAGCTAAGTAACTGGAGGAAAGGCAAGCACATTTTATATGTGACAAACAACTATCTCACACATTAGTTTCAAAATATAAGACATCTAAAGGTGCATATCAAACTCAGCATTAAAAGTTATTGAGATCCTTTGCCATAAAAATGATTTCCTTATATTTTCTAGAAACTCAAATTGGATTCACATTAAAGAAGAGAAGGATGGATTTTTTAGACAACACAAACCCAGGAAGGGTTTGAGGGGTGAAACAAACTGGGTTATGGATGAACAGCGGGTAATTGGAATACAGAATTGAAACAGTAATTAACATCTTGGTAAGTTACCCACCATAAAATGCTTTAGAGCAAGATAGATTTTTGTTTTTCTGTTTTTTCTTCTATTTCTTCTTTTCTATTTTTTTCTTTTTTCTATATTGTCGTGTAGGACACCCTCTTTTTTCCTCTAATTTTGAGATCCCCATGAATGAAAACAAAACAAATATTAAAATATTGCATAGGAACAACACAAATGGCTTTGGTAATGCACAAACTGCAAGTGGATTGGCTCTGTGTCAGCTGGTGCATGTAGGAAGCTGAAGAATATTTTCTTGCCAACGTTTTGGATCTTGAAAATACAAGACTTATTTTTTGGTGGGGGGTGGGTGCAAGGGTGCAATCCAATTAAAAAAAAAAAGACTGTATGACCATTGTGTAGGAAGAGCTTCAGCCACCCTACGGCAGACAGTGAGTTGGTGTTCCACAAGTAACTGGGGGAGATGAAGGGTACATTGTAGTCAGGGGGAGTCTCTCTGGGCCTAAAATCACTATAGAACATTTTTCCAAAGTACCCTGGTGTCTGCACTGATCCTGAGTGCTGGCACTTGCACTTTGTCACCACATCCATCTCAGAGCTGCCCCAGTGGCTGGAGACCTCTTGAATATCAGTATCATGCTGTCCCCCAACCTGGGGGATTCGTTTTCCTCCCCTGCAGTAGACATTCACGTGAAGGTTAATCCACAGTTAGGAGTTACTTAACTCAAGCCTCAGAAAGCATACACTGCATCTTTAAGAAATAGTTTACTTGTGAATCAGTAAACGTACTAGACAAAGCAGCCATTACTTATGCATTCCTGCATACCCAGCAAGGTGAAAATAATAGAATAAACATCATATACTTCATTATGATATCGGTTTACACTTCCAGGGTACACAAAAAGAGGCCATTTCATCAAGCTAATTGCCTGAAAGTAAAAGAGAGAGAACTTTAGCTATTAGTCTATTATGGGGCTTTTTTCTTAATCACAAATAGGGGCCGTGTGTCCCTGGGGGGATGTGTATTCTAATTTACAATTGAACTACAGATCAGAGCAATCAATCTTGGGCAGCACTTTTACAGTGTAATTGCTGCAACATAACAAATAAAAAAAAAAAAAAAAAAGAGAGAGCGAGAGAGGAGAAGAAGAAGAAGGCCTAAGCTGAGCTTCAGCTTGAGGTGGAGATATTTCCAGGCACTAGTTCAGGGTGGGAGGGAGGGAAGAAATGCCACAAACATGAATATGCAATGAGGGCTCATTAGCGGCCTCGTGTTGCCATGACGAATGGCATTATCCGCGGCCTGGTGCTGCCTAAACATGAATTTTATAACGACCCATTTATCATGACTTGTCATGGGCTTCTGTACTGTACTTTCTTCCAGCTCACACACCTTTCCCTATTATGACAGTAGAAATCTTTCCTTTTATTATTATTGTTTCCTTTTGTATTGATTTCTGGCTCTTTCAAGTAAGTTGCATCAAACAGAGCAACATGCTAATGAGTGATTTGTGCCTTCAAAGTTGAAGAACTAAAACTGATTATTCATCCCGTCTTCTCTGTAGTCATATAATTGAGCACAGAGTTGGGCTAAACTTTGAAAGAAATTTCTTGATGTGTGAGTTTTTGTTTTTTGTTTTTTGTTTTTTTTTGACTGTAGCATCTTGACACTGCAGATTTTTTTAAAATTTAAAATTAATGAAGTTATCTTCCTTTCGTTTATTTTATTCCCTTTTTTGTACTTCCAGAATCTTTTAATATCTTAAATGCACAACTCAAAAGTTTCCATATCTCTTCCCAAAATCTCGGAGCCATTACAGAAAAGTGTAAGACTAAAATGTTTCAGAGATTTTTAGTGCTTAGCATTTTACAAGTGCATGAATTGATTTCTCACTTAGAAACCCTCTTATATTGTACTGAGGAATGTTGGTGAAAAGCTTGTTCTTTGATAATAACTTCCTAGGATATACATTTTACTAACAGAAAAAAAAGAAAGTGGAAGCAATCTCCCATAATGAAAACCATGAGATCTGTTTGAATATTCAGCAGCAACAATTTGCTCTATGTGAAGGCTTGAGTCTTTGCCATTGGCCAGGAGGGAGGAGGGTGCGTGTGTCTGTCAAAGTTAAGTCTACCAGTCAGCCAAGCATAGGGTCCTAGATTGGCAGAAGTGTCCTATTGTAATCAGAGATACAGTGTGCCTTACGATTAGTCCGTTTAGTACCATGAAAAGGGTAACACTAAAACTATTTCTCAGATTTAGCTTGGTGAAACATGGCAGCACAAGGAAGTAGAATCTGGTATTGCTTTGCACATCCAGGGATTACAGTCATTCCTGTATTTAATTTGTGAACAGTAAATAGCTGACAAGGTCTTTTTAGCATGACTGTCTCTACTGTGCCCTCTTGGATTTCATTTTAATAGTAATGACACTTTTACATAGTAATACTATTTATGTAACAATGATATGTAAAACTCATGATAAAATATTCTGTGTATTACTGATAATTTTATATTCATAAAGGATTTTGCCCTCCCCCAGTTCTTGTTTTTAGATCCTTGGGTTCACTAGAATGGGGTCTGTTATTTAATTTTTTTTTTTTTTAAGGAAGAGAAAATTGGGGCTCAGAGGTTAAGTGACTGGCTCAAGGTCACACAGAAAAATGAGATGCTGGGGCTCAGCATCAAGTTCTTAAGTCCCCGGGTCAGTGCTTTAATGTACCCAAAGTTGCAGAGCAGAAATTATTGCTAAAATGGCAGGTAATCTCTTTTAGGATTTAATGATAAGTGAATGAATTGGGAAAAGAGCCCATTGAAAAGATGACCATCATTTACACTTGAGAGCCTGTTATTTTCCAAAGCTACTTACTAGGACTGAAATTCGCATGTGCATGTCAATTAAAATTAAGTTACCATTCAAACCATTTAGGTTGAATTAACTTTCATCATTTAAAAATGCAGATATGAAATGTTTTCCAACATAAAGACTTGGGCATCATCCTGGATGGTGATCTTGTCTTACAAGTCCACTGGGCTTTATATTTTTGTTTCTGAAGAAAATATCCCTGTTTTCCTCGTGAATGAATGACAGAGGATTTTTAGAGATCATTCTGTGAAGAAGGGAGTGAAATACTAGCAAATGATATTAAAGAACACTGTGATTGTGACTGAACAGATTAAGACTGTGTCTATACGACACCAAACATCTGGATGAAAATGGAAAAAAAAAAAGTAAAAATCCTTGATGTTCTGTTTACTTGATACCATACATCTGGATCTTTAATAACATCTGGATTTTTGACTCTTTTCTCCTCCTAGGTTTCATCTGGGTGTTTGGCATCATGTTCAGAAATGAGAAAGATAAAATTCAGCACTATTATTACTGAATTAGATAAAATGATTGTATTTAATTAACCTGTAAATATTAACTAATTATTCTGTTTACCATAACATGTAATGAATATAATTCTCCACCAGGCAAATAAAGACAGAAAGATGTCATTAGGTGATTTAAGCGTAAAACTTGGCTTAAAGCATATTTAAATCTTGGTCATAGTTTACTAGCAGTAATTTCCTTGGGCAAAAATCTTTTTAGGTCCTCAGACAACCATTTTTTCTTCTGAGGAATAGATTTCCCTGGTTCTTATGAGGATCTGTTCATTTACAATGTGTTTTGACAGTAGTAAAATTTAGTAAACATTCAGTAACATATGAGATACATCTAGTAATAGATGTTTTCTTTGCCAAGGGAGTTATCTAGGGCTGATAAAAATCAGTGTAAAACCCACTCTCAGAGCAGCCTTCTGACATGCCCGAGGCTGAAGCCCAAAGAGGAATCTACTGAAACTGGATTTCAAAGCCTTTGTCGCAATGAAAAGCACCTTCTGTGACTGATGTTTTTTTGTGATCTCCTCTAAAAAAGTTATCATAATTATTGAACATTTCCTCTGTAGCTTATTCTCAATCCAATCAGTTATAATGAAAATAGTCTGCTTGCTTTTCATATTCTTAAGTTTTCAAAATGATTAGTGCTTCCTTGAGATATCCCATTAATTGGACACACAACCCAGATGAAAAGGCTGAAACCCAAGAGTTTATAAAAAAACATAAGGTTGTTACAATTTAAGTGCCTTCAAAAGATCTAATTTGATTTCTAAAAGCAATTTTGCAGATGTGAAAATTAAAGGCACGCAGAAACAAGATATAGTTTAATGAATGTGTAGGTTAAGAAACATTTAGAGGTTTCAGTAGTTTTACTCTGACTTTTTGTTTGTTTATCTGTTATGTTGGAAAGACTGGGCCCACAATACAATATAAATTACTGAATTTTATGTGTCGCTATTTCGTTGATCAAATTGTCCCATTCTTCCCAACATGTTTCTGAAGGAACTTGGTATTTCTGTCTGCAGATTTTCAGGTCCAGGACCCGTCAATCAGATTTCGGATTCTAATAAAGTCCAAGAGTCTCTCCACTTTAGTTTGTCTTAGCTGTTTCATCAATGAGCCCCTCCCCTGTTCCCAGCAAATTGCACACTTATTCCCACTTAAAAAGAGAAAAAAAAAAGAGAGAGAGAAAGAAAGAAAATAATAATAATAAAAAAAACCCTTCCCACTGATTCTAATGACATCTTCAGTCATTAATGAGTTAATAAAAATCTCGAAGTCATCTGGGCTAGATAAGAAGGAAGAAAGAAAAGTATTGTACTGTAATGACAGGCTCTCGAGCTGCCCTCTGAGATGTCATGGGTCAGTCATGTTAAGAATGTGTGCGTCCAATCATCTGCTGATTTTTATCAGCAAGCCCTCCAGCAGGAGCTGACAAGGGCCAGTTTGGGAGTCACAATGAACAAACAATGACTTTTTGGATTGTTGGGGGCTGTGTAATAGAGTGAGGGGTTTACATAGACTAAAACATGATGACATTAGCAATCAATATACCAATTACTGGACAAGTTATTGGAGGAGGCATTCACGTGTCTTCAGCCTGCTTGCACTTTGAAGGGGCCTCTAGCAGGGAGAGTCCATGTGTCCAGAGGCAGGCAAAGGTTCAAGACCTCAGGCCCAGATCTAAAAAGCAAGCCCCTCTTCTCAGGTTGAAGTAGCCCAGAGCTGCGTGATTTGAATCCCCTGGGGAGTTTATTAAAAACACAGATTCCCGACTTTCCTTCCTGGAGATTCCATCTCAGGAGTCTGGGGCTAAGGGTGGGACTTAGTGTTTTTAACAAAGATTCCAGGTAATCCTGATTGGGGGTGTTAGGGAACTGCTGTACAGTTGTAATTCCCAAAGTGCTGTCCCCCAGCCAGAGCAGCTGCATTCCTATCATCTGGGAGCTTGTTGCAAATGCACTTTCTTGGGCCCCTCCTTAAACCCACTGAAACTGAAACTCACTAGGGGTGGGGCCCAGAGATCAGTGTTTTAACACAGCCCCCAGGTGATTCTGATGCACTCTGCAGTTTGAGAACCAAGGCTGCAGTACAAAGATTCTGCCAAGGTGTTGCAACACAGCTCTGTCATCTGTAGCCTCTGAGGCTCCTCATGGGTAATTTGTTACTTGTACTAGTTAGAGTGCTGGAGTTTGCAAATGATTTACTTAAAAAAATTAAATTAGAGTAGATCCAAGATTATCTTCACAATCATGCCACTCTCACTTGCATACTGCTAGGCGTTCTTGAATGATCTTGATGTATGAGTGACTTTGATTATAGAATAGGAAGAATAAACATAGCTTTTGTCTATTATTTGAAGTAGAAAGAAAGAGTGGATTTGTACATAATCTTAAAAGAAAAGGAGTCCATAAGAAAAATAAATGTACATGAAGCATTTATTTGATGTATGACTAATATTTATCTAGGTAACCAGTGCCATTTGTGAAACCCGTGGGCAAATTAGTGAGGTCTACTGTTTTTGTCTTTGGTAGCCACAGACCATGCAACATGTCTTAATTAGAAGAGGAGAATATGCATGGCCCAAGGTCAGCATATCCTTAGAAGAGGAATGGCAAAGACCTTCTTGCAGTTGGGTTGGGACTTCCTTTATTCAGCCAAGGGTCCTCCTAAAGGGGCTTGCTAAACTTTCAAAAGAGGTGGACTCGTTTGTCAGCCATGCAATAGATTTAAATCAGTGTTCTCCAGAATATGTTTGAAAGAGTAATTCCGTGTCTCAAAACATCGATTTACAAAAATGTCCGGGGTCAAGTTAGAAAGAGTAGATTAACCTGAGTTAAATAGGAGTGTCTGCAGCAGGGCTCCCAAAAGCCTCCAGCACATTACAACGCACTGTGAATCCCCAGGACATTTGATCTTCAATAGATTTGATTACCCAAACCATTTTATAAAGGAGAAGCTTGTAGCATTGGAGTTCAGGGAATAGACTTTCAGGAGACACAGATTTTTATCTCCTAAGATGGCAAATACCTGTTGGTAGAAGCTAGTTCTTTTATATGTTGTATAGTAAGGAACCTCTTCCTTTATTCTAATTTTTCAAACCCTCTGTGTCTGGCATCAGGATTCATTATGTGGTGGCTTGATGCCAGCAAAAAGGTTCATGTGACACTCACCAAAGAGTTAAATAAGTTGTCCAGTTGTTGATGGTTTGGTTAAATTATCCCTGAATTTTTGGCATATCTCCCAGAAGAGGTACTCATAAAAAAAAGAAAAAAAGAAACCAGGGTTTTACTAAGTGAGATTACATTGTGTTTTCATATATGAGAGATAATTCCAGTGCAACTACTTGCCTGTACCCAGAAACTGGTTGCATAAGCAGATGGGCATTGGACTGGGCCTGATGTTAGAAAGTACTTCTGCCCCCTCCATTGACAGAACTTCCCTGGTCTTTTCTAGTTCACAGGGCTCCAGATGGCCATAGCTGTGTCAGCCATCTTTGTCCCTGCACTGGCTATTTCTGAAGGTGAAAGGTTGGGGATATGTATTACAGAGGGCAGGCCAGGAGGGATATAAGCACATTACTTGTTGTAAAATTTCTTTTCTAGAAGTTATGGCCAGAACTGTGCATTAATGCCAAATGTTAATTCTTGCCGGGGACATGATGTCTTATAAATGTTATGAAAGAATATCATTTTTCCTGTAGCAGTGCAGGTACTTTTAAGGCCGTGTTAAGAAAAGGGCTAGTTTCCCCATAACATCTGCAGGTCACCTGCTTGCTTGTAAATCGCCTCTATGCTAACATCCCTTCCAACTGTTACACAATAGTTAGAAGAAATTGTCACATGGTAGAAAGAATAGAACTTAGCTGACATTTGAAAGATGTGTAAAGATTAAAAGCAAACAAACAAAAATTCCTCCAAAATAAAACAACCCCACCACCCTTGTTAATATTTGTCACCTTTTCTACATAGTTTTACAAGTCTCTGCAAGACTCAGAACTCATTAGGATGTGTCTCTCAACTAAAAATAATAGAGCAGATTCAACTTTGGGAGGTCCTAAAGCCCTTTTTTCATCTCCTTTGTAAATATATCCCCATAGACACCACATGTGCTTCCAAGCTTTCCAGACACAAGGCATTTGTATGACGGGATTCACTCTACACCCTCGCAGAATAGAGCAGAAGTTCAACATAGTTAACAGAGATCTACCCACCGCTGGTCTGGTTTGTTATGTAGTTGAATATTTCTCCCCTTTATATTCTTTGAAATGTTTTGAATTAAAATAGCTTACTCAAGGTCACTGAAGGCATATGGTCCTGCTCAAAACTTTAAACAAAACATTAGTTTTTACAACCTTTTGTAATTTGGTATTGTATACAACATAGTTATATGCAGAGTTTCTGTAATCTTTTCAGTGGGTGACAGAAATATGAGAAGCAAATTTATAAGCCATTTAGTGAAGCATTTAATCAATTTCATGCATAGGAAATAACTCCGATTGCTTTGCTTTATCAATCTTTCTCTCCAGCAAAACTCTTAAGTCAACAGGATCTCTAAACACTGCCTGGGTGGGGGAGGGGCTGGGGGCGGGGTGGGGAGCAGGCAGGCACCTTTCCCTGCACACAAATGTCAGCGACTTCAAAAGTCTGCCTAAAACGGGCTTGCCAGCATCTATGAGGCTTCTGGAGGCTGTTAATGTGTTTCAGAAAGAAAGCACGGGTCTAATGTTTAGAGGAAGTTTTCAAGGCCTTTTACTGTAAAGTTATTCATTAAACACCCTTTTCCCAGAGTGACTCTCACACGCTCAGCAGTGCAGACTGTGTTCAACATTAGGCTCGAAGAAGTAGTTTTGTAAAAACTGTTTTGGTGGTTATTACTTTTAAATACATGAAAACTGAAACGACTCACATTAAAACTTAACTTCTGAATTAAGGAGTTGAAGCGATGTGACCAAAATACCTGAGATTCACCAAAGGGTCCTATTACAAGCAGAGATGTTTTAGCGGTTTTCAGGATACTTGAATTGTTTTTTAGAGTTCATGTTCCAATTCTCTTTTTGAATTGCTTGAAAGATTAATCCATCTCTTGGCTACATAGTGAGTTAATATTTTCTTTTCTGTCATGTGCTAGAATGTCTCTTATGACATTTTACCCCAAACACCATCAAGTTTTTAAGTGAAAAAGTCATAAGGGAGCAAAAGATGATTTTGCCAATAATCATTATCTGCTAAACTGTATTAACATTGCATTAGCTCTACCTTGTCCTCTAAAATGGGAACCGATATAAAGGTATTGCAGATATAGTTTCTAATTTAGAAAATAATTTGCTTCCACTGATTTTTGAACCTAGAAAAATATTCCAGTGAATAAATTCTAGTCTAGTTCCGTTTTTTTTTTTTGTTTTTTTTGAGACAGAGTCTTGCTCTGTTGCCCAGGCTGGAGTGCCAGTGGCATGATCTTGGCTCACTGCAACCTCCGCCTCCTGGGTTCAAGCAATTCTCCTGCCTCAGCCTCCCGAGTACTGGAACTACAGGTGGCCACCACCACGCCCGGCTAATTTTTGTATTTTTAGAAGAGACGGGGTTTCACCATCTTGGCCAGGCTGGTCTTGAACTCCTGACCTCGTGATCCACCCGCCTTGGCCTCCTAAAATGCTGGGATTACAGTCGTGAGCCACCGCGCCCGGCCTAGATTCTTCAGTTCTGATTTTAAATCGGCTCCATTCCTGGACCTCATCTCAGTCTCCTGATGTTTCATTCTGCCTTTTAAATATGACATATGCAAGGATTTGCCTGTGTTGGCAGTTCAGTGGCATGCCATTGATATTTATTTTGCTGTACTATTTAACTTGTGAGGGTCCCATCATTATATTGGACAGAGTTGCCTTGATAATCTTGCATAAAATTGGCAGCTCTTCGGGAAACTGGCTATGCAAGTAGCTTGGCTGATTTGTCTATCTCTCTGTCTCTCTGTCTTTCTATCTCTCTATGTATCTATTGTTCTATCTTTCTATTGTTATTCAACGATTAGGTCCTGCATTACACCAGTGCCTTTATTGACTTTTTTAAACAATCATTTTGAAAGAAAGATATCTTTGGTGTAAGATCTGATATTTAATGCGAAAAAGGACTCCCTAGAACTAAGAAATTTAAAATTTTCAAATAAATTTTGAAACACCAAACAATTACCATATACTTATTCTACTTGTAAATATTAAGGTATTAGAGGATAAGGCTAAAGTGCTCTTTGCTATGACTTCTTTGCCTCCCTTGATGTGATCTATGTTACCAAGGCTCTGCCTCTTGCCAGTCCCTTTTCTGTCCAAATGAGTCAACAAAATGTGCCACATTGTATGTATCATTTTGCATTTGTTATTTTCAGTTATCCATGTTTTGGAGATCTTACCTGGTTAGGAGAAACAGGTATACCCCATTCTTTCTAACTGCTTAGAGAATTTCCCATGATGTGGGTAGACCATGCTCTCTGAGTTTTTCTCCTATGATGGGCATGTAGATTCCTCCTACCTTTTCACTATTATAAATAGCACATTAGTAAATATCCTGGTACATACTTCCTATGTACTCTAGTATTCCTCATATGCTCGTATGCATAATACAATACTCTTATGCCATGAGTACTTCTCTACATGGACACTTAAAGTGAAACTGCTGGGTCATAAGTATGCATAGTTTATGTTTTACTAGTTACTGCCATATTATCCAGCAATTTTAATTTTAAATGAAAGTCCTACCATAATCTCTGATACAGCTTTTCTCAACTCTACTGAAACCTACACATTGCTACAGCCAGTCTCATTCTCTGTTAATAATTTTGCTTCTGCTTCTCCAAGAAGACGGAAACCATCCAGAATGCCTTTGCTACTGAGCTTTTCCTTTTCTAGGGCAAGCTGGGGCCAGGCAGGCTAATCACGGGGGCATAGCCAGATGTTCAGAAACAGGGCTACTCAGGGCCATTGAGGTGACCAGACATTCAGAAACTGGGGGGCATCAGGTCAACAAAAGAAGCCTGTTTGTCTTTTAAAAATGCATCAATAAAGTCAGTGACACATTTTCATTTTGATCATAACACTGATGTCCAAATTCAAACAATTGTCTCAGCCAGTTTTATAGCTGAGGCCTACACATTTTTACTATTTTTCAAAGACAGCCTTGGGGGCAAGGTAGAAAGACTTATAATCAGATTTGTGGTGATTGTTTAGGATTTAGGGCCCAGGAAGGGGATGCTCCTGGGAACAACTTTCCTTGTCCCCTTCACCCAGTGTTTTTCTGGTCCTCTGCACAGTGTTTTACACCCATGACCTCCTTCCTAGTCTTATTGCTGCCTCTTCATTCAGACTCACCTTTAAATTGTTCTGGTGGCTTCATATTAATTTGTCTCTGCTAGTCTTCTCTTTCTTCCATCCATTTTACCCTGCTAAATCTTCATGAAGTACAGATCTGGTTTTTAGTATTTTTGTTTGTTTTCAAGAGACAGTGTCTCCCTCAGTTACCCAGGCTGGAGTGCAGTGGCACAGTCATAGCTCACTGGAGCCTTGAACTCCTGGATTCAAGTGATCTCCCACCTCAGCCTCTGGAGTAGCTAGTACCACAGGCATGCACCACCATGCCCAGCTAACTATTTTTTATTTTTCATGCATATGGGGTCTCACCATGTTGCCCCAGGCTGGTCTCCAATTTCTGGGATCAATCCATCCTCCCACCTTGGCCTCCCAAAGTGCTGAGAATGCAAGCACGAACCATCCTTCTGCTCCCAATCTGGTTTTGATTGGCTATTGTATAACATAGCTTCTTATTACTTGTACTCTTTATCTTGTCATTCAAAGTCCTCCATGATTTTTTCCAAAATTGTCTTTTAAAACTTCCTTTCTTCTTCTCTTTTATGTATATTTTAACTTAGCAAAACGAAATGGTTACCCTTCCCTGAACTTTCCTGCTTCTTTACTCTTCCCGTGGCCAGAATGCCCTTTCCTCAACTGCAGAAAAATCCGTGTCTTCAAAGTCAGGCCACTCCATGAGGCTTTTTCTGTCTTCCTCATTTTCCACCAAATGAGTGTGACTGTTGATAGAAGACAATGACAGGGATTAAAATAGGAGAGGGAGGCCGGGTGCAGTGTCTCACGCCTGTAATCCCAGCACTTTGGGAGGCCAAGGCGGGCAGATCAACTGAGGTCGGGTGTTCGAGACCAGCCTGACCAACATGGAGAAACCCCGTCTCTACTAAAAATACAAAATTAGCCGGGCTTGTTGGCACATGCCTATAATCCCAGCTACTGGGGAGGCTGAGGCAAGATAATCGTTTGAACCCGGGAGGCGGAGGTTGTGGTGAGCCGAGATCGCACCATTGCACTCCAGCCTGGGCAACAAGAGTGAAACTCCGTCTAAAAACAAAAAAAAAAATCGGAGAGGAAAACCAGAAGTCAGAGGTTGGGCTAACCTCTAAGTCCTAAGTGAAATGGCTTGATCCAGTATAACTTAAATAAGGGTTACACACATTCTAAGTGATGGATGTGTTTTCCACTCCACAGTCTAAAACAGAATGTGAAAATGTAATCTAATTGTAACTGTATTAAAATGTTATGCTACAGTTAAGTCTCTGTTCAGCTCCTACTCTAGTGCAGGCATCTAATCAGGAAATGGCCTCCTGTATAACCCATGGATTGTTTGTAACTCAGAACCCTTAAGTGCAATGAAGCTAACCCCATATATATTAATAACATATTTAGACTATGTTATGTATACCAATTCAGAGATGAAAATGATACTTTGAGTCTATTAGTAGAACATGTACTTTCAGCTGATTTTTAAGATAAAAAGGATCTGTTTTATACAGTTGTCTCTACCCTTTTCTGCCTATTCCCCCTGTAACTAATAGTATACATTTATGAGAAGCCTCGTGGAAGTTAGCCATGGAATCCTGGTCTTGCACGAGCTTTTTTTTTTTTTATTTAAGGATCACTGTCAAATATTGGGATTGAATCTCTCAAATTAGCTTTTAGAATTTATGTATAATAATGAAAAATTGGAAGCCAACTATATGTCCAAGAATAGTAGATTGATTCCATACATATAACATATCAATATTAAATATTATATGGGCTTTAAAATGTTATAAACTCTATATTAATATTGAAAAAAGTTTTAGGGTAATCTTAAGGACAGTTAAAAGGCAAACCCGTATTTAAACTTAACTTTATATGGACTGTGAACTTGTCAGGGTGATAGATTGAGAAGTTATTTTATTTCTTTAAAAAGTTTTAAAATGTGGGCAAGGTGCATTGGCTCATTTCTGTAAACCCAGAACTTTGGGAGGCTGAGGCAGGCAGATCACTTGAGGTCAGGGGTTCAAGAGTAGCCTGGCCAACATGGCAAAACCTCATCTCTACTAAAAATACAAAAGTTAGCTGGGTGTGGTGGCACATGCCTGTAGTCCCAGCTACTCTGGAGGCTGAGGGAGTAGAATTGCTTGAACCCAGGAGGCAGAGGTTACAGTGAGCCGAGATTGTGCCACTGCATCCCAGTTTGAGTGACAAAGCAAGACTCCATCTAAAAAAAAAAAAAAAAAATTAATGTTATATTGAGTGGACATTGAAATCCAAGCATTACAGTAGCTGTATTGCTCCTAGCTGAGTGGAGAGAGCTGGATCAGAGAAAGCGGATTCTGTCTTTTCCTAGCCTCAGAAAGGCAGCTGGAAGGGTTCCCCCAAAACTAGGGAAGAGCACACATTGCTCTTGCAAACAAGGAACTTGAGATGGGTAAACTTAAAAACCACCCTGATTTTACTTGAGGACAGTGGTTTAAATAGACACTTATAAGAGAAACCTGAAGCCTCAGTATAAGGGTAGAACTCATTATAGCTATTCCTGCTACTAAAAACACACCCAGATATCCTGATTTTTATAGACTGATTATCTTATGAGAGAGGATGAAGAAAACTAACCAATGGGATTGCCAACGCACCTTACTAGTCTTTGAGGAACTGTAAAAAATGGAAGAATTAGTGGAAATTTAGAGATATGCAAATGATGTTTTACTTTCCAAAAATATTCTGAAGGTGAATTTTGGAATGAAACACTTGATAGCCCATGAATTAGATGTTGAGCTTCAACAGAATTGAGTATACATTTTTAATTGGATATTTGGTAAACCTTTATCGGAGGATGATGGAAATCTAGAACATTAGACTGAGAAGGAAGTTGGAAATAGAAACAGTTCACTTAGATCCCTCATGGATTCACTAAAAGCAGCTCAAGTCATGCTGACTTATTATTTTTTTTTCTGATAAGGTGAATGTGTGGTAGTAAGGGATACTATAAACCAGAAAACTGTAGTCTCTTCAAACTGTAAAGTCTAGAGGAAATCACCAGGGGATCTTGTTATTTAACCAAATGCAGATTCTGAGTCAGTAGATCTGGGGTTGGGTCTCAGTTTCTGCATTCTTAAGAGACTCCCAGGTGACACGGATGCTGCAGGCTCATGGGCCGTACTTTGAATAGCAAGATTTTAGACCATGGGCCCCTAACACAGCTTGTTAAAAACCGGGTTTATGCCCCCTATGTCCAAAGTGTCTGATTCCACAGGTACAAGATTCTACTTTTTTTCAAGTGTCCAAGGTAATTGTATTGCATGATCTCGTAAGGAACTATAGCATCAGACACTACATAACTAGTCACAATACACAATATCATTATAGTTCTTTTTTATTTGATTTGATTTTTTAAGACAGGGTCTCGCTCTGTCACCCATGCTGGAGTGCAGTGGTGTAATATCAGTTCACTCACTATAACCTCCGACTCCCACGTTCAAGCAATTCTCCTGCCTCAGCCTCCTGAGTAGCTGGCACTACAGGCACCCACCACCACACCTGCCTAATTTTTGCATTTTTTAAGTCGAGTCAGGGTTTCACCATGACCAGGCTGGTCTGGAACTCCTGACCTCTGGTGATCTGACTGCCTTGGCCTCCCAAAGTGCTGGGATTACAGGTATGAGCCACTGCGTCCAACCACTATCATTATAGTTTTTATAGTCAGTTGTATTTATAATTGATTGGACCTTTTTTTTTTTTATTCTAGATAAAATTAATTACTTCTACCATAGTACAACTTCTTTACCTTGTACATTATTGCATATTTTATGTTTTATTCTTGCACACTTTGGCTCCCAATAGCCATGCCCTTTTACCAACACACCCTTAATAGAATCTGTATGCACAGTTACATTTTTTGGAATGGAATTGAGCATTGACTTGTTCTACATCCCTAAGCCTCAGCCTCTCCTATGGTCAGTGAACACGATAATACCTACTTTATTGGGGATCAGATAAGAATAACGTGAAAGAATGTCCACGGCCTGACCTTGTAAATCTGTAACTCTAGGTTCTAGGCTGTTCCCTGCCAAATTTGACATGGCCTCAGACAAATTGTCAGATGTCTCTGATCCTCTCTCTTGCACCAATAGCAAAAGAGCTTTTAAATGTATACAGTGCTAAATAAACTTGAGCGAGTTTTATTGTGAGCAGTAGAAAAATGCATTACTTTTTAATTTAATGAAATGAATATCCAAAATTAATTGAACAGCATTAAATTAATTAATATATCATTAATTTTTACACGAATTCTCTCCATTAGCAGTGTGTCTTATAAATGTTTGCTAGAGGGGTCTTATATGTAAGCATTACTCACTGGCAGAGGATTCTCACCTAATACATGTGCTAAATTTCCATCTTCTTGCACAATTCTGGCTGAGGATCATATTATTCCAGCCTTAGTTGTCCCCGACGTATGCAGGAATTTCTTTCTTTTGTATTGTGCAATCCATTGTGAAAGCACAGTGCCATCAGCGCTGCTATGTGTGTGTTGCTAGAAGTATAATTTTCTATACCTGTTTGGCTTGGGCTGGAGAAAGAAACCAATAATTGCATGTTGACCTTGCTTGCTGTTTCTAGGGCCACTATATCCCACTAGGCTGTAAAATCAGCATTTCTGCGATGCCTATCTTATTTGTGCCATTCTTTACCTGAACATTCTTTCCTATGGTGAATTTCAGAGAGAAGAAATACACATAACTATTTTTTAAAAGCTAACTGACCTAAATGAAGACCTAGACTGAAGGAAGTCCAGCTGCCTACGTTTAAATATAAATTCACAATGACCCAGATTAATAGACCTTTGAGCCAGAGAAAGGTTGAAAATGGTGAAGGCAACTGAGATACAGTAGGTGAAGAATAGGGGCTCTGGGGCCACATGGCCCGCGCTCTTATTCAGCTCCACTGCCTTCTGTGTGGGTAATCTTTGGTTAGTTAGCTCACTTTGCTAAGCTTCAGCTTCCTTCTCTGTGCAAACAGGATTTAAGGAGGTAATCAATTCTGCTAGAATCTATACCTGGCAGAAAGAGAGTTTAGTTTTTCCTCCCAAAGCACTATAAATGCTTAGAAAAGTCTCAAGCACACAATAGGTGCTCAGTTGATGTTTGTTGAATGAATAGCTTTCTTCCAGAATGATAGAAAATACGTGTCTTCCTTAAGGTCCTGCAAAATGTTTTTCTACGTGCCTTCTCTCCTGCGCACTCCTTCACTGGAATGTTTTGATTGTTCTTTAACAGTGAATGGCCCCAGCATTTTGTTTATCATGCCAGAGATAAACCAGGGCACGATTAAAAGTCTAAACCCTTCCGTGGGCTTCCACATCATCTGAAGTGTTTATTGACTTGAACTAAAGTAGATGCAACAATTTGAAGCTTCAACCAAGTTTAGTCTTTTTTTCTCTTTTTACTGTTTACAAAACAAGATATTTTATGGAAGTAATTTATACATTGAATAGAAGAGGGCTATTCCCAATATTATCTTTATCTTGTAGACATAAATAACAAACAACTCCGGTAATCAAAATTTACTGCAATTGTAATAGATTTTGGCAGAGTTTATGTATTGTATGCAATGCTAACATAATGCTGAGTTTCAAGGATAGAGGCCAGGATTCCTAGTTTGGCTTTGTTAAATGGGGGGAAAAAATCACTACTGTATTTGTAGTGTTTACTACATTCAAGAGATTAATTCTCATAAATAAAATTGTTTATACCAGCTTCTAATCAGAAAGTTGAAATTATCTGTGGCAATGTAGCCCACTAAAAACTTGTATACTATGAAAATATTTCAATAATTAATGCATGCTCCATCTAGAGTAATCGACAGTGAGGTCATAAATGTAATGGGCCATCTGTGTTTGATTTGTACATGAAAATGCTTAAAGGGATAGGCAGGTAATTCAAGCTTCCCTGGCAAGGAAGATTTGCTCCAACTTCTCCAAGTAGCAGTGCCATTTATTAGATTTTTTTCTTTTTTCTTAAAGTTTTCTCCAGGTTTTTATTTGATCTATGTACTTCTCACTGTTTCTTGTTCTAATGCAACAATCCCTTTTAGAGTTTTTGGTACTCTAAAACCAAATTAAATTGGCTCATAGTCATTCTTAACAATTATACTTGGTTCGCCTAATTTTTTTTTGGTTTTTTTTTGAGATTAGGGTCTCACTCTGTCACCCACAATGGAGTGCAGTGGCACAATCATAGCTAAGTGCAGCCTCAACCTCCCAGGCTCAAGTGAACCTCCCACCTCAGTCTCCCAAGTAGCTGGGACTACAGGTGTGAGCCACCATGCATAACTAATTTTTTAGTTTTTTTGTAGAGACAAAGTCTTGTCATATTGCCCAGGCTGGTCACAAACTCCTGTGCTCAAGCAGTCCTCCCACCTCAGCCTCCCAAGGTGCTGGAATTATAGGCATGCACCACCACGCCCTGCCTCCTAATCATTTCAATGGCAACTTGAAAGCCACATGTCTTATTACAATATTATTAGAGGCTCACTCCAGTGACTAATTCTTCTCTGTCTGACCACTTCAAACTTTATTATTGCAGTTTTTGCTTTTTTGTCAGTTAACAATTAACCAGCCCTGCTTATACGTGTTAACGAAGAGTGATAGGACCAATAGGAATCTTAGTCATGGTTTTGTAACTCGCCCCTGTGAGCGTGGAGCAGAATCTCTTATTTCTGGATGTAAGACAATCTCTATTAACACCAAAGGAGGTTTTAGGATTTTCTATGGAAGAAAACCAAAGAGCATTGAATAATTGCTGAGACCTGGACCCAAAAATGTGTCCAGGAACACACATTCAACTAGAATTTACCAGGATTTATCGTCTGCTGGGTACTGTGCTAGGCACTGAGGACATAGTGAATGAAACCAACAAGGTTCCCATTCTCATGGTTCTTATACGCTAGTAAATGTGACTTCCTCATTAGAGGTACTCTTAAGTTCTACAACTAGGAAACTAAATAGATTATCTCCCTTGGTAGCCCCCCCAAATCCATATCTCCTCCTGTATTGCCTGTTCGGGGAAAATAAGCTACCATCTACTCAGTCACTCAATGCAAGAACCTAGGGTCATCCTGGATGATTCTCTTCCTCTTTCCTCTTCATCAAGGTGATTCACAAGTTCTGCCTCCGCTGTTTGTCATCGCCTGACTCTTCTTCCTTCTCTTCATCCCTACCCATACAGCCACAGTCTTAATTCAGTTCCTAAAATTTTTTTTGCCTAGAATCTTGCAACAGCATCCAGTATTAATTCCTTACCATTCTATTCTTCATACTGCTGCTATAGTGATATTTTAAACATTATAATGTTAATAAGATAATGTCATTTCTCTGTAGAAAGTCCTTACTGTAAGAGTTCTACAATTGTCTTGGAGACAAAACTCAGACTTTTAACATGGTGTACAAGAAAAACTTTTGCTAACGTGTCCTGAGCCCATTTCTACTATGCCATGTGTTGCCACAAATCCAGCTCTCCAGTCCTGCAGAAGTCTATTTGCTAGGCACATTATATGTTAGTGCCTTTGACCATGCAATTCCCCTTACCTGGAATCCCTGACTTTCTTTCATTCTCTTGCACAATCTCTCTTCACCTGTAAAAGCTACTCCTAGAGATGTTGCTCTTTCTGCACAGTTTCTCTTCCTTGATGCTCGCCTGGGTTATTAGTGGACACTTCTCAGAACACTTCGGGTTCAGCTCTGTGGCAGCATGGTGCAGCTCTGTTTACCTGCCCCAGGTGGTCACACAGTGCCTGCATACATATGGGATGTATGCTGAATAGGAGGTATTGAAGGACATTCACTACATGTCCAGCACTGTGTTACGTCTGATCAAAGACACGATAGAATCTAAAGACAATTCTCTACAGTCCTTGTCTTTAAGTGGGGTGGCAACAAGATGCCTACCCACTACCAATCTGTTATTTATTTGGAATTAATTGTTAAATCACCCCTTTTCTCCACTTTTCCAGGCTAATATTTGTTCAAAGTTTTTAGTTTTTAAAGTAATTCTTAATATTCAGTTATGTCAGTTCTTGCAATTCTTACTTACAAACATATGCCTTTTAATAGCTTTAACCTGGTGCCCTTAATATTTTTCAAAGGCACCTGAGAAAAGTATAAGAAAAAATTTAAATTCATTTTATTCTAATTTTTGAAGTAGAGATGAGCTTTTCGGTTCCACTGTGGCATTCTACATAATGCCAACCAACCTAACAAAAAGCAAAGCAAACACATACCAACCCAGCTCTTCACGTATTGATATTAAACAGATATAACAGCTGGGACTGGACGCGGTAGCTCAGACCCATAACCCCAACACTTTGGGAGGCCGATGCGGGTGGATCACTTGAGGCCACAAGTTCGAGACCAACCTGGCCAACATAGAGAAACCTTGTCTCTACTAAAAATACAAAAATTATCCGGGTGTGGCGTCCTGTGCCTGTAATCCCAGCTACTTGAGAGGCTGAGACAGGAGAATCACTTAAACACGATAGGCCAAGGTTGCAGTGAGCCAAGATGGCGCCACTGCACTCCGGCCTAGGTGAGAGAGCGACACTCTTCTCAAAAACAAAAAATGAAAAAAACAAAATAAAAAGCAAAAAGATGCAATATCTGGATATTTAATTGAAATTTTACTTTTTCAGATACATGCTTGGTTTTGAGCAGACATAATCACCCTCTTTGTTTCCTGTAGAAGTAAACAAAATACAAGACACACTTTTAATCAGAAAAATGTAAATAAAAAAATATAAAATACAAATTTAATAAAAATCTAAATTCAGCTCTTCACTATTTCCTGAACACAGGCTCATTAGCTTTCACTATATGAAGTGTACTTCTAGAACGATAAGAAAAAGAGGCACTTTGAAAATTAATGAATGTGATTACAATATATAGTGAGGCAAAGAGTAGTTTAAGAAACTGCACAGTAATACAAGGAAGAAAATGGGGTGAGAGAGTAAGTGCCCTTCATCCGAGGTTGCTTGTGACATGGCCAAGGGCCTGCAGTGTGCCCTGCATCCTAAGATGCTGGTGATGGGGCAGAGTGGGAGGACTCAGCTCAACCTTTGTTTTTCTTCATGCACCAAGCTAGGGAAGTCAATTTTGCCTTCAACACATAGGACTGATTGCTTTTGATTTCATTATTATGATCAGAAAAAATTTTGTATACCTTTCTATGTATTCAAAACATGAAAAAAAGAATCTTAAACAGCTATAGACATTACTACCCAGATGTTTTGAGTTCAAAGTAATTAACAACATGATAGGACACAATAAACAGAGCCATCTTTCAGACAAGTGCACAGCCTGATGAGACAACAGATTAAAGGCTTAATGGGGCCAGGTGTGGGGGCACATGCCTATAATCCAAGCCCCTTGGGAGGTCAAGATGGGAGGATTGCTTGAGGCCAGGAGTTCAAAACCAACCTGGACAACATAACAAGACTCCATGTCTACTCACCCCCCCAAGAAAATTAGCCTGGCATGGTCACACACACCTGTAGTCCCAGCTACTCAGGAGACTGAAGCAAGAGGATTGCTTGAGCCCAGGAGTTTGAGGCTGCAGTGATCATGCCACTGCACTCCAGCCTGGGCAACGAAGTACGACTTTATCTCAAAAAAAAAAGTAAAACAAAACAAAACATAAAAAGCTTTATTGAGGATGGTTTCAACTGGCTGAGATAAGTTCCAACCATGTTTCCCACCAAAATATGGTTTCTTGTACTTCTTTGTGACATTATAAAAGCAGTACATACTCAGAACAAAGAAAAATTAGGATATACAAAAAGCAAAACTAAGAATACCCTGAAAAAGAATTTTTGCCTTTTCTACAAGTTAGCCATTGTGATTGCTTTGGTATATATCTTTGCAGATGTATAAAATAGCATGCTATTCTACATATGTTTTGTAACCAGCTTTTCCTCTTAACATATCAAATACATCCATGTCACTGACCTATTTAAGGTTATGTGCTTGAATAAGAACCTACCGCCGGTCAAGAAGGCACATTACATGATACATAGCAGCTCACATACTATCTTTTTTAAAAAATTAAAAGATACAGACAACTGAGAATCATAATAAGTACGTTAAGTTAGCATGAATCTTTATTTTAAACATTTAGATGATATGCCTTGTAAACAAATCAGTTCAGTGTTTAAGAGTGATGAATAAAAATGTTGGGAAGGTGAGGGGAATATTTTTAAATAATTTGGTAAAATAGGATGGGACTGGGTTTTGGAGATGAATGGATGTTTGCACCCAGCTTCCCCAAGCCCTAGCCTATGGGTAGGTGAGAATATCTAGCACCGTGCTTGGCACCCTGCGGGCCTGGGGAGAGTTGGAACCCATTTCAGTTAGCTGGAAGAAGCAGGGATTCAGAACACAAGGATGGTAAAGGTAAGCAGTGTCAAGGGGAGGCAAGAATGTGATGGAAATACTAAAATGACTGTGCCTCAAAAACAGGGAGAGTGTTCAATAAATTGTGCTGGGATCGCTGACTAGGGATATGCAGAAGAATGAAACTGGACCCCTACCTTTCACCACATACAAAAATTAACTTGAGATGGATTAAAGATTTAAATGTAAGACCTCAAACTGTAAAAATTTTAGAAGAAAACCTAGGAAATATTTACTAGACATCATCCTTGTAAACAATTATTCGCTAAGTCCACAAAAGCAATTGCAATAAAAGCAAAAATGTATAAGCAACATCTAACTCAACTAAAGAGCACAACAACAGACTCCATCAACAGAGGAAACAAACAGCCTGCAGAATGGGAGGAAATATTCCCAAACTGTGCATCCAACCAAGGTCTAACATCCAGAATCTATAAGGAACTTAAATAATTCAACATGCAAAAGGCAACAACTCATTAAAAAATGGGCAAAGGACAGGAACAGGCTCTTCTCAAAAGAAGACCTACAAGCAACCAGAAAACATGAAAAAAAAAATGCTCAACATCACTAAGCATCAGAAAAATGTAAATTAAAAACCACAATGAGATACCATCTCACACCTGTCAGAATGTCTATTATTAAAAGTCAAAAAATAACATGCTGGTGAGGCTGTGGAGAAGAGGGAATGCTTCTATAATGCTGGTGGGAATGTACAATTTCAGCCACTGTGGAAAGCAGTTTGGAGATTTCTCAAAGAACTTAAAAATGGAACTAGCATTCCACCCAGCAATCCCATTACTGGGTATATACCCAAAGGAAAATAAATTGCTCTATCCAAGAGATACATACACTTCTATGTTCATCACAGAGCTATTCACAATAGCAAAGACATGGAATCAACCTACGTGCCCATCAACTGTGGACTGGCTAATGTGGTACATATACACCATGGAATACTATGCAGTCATACAAAGAACAATATCATGTCCTTTGCAACAACCTGTTTGCAGCTGGAGGCCATTATCCTAAGCAAACTAACACAGAAACAGAAAACCAAATAGCGCATATTCTCACATGTAAATGGGAGTCAAACATGTATGCATGGACATAAAAAATGGATACTGTAGAGTGCTAGACAGAGAGGGAAGAAAGGGAGCATGGGCTAAAAAAAGCTACTTATTGAGTCCTGTGCTCACTACCTGGGTGATGGGATCATCTGTACCCCAAATATCAGCATCACACAGTATACCCATTTAACCTGCATATATAGCCCCTAAATCTGAAAGTTGAAATTGCTAAAAAAAAACAACAACAACCATAAATCAATAAACTTAGATATGCCACCCCCTACCCCCCGCGAAATGAGGAGAGTTTGGTGGTGGAATGAGGAGAGAAAAAATGCCCTCAAGTGTTATACCACAACAGAACCCCTGGAAGATGAAGGAGAAGAAGATGATGGCAGCTAATGGATAACATTTACAGTAATAATGACAACACCGGATCATGCTTGCATTTACCATGTACCAAACAGGGGACTTTAAGCATGTTGCATATATTAACCATTTAATCTTTACCACATTTTGTCTGGCCTATCTTCTCTTGTTTTTGAGATAGGGTCTCACTCTGTTGCCCAGGTGGGAGTGCAGTGGCATGATCTTGGTTCACTGCAACTGCCACCTCTCGGGTTCAAGTGATTCTTGTGCCTCAGCCTCCCGAGTAGCTGAAATTACAGGCTCACACTACTATGCCTGGCTAATTTTTGTATTTTTTGGTAGAGACAGGGTTTCAACCATGTTGGCCAGGCTAGTGTTGAATTCTTGACCCCAAGTGATCTGCCTGCCTTGGCCTCCCAAAGTGCTGGGATTACAAGCCACAGCACCTGGCACTGACCTACCTTCTATTGCTATAAGAACTAAATGAATTTGTATTTGTAAAGTCCTTTAAATAGTGCAATATAAAAGTTTGTTAATAAAGCATCCTTTTACTGAGACACACAGAGGTTAAGTACCTTGCCTGAGGTCACACAATTACTCAGTGGAAGAAGTAGAATTAGAACCCGGGCCATCTGGCACAGGAACTCAGGCTGCTCCTGAGGGATCTCTGGTCAACCCAGAAAGTTATGGAGCTGTGGCTCCTCCTGCCCTGATTTCACCTTACCCATAAAGAATGTCAAAGGAGGTGCTGTCTTTCTCCATGCGAGAAATGGGAAAGACCATTAAAGCTGAAGAATTCCAACAATGGGCACCTGCTGACGAGCTGGGGGCTGCATTACTTCTGCCCCATCTCACCTCCTCCCATCCACTCCATCCCTCTGGCCCTATTTGAGGTGACTGGGTGGGAAAGGCACTCTCTTAGGAGGTTTGATGTGATACTATTTAGGAAAATGGAAAAAAAAAATACAGACCCAGTCTGTAGAAATGTCACTATTACTGGAAAAGGAATTAAAATCTCCTTAAATAGCCAATGTTTTCAGGATCTCTGGGTGAAGACTCAGAGTTAAGGTCCTCCCTTTCTCATTCTTTTCCCCATTCTTCTTCCTCTTCCCTGGTTTCTGCCCCTCAACTATTGACCAGCCCATCCCCTCTCCCCACTGTAACAATAATGGTCATAACAAGAATGCTAGAAGCTCACAGTCCCTGAGCTCTTGTTATGTAGCAGACATGTTAATTCATGAATTAATCCCTGTAACAGCCTTGTGAAGAAGTAACTATTTTCTTAACCTACTTTGTAAGTGAATAAATTGAAGTTCAAAGAAGATAAATCATTTGACTGATAAGTGGAAAGACTGGAATTGGAGCTCCAATCTCTTTTGCTAAATCCAATGCCACACTTTCTCTCCTTATCCCCCAAGGTACTGGCATCAGCTCCACTAAGCATTCAGTTTTCCAGCATCACCTGATTCTTGGAAGACAAGTGGGTAGGTGTGCATGGGCCTCCCTGAGTTAGATACTCTGGCACGTTTCACACATGGTATTCCAGTCAGTTGGACTGTTACTTTTAGCCAGAAAGGTTATGAAATGCGCCAAATAAGATAACAGGATTTGTTGTCAAGGCGAGCCCCTGTTTATTGAGTGTCTACAATGGCCTGGCATTTGTGGTAGCTGCAGAGAGAAATGCAGTGGCATAGGTGATGTGATCCTGCTATCAAGAAACTTACCATTTGAAAAGGAAGATGAGACCAGTTCACATCAGAAGAAGAACCTAAGAAAACATGGTGGGGTGGGGAGGATTCTTTGGGGATACTGCCTGAGTGTCCACCCCTAACACTTTTTCCCTTTTCATCCCCTTCAAGCCATGAGGTACCAAGGCCACCAGTGGGATAGTGAACCTGATGCTAAGGGGGATGCTGAGACATCTGAGGGTTGAGTTAGAGGTGAAGGAGCAAAGAAAGAGAAAGCCAGCTTCTTTTCAAGGTCTGGGCAAAGAGAGCAGATTGTGTGGATCCTGAAGGAGATGCTTCACATATCTTCATCAGGATGTGGTCCATGGAAGGACCCTCTGCTTCTGCTAATCATGGTAGCCCTGGAGAAGTGAGGCAGAAACAAGCAGATGAGCTTCTGCATCTGGTAGGCTGAGTGTCCTGCCAGTCTTTTCAGTGCCTCAGCAGATGGTAACAGGAAGAGAAACTTCCCTACCATTTTGGCCTTTCTCCTTGCCCGGAACCAAACATCTGACCTGTACAAATCAATAGAACATGACCTTCAAGAAAAACCATAGCTTCTCCAGTGGGATTCAGGAACTAGATGAGAGAAACCCAAATGGTTAGGACATACGACTCATTGTTGATAGAAGAGACGGAGGGATGAAGATGAAAAAAATGAGCATTCTCAAGGATATATCATTGAAACACCACAAAGATCTTCTATACCTACCTTCACGATGTCTGCATTGAAATAGCTATTAGATGAATGAGGGAAAAATGACCTAATCCTTGATAGCAGCTGAATTAGAGATCTGGAGGATTAAGTAAAAGGAAACACAACATGCCACAAAGACGGAAACACATGAGTGAAAATGTAGGTGACTTAAAGCACAGATCCAGGAAATGGAACATGCAAATAAGCCATCCAGAAGAAAAAAAGGAAAGAGTGGAAAAGTGGTTACTATATCCAAAATGAAGGAACATTTCAGTGAGCTGAAGGAAGACATTAGTTTCCTGATTACAAGAGCTGAGTCTAAGTAAGAATTAAGACAAAACAAAACAAATCCAAACAAAAACGTGGAATTCGACATATCCTCATTAAATTCATGACTATTCAGCGTACTAGACACTGTGGAGTTTCACCTAGCTACCCCTTTCAGGACTGGGGCACCCTAACTCCCCACCCACTGCTGTCCATATCCAATACTGGTTGATGCTATGCACAAAGGAATGATTCTCTTGTCCCAATTTGAAAACTCAAACTCAGCTCCCATAAGATCAGCTGAGGGGGCACATGGCTACTGAGTTATTCCCTTTGCCCAGTCCTGCCTCTTTATCCCTTATAGTCATTGTTCTCAAGAGCACTCCTCTGTAAAATTCCTCCTGCCCACAAATCCCCATCTCAGAATGTTTCCCAGGGAACCTGACCTATGACACTTTATACCAAACAAAGCAAAGCAAAACAAAACAAAACAAAAATCCAAAAACAAAAACAAAACAAAATTCTCCCTTAAGAAAACCCCTAATGACATTTTTTTAATAAAGCATTCTGATTATTGAAAATAAAGGAGAGCTGGATGTGGCAGCTCATGCCTGTAATCCCAGCACTTAGGGAGGAAGTGGTGGGAGAATAACTTGAACCCGAGAGTTCGAGGCCTACCTGAGCAACATAATGAGTCCCAGTTCTCCACTAAAAGAAAAAAAAAAGACAAAAAAATTAAAGGAGAATTGAACTAGTATTATACTTGTCTGCTATACTGAAAACTGAAAGATGATAACACTAAGTGTATAGAGAAAAGTCAACTGAAAGCTAGAGATGGTGAAATAAAATCTATTGTGAGAAAAGGTCTGAAGTCAAAGAAGCATATAATTAAGAAAGTATTATTTATTTGGTTCCAAAAAAATTATTTTGGAAACAGGTAAGGACTCTGTTTATTACTCCTATAGCCTTTCTGATGAAAACACTGCAGAAAATTATCTACCCAAATGACAACTGAAAACAATGGAGATCTCAAGACTAAAAGGATTGGAAACACTGGATCATGAAAATGATGTAATTGAGATGTTGTAAAATATTGGTGAGTATGGATTATTGGAACAGAAATAATGAGATGTTGGGAAAAACTCTGGAGTTAAGAGGTGTGGTTGTGTGTGATGGTAGGGGGCAGGGAAATTAATATCACAGTGGGATGAAATATTTATTTAATAATATGCTAATAGGAAAGTCAACATTAACTTCAGTGGTTATGGAAGGAAGGTAATGTATAGCACATTTGACAAACAAAAATACCTCCCAAATTACCAGAAGAAATAAAAAAAATGAAGAGAAACTTAAAGAGGTCAGCAAAAAAATATAAAAACAGGTAAAAAAGAAACAATAGCAAAATGTAAAAAATACAAATTAAATATAAGATTGAGGAATTCAGTAGATCAGTTATTACAAGAAATATAAGTGGGTAGAATTCCTTATAAAATGTCAGACTAGGTTAAAAAACAAAACCCAGCTTCATGCCCCATAAGAGTTATACCCGTGACAAAGTGAAATACTGTAAATTAAGGGTTGGGCAAAGACATCTTAGACAACTGCAAAGAATAACAAAACAACAAACCCCAAGGTATTTGATCAACTGGGATGCAAGTTTGAATTCATGAAACACTTCAAAGAAAGATACTATGTAATGATAAAAGGCATAACCTATTAAGGAAATATGATGAACACAAAATATCAAATAACACTGGAGACAAACACATAAAGTAAAACTGCACTCCAGCCTGGACAACAGAGGAAGACTCTGTTTCAAAAAAATAAATAAATACAATTGTAGTGGGGATATTTAATAAAGCACTTTCAGTATCTGGTAGATTAAGAAAACAACAGGCCAGGTGCAGTGGCTCATTCCTGTAATCCCAGCACTTTGGGAGCCCAAGGCAAGTGGATCACAAGGTCAGGAGTTTAAGACCAGCCTGGCCAATATGGTGAAACTCCATCTCTACTAAAATACAAAAATTAGTCGGGCATGGTTGCAGTCACTTGTAGTGCCAGCTACTTGGGAGGCTGAGACAAGAGAATTGCTTGAACTTGGGAAGTGTGGAGGTTGCAGTGAGCCAAGATCGTGCCACTGCATTCCAGTCTGGGTGACAGAGCGAGACTCCATCTCAAAAAACAAAACAAAACAAACCAAAAAAACAAAAAAATGCCAAACAGTGAACAAAGATACAGTGGATTTCAATAAGATATCCAGTAACACAGAACACAGAAACATACACACAGATTATGCAAATGTGTGCCTGTGTGTGTGTGTGTGTGTGTGTGTGTGTATCAATGTACTCTACAGGAATTTTTATCTTCATCTGTGTCCATAAAATATTTGTAAAAGTTGATAGGTACCTGATCTCACAAAAAAATCTAAATAAAATTTAAAAAGTAGAGGTTTTATAGGCTACGTTTCTGATCATAATGCAGCAAAACTAGACATAAGCATAAAAAGTTCACAAAAAGTTCTTAAAATTAAAAACACTCTTTTAAATAATCATTGGATCAAAGAAGATAACCAAATTAAAGTTATGAATTAGAGTAATAAAAATAAGAATATTTCCTACTATATAAGACATTCAAACAGCTTTTTACTGAAGCAAAAATTATACCCATAAATTGTGTTTTTTTTTAAATAAAAGATTGAAAATAAATTTTAAAATACCGAACTTAAATTCAAAAGTAACAATAAAGTAGGAATGAGGAAGGAAGGAATTAATAAAGATAAAAGCTAAAACTAACAAAATAGAAGACAAACATAAAAAGGGGAAGTAAAATCAAAATTAGGCTCTTTGAAAATATTGATGAACTAGATACAATTCTGTCTATTATGACTAAACAGAGAGAGGGAGAGAAAAAGAGAAAAAATGAAATTAATATACTATTATAAAGGAACTACAACCACAGATATGAAGAAGATAAGAAAATTTACTAGTGGATACTACGTACAACTCCACAGAAATAAATTTGGAAACCTAGAGTAAATGGATTTTTAAAAATAAAAATATAGACTCTGGAAATCAGTTATAGCATGAAGGGGTAGGAAATATGAATAAATTAATTATTAGTAGAAGAGGCTGGAAAGTGAAAGACCTTACATTTAAAAAGGCGCCAGAACTAGATGGTTTTACAGATGACATCATAGTCTTTAAAAAAAAATCATTTGCAGTATTATATAAACTTTCTTTGACCACAACAAGGAATGACATTCAAATTGTTTTGTGAAGATAACTTGGAAAGACAGTACAGAATGTGAAGACCAATTTCAATAAAGAATTATAAACAGATTTTAGCAAATTAAATTCCATCAGTGTATTAAAAACTTATGACACTGCTATTAGATAGAGTCTGTTACCAGAATTCAAGAATGTGTCTTAGTTATTACAATTCTTTAGTAAATTATAGAAAGCCTTCCAATTAGTTGCAATGGATGTAATGGTGGTCAATGAATCCTTAAATCCTGATTTCTGAATAACTTGGCTATTGCAGGAGTGGGGTAAGGGTAGAGAGTAGACATTGGTGGAAAAGAGTCATTTAGCTTTAGACAAATGCATTAGTTATTTGTGCTTATTGATTTAATTTTTAGGATGAAAGTTGAAAAGAGGAGTGATGACTAAGCCATGGGCCTGTGATGAGTGTCTATCGTGTTCCAAACCCTTCACTAGGGTTCTTTGCATACAATGCCTTTTCATTTAACGATTTAATCAGGTTTGGGTTAATATGCTGAGCACACACTCATATTAATAGAATGCCTTCCAGAAATATTCATTGAGGACCAGAAATCAACATATCATTTTAGAAGAAGTTAGGTAAAAAAAGGGCTTATGCATAGAATGCGATTATTGAAATTGGTTGCAGATAAACACGTTAAATACTTTGCGGACAGATTTCATTCATAAGACAAAAGATATAGCAATTTCAACTGATGTGCGAGTTCACAGATCTTGACATTGCTTTACAAGTTCATTAGAATGGTTTTACTGGCTGTAACTATAGAGGCATACATACTTCTGCTGCAAAGACATCAGAGTTCACCTAATTTTCCTAGGCTATTTTTTTTTTTTTTTTTTTTTGACGGAGTCTCGCTCTGTCGCCCAGGCTGGAGTGCAGTGGCGTGATCTCAGCTCACTGCAAGCTCCGCCTCCTGGGTTCACGCCATTCTCCTGCCTCAGCCTCCTGAGCAGCTGGGACTACAGGCGCCCACTACCGCGCCCGGCTAGTTTTTTGTATTTTTAGTAGAGACAGGGTTTCACCATGGTCTCGATCTTCTAAGCTTGTGATCCGCCCGCCTCAGCCTCCCAAAGTGCTGGGATTACAGGCAAGAGCCATCGTGCCCGGCCGCTAGGCTATCTTAATAGGATGTCTGCTGGTTGTACCGTCTCTGGATGGGGAATGTCTTAGTCACACAATGCAAGGGCAGAGGCTTTCTTTTCCATCTGGCATAGCTCTGCTGAAGACCTTGGAGATCTCAGGGAGGAAAGTGATTTCCAACAGAAGGGAGAAGACCTTTGTACATGTTTTTGTCACGAAGCAGCCTCCCATCCTTCCTTGAGTATGCTTCCTGCTACATCTGTCTCTGGCATAGCCTGGGTTTCTCCTGTTTGCCTTGAGAAGGGAGATTCTTTGGTACATTTACAGGGCCTTGAAAGCCTGGTGCCTTCCTAGAAGGAGGGAAATAATCTTTCTTGTACTACAGAAAAGCAACAGCGCACAGCTCTGTCTAAAGTATGTTGCTAAAGAAATTTAAACAAAGCGAACTATGGATACCTCAGATGCAAGATTTTGTTACTTAAAAAGTTGGAGTAATAACTACTAAGTCGATGAATGTAAGTCTACCCTGTAAACAAGGATTATGATCTTTAAACAGGGCTTTGCCTCACGACAATTATGTCGGCAGCCAGTTGTGATAGCTACCCTGTCTTTCTGCTTCATCACTTAAAGCGACAGTCTCCAGCTTTCCACTCCGCATCTATCATAAAGACACATTGATTTCCTTTCTGGAGAAACACATATTTCTTTTCTCCTGCTAAAAAGATAAATCTGACAGATTTTAATCAAATGTAGTTGTACACAACTATAGAAATACGTACAGTGCCATATATGAAAACAAAAATATGACACTCCCAAAGCAGAAGGAGTTCTGTGGCCAAGTTTCTTTGTAGAAAAGACTTGCATTGATATACACACACACATGCACAAACACACACTCACACAGAAATAAAGTCTGAGAGTTGGGTATTTTAATATTTTTTAAGATAGTGTATTTGCTTGTAGTGACATCAGCAAAGGTTGATCTCAATTAAAATTTTCACTAAAACTATATTGTCTGTATTTTTGTTGAATTCTAAGATTCTGTAATGTTGGGCTTTGGTCTTTAAACTGAAGTCTTTCCCAAGATAAAACTTGGCTTTCAGAGGAAACACCATTTGAAATATCATGTGGAAAAATGAAGAATTACTGTGTCTTGTACCCAACAGACTCTACTAACTGTATTTTTGTTCAGTATGTGGCTATGACATGACCCAGTGTGTCATAGAGCACCTGTATTATTTCGTATAGTGATTCTGAGTAGCTCTTATTAGTAGTCCCTTCAGTGTGTCCAAGGAGATGCAAGATGTTTTATCTACATCATAAGATTTTTTTTCTGAATTTAGGTAGACATTTAAATGGATTTTTTCTTAAGATGGTATTAAAACTCTGTGGGAGAGGGACTGAAAATTATCAAGGTTTGATGCTTTGTACCTCTCATTCATTGATTAGTTAGATGCCTCTCACTATGATTTATGCATAAGCTGAGTTTTAATGACAATTTTCAAAATATCTGAGTTGTTGGCATGTTTTGTCTTTTCTTCTAAGTATAGATATGGCTGATTGCGTTTTCATTAGAGTGGAGAGCTTGGATGTCTTTTGTTCGTACCTAGTGGCAATTTCCTGTCCAGGTATCTTGGCATAATACATCTTATTTCAGCTAATTCTCAGAGGTCAAAATAAAAAACAATCTACATCATGAATGAAAGTGTAAAGATAGAGTTTTAAGTGACCGTTAATCTAATCCTGCCTTAAGTAGTCCATCATTTCAATAAAGCTTCAAAATTTTATTCTCATAATTTTGAATAATATATTAAGATATATGATTCAAGTAGAATCATATATTGGGAAGAAAACTATTGAAAGTTGCTTTAATAATCCTACATAGTGATTTATAGTGTATATATGTATAGAATTTCTTTTAATGGGCAAAAATAGAGAGCTATTTCTCTTTTAAAATGTGAACTTTAGGCTGAACGCGGTGGCTCACGCCTGTAATCCCAGCACTTTGGGAGGCTGAGGCGGGCAGATCACTTGAGGTTGGGAGTTTGAGACCAGCCTGACCAACATGGAGAAACCCCGTCTCTACTAAAAATACAAAATTAGCTGGGCGTGGTGGCACATGCCTGCAATCCCAGCTGCTCAGGAGGCTGAAGCAGAAGAATCACTTGAACCTGGGAGGCAGAGGTTGCAGTGAGCTGAGATCGTGCCACTGCACTCCAGCCTGGGCAACAAGAGCAAAACTCCGTCTCTAAAAAAAGAAAAAAAAGATGTGAGCTTTAATAACTCCGCTTTGGTGTGCTTCTGTTGTCTTTTCTAAGTCCCTAAAAATTGCAGACATTATTATCTATATGATAATGTACCCTAAAGTGCCCTGCAGTGCATTATTGGGTTAATTTTGATGACTGCTTTGGTTTGAGAATGAACTCACAACTCTGTTATCTGTCCTTGATGTGCCATTTACAGATATTTTACTCCGAAAAGTGCAGGGTGATAGGAGAAAGAGAAAAGATAAAAAGTGGCCAAATCAGAAGTTACCTTGTTAGAATAATATTAGAAGAGGTTGCCATTTAAATTGCAAAAGGACTAAATTAACTTCTTAATGTAAAAATTAAGAAAAGGAAGCCAATAAAAGTGGGTGAACTTATTCATTTGAATATCATGGTGTCCTCATTAAGCCTCAGCCAATAAATCAGTGGTTAAAAATTTGTCCCAAATTCCATCTGGTACTGGCGTTATTTGAAAATTTAACCCAAAATGAAAGGCCATCCTGAGAGAGGAAATATGTGGTGTTTTCTTGAAAGAATATTTGCGATGCCCCAAACTACAGCCGCTAGAAGATATGAAGGCAAGCACAAAATATTACCTGGATCATGATTCATACATGCTGAACAGACAATAAACTCACTGCATTGCTTTGCCCCCACAGAAAGTGCTCACAGCTAGCTACAGCTCCAGTGTGGTATTTCCAAGCAATATTTTCCAAAGTTACCAAGATTTTTCTTATTTACAAAGGAAGCAATTCATTTTGTAGGACATTTCAAACTGGCAAATGGCCAACAACAATTTTGACCAAAGCTGGGTGCAAAAGGTATTGCAAAACACAAAGCGAAAGAATATTGAGGAAAGATGGAAACAAAAAAGAAGATGATTCATCCTTCCATATGGCTTTTAAAAGCCCTTTACAATTATGCACCGCTTATGGTAGTTTCTATAACATTTTCTCCATTGAGAAGGCAGAAGACTGAATATGTTTGTGAATGCGTTACAAAAGAAAGAGAAAGGATTCAGAATGACAACGGAATTTAGCTGTTTGTTTGAGAATCTGCAGCGTGATAATGACACTGTTAACCAGGAGAATGGAGAATGTGATCTCATTTGCTTTTCCAGAAAGAGATTTCAAGAACTTAACCAAAAATTAAAGTTGCTAGTGATAGTGTGAAAAGTAAACAATAACAGGCCTACCACAGTTATGCATCTGATTGAAACAGGTACAGTATATCAGAGGTCTTAGAACCAGCGTTTTGTTCATCTGTCTGCTATACGTGGAAGGGTACTTCAAAAGAATGGAGAAAGTGTGGGCTTGCTCGAGATGTATTTAGATAACTTTACACAATACACACATTAGACCATGTGCCACGCCACCAATTCATGTCTTGGGCCTCCCATGGCTAAAGAGTAAGGAGATTTATAGCTATTTAGGGGCTAAAAAAGAGTCTGGGAGATTTCATAGTCCATTTCTTATTTGCTGGGGAAGGACTTTCTTACACACTTACACAATTCCAGCTAAATTAAAAGATACTTTATTTGCCAAATTATTATTATTATTTGGATAGGATTTAACTCTGTCACCTAGGCTGGCGTGCAACTATGTGATAGTAGCTCACTGAAGTCTTGTACTCCCAGGCTCAAGAGATCCTCACACCTCAACCTCCTGAGTAGCTGGGACTACAGGTGCATGCCACAACACTTGGCTAATTAAAAAAATTATCTTTTGTAGAGATGGAATGTCACTATGTTGCCCAGGCTTGTCTCCAACTTCTGGACTCAAGCAGTCCTTCTGCCTTGGCCTCCCAAAGTGCTGGGATTACAGGTGTGAGCCACTGTGCCCATCCCAAATTATTTACAGATATTTACTAACAATCCCACTCCTCCAATATCACCATCACTTGACAAGTCCTGATCATCTGTTTTAAAGAAGATGGGCTGGGCACAGTGGCTCACACTTGTAATCCCAGCACTTTGGGAGGCCGAGGCAGATGGATCACAAGGTCAGGAGTTCAAGACCAGCCTGGCCAAGACGGTAAAACCTTGTCTCTACTAAAAACATAAAAATTAGCTGGGCATAGTGGCGAGCACCTGTAATCCCAGCTACTCAGGAGGCTGAGGCAGAGAATTACTTGAACCCGGGAGGGCGAGGTTGCAGTGAGCCGAGATCACGCTGCTACACTCCAGCCTGGGCGACAGAGCTAGATTCCGTCTCAAAAAAAAAGAAAGAAAATTTCTTAACCTCCTTGTTCCAGCTGATGTGCGATGTCAGACAAGTCATTAACATTTTTTTTTTTTTTTTTTTTGACAGAGTCTCACTCTGTCTCTCAGCCTGGAGTGCAGCAGTGAGATCATAGCACCCTGCAGCACTGCCCACCTGGGCACAGATGATCTTCCCATCTCAGCCTCCCAAGTAGCTGGGAACACAGGTGTCCTGGCTAATTTTTAATTTTTTTGTAGAGACAGGGTCTCACAGTTGTTGCCCAGGCTAGTCTCCTAGGCTCAAGTGATCCTCCCACCTCAACCTCCCAAACTGCTGGGATTATAGGTGTGAGCCACTGTACCTGGTCATGAACACTGTAAGCCTCAGCTTTCCCGCATGGAAAATGGAAATGACAATGCCTACCTCACAGAGGTGACATGTGCTAATGGATTGAAAGCACTAGCATAGAAAAGCTTACTAAACAGGCTGGGCATGGCGGTTCATGCCGATAATCCCAGCACTTTGGGAGGCTGAGGCAGGAGGATCGTTTGTGGTTGGGAGTTTGAGACCAGCCTGGCCAATATGGTGAAACCACGTCTCTGCTAAAAATACAAAAATTAGCCAGGCACAGTGGCACATACCTATAATCCCAGCTACTGGGGAGGCTGAGGCAGGAGAACCTCTTGAACTTGGGAGGTGGAGGTTGCAGTGAGCCGAGATCACACCACTGCACTCCAGCCTGGGTGACAAAGCAAGACTCTGTCTCAGGAAAAAAGAAAAATACAAAAGTAGCTGGGCGTGGTGGTAGGAGTTTATAGTCCCAGCTACTCAGGAGGCTGAGGCAGGAGAATTACTGGAACCCAGAAGGCAGAGGTTGCAGTGAGCCAAGATCGTGCCACTGCACTCCAGTTTGGATGGCAGAGCAAGACTCCATCAAAAAAACAAACAAACAAAAAAAGAATGAAAAGCTTACTAAACACTAGAGAGCTAAAGATAGAAGTGGAAAGAAAGTAGGAGGAAATGACTTGGCTTGTGGCTTTTAGGCTTTCCTCTCAATCATTTCTTTCATTTCTGTTAATTTCAAAAATGCCATTGACAGGAACATCTGCCAGATTCCTGTGATTCCTCCTCATTTTTTCCTGACATACACCCTAGTCATCTTGTTTCAGACCATTCTACATTCGGTATCTCAGAACTTGAAGAAATTAAATCTTCTCTGGAAACAGAGTGACTTTCTACTGTAGTGGAAGCCACCACTCTTGGGTGTTCCCTGTAGTAAAATACGACTCTGATACAGCCCATGATGCCCTGGGGCTGGAGTAGCGAATCCCCTGTCCAAAGTACTCAGCCTTCCCTGAGATTAGTCACTTGGCCGTCTCACTCTGCAGCTAGTAATTCAGAGATAATCATGTTACCAAGATGCCATTTAATCTGTATTTGGCATATCTCAAGTTTTTCATCTTCATTAATAGAGCCATCAAAGTTTCATCGGGCCTGACTGGTATTGGACACACCAGTGATTCACCCGGGGGGTGAGGTTTGCAGTTTGCATGGAGAAACTGTGCTTGCCAGATGGCAGCTGTTAATCTGCTTGCATCAGGGTGCGAGGAGACCTAAGTTTGCCTGGCCCCTAGCCAGTGAGGCTCTCCCTCACCTCTGATTGTACAATGACCTTGCGGCGGGCCCTGTTCTCCACTCCCAGCAGGCCTGAAGGCACTGGGGGGAATGGATGCCTGATGAAGGGAAGGAATACTTTTTCTGGCCTTTTTACAAGAAAGATTCCTAACCAAATCTTTGCTACCTACAGCCTAGGATATTGAAACATAGCTCTCCATGGAAGTGTTGTAGGCCTTTCTCCTTAGTTCAGCTGAAATAGGGGTCTTGTCACACAACCATGAAGTATTAGGCTGGCAGACACTCTGAAGGGTTCAGAAAACGGAATTTATTGGGCAAAAGGGAATAAAAGGGAAACAGATTCTCAGCATAGTGAGAGTCCTGCTGGTATAGGCTTCCCACCTCACAGACTGAATCCCAGGAACCACCCAGGAAGAGGAGGAGCCAGGCTCCTCCCTCCTGCAAATGGCATGAGCTTCCCGAGGTTCCCCCTCAGTACACACTCCACCCAGTGTGCGGGCCAGTCAGGGGTTCTCCGGGACCCCTTTATACGTGGCTGTCTCAGAAGGCAGTGTGGTATAGTGGAAGGATGTGAACCTGGGAGTCAGAGAAACTTGGCTTTGAATCCGGACTCCAGCATTTAACTAGCTATGTGAAGTTAGGCGTATCACTTAACCTCTTTGAGCCCCGGATCCTTCCATTCACATGCTATGAACCTGATACTGTCATCATGGCGGGTGCTTCATAGTCAAGGCAGGGAAGTCAGATGGAGACCAATCCATGAGCCCCATGACCCAGCTGTCCTGCCCCTGGGAGTGGAACCCATCCCAGCATTGGGTGTGGTGGTGAGGATGGTGGTGACTGAGGTGTTTGTCACTGGGGAGATGGGTAATGAGGTGTCAGGGAGGCTCATCATACAATGCTATGCAGCGGTTTGAAGCAGTGCAGAGTAAATCTTAAAAACTGACCAAGAGGGAGGAAAACCACAAAAACGTCTGTGGGCACCATTTATGTATAAACATATATATATGTATATATGTACACGCATATGTGTATATATACGCTTATATGTAAACATATATATGTATATAAGGTACATATACAGACAGAACAAGGAAATTTGGGGCATCTTATGAGAATGCATACAAACTCGAGGATGTCATCAAACACAATAATGCTATTGCTTACGGGTTGTGGGAGGAAACTGGAAGGGGAAAAGGAGATAAAAGTTCATGAACAAATGAGTAAAGGGCTTGGTATAAATTTGTAATGATAGCATGCTATGAGTTGAGAAGTATGACTTACTCAATGTTCTGTCCTGGGTCTAAAAGAAAAAGAAAAGTTCAACAAAAAGTCAAGGGAAGGGGGAGAATATAATTCACAGTAATGCTGTGGGAGCTTCAGGGTCTGGGTGTGAGGACAGGCACCCGTGTGGCTATGGAATAGCTCTCCCTTGGATCTCTGTCTCTCTCTCTCTGTTGAGAGTGGGAAGAAGTTTCAGGATAAATGTAAGGCATGGCGCAAGATACTCATTTGCTGTTATCTGAACTCTCAGTCTCTCAGTTTCTAGTTGCCTAAAGGCACTTCCCTAATTTTTCCCAATTCTCAGTGCAGACCCGGTTTTTGTGACTTGGTCACTGCAGACCTTTCAGAAGGTGTGGTGCTCATTCTTGTTAAACCAGTTGAGAATTTCCCCAATCCTTTGGCCCTGCACACAAGTGTAGCTGCTCTTCCAGTCAATGGGACCTTTGTATGCAGCAGGGCAGAAGGATATTATTATGTGACAAATGACCACAGGGAAACTCCCATTATTTTCCTTGTGTCTGAGAAATTATAAATGGCTAATAAGGCACACTTTGTAGTAACCTTTGTTAATTTATGATTTTAAATATGAATGTGAATTTATTGCAATGATACAATGAAGAGTCACCATGGGCACTGATCATAATTATCACCAAGCACAATGAAGCAGAGAAAGAAACTATCTCACTCCTAAATGGCATCGTCCATGTAAGCGTTGCCTTGTTCAAAGCTACTCTGTATTATTTTCTTTTAAATAAAATAAATAAGGCACAAATAAGGAACATAACCTAATGAGGAGATGGAATGGTCTATTTCTTCTTTTTGTTTTTTGGAAGCTAAATTTTTGTGATAACATTAAAGATAAAAATCAGCAAGACACGTCTGGGCTATGAGAGGCTACTCTTAATGTCACATGTCCATTTATCACCATCATCTTCTCTATGTTCTCTTCCCTTCCCCCACTTTCTCCTCCTCTTAATTCTTGATTAGCCAGTCAGATGTCTTATTCTTCTGAAGGAAGTGATTTGTTCAGAGATGGGTACATGATATCAGGCTCTGCCGATACAAGGCTTGCCTGAGACATTGGTTGGAGATGTAAAGAAAGAAGTATGCTCACTTCTAGAATAGCCACATATGAACCAGTAACTGCAGTGAAGAGAGCCTGATTAAGGATGCCAATGAAGAGAGAAGCAGAGCAGCACAGAGCAGGAGCAATAGTGAGATGGGCATGATGACATTACTTGAGTACCTGGATCCAGCCACACTTGAAACCTGTACTCTCTAAACTCCTCACTTATTGGAACTAATGTGTTTCTCCTTTTTGGTTTTAGTTGGTTTGAGTTGACTTTTTACTCATGGCAAATCAAATTTTGTTTTTTTTGTTTTTTGTTTTTTGGTTTTTTTTGAGACACAGTCTCATTCTGTCACACAAGCTAGAGTGCAGTGGCGCAATCTTGGCTCACTGCAACCTCCGCCTCCCGGGTTCAAGCAATTCTCCTATCTCCACCTCCCAGGTGGCTGGAATTACAGGCATGCACTACCACGCCCGGTTATTATTTTTTTTATTTTTAGTAGAGACGGGGTTTCACGATGTTGGCCAGGCTGGTCTCGAACTCATGACCTCAGGTGATCCACCCGCCTCGGCCTCCCAGAGTGCTGGGATTACAGGTGTGAGCAGTTGCCCCCGGCCAGAAAACCAAAGATTTCTGAGTAACACACCAAGAAAGGCAAACACTGCCACACTGGGAAGCACACACTCATTTATTAAACATTTAGCATGTCTTACTCTAGAGCAGGAAGGGTATTTGTACAGATCATATGACTCATTTGAATCAATTCCAAACAAAGAGAACAAGTCTGTGCGTTAGTTCAAAGATGCCTGCCATATCTTTGGGTATCTAAGTAAGTTCACGTGTGTGCTTTTACTTTAACAACCAAAAAGAAATGTGGCCATAGGTTGGGTTACCTGGATCATATATTCTAACTAGACAGTAATTAATAAATTCTGTGCCAGCACGTTCATTTGTGACAACAGTTGCGTGAAGGCATGAAGAACTACTTTAATAGTCATAAGGTGATGAGCTGTATGACCTAAGGCAATTTACTTAACTTCTTTGTACTTTCAGTGTTTATCTGTAAGGTGGAGATAATAATACTATCTACTTCAACCAAACTTCGACCAATTCTTGTGAGTAATAAATAAGCAAATATATGTAAGTGCTTAGAATGGTGGCTGGCACACTCACTCAGTAAATAATAGTTATTGTTATTAATTATCACCACCACTATCAACTTCATGTAGTTTGAATACTTCACAAGTAGTTTGAATAACTTGCAAACATGCAGAACTTTATTTACCATTTACAAAGTACTTTTGCCTGCATCATCCAATTTGAAACAGTAAATCTACACTGCCACACAATGTGCATTTTACAGTTTGGTTTCTTGCAATTGAAAAGAGCAGTTTTTTCAAATATTTACATAATATTTTGCAAGATCCACTGAATCTAGTATCACATATGAATGACTGATGAACACTTTTTTTTTTTTTTCCTGCAGAATAGTTAAACAAAAACATTTAAAATACAAATGTGGCCTGGTTCTGAGTATCTTTTATCAGGATTGGAAATTGAACTGCTTAATAAAACTTTGGTTATACCTGTTGTATTTGTGAACAGACCTAATCACGGGAGATAAAATGTTACTTTGTTAAGAGTTACTTTATCTTTTCCTTAACATATCACGGATATCAAAAAGAAAAGGCTGAAGCAAATTCATTCTTTCATGTCATTGGTCATTTAAAATATTTTTAAAGGTGGACTTCCTGAAAGACTTGGTATGTTTCATGTCACCAACATAAGCAGATTGTTGAATCTGACACATCTAAAAGTTTTCTTTGTTTATGGAATTTTCTCACAAAGGCTTGCTTTCAAAATGCTAAAATATTCATTCATAGCAAGAGTTTCCCCCCTCCCCCCTCACAGGAAAAAGCTTTTGAATTAACTGGGTAAAATTTTTCAATAGTCTTGTTTAAGGAGATGATACAATTTTTTTTCTTATATCAATTTCTACACTTTATTAAAGTTTGCTAGTAATTCTATCTTTTAATTTTGGACCTTGATGATATTTTATCCAACTCAGGGAAAACGCACCTGCTTTAATAACTGCTAACGGGACAAGGATGGTGTGGGAGGAAAGATTCATATAATTAACTTTACAAGTGTAAATTTTAATAATCTCTTGTATAGCAAAACAAAAACCAAAAAGCATATACAATAAAACTTTCTTTGGTATTTAGATGGTTTCTTTTTTGTTAGCGCTTTGGCCAGAAGCTAGAAGAAACAATTCAGTTCTGAATTGTTCTCCTCTATTTAGGCTACTGTGTTACTAAGAGGCTTCTGATATTGCAACTTTTTTTTTTTTTTTTTTTTAAGTTAGTAAGTGTTCCTCACTTGTATGCTTGATGGACTAATCTATTCCCCACCTAGATACTTTGGGTTATGTTCTCAAGAGTACTTAGTTCTATTTTATTCATTGTGTATCACAAGGTAAATGACAAATTCTAGACGTATATTGACACAATTATGGACACCCATCATTTTTTGAAGGTGAGCCACACTTTTTAGGTTTTATGAATATTGAATGCACTTTAAAAGCCAGATTCTCCCAGCGTTTATGCAATTGTACTAAATGAGTATTAATAACTTAGGTCTCTTAGAAGCTGTATGAAGATATGCTAACAAAATCGTTTGCTAATACACAGAAGAGATTGGTGGTGTGTCTGTCCTAGAGAAAGGAACCCTAGGGACAGGCTTGCTTATTCAGTATCATATCGTCAATGAGCATTTTAGGGAACTTAGTGCCAAGTATTCTTGAAGTGATGCTCAAATTTTAAATTTAAACTTAGAAACTTTTATGTACATATTTTAGGTGGGTAATGCATGTTCAATCCAACATTCCATACACAAAGGGCACCTGCCTATTCCTAGTTCTCAGTTATGGGATTACATGAAGTCAAATGAACATTCATAGTTCTTGAGAGCCTCCCATGGCCCCCAACAAGACCACCTGTCATGGCTGGTCCCTCTTCTGTTGCTTCATCTGGGCTCCACTGGGCTCAGCAGTTCTCCACTGTTGTTCCTGGAGGAGTCAGAGTGGCTGTGAAGTCTGTGGTGTAGTGTGTGGGGCAGGTCCCTCTGTCTGTGTGTCTCACTTCATCATTTCAGCCTGTAGGCAGTACAATTTGGACCTGAGTCTCATAATGGCTTTCATGAAAGTATCCCCTTCAGGGTCATCTTGCAGTGTCTCTCTGTAGAGAGCATCAGACTGAGTTTCTGGCACTGTCTGGGAAACACACAGCATTCTGTTCCATCTTGGATTCCAATGTCTTCCCAGAACCTTGTGTTTCAAAGTTTTTTTTAGTCCAGATCCCCAGCAATGTTGAACATAAATTCACGCAGATACATGTTTTGGGGATAGCAGGGCAGGAAGTTTGTAGCCCCATGAGTCTCAGCACACGCCGCACTACTATTAATATATTTCATTTTAATGGATGGCTGAGGCATAGAGTGACAATTTGATCTCAAAATGTAAACAGACCCAGAGGTTTTATAAAAAGCTTCTTTTGTGATTTTGTGGTGATGACTTTATTGGACTTTTAATAAATTTACCACCTATAGATGATGACTGTCGATACAGACACCAACACAGAGAGTGAATAGGAATGAAAGGAAACCTGTGAAAGATCCAAATAACAAGGAGATTGTCATGATGCTTTTCCGGGGTGGTTCAGATATTGGAGAGGCGTGGGAGTGTTCAGTAGTCAGTGACATCTGCATGATATTTGCATAGAGAGAACTTTAAAAAGGTTGCATTTCTTTTCTACTTTCATATTTACTTTGGGTTAAGGTTATAGGATCTCCTTGGCAATGTTGCTGATGCTATTTTTGTAAACCCCAAATCAGTGTTCAAATGTAGTGGGATGGAAATTTTGAGCTACAGCAACAATAAAAACATTTTATGTCCCCGTAACATTCAAGCTGTAGTATGTCTGAAAGTCAGTGAAAGTTGTTCCCTGCCTTGAACTCTGAAGTAAGAAAGAAACTTTTGTTTCTAAATGTTAGAGATTTTGTTTTTGCACTTACTGCAAAGTTAAGTGTAGATATAGTCTAATTTAAGCAGTTTTGGCAAAATATCAAGTGTGCTCATTTGTTTGATAAGGGAGGAAAACCGCCAGCTTTTCATGAACGCAAGTCCTTTACCTGTGTTGAAGATACGTGACTTCTGTCCATCAAGTCTTTGATCTTCTGGACTCGTACAGAAAATACAGGTCCTGTACAGGAAATGAAAGGCAGATATGTCCTCCAGAACGTCTTTCTCATCCATTTTAATAATACCTGATTTTGAATTTATAGGATTTCACATAAAGGGCCCTATTTATAAGTTTTTTATTCTTCTCTAAAGATGTAAAACTTTATATGCTGATTCGAGTGAAAATGAGAGTAGTCAATATCAATCAAACAAAGATTATTTAACATGTGCTTTAGCATATTCTATATTGGATTTCTTTACAAGGATATTTGATAAGAGAACAGGTGTGTGTGTGTGTGTGTGTGTGTTTCTATATCTTTCTATGTTTTTCAACTCACCATGCTTCTACAGTATAATCTCCTTGAAGGGCAGGGCCATACGGTATTGTTCATTTTGTTAAGAAATGAAAACCAGTTTATAATTGTATCAACTTTACATTCCGGAAGATGCCTGTCAGTGTTCTTCTACGGTCCTTCCACCCATCTGGTGGGGTGGATTGAGCAAGCCTTACAGTCCTTATTTTATAGATGATGAATTTGAATTTCAGAGCGAGTGAGTGATTTATGATTCCCACATGTCTTTCACCACATCCATTTCTTGTGGCCCATCTCTGGACACTTTATGTTGAGGGAAAGGAGCATTACCCTGCAAAGCTGGCAGGAAAAAGGGCTGCTGACAAATGGTGTGTTTGAATTTATGGATTGGGTTAGTGACAGTTGGCAGAGCCTTCCTATACAGTCACAGGATTCTCCATCATCACTGGCACCTTGCCTCTAGGACCACAGTGAGTATCAAACCACATTGAAGACAACCATGGACAAATTTCAGTGGGATTGGCAATGAGATTTCCAAATGGACAGATCTTCTGCTTGAAGGTGGTCACCAGCATGCCTATAGTGTATAGAGTTCTCTACTAAATCCATAGCTTCTGCTTTACCTTACTTTTCTTTTTTAACCTGGTTTTGTTCATTGTAGATAGAGTTCTGTCTCTGATAGCCAGGAAGTTGTATTGAGAAGGGATCAGCCACAACAAGCTTGACTCACTGGGCACATGTTACCTTATGTTTTTGTTCAGCACCTCTTTACATAACAAAACTGTCTTATCTCTCAAAGTCATAAAATGTTGACATTTAACTAAGTCTTGCATATCATTCTGGGATGGATATCGTGACAGTTTGGCATGTCCTTTGGCATTGTGTATGTGCTGACACATTTCCATCCAATTTACAAATGTTTCATTGAATGCATAATGTATGCCAGGTGACTGTGCTGCTGCTGGGGAGATGGTGGGAAATGAGGCAGACACAATCCTTGCCCTCACAGAACCTAGTGGGGACAGATGAGAAGAAAGGAATGCCAGTGGAATTAGTGTGATGAAAGAACAATCCCATGAGATAGGAATAGCTTTTTTACAGCGCTAGGCATTCTGAAACTTTCTGGTTATCTCAGATCTCAGATTGCTTAAACTTCTTCATGCCCTTACAGGTAGGCTCTGGTCTTAGTAGATCTGAAATATTGTGAAAGTTTGGTGACCTCCTGGGAGCATAGTTTTATCATCCATGAAACATAGACATTAAAGTGGAGGACTTTAAAAGCTTTTGCAATCCTAAAGTATCATTGTTGTATTATTGCAATAGCTAACATTGATCAAAGTCTAACTAGATGCCAGGCACTAGACAGGGAGCTCTTATAAGCATTGTTTAATTTATTAAGTGATTTTTGTGGATCTTTTTGTGTAAACCTGGCTACAGGCAGCCTAAGGAGATGCATGGCAGGTACTCTGGTGAAATCCAGATAACCATCAAGGGAACAGATGACTTTGTCTAGATATCTTTCTCAATTCAGATGTTTTATACAGTTTTCAGGGGAACTTGCATCGCAGCTATACACACTTATGTTATATTTATATAATATTTGCATGTGAACTTTGTTCTATTTTAAAATGATCAATTTGATGCCTCAAATAATTTTTTAAAGGCATAAAAACTCTAATGACAAAAAAGCAGTTTTCAAAGCAAAACGAAGTCTTCCCATCTGGTGTAGTTATTTATTTTAAAAGACAGATACATTTTAAATGCCCCTTATCCAGCTGTGCTCATCTATATCTCCTTTTGTAGAGTTAGTTAAGTCTTTTTGGAATTGCCTTGTGTCATTTTCAAATGTTCTTGAATTTAATAGCTGCACAACATTCTTAGGCAGACTTAGTCTTCCGCTACCTGCCAGGGATGAGTTCACATTCCTTTCAATAATGAGAGAGCAGGAAAATGGACAACACTCTTGCAATGGGCTCAAAAACAGCTGCCAGGGGAAAGAGATGAGCTGTTTGATGTCCTGTGTCCCACCAACCTGGCAACTCCATTAACTAACAGTGATGATGAAGAAGATGTTGGCAGTGGTGGTGGTGATGACAGGTGCGAATGTGGATTGAGTGGATCAGGAACTTGGAAAATTAGTTTGCCTAGCTATTTCATTCATTCCTCATATCAACAAACTGAAGTAGATGTGAATATGTCCACTGTAAACAGTTGAAACTGAGTCTCAATATTTGTAACCACCTTGCTCTAGGTTACTCAGTCAGTAACTGGACAAACTGGGATTTCAACCCAGGTCAATCTAATTCCAGATCTCAGGCTTTTAGTTTCTACATGACACTAGTTTAATCCCTTCTTGCCAAGAATTCTAAGAGATAAGGTAAACCTGCTGTACTATCTTTAATTCTATAATGATAGGAATAGAGTTATTATTATTTTAATATTATCAATGAGTAACTTAGAAATTCTCCCAAAGAGTCAAACAATTGGAAAAAGTACAAAGTTGCACAAACATCACAAACTTTTAGCAGTTCATTATTTGTTCCGTGGGTGGGAAGGCAGCATGGCACAGAGGAAAGAACCAGGGTTTGGGCTGGCTGGGCTGGGTTGGAGACTTGGCCCTATATTGCTGGCTACATGGACCTGGACCATCCCTAACCCCTCTAAGTCCTAATTGCCTCACCTACAAGATGTGCTAAAATGTCTTTGTTGAAAGAATGTTAGATTGATTGCAAATCATAAATTAAATGTGTCTGTGCAGTGCCTGGCAATGGAAGTTCTATGTTTTCTACCATTAACTAGATAAATGGTAGAAAAGCTCTTGGTAGTAACAATCCTCTCACTATCCTACTTACAAACTGCCCATGCCTACCATGCTCCTGGGATAAAACTCTACCTTAAAGGCCTGCCTGATTTGATTCCTATCCATGTCACCAGCCCCATCTTTAGCTATTTTCCTTTTTGTTGATTTTTTTCTCATTTCTCATGTGGGATGGTGTCACCCTTCCACCCCAGGGCCTTTGAATATGCCATTTCCTTGGCTGAAAAATAATCTTTCACCCTTGTATTAACTCACTATTCTGTCTTGTCCTTAAGATCTCAGCTTAAAAGTCACTTCCCCAGGAGAGTCTTTTCTGAAGTCCCAAAGCATCGGCCCCCCCTTATAAATTCCCAGGGTGCCTTCTGATTTGGGATACCCTTCCCAGTTGTAATTAAGTACTTAATTCACCATTAATTGCTTAATGTCTGTCTCCATCACCAGCATTGACCTCCAACAGGGCAGAGGCTGCATCTGCCATATTTATTCTCTCCCCCCAGATCCTGGCATGGGGCACCGCTCCTAGTTGGTGCTTGATGAATATTCATTGAATGAACGAATAAATGAGTTGATGAATAAAGGATTGCCTTACTTCAAGTATTCCCCTTTATACTTCCTAACCTGTTTTTACTAAAAGAAGACCACTTGATGTGAGCCATGAAGACTTTTACCAAAAGTTTTTGCCCAAAGCTGTGCCCTTTTTACCCCTGATGAGAGCAGAACTTCCTGGGGGACCATTTGTTACCTGTGGTGCAGCAGCCTTGTGTACCAAATGAGCTGCATCCACTCCGTCCAGAGCGATACACTAGATGATAAAAAGATATCACCTCCCTGAAACAGATGCTTCATTTTATGATAGAAACAGAGAAGCTGAAGCCTGCAGGTGCCGGGCTGACACGCGCTCTGCAGAGAATCATTAGAGCCTCCTTAGAGAACTGGGTTTACTCTGTGTTTAATCAGCCCCAGGCAGAAGAAATGGCTTCATTTCAGCTCGACGAGAGCCAGATCACAAAAGGAAGATAGATGGCCAATACGGCTCATCACTATAAGCATATTGTCTTAATTTGAAGGAACAGCCTGGCACCTGTGCTAATCAGGAAAGAAAGTGCAATATGGCTAGCATTGAAGGCCAGTCAGTTTAACTCTCGGTGTACTCCTTAAGGAGAAGCTCTCATTTGTTTTCTTAATTAATATTTTAAGGGAAGTGAGAATCACAAAACACATTACTCAATCACTTAAGAAGTTCCTTGGCTTAGAATTAAAGATGCTCCAGGAAAGACTTTTTATGCCTGAAAACTCTGAATCTCTAGCTAGAAAAAAGTCTTAAAGCTGGTGAATGAAGTGGCTTAGGAAGATAAGGGCTATTAATTTGCTGGTTGCTTTTATATTGGTCATGTTTGGCAGTTGATCCAGAAATAGCTACCAATAGAGACAGTATCAGATCTACTGTGTGGAAACTTGCTGGTCTCTCGCAGGCTCTTGTTTTTCATGACTCAGTCCTGTGCTTGTTCTTCACCACCCTCAGCTTTTTTGAGGTGTAATTGACAAATAAGGATTGTATATTTAGGCTGCACATGGCGGCTCATGCCTGTAATCCCAGCACTCCGGGAGCTGAGGCGGTTGGATTGCTTAAGCCCAGGAGTTTGAGACCAGCCTGTGCAATATGGGGAAACCATGTCTCTACAAAAGTACAAAAATTAGACGGGCATCTAGTAGTAGGTGACAGCTACTGGGGAGGTTTAGGTGGGGAATCACTCGAGCCCGGGAGGCTAAATTTGCAGTGAACCGAGATTGAGCCAATGCACTCCAGCCTAGGCCACAGACCCAGACCCTGTCTCAAAAAAAAAAAAAAAAAAAAAAAAGATTATACCTTTAAGGCATACAATATGGGGCTTTGATATACCTTGTAAAATGATGACCACAGTCAAGCTGGTTAACATGTCCATTATGTCGTATCATTATCTTTCTTTCCCTTATGGTCAGAACATTTAAGATCTACTTTCTTAGCAGGCCAGGCACGGTGCCTCAGGCCTGTAATCCCAACACTTTGGGAGGCCAAGTCAAGTGGATTACTCGAGGTCAGGAGTTAGAGACCAGCCTGGCCAACATGAGGAAACCCTGCCTCTACTAAAAATACAAAAATTAGCCCAGTGTGGTGGTGTACTCCTGTCATCCCAGCCACTTGGGAGGCTGAGGCAAGAGAATCGCTTAAACCTGGGAGATGGAGATTGCAGTGAGTGGAACCTCTGCACTCCAGCCTGGGCGATAGAACAAGACTGTCTCAAAAAAACAAAAACAAAAACAAACAAAAAACCCCCACAAAAAACAAACAAAAAACAAAAACAAAAAAACAAACAAAACAAACAAAAAACTGCTCTCTTTGCAAACTTCAAGTATGCAATACACTATTATTAAGTAAGTTACTTTCTGTACATTAGATCTCCAAAATTTATTCACTCTGCATAACTGAATTATTGTACCCTTTCACTAACTCCCCTGCGTCCCTCCTCATGCACAGCCCCTGGCAACCATCATTGTACCCTCTTCACCTGCATGCTTTTGTTCCTCTGGAACTTGCCTTCGTTAGGACTGCAAAACGGATATTCAATTCAGTCACCCTTAGCTTCTCGATTGTCCCAAAATACCAGAAAAGGGATTTTAAGCTTGTGAGGAGCAATAATACAATAATCTGAACTCAGCATCCTTGCCAAACCCCTCTTATTTGAAGTAAAAGTAGATAATGAGTAGTTTGGGTACTTACAAACAAGTGGATGTTTTAGAATCATTTGGTATGTGTCACATCCATGTTTTCATTATATCCCTTGAGCCTTAGCACAAAGAGCTTTAACAGCCCTTCCACCCCAGTGACTATTTTCCAGATGTTCTGAAACAACATCAAGTGACCCAGTTTACCCTTGAGAGATATATAAAGGTGCATTTATGGAGAGACTGGATGAGTGAGGCTGAGATATTCGCTCAGCAGCTTAGTCCTAGATAATCTCCCATGAATGCAGTATCGAATCTTACTTTTTACCTAAGGCATATTGAGTACGGTTTCTAGAAAATGATATGCGAAACACTGCTAAAGTGAAGAAGAAACTTAAGAAGCTTAGCAATGGATGTAGAAATATTATCATCAGCTATCAGGGTAATAGTATCCAGTCATTCCCCACCTACAGGCACAAGATTTAGGCTTAAGCAGCTGAAGACAACACAGAAAGTGTGCAGTCTTAGAGTTTTTAACTATCGGCACGTCAAGGGAAAGGACTTTAAAACCTGGACACGTGTCATTTGCTTGTTGTGCTGGATAGGGTGAAAACAAAATCACAACTGCAGAATTGAAAATACCCAAGAGGCAACCCAAGGTTCATTGAGAAGCCATACCACTGAAACAAGAGAAATCATCATTTGTAGATAGGAGATTGTTTCACTCTTTGCACATGGGCAGCAAAAACCAGAGCGCTCCCTGGGATCAGAACCCAGCTCTTTGCCTCTGTAAGGGAGGTGAGCCATTTCTCAAGGACCAACAATATGTTGCCTTATATTCAGTCATAGGGGAAGAGCCACTGATTCCCTCCAAACATGGGCATCAGGCCACATGTCAAAATCTGGCAAGAAGGTGGGAGAATTCTTCCATAGCACATCTGTTTGTGTAGATGACATTGAGTGAAAAAGGTGCCCCCTCCCCAACTCCCAAAGTAAGTAACATGCCAAAACCTTGAGGTGAAAAGTACTTAATTTTCTATAGTATGTCAATCACCCAATGTCTGCTGTGCAAAATGAACAACGTTCTGGCATGATTTCCATTGCCACTGGCACGGAACTCACTACAGTCATACTGTTGAGGTACTTTATGCATGAAAGGGAAAGTGAACCCACGTGAGGGGGTCTGACAGCGCTCAGAATGCCTGCTAGTGGCCTGCTGTTTAGCAACCATTTACATGGGACCAACTAATGGATGACAGTCCTATTGCTGAGTTCAGAAATAGATGCCCTCTCATATCTTGGGTGGCTGGGAAGTCTTGCTTGGCACTGACTTGTTTGTCTAGCTTAAACTTTGGTGATGAAGTACAACTCTGACTACATAGTGAGGTGGATGCCCATTTGAGATAAAATGAACTACTCTTTGCTTTGAAAATTTGTGGTCTGGAACATCCAATATTGATCATTTTGAGTCAATTGTTATTGCTGGTGCTTTTCTGATTCCTGCCGCTGATTTGTTCATAGTTAGAAACATGAGTTAAATTACCCTTATCTTAACATCCTTAACCATCAATGTTGTTATTGGTCATACAATTAGCCACTTCCTCTCATTTCAAATCCACTGACAGTTTTGGGTGGTTTGAGTTGAGTGGGTTGGACAAGGGGAAATAGGTGATTTCCGCTGCTTCTTGCGGAGTTAATCTCTCATCTAGATACTGCTAAAGCATCTCTTTCAACAGCGGTCTTTATTCTTAGTTTAGCAGCATTACTGTAAAGAACAAGTTTCTTTAGAATGCTCCATCTCAAAGTCCAAATGCTAGATGATTTCCCAGTCTTGAAGAAGTCATTTAAGCACTTACATTTCTTTTCTTTTTTTTTCTTTTTTTTTTTTTAATGTTTTTTTTTTTTTTTTTTTTTTTGAGATGGAATCTCACCCTGTTGCCCAGGCTGGGGTTTAGTGGCGAGATTTCGGCTCACTACAACTTCTGCCTCCCAGGTTCAAGCGATTCCCCTGCCTCAGTCTCCTGAGTAACTGAGATTACAGGAACCCACCACGAAGCCCAGGTAATTTTTTTTGTATTTTTAATAGAGACAAGGTTTCACTGTGTTGGCCAGGCTGGTCTCGAACTCCTGAACTCAAGTGATCCACCAGCCTTGGCCTCCCAAAGTTCTGGGATTACAGGCGTGAGCCACTGTGCCCAGCCTCACTTGTGTTTCTTTCAGCAATTTGTTCCAGTTTGAACAAGATAGTCAATTTATCACTTAAACATGGAGCAAGCAGGTTATGTGTGTGCAAACAAAAATATCTGGCACCCATTCAAAGTTTGGATGAAAAGAAGGATGTGGAAACAAGTTACAGCTAGAAATTATTACTTTATTGTAACTGCCATTTGATATTTGGGGGCTTCTCTCTTCTCTGCACAAATCTCTGTTCTTAAAAGTCCTTTTGGGGAAGCCCTGGGCACCCTTCACCATCCCTTCCTCCACCAAATAGCTGCTGGGCTGCTAACATGGTCAAGCTGGCCTTGAATCTAGAAAGTATTTGCACCTTCATCTATGCTGGCAAGTTTTCCTTTCCCCTAAGTAAGACATTTGTTTCAGCTAACATGTTTTCTTCAGTGTGGTATATCTTAGTTGCTAAAATGTCACTTCTGTGGCAAATATTTCCTCAAGGAAACATTTGTAAATATCTTCAAAAAGAAGTCCTTAGCCCTGACTCCAACAAAAATATAGCCAAATCAGCACATGTGTTTCTAAAATCTCCCTTCCTTTATAAAAGTCAGGCTTTTTCCCTGTAACTCATCAGCAGGAAGAAGTGTATATATATATATATATGTCCATGTCCTCCATGTACTAAAGCTAAAACACCTTCGAGCATAGTATTGATCTTAGTAATCTTGTAACAGGGTGTATTAGTCTGTTTTCACACTGCTGATAAAGATATACCTGAGACTGGCTAATTTATAAAGAAAAAGGGGTTTAATGGACTCACAGTTCTACGTGGCAGGAGAGGCCTCACAGTCACGGTGGAAGGTGAAAGGCACGTCTTACAGGGTGGCATGCAAGAGAGAGAATGAGAACCAAGTGAAAGGGATTTCCCATTATAAAACCATCAGATTTCTTGAGACTTATTCACTACCACAAGAACAGTATGGGGGAAACTGCCCCAGTGATCAATTATCTCCCACTGGCTCCCTCCCACAACATGTGGAAATTATGGGAGCTACAATTCAAGACTAGATTTGGGTGAGGACACAGACAAACCATCTCACAGGGTTTCCAAATGACAGGTTTTTGGAAAACTGAGACCAGCCCCTTGTATGGGTGCCTCTCAAGGGATCAATGAGAACTGGAAGTGATCAATGCTCTCTCATACTCATAGCATGTCTGGGACTCTGAGTGCCCGGAATTCTGCCCCATATAGAATAGAACCTTGCTAGAAGGTTGAGCCCCCACTAAATCTAGAGGAATCACCACTGCACAGAAAACTTCTATCAACTCTTTTCTGTGCTGTGTGAACATAAGACTCATCTCAGTGTAATGTTGTGAGAAAATTCATGCTCCATCACTAAGAAACAGCTGTGTCTTGCCACAGTCATTAACTTTTGAAAGATGTTAAAGGAAGGTATTTGTTTGAAGCCAGTCACTTCAGCCAGAGCTTCCCCTTCAGGTTTCCTTCTGGTTCTCTAAGTGTTACCTTGCTTCTCTGATAGGAGTGGGGGAAACCAGCACCAGAAATTTATGGCTTCTATTAAGAGGGTTGGCTGGATGTGTGGACAATATGTCAATAATTATTTCTGGTGAGGCTCTAACAGCAGAGGAAGTGTCTTTGTAGAATGGCTTATTTTAACAGAAGACAGGTCTGCCTGACCTGGGTTTTATGACAGATGTCAAATATATCGAAGTGTGTTGTGAAGCAGATCGCCTTATTGGCAAAGAAATGAAAGACCACCAGGAAGATGGATGGGAAACTTTCCTTGAGGGGTTTCGTTTCTCTTGGTGCAGGTGCGGCAGTGAATCTGGAGAAAGGTCAGTGGGCAGGTGAGAGTGGATACCGTAGGGAGCAGTTTGAACTTCTGCCTATCCATAAGACTTGAAAACAAAATACCCCAAGCCCCAGAGGGTTGATGGAAAATGGGGTGGAAGAAGGGGAGAGCAGGGCAGCTCACACAACAGCAGTTAGGGGACAAGGGTAAAGTGAGTGAGGCCACCCGAGACAGAGCACCCCCCCACTTGTCTCATCTGAGGTGCCTGATCAAGAACAGGTTGTTCTCCAGCCTTCCTTCTTGAGTTCAGCTCAACAAGTATCAGTGCCATATGCCAAGAACTGAGCTGGGCATTAGAGAAGAATGCTGAATACACAGACTCCCTACTGCAGTCGCCAGTTTCCTTCTTCTGGAAAGAAACCGGTGTCTTGGGGTCACTTATTAGCTGCTGGGTAGCCTGAGGCAAGTGTGTTCATGACTCTGAGCCTGACTCTGAGGACCACTCAACTGTTTGCCTTTCATCTCAAAAAGACAGAATTTCAGGCAATTTATGTGGCCCGTCACTGAAATTATCTTCCATTAGATTATAAGCTCCCTATATTCTTATTCCCTGAGCTTCCTTGTCACATAGGGTTAGCAGGAAACTGTGCCCCTTGGGACAGATGGATTACATAAAAGCCACCCTTTCTCTAGGCTGGTGTAGTGAGCACTGGAGTGTTGGCCTCAGTGGGAGGACAGTGTGGTGGTTTTCAGTTGCCCCTTCAACCGGCCTCCCATGTCTAGGCACAATCTACACCACTGTTTGTGGTGGCTCTGTGAGCCCTTAGCACAGCTAAGCCCAAAGTGCATAGTCAGCACATGTTTTCCAACTGAATTTATTACAGTCACTGTTGTGCATAAAATGATGGCATCATGTTTTCAAAGAGATTACTTTAGTCATTGGAAAAACAGAATAGAGAAATTATGGATAAAATGTAAAAAGTCACTGCAACAGTATTCTTTTGTGCTCTTAAAATGTTTCTTCTTTGAGTCCATCATGAGAAAGAATACAGTATTTCATTCCTTCTGGCTTTGCTGGCTATAAACCATTAAGGGTTTTGTGTGTTTTGTATTTGATTGGAGGATCCATGAACTACAGTTATGAGAAAAGCTTGGAGAAACTGAGGCAGGACAAATCATTAAAGAAGAATATTTAGACTGGACTCAGTGGTTCACACCTGTAATCTCAGCACTCTGGGAGCCTGAGGTGGGAAGATCACTTGAGGCCAGGAGTTCAAGACTAGCTTGAGCAACATAGTGAGACCCCATCTCTACAAAAAATAAAAAAAAAAATTAAAAAATTTACATGTATGGGATTCCCCAGGATTAGGTAAGGTAGCTGAAATACAGAAACCAAGAAAAGCTCACAGAAAATGTTAGTTGTGATATAGAATATTGGTTTGAACTATTTTGTCTTCTACTTATTCTTCAAAGGTGGTCTCGATGGTAAAAGTAAAATCCCTAATAAATATAAGAGCTGTATAGTCTTCTGTTTTGGATTTTTGGTTTGTCCCATTTTGTGGTAGTATCATAGGGAAATCTTTAGAATGCAGATCTTGTTTACTTGCCACTTCTCCCCCTTGATCTACTGGACTTTTGACCACTTCACCTACAAAGAGGAAACTCTCAGAAGGAGGTGAGATGCAAGCTATTTTCATAGATTTTATCCTCCAAACCACTTCCAAAGTGGTTAAGTGCTTTTTCTAAGAAGCAGAGAGTAGAAATGTCCATAAAGAAAAAAATAGCAGGATCTGCTTTTATGTTTAAAAAGTGGGGCTGGACATGGTGGCTCATGCCTGTAATCCCAGCACTTTGAGAGGCCGAGGAGGGCAGATCTCTTGAGCTCAGGAGTTCAAGACCAACCTGGGCAACATGGCAAAACCTTGTCTCTACCAAAAATACAAAACAATTATGGGGCATGGTGGCATGCACCTGTGGTCCCAGCTACCTGGGAGGCTGAGATGGGAGGATATCTTGAGCTCAGGAGGCAGAGAGGTTGCAGTGAGCTGAGATCACACCACTGCACTCCAGCCTGGGCAACAGAGTGAGACCTCATCTCAAAAAAGGAGGGTGAAGTGGGTAAAGTGCAAATTGAAAACAGGAATTTCCCTGGAAATGAAGTGACTGCCTTGAGTCAGATGCTAGGGATTAGATTTGTCCCTCCTAGGAGGGTTGCTGAAGTCCTTCATCTCTTAGCCTGACTTGAAATGATTTTCAATTTGAATCTAGAAAGTGTAGAATCTGTCACTGGGCAGAACAAGGGGCACATGGCTTTTCAACCACAGGACTATTTCACAAATTCATATTCTTTTCTCTTCATTTTGACTCTTTTTTGGTCCCCCCTGCTCATTTTATTTCCCCTTGAATTTGTATTAAATTCGTTACCTGCTCTTAAGGGAGAGAGGTTCTCAAGAGTGGGGAAGACGCTACCAATAAAAAAGTTGGCGGGGGGAAGAAGTCACTCTTGGTGCATTGAACTAAACTATAGTTTATCTCAAATTACTTCCCCCTTTTTGGAGAACAATATACTTTTCTCCTCCAGGAAGCTTAACGTCTCGAAGGCCTTTATTAACTTGATCTTTGGGAATAGTGTTTTAATTTTTCCATAATCATCATGCAAATTGATCATGATAATCTCTGGAAAGGAAAATAAGTGAACCAATGGCCTCATTAACTTCAGTGCTAGGGGGACCCACATTCCTGAGAGCTAGTGCCTTTACCCCATGGTGGCCCAGGACTTCATTGTGTATGACTTGGCCCATACCCAGTGGGAGCTGTGGATCGTTCCCTGCCTGGCCTGTTTAAATTGCCTCATGCATTTTACTCCCTTACAAAATAATAGGGGAAAGGTTCCAACCTTACAAAAGAAATGTTGGCATTCTACTCAGTTCTAAGCAGGACCTCCGACTCTCCTGTAACAGAACCATACTAGTGATGCACATGTCTTTTCCAGAGTTTACCTTAATGACATTGAGGTCTCAAATTGCTAGACCTTGGGTGATAAATTGAGTCAGTCAGCATTAAAATGTATGGCTCAGATGCCTAATTCTGAATGCTCTTCTGCTGAATTAGGAGGACTTTTTAAAGTGTGCTTTAATTTTAATTTCACAATGACAATGGCAAAGACAAATAGATCTGTCCAAAATATACTTAGTAACAGATTTTTGAGTTGGTTATTAATTTTATATAAGTGGTTTCTCTTTTTATTTTTATACACTATCAGATTCAGCAGAAATCAGAATCAAATGTGATACACTTTTATTGATTGCCTGCTATGTGTCAAGAAAGGTGTTGAATGTTTTCGAATGCTGTCTCATTTATCCTCATCTTACAGACGAGGAAAATGTGGTGTAAAGAGGTGAAATAGCCTGCTAGCTGGAGAGGGTGCAGAGTCATTTACAGATCTACCTCATCATTGACAAATTTTGGATGCAACCCTTTGAAAATTAATTTCTTCAGTGCTATGTACAGCTAATAACTGTTTCTCAGTAGACCTTGTCCTATCATTGAGTAGAAAGGAAGTGCCTATAAGCCTTGGGGCACGGGGCACCGTAAACCTCTGGGCGTGGATTGTCACTCAGTGGGTGTCCAGGACCATAGTTTGAGCACACCAGTGCCTTTCACTGGCTAGTCATATCTGTGGCCGAAAATTATCTCTTCCTCTTTTGGAGACAATTGTATTCTAGGGAAGTACAGATGCAGGAAGATATGCACAAAGCTGGTGTTGGAAAGCAATAACCTAACAACCAGATGGGTTAGCCAAAGAAATCTGCCTCCTGAGACAGAGCAGGGCCACATGCACATCTCCTTCTGGAAAACCCCATTTATCTCAACTGCAGTGAGAAAATGGGTTATATGTTCTTTTAAGTCACTTCTATCTCTCTGGAGAAATTTTATATGAATATGCATCAACACCAACTACTTGTAAGCTATTACGTTAGAGTACAATAAAGTATACCTTTTATCAGTTTTGTTGAGTGTCTACTAAATGCTGGGAATTGTGCTAGGTGTTACAGTTCCAAAGACAAAAGGGCCTAATAATCTTGTAGGGAAGGTGGACTTATGAACAAACACCTGCAAAATTTAAGAAATGACCGGCAGCAAGCACAAAGAATGACTTGAGGAAGGTGTTGGATAGGTAATGACACTGGGGCTTGGTCTTGAAGTTATTAGTAAGAGTTCCTTGGATGAAAAAGTTGGGGGAAATATATCCTATTTTGAGGAACTTCCTACTTAACTTGGCAAAACAAGAGTATGTTTTTGCCTTGAAAATAGCAATAAACATGGTGTAATTGGTTTAGGAAGGCTGTGCTCCATGGAGAAGAGCTGGTACTACATTTAATTTATCTTGTAGCATGGTGTTTTCTCAAACTATGCTTAGAAGAATACTGGTTCCTTGAGGTGCTGATTGGTGTTGACTGGAAATACAGGGAGCTTCTGAGGCCAAGTAATGTGGCAAACATTGGGGTAAGCCAGTTACCTGGGGTTAGCTTTCTGGTAGAACTTCTCAGAGTCTTTAATATGCTACTCTGCATCACATATTTTCAAGAGCTTGCCCTGTACCTATTTGTCTTTCTCTTTTCATAGTGCACACAGGGTTTCATGGATCTCAACATAGAAAATGCTGCCTTAGGGTAGAGGCAGCTGCCAGCAGTCTTGAGAAAGTGAGTGTTTTCTATTTCAGAAAGGTAACACTGGGCACCTGGGAAGAAAAACTCCAACGGTGAGAAACTAGACTCAAGGCAACCTATAATGAAGCTGTTAAAATTTTCTAGGCAAAGGAAAATGAGGGTCAAAATTAAGGCAGTGAAAATGGAAGGGAAGAGATAGAATTGAGAGATACTTAGGAGGTAGAATGGTTACTCTATAACAACACGGATGGTGAATGAGAGAATAAAAATACTTGAAGGTGAATCCCAAGTTTCTAGTTGGGAAGCTTGGACAGAGAAGTGTTGGGTGGAAGATGAAAAACAATTTAATTTGGGACATACAGATAAAGATGGTCAACTCATAGCCAGCAGCAACTGGTGATACTAATGAAGCAAAGTATTTCCCTGACCCCTTCATGGGCGGGAACTGGAGTTCATGGGTGCTAGAACTAGCCGGCCACTTTGGCGCTGGCAGGGGTGGACTCCACTCTCTCGGTCCTGCTGCATTTCACCCCTTGTTGGAGGGGGAGAACAGGTGAATGGGTGAGTGGGTGCAGGAGCCAGGGTGAGTGCTTTTGGGCACTGGCAAGAGCTAAACTTTGTGCGGGCCCTGCAGCAGCATCTAGGGGAGTGCCCACTACCTCTGAAGCTTCAGAAGAAGTGCTACCATGCTCTTTTAGCTTTCCCATCTGTGGATCACTTAAGTGTTAACAGCCCAGTGGAAGGTCAATGTGACAGCCTTTCGTACCTGCACTCGTGGCATCTGAATTCTTGTCTGGCATCCTGGAGTAATGAGGTCGCATGAACGAATTGGAAATGGTAAATGTGGAGGATTTTGTTGATGATGAGAGTGGCTCTTAGCTGGAAGGGGAGCTGAAAAGGGGAAAGAGCAGGAAGGTGAACTTCCCCTGGAGTCTGGTCATCGCCAGCTGGACTCGCTCCAAGGCTATGCTGTCAAGCTGTCCCTCTGAAGTCAAGCTGCTTCTCTCCAGTGTCCAACCATAGTCTCCGACATCCAGCTGCTTTTCCTCTCTTTGCTGGTTGAGCCTGGGGTTTTTAAGGGCATAGGATGGGGGATGGGGTGGACCATGGGTGGTTTTGGAAAAGGCAACATTCAAATGGGACAACATGGATTTTTACTCCCACTTTCTGCTGCGGTATTAGGCTTTGCAGCTTGAAGGTGGGATCCTTGCTTGGGACCTGCCCTCTTCTCCCCAGAGTTTCCCTGCCTCTGGTCCCTATCAATAATCTGCAGTTCAGGGAACAAATGAACTTATCCTTATCTTTCTGTGATGCTTCAAGTGACTCTATTATCTCGCAATGTCTTAGGATCATCATAATTAACATCATGTTGTTTGACTGTAAATGTTTAACAATGCAGGTTATAGAGAGCTGTGCTTAATGGGAAGCTGAACACCAATTATTCATTGAGATACTAACATGTGCCTAGCACAGCAATACTGGGTAAAGAAAAAGCAAGCAAACAAATAAACAAGGGAAAAATAAAAAGATGTATCCCTTGTTTAATTTTGTTATTATCGTAAGCCTAGAGAAGATATTACAAGTGGTCAGAATACCAATGTTAGGATTCTGACCTTTCACTTACTATGTGACCTAGGGCAAGATATATAACTTTTTAATGCTTGGGTTTTTTCATTTGTAAAATATTATTTGTAGACTATTAGTGTCTTTCTCATTAAGGAGTTATGAGGCTTAGCTAGGGTTAAACAAGATAAAACTATTTACTTCGTTCTGAAAGTATAAAATGAATTTCTTTAGGAAATAATGTATGCATTGTGATCTATTTAATAAGTTTCACTGTTACTTTATTTGGTTTCCAGGTAATACCAAATAATAATGTGTCTATTTGAATTGCAAAAATCAAGCTGGTTTGAATTAAAGAAGTGTGAAAAACTCCTAGGTTGGCAAAATACGTAACACTTCTATCAATTAAAAATAGCTCAAATGCGTTAAAAAATAATGAAAAGTTCATGCTTTAATTGAACTGGCTTTTTTCAAAAGCCTATATTTTTACGAAGCTTAATAAAACAAAAGTTGAAATGGTGCCCATTATGAAATCTGTGTTAATTGTTATTATTCCCATAAAGTTCAGTTGACTAAAAAAATGCATACTACCTGTCTTTCATTTTCTCTGTATTTATTTTTCTGCATATATTCACTGTGGCAAACAGAGCATTTACTAAATTGAAAACTTCCTTTAAACACACTAGAAACTTTTGACACAAGATTGCTAGAATTATAGTGTATTTTTGTCAATCTAACAAAACTTCCTTCATTCTTCCCGATTTCAACTGCAAGACTGTTTCTCTACTTATCTCCAATACCGTCATCATCTTAAATATCATTGTGCTGGAAGGCATTGCAATATTAATTAAAAATACAGTCTAATTATTTACCCTAGTTGGTTCATACAAACCTCTTTGGTATAATCAGTGGACTCCCTTAAGGGGTTTCACGGTATTTCGGAGTGAAATAGAAAGGTTTGTTACTGACTTGCACTTGGCTCATGAGTGTAATTAAGTCTAACCTACAATTCACCTTTAGGTCACTAGATCAAATACAACTTATCTGGGCAATGTCCAAAGGTATGTGCTGATGTTGACTGAGTGCTGACGGGCGGCATACATAAATGAATGGAACTTTTAATTTACCTCCAGGCATCTCGGAGAACATTCCGGGTGTTTCACGGAGTCAGAGGGAAAGCAGAGGGCAGCCAAATAGGTCCTTCATTTTAGACAGTCCCCAGGACAAAGCAGCACAAACCAAGCTGAAAGAGCTACTCAGATGGCTGAAGGTGTTTGGAGACAACCTCTTCCCACTTCTGGCCTTGGTGCTAATCTAAAGTTGTAGGACAACCTTTTCTAGCTGTTGGTGTTTTGCTACGAAGCCTCCTGGATGTGCCTGGGGCTCAGTCATCGGAGAGATTGCCTTCTCAAGTAAAGCAGTGAAGTGTTTCCAGGCCCAGCACAGTGCTCAGATCCAGGCTTCAAAACTATGTCCTTGGGCTCATCTGGCATAACAAGGGTTCAATTGATTTCTCAAGGAGACTCAAAGGGTCCATTTGTCTTTCTCACAGATGTGTTTTAGAAAGAGTGACAGTAAGGCTGGGTGCAGTGGCTCAGGCCTGTAATTCCAGAACTTTGTAAGGCTGAGGTGGGTGGATTGCTTGAACCCCACAGTTTGAGACTAGCCTAGACAACAGAGTGGAACCCCATCTCTAATATATATATATACACACACACACACACACACACACACAATATGTAATTTGTATATATATTTATAATATATTATATATTTAATATATATAATAAATATAATGGCAGCATGTGCCTGTAGTCCTAGCTACTCAAGAACCTGAGGTGGGAGGATCACTTGAACCTGGAAGGTGGAGGTTGCAGTGAGCTGAGATCAAGCCACTGCACTCTAGCCTGGGCAACTGAGCAAGACCCTGTCTCAAACAAAAAATAAATAAATAAATAAAGGAATAAAATGTTCTTGACTCCCATTTTAAGACAAAAATCAGTGTCTGAAACTACTCAGTTTGAAACATTGAATTGCCTGGCCTAAGGAAGAAGAGAAGTTCATAAGCAGCCCCATAAGGTCGTAAGAGCTTGGAAAATGGAAATCAGTGGTAAAAATACTTCTGAATATTGAAATTGATTAGAAATTATAGTGGCTCGGGCCAGGCATGGTGTCTTATGCCTGTAATCTCAGCACTTTGGGAGGCTGAGGTGGGCAGATCACTTGAGGCCAGGAATTCGAGACCAGCCTGGCCAACATGGCAGAACCCTGTCTCTACTAAAAATACAAAAATTAGCTGGGCATGATGATGCACGCTTGTAATCCCAGCTACTTGGGAGGCTGAGGCACAAGAATTGAACCTGGGAGGCAGAGGTTGCAGTGAGCGGAGATGATGCCACTATACTCAAGCCTGGGCGACAGAGAAAGACTCTGTTTTAACAAAAACAAAAAGAAATTACAGTGGCTGAACTGTAAATTTCTTGGTGGATATTGTGGGAAATGAGAAAAAAATGGTAGTTTAGGCAACATATGGAAGGCTTTGAATATCTCGAGTGTTTTTTTGTTTTTTGTTTTTTTAAATATCCAAAGCCAGTGGTGTAGTTTTACCTGCATAAACAACTCAACAGAAAGATTTCAATTAATCTAGAATTGAGTGGGAATAGGTATTTTGTATTATTTTTGCTAATTGAATTGAACCTAAAATTTTGGCTAAGAATTCCAGGTAGAAATGGACTAATTATGTTTCATAATTCAACAGGTGTTTGCAGTCAGAAAGGTAAATCAAGATGCTGTAGGTTTACGTGAGGAAGATAGTAGATGGTGTCTCCCTTGGGGTGATCTGTGAAGAGGAAAAAGAATAAAGCAACCAGAGATTGTGGCCCTTGGGTTTCTGCCTGCTGAGAAATGACAAATAGAATCCCAGCCAGCTGAAAGCTCTGATTCACAGACACAGGAGAGGTCATGTGAGATATAAAGTCAAACAGAAAGGGCTACATGTATAGTTGCTAAGTTTTATTTTAAAACTTGTTAATCTTGATATTGGGGGATAGAACTGGACTTTGGTGGAATCTGCTAGAAAGCATTCTAAAACAAATCACAGGTGTTCCTGTGAATAAGCTGTCCATCCACCCATTCACTTAAAATAGTTATTGAGCTCCTACTATGTGCTAGTTATGAGATAAACAAAAGCAGACAGCCCCTGACCTCATGGAGCTTACAGTCAAATGAAGTGCCCAAGGACTTGCTATACAGTGGGAATGTGAGCAGAGTGTGAGATGCAGAGAAGAGGTGGTCAATGGCCAGATCATACGGGCCCTTGGAGGCCGGGGAAAATATTTTATTTTTAATATTAGAGGAAAGGAGGACCCATTGACTACTTAAAAATTTTTTTCTTTTCATTGTATTTTGAAATGGAGTCTCGCTCTGCTGCTCAGGCTGGACTGCAGTGGTGCGATCTCAGCTCACTGCAACCTCCACCTCCTGGGTTCAAGTGATTCTCCTGCCACAGCCTCCCAAGTAGCTGGAACTATAGGCTTATGCTAGCATGCCCTGCTAATTGTATTTTTTTTCAGTAAAGGGAGGGTTTACTACGTTGGCCAGGCTGGTTTCGAACTCCTGACCTCAAGTGATCTGCCTCCCTTGGCCTCCCACAATGAAAACTTTTAAGTAGGGAAATTGTATGATCAGGCAGACTAGTTTCTAGGTTTTTTGTTTGTTTGTTTGTTTGTTCGTTTGTTTTCCTCCTGCATCTTCATGGGATTTTTTCGGATGCCCAGTTTCTCCCTGCTGACCATGTAGATGCAGTTTTCTAATGACCTCAGAAAATTGACTAAGGTATGAAAGCTGTTGTGTTGATGAACTGCAGAAATGGAAAAGGATGAAGAGACCACATTTTTCAGTTTAGTTTGGACCCTCACCACCTTCCACTGGATCGCACCGTAGTTTCATTAGTTGGCCGGGGTCTGATGCTTGTCTTTCCTGCCAGACAAATTTTCTCAAACAATTGCTCATGGCATGGCCCTATCCAGAACTTCCACCAGGGCCCTAGGGCCACAGTGCCAGACCACCTTACCGGAGCAACTCAGGTCATCCATGGAATGGTTCCTGTTGGTCTTCTATATGTTATTGGCCATAAAGTTTGCAAAACATCACTTCTTAAACTCATTCAATGGATTGTCAGTTTAATGAGATGTTTACAGTTTCCCCATTTAAAAAAAAATTGGCTGAGTTTGATAGCTTACACCTGTAATCCCAGCACTTTGGGAGGCCAAGGCAGGTGGATCACATAAGGTCAGGGGTTTGAGACCAGCTTGGCCAACATGGTGAAACCTTGTCTTTTCTAAAAAATATATAAAAATTTAGGTGGACATGGTGGTGCGTGCCTGTAGTCCCAACTACTCAGGATACTGAAGCACAAGAATCACTTGAACCTGGGAGGCGGAGGTTACAGTGAGCCAAGATCATGCCACTGCACTCCAGCCTGGGCGACAGAATGAGACTCCATCTCAAAAAAAAAAAAAAAAAAAAAAAAAAAAAAAAAAAAAAAGAGGCAGGGGAGTCTATTAGTCAAATACATCAGGAAAACAAACCCGAAGTATAATATCCTCACTCTTCATGAGGCACTTAATGTACTTAGCCTCACTAAAGGCTCCAAGAAGTCCTGCAAAAATGTGATTAACTCAACACTTCCCAAGCATGATCAGTGTTAAACCCTTTTCTGCACCTAATCATGGTTACTTGGTTGAACAGTTTAGAAAACACTGCCCCAGTTCCCAGTGTAACCTCTTTGAACTTCTCTTGCTATGGCTCTGTTTATGCTGTTTCTCCCTTTTGAATGCCCAGTTTGGATGGCCTTTTGGATTCTCCCTTTGGGAAAAATCATCATTATCCCTGCTATCTTTCCAAGCTCATCCAACTGAGATGTCACCTCCTTTATGAAGCCCACTCTGATGATTCTAACTCAGATTGACATAGTTTTTCCTCTAATTCTTGAGGCACTTTTTTAGCTGGGCTATTTGGTGTTCGTTTACTACTACTTTATATTGTTCCTTTCACCATTTATGTTTATAATGGCATTCTTTTCATCTTTACTATGCGAAAACCAGCTTTAAAGTTTCTTGAAGGGATTGATGGTTCTAATTTTCAGGTTGGAAGGCAAAATCATGAAGAAATATGAGCTTTGGATCAAGACGGTTATTTCAGTCACATTTTGGTTAACCAGCTGCATGACTTTGGGCAAATTACCCAACTTCACTAAGCTTTAGCTTTCTTTATCTGTAAAATGGGGACAATGAACTCTCCACCTCTTAGAGGTGTTGTGAAGAGTAAATGAGACTATGTACAGTGTCTGACACATTGTAAGCAATCCATACATGTCAGATGCTGTCATTATTATTATTATCACATCAGTGACTAAGACTGTTACGAAAAAGGTCCCTTTTTTTTGTTATAGTGATTATACATGCCCAATATTCTGGGCAATCAAAATTCCTCAATATTCTGAATATTTTGGCATCCAAAGAGGCTCCCTCACTCTTTGCAAAGGCAGAGAGAGGTATGTTAGATATATTCATTGTCTAGCAAAGAATGGTCTTCATCCCAGAGACAGAGAGCCTGTTGCTGTGACTGCCACATTCACTGGATATTCTTGTCCATCCAGACTGTAATAGTGAATTTCACATGCAAACACATAGTCCAGAGCATTCTGACTTCTGGTTCAATATAAGTGCTGTGTCTTTTTTTTTTTTTTTCTTTTTCTGGCAACAGAGTCTCGCTCTGGAGTGCAATGGTGTGATCCTGGCTCATTGCAACCTCCACCTCCTGGGTTCAAGCGATTCTCCTGCCTTAGCCTCCCGAGTTTCTGGAATTACAGGCATGCACCACCATGGCCAGCTAATTTTTAAAAATCGTTTTAATTTTTTTAGTAGAGACAGGGTTTTACCATGTTGTCCAGGCTGGTCTTGAACTCCTGGCCTTAAGTGATCTGCCTGCCTCAGCCTCCCAAAGTGCTGGAATTACAGGCATGAGTCACCACACCTGGCCAAGTGCTGTGTCTTGCATGAAGACGTACTTGGTCCCTCCCTGTGGCTGGCTTGTCCACCTGGTATACCTGACCTGGACATCAGGGGACTTGTAGGTGTAAGTCAGTGACTGGGCAGATTCAGCCCTTTAGTTGATTTAGGTTAAATTTCGCTTGAATCCACGTGATTGTTTACAATAAAATAGTTCAGCAAAATAAAATGTCAAGAGTCCTTTTATATTTTGCATGATAAATATATACAAATCAAGGAAAAAGAACTTCTGTTTATTCACTAAATGTTTATTGAGTGACTACTATTTACTGGGCACAGTTATATGGCCGTTGTTATACAACAGTGTACAAAACACAGACATCCTTGTTGCAATGGAGCCGAATTCTGATGGGAGAAGAGAGAAATCAAACAAGGGAATGAAATAATATATTACATACCAAAAGGTGGTAAGTGCTGTGAAAAAATTAAAGCAGGACATGGAAGACAGAGAGTTGGGAACGTCAGGGAAATCCTTTCTGTTACAATGACATTTGAGCACAGGCGTGAAGGAGAATCTGGGAAGTACGTGGGCTAAGGAAATTCTCAAAAGGTAAAGGATCATGTCACCTGATAGGCAAGAGAAGGAAGCTGAGATAAAGAAAAAGACTGGGTTGAAGTTAGCTAAAAAACATGCCAGATTTTCTGGCCAAGTCAACAAGTCTTTTTGCAAAGGAATTCAAAAGCCATTGGTGGGCTTGAAGGAGAGGCACTACATTTGTGTTTTTGGAAGATTACTCTGGCAGTGCCAGGTGGAGAATGGGTTGAGGAGAGTGAAGTAGATCCAGAGGAAGAGGAAGAGGGAGGAGCTCAGGTGACTGACGGGTGCTGTCATTTCCAGGCTGGCCACGCTGGAAGAGGAGTAGGCTTGCTGAGAAAGACGATCACTTAGGTCAGTTCTGGAAGGACAACATTGGGGCAGTCCGAGAGAGAGTCTCTCCAGTGCAGATGGGAGCAGTCAGTTGAAGTAGAACCTCCCTGGAGAGGTTTTTGTTTGTTTGTTTGTTTGTTTTGACAGAGTTTCTTTCTTGTTACCCAGGCTGGCATGCAATGGCACGATCTCAGCTTACTGCAACCTTCGCTTCCGGGGTTCAAGTGATTCTCCTGCCTTCACCTCCCGAGTAGCTGGGATTACAGGCGTGGGCCACCACGCCCGGGCCCCTGGAGAGGTTTTAAAGCTGGTGGCTTCTGGATGGTGACTGGGGCCATAATGGGAGGGCATGGCATTATCAGGGAGCACCTTAGAGTGAGAAAGAAGATGACCGAAAATAGAGACGTAGGAAGGCTGAAGATCTAAGACCTGAAGGAAGAGCCAGAAAGGAGGCCAGAAGACACCCTGGAGCCTGTGAAAACCTGGAGGCTGCCCACCGGATAGCATGATGATCAAGACTACAGGTTCTGGTGTCCAACCCACCTGGCTTTGAATCCTGATTTCCCCACTAAAACTGACATGACTTTCGGTACTAAGTCTTGCAGGGTGATTGGGAGGGATTACATGTACCATGTTTAAAATCTTTAGCACTTTGTCTGGCTTGTAGTAGGTGCTCAGTAAAGTGGTACGTGTGGAAAGGGATATGGAGAGGCACATGGATGGAAATGGAGATGGAGACAGAGACGGAGGTATTCTCTAAAAATGTTCAACTCGAAGTCCTTGGCAGCATTAACAGAAGGAGTGGCAGCATCTCAGCTAGCATGCCAGACTAGGATCTGCTGTAACTCTACACAGCCCAGAGCCTGTCATGCCCTCGGGTAATGTAATGAAAGGTGTTTTCCTCTCTTCAGAACAGGTGCTCAACTGATACAATTTAGAGTCTCAAATTCCAGAGCTTAATTGTTTGTTCTACATACAAGTTAGCCACGCTCAGAACACCTGTGGACTAAGTTCTTTTGATGCACCAAAGCCTGTCTTTTATTAAGCCCTTTGCGGGCAGTCAAAATAAGACCAAATGTCCATGTGTCGCTGCATAACCATGTGGACATGAAACAAGCCAGCCAGCGTGAGGACTGCACAGTAAGTGCTTAAAATAGCAAGTGAATCCTTAGGCTCTGGAAAATATGGTTACATGATTAATGTAACCAGAGTTAGAGATGAAATAACATTAAATATTTTATATATATAGAAACTTGCCTACACACACATAAAATTCCCTATTAGTTGTACTTGAGGTTTAGTCATGTTGAATCGATAAAAAATGATTTAGAGCGGATGGTTTTCAAAAGCTGGTTGTGCTTTCAGTCTCCCATAAAGAAGTTAAAATTAATTTTAATATGTTGATGGTGCTTATTGATGATAATATTCATAATAAATATCCATCGGAAAAATTCTCCTGCACATCTATGTGACAGAGAGGTCAAGAATGTTAATGACGATCAGGACTACAAAATGCAATCCAGTCAATTACTTTAATTAAATCTAAAACTACTTTATGTCTTCTCATTTATGTAGTAAACTGATAGTGGAGAAAAGGGCACCATCTTTATCTGGCTCATTGTAGAGTCCAAAGATGCGGTCTCAGATTGTGTTTTAACATTTGTAGCTCTGATATCCTTGTGGAATATTTAAAGTAATTATGGGTCTTATGAGTAATGCTCCTGCTTCTGTAAGAAGAAGAAAAGGTGGAGATTTCCCTTTGAATGCCGTTTTATAGAAGCAGAGCTTTCTCTTCACAGACACTAATCTTGTATTTACAGACTGGGTTATATTTGGTAGAGCCAACATTCCAGGGTAAATGGTAGAAACGTCTACATTTCAGTGAATCCTTTTTAATTATATTGTTTGGGATCAGAAGAAAAAGAACACAGCTGTCTGAAGTTCTCCCTACCACAGAGGTTCAAGTGCTTATAACCCAGTCATCACAGCCATGCAAAATGCCTTTTTATTAATTGTGGTGTCATACAAAAGTTGGCATCACCTATGTGTTTAGGTTATTAAACTGGGAGAATAGAAAGGTGAGTATTTTAGAAAATGAATCAATTAATGAATGAGCAATTCATTCAGTTTTTCCATGAATATTAATAGCATGTAGTGACTATTGTGTGTCATGTAATGTTACGGGCATCTGAACACAGCTGTAAACCACACAGACAAAATCCAGTCTGAACCTTAAGGGATTCACATTTTAGCTTGAAGGAAATGAGGAAACAACAAAAAATGTAAACTGAGTTATATCAGATAAGGCAAAAACTATGCCAAAAACCTCCCAAACGAACACCAAAGCAGGATGATGGTAGGTTGACCAGCTTTTCCTAGTTTGCCCAGGGCTGCCCTGGTGTTAGCACAGAAAATCTTGTGTCTCAGGTAAGCGCTCAGTCCCAGGCAAACTGGGATGATTGGCCATCTTAGTAATGGGAAAGAGAGCAACTAAATGAGAATTTATTTTGGATGAGTGGTCAGGGAAGGCCTCTCTGGGGAGGTGATACTTGAGTTGGGATAAGAGCAATGCAGGATCCAGAGCAGTGACTCACACCAGTAATCCCAGCACTTTGGGAGGCTGTAGTGGGAAGATCACTTGAGCTCACGAGTTTGAGATCAGCCTGGGCAACTTGGAGAAACCTTGTCTCTACCAAAATAATAATAATAATAATCATCATCATCATCAGGCATGGTTGTTACTGGGGAGGCTAAGGTTGGTAGATCCCCTGAGCCTGGAGAGGTCAAGGCTGCAGTGAGATGTGATAGCACCAAAGTGCTCCAGCCTGGGTGACAGCGTAAAAGCCTGTCTCAAATAAATAAATGGAGCAATACAAAGGAGCTCCCTTCATATACCTGCAGACCCCTCAGGATGAGGTTCATCTCCTGGTGATCTTCCAAAAGAAGGGATTCATGCTTTGAGAAGAAGAATAAACATTTATGGAAAGTTATCTGTGAGCCAAACAGCGTAAATGTGTTATCTCATTTAATTCCTATAGCCCCAAGTGGTAGGTAGGCTTTATTATTTCCATTTTACATGTTAGACATTAAGTGATAAATAATGTCTGAAGTCTTGAGGCTAATAGAAAATGGCAATAAGATCTTTCTCTGCTTGAATTCAAAGCCCACAGGAGGTAGTGTGAAAAGTGAGTTTTTGGGAAGAAAAACCACTTTCTGCTTGGAGAAGAGATGAAAATGGATTTTTCATTTATGGAGCTCAGGCTCTTGCTATACAGCCCATGAAACCTCCTCTAAACAGGACTGGCTTGGACATTATCCTTTAACTACTCTAGATCTGAGACAGCCATGGAGCTAAGCAGCCTCTCTAAGATACCTCTTGAACTCAGGACTGCTTGTGGAAATAGAAAAGACTATGATGATGGGAACTGGAGTTTCTGCAAATCACAGGTAAGAGGGAAGGAATATAAATTTTTATCATTACTATGGTCCTACTTTATCTCTGAGTTAGTGTTGCATATGGATGAATGAGAGGCATGTATCTTTGTCTTATAATTTAGCTTTTGGGATGTGTGTGTTCTTTAAATCTTCTTAGAGAAGACCTCATGTATCATGTCTTTGGATTTTCCATTTCAGCTAACACAGATGCTTGCATGTAGAATGAAATTCATAAATATTTGTTGAAATTCAAATATTTGGAGGATCAGCATTGGCATACTGATGAAGTTAAGGTTTTGCTTTTAA